>NW_024037057.1:6387616-7124381 GCF_015706575.1 Patiria miniata
ATTACATAGACTAGTTCCAGACAGGGTCGGCGTTAATAGAAAAATAAAATAAAACAAGTGTCTTTTTCTTCGGTCAGGAGCCCAAAATAGGGTCGGTTGAAAATGAGAACCAAAGAAATAAAAAGGGATGCCCTTATATAAAAGTGCACGCTTTTCTGGCAAATGAAGGCAATGATGCTATCATATACTGTTCAGATGTTATTTAAACATTTCCCCGAAATCTTACTGGGTAACTCATTGTTATGACAATGGAACACCGACAACAGAAACCCCGAAATTCTGGAAACTTTTGATACTGTAGCGTTTTCGGGGGTTCAATTTTATTCAGTGGACAGACAGAATAAGACACAAATGACACCAATATTCCGGTTTCTTATCTTCTAATTCTTTCCTCCAAACATCCAAACAATGAACACACGATATCAGTATTACTTGTGATTTACCTTTATCTGCACTATACTGGTAATCGCAACGTGGAGCCTGGGGTGTGTCCGCACGGAGCTGGCCTTTCGGAACAACCTTCACAACCAAGATCTGTCCAGCAACAACCCGCGCGCGCACGCACGCACTTTTCGCGCCAATTTCACGCTGACTTGCGCTGACCCCAACCTCCACTACAAGTAAACAGCGCCACCTATACTGGATTCTGCAAACTCTACATCATCCCCTTCCCGGGGAAAGAATGCGTCCCGCATTCACGAACAACAAATTTATAACTAGAAAAACGCCATTAACAAGTTAAGGTTCTAAAAAACAACAAGAACAGTTAAAACTATAAGTGGACCACCATGTCCTACTCCTGAAAGAATTCCTCCGAAGTAATCCTCGCGATCAAGGAATCCTCATCGTAGAGGTCGAAAATGCGCCTCCGCTTGACGAGCTTTCCTGTTGCCTCATCTGATTGGCCTGAAACCGTTGCAGAACTTGGGGGTATGAGAACTCTCCTTAAGGATGTTGCACGTTGTGGCGAAGCCAAACGCCTCACGTCATCTGGAGACGGGTGTAATTCCAGGCACGGTCCGGACTTCTTCTCGGGCGTCTTGGAGATCTCGGGCGTCTTGGGAGCTTTGGGGGAGTTGCTGACTGATACCGGCGACTGGTTGCCTGCATCAAGATTGCCTGTGTGAGCCCGTCGGATGTGCCTCGCCAAGTCGTTTTTCAGGCCGTAGATTATGTCGCAAAACGGACAGGGGAACCGATCACGTGGTTGGTGTTGTTCGGCCATGTGCCTTGCCAATGCTGACTTGGCCCCAAATGACTTATCGCATTCGAGGCACCTGCAGCTTTCCGCTCGTTCATCATGTCGTTGGTGGGTTCGGTCAGGTGTGGGCGATCGGCGAGGAGAATCCCGGCGATGACGGCTGTGACTTCTTTTCGGCATCTGCAGAGAATACAACAGAGAACAGGGGATTAGATTGATTCGTATTTGCTCCGTAGTTAAAAATGTTATTCGGTCCATTCGCCATAACGCTGAGGAGGTCGACGTTTTCTGTTGTGCCATTCCTGATGACCGTCTGTGTCTGAAACTTTCTTAGGTTCAGCAACTGGTGGATCCCCTATCTCTCCATTGACGATTTCCATATGTTCCTGCATGTTGTGGTCTTCTGCCGATTCCTGTGAGAACCCTTCTGTGGTAACCTCTTGGCTCTCCTTGCCTCCACCAGAAGAATTCGGCTGCAGAACAACTCGAGGGCTTCCTCTTCCCCCTCCTCTTCGAGCTCCTCGGACCCAGGAAGTTGCTGTAATTCACCCACAAAGCGCTTCAGACGATTAATATGGACAACTTTGGGCTTATGGCGTGATCCTCGTTGGATTCTGACGTTGACATCATTTAGCACTTCAGTTACAAGGTATGGGCCTTCCCATCTTGGCTGGAGCTTGGGAGACAGCCCAACAGTTCTTTGCTCAACTGTCAACATCACAGCAGTCCCTGGTTCCAGACACTTCGGCTTGCCTGCTACTTGGTAATTCCGCTTTTGGTGCTTTGCGGCCTTATGAAGGTGTACTCGTGCCTTCTCGTGGGCCTCGTGCATTCTTTCTCTCAGGTGTATGGCATATTCAGTGATTTCTTGGGGTTCTTCTGGGGATCTTAAAACCAGGTCTACCGGGAGTTCTACTTCCCTACCAAAAGTGAGATAGTTGGGTGTTTGTCCAGTGCTGCTATGCTCTGATGCCCGATATGCCATCATCACTAGTGGTAAATGAAGGTCCCAGTCCAACTGATTTTCAGCAACATAGGCGCTCAGCATGTCTTTAAGCGTGCGATTGAATCGTTCCACTTGGCCGTCGCTTTGGGGATGGTGAGGACTTGTCCTGGTCTTATCTATTCCAAGGAGTACACACATCTCTTGAAACAGCCTGCTCTCGAATTGGCGACCCTGGTCGCTATGCAGCTGTCGCGGTACACCAAATCGAGAAACAAACTCTCTGACAAAGACATTGGCAACCGTCTGGGCTGTAACATCCTGTAGGGGAAAGGCCTCCGTCCACTTAGAGAAGTAGTCCGTGATGACAAGGATGGATCCGTTTTTTCTTGTTTCTGTGATTGGAAATGGTCCTGTAATATCAATGGCGACCCTTTCCATCGGAGCCCCTGAGACCTGTTGTCTAATTGGTGCTCTGCCCCTGTTGGGAGGAGGTTTGCGTTTGGCACATTGGAGGCATTGGGTACACCACGTAACCACTGAGTCTCTCAAGTCCTCTACGAAGAATCTGGACTTCACCTTTGCATGCATTTTGTTAATGCCGAGGTGGCCAGCTGTAGGGTCGTTATGAAGTTGCTTGAAAACTTCCGCACGGAGGGACCTGGGGACTACTAGAAGCCACCGAGAGTGGTGCCGATCATCCTCGTCCCAACGCCTGTATAACACTCTGTCGTGCAAACAAAGCTGCTGCCATGCCCCCAATAAGGTTTTGAGCCATGTACCCTCAGCAGACACCTCTCTCCAAGTTGGTCGTGGATTTCCACTTTCCAGCCAGCCTATGATCTTCTGCAGAGTCGGGTCACCTGTTTGTTTTTCTCTCAACTCCGAAGCAGTGAAACCTTTCAGCCAACAGAAAGACGACACCTCACGAATGAACTGACTGCTGTCTGAACTGTGTGTATGATGCTGCGCAAGTAGTGAATGGACTGGTTCAGTTGGCAGGTCTGGATCTTGCTCTTGAATTTTCCACAGCCCTTCTATTTGTTGGCATTTCTCCTTTGTGCTATGGTGCTGGTCTCCCTTAACTTGTGTCCGTCCCTCATGCGATGGCTGTTCCCCGCTGTCGTATCCTTGCTCAACTTGGTTGCCCTTACACCGTGTACAAGTGCATGGCCTTCTTGACATGGCGTCGGCATTGCTGTGCTTGCGTCCCGGTCGATGTTCAATATTGAAGTCATATTCTGCCAGCACTTGCAGCCATCTTGCAACCTGCCCCTCTGGTTCTTTGAAATTGAAGAGCCACCGGAGAGATCCATGATCTGTTCTAAGAAGAAAGCGGCACCCATATAAGTAAGGTCGAAAGTGTTTGATGAAGTGTACGACAGCAAGCAACTCCTTTCTCGTTACACAGTAATTTCGCTCTGGCTTTGACAAGGCACGTCTGGCGTAAGTAATTACGCACTCCTGACCATCTTGCAGTTGGCTAAGAACAGCACCTATACCGCTATTGCTGGCGTCGGTGTCCAGAATGAATTCTGCGTCAAGCTTCGGGTATGCCAAAACCGGAGCAGAAGTGAGCCGCTGTTTCAGTTGTTCGAAAGCCAATTGGCAGTCATGCGTCCACCTGAAGTCCTTGTCTTTTTCTGTGAGCTTGTGAAGTGGTCTGGCAATTTCTGCAAAGGAAGCTACAAACCTTCTGTAGTATGATGCCAGGCCCAAGAAACTTCTCACCTCATGTATGTTTCTTGGTACTGGCCATTCCTCGATTTGCCGCGTCTTGCTTGGATCTGTCTTGACTCCCCCTTTTGAGACAATATGCACCAAGTAGGAAACCTCCTCCTGAAGCAGATGACATTTATCCGGCTTGAGCTTCAGTCCGGCCTGCCTTATGCGATCTAGCACCACTCCCAGTCTGTCAATGTGCGACTCAAATGTCTTGGAGAATATAATGACGTCATCTAGGTACACAAGACATATCTGCCACTGTAGCCCATGGAGGACTCTCTCCATTAGACGTTCAAAAGTCGACGGGGCATTGCAAAGCCCAAACGGCATGACCCTAAACTGGTACAGCCCGCAATGACTTGAGAAAGCTGTCTTTTCCTTGTCTGCCGCGCTCATTGGTACTTGCCAATACCCCGAGGCTAGGTCCAATGTTGTAAAATATCTGGATCCTTCAAGTGTTTCGAATGAGTCGTCTATTCGGGGTATTGGATAAGCGTCCTTCCTGGTGATGGCGTTGAGCCTACGATAATCAACGCAGAATCGAACTGAACCATCTTTTTTTTTCACGAGCACAATAGGCGCTGCCCAAGGTCCGGATGCCGGTTCTATGATGCTACCGTCCATCATCTTCTTGATTTCTTTCTCTACCGTCTCTTTCTGAGGGAGGGGTATGCAGGGAAAAACACATCTCGGTGTTCGCAAATAAGCCTGTTTATGCGGCCCCTCTGCTCCTCGCTTAATTGGGACGAGGCACGATGCAACATTTCCTGCATTGTTTCTGGGAGTTGGCCATTCTGTGTATCTGTCCTCCGCTCTGCCGTAACTTGTTCAACCCTTTCTCCGACAGTTTCACCAGTTCCCACTTCTGTGCTGGAAATTGGGGGGCCAATAACATCTACTTGCGCTGACCCCAACCTCCACTACAAGTAAACAGCGCCACCTATACTGGATTCTGCAAACTCTACAATACTAAATCAGTTGTTCAATAATCAACGTCATGCAAAATAAAACGGCGTTTACGCATAACCCTTGTCATTATTTTAGCGTGCATTGGTAGCTTGGAATGCGACTTCGACCAATCTACGACGTGTCGATGGATGCAATCCAGTGAGGATGAGTTTGATTTGTTGCCAGGACAACCTATCAGCTGTTCTAATCCTGAAACTGGTCCGCAGGTTGACTACACACAGGGAAGTATGTGTATTTTGAATATAAATAATAGACATTTATCAAGGTACGCCATCTTGAAAATCAAAGCGAGGCACATAATACATGGCGGCGTCATGCAGTGAATGAGTGACTCTCGTAAAGTTACAGCAGATTAACACAGATGGATGGATAGCTCAAATTCACCAAAATATCAATCAAAATTCTCGGTAGGGCTTGTCTTATTGTATTGGTTTAATACGCGTACCATAATTATGCACCGCCGAGTCAGGAAAACGTCAACATTTTTTATTTCCACTTTTCGATCCGCGACGTTTTCGGAGCTGAAATTGCACCTGTTTAGTAGGAAGTACTTACATTATAAGACTATCTGCGAACTATCATTCGCACAGGAACTGCCATTTCACAGAAATAAAGAGGAACTGGAGCCCCGTACGAACAGTGAAAAAAATTGCTCTCGTTTAATGATGAAATTTTTGAAGTGCACTGTACCCTAGCCTTTCGCCCAGGCCATCGTGGCTTAGAGCGGCGGAGTTGCGAAGACCCAAAGCGACTGGAGCAAAGATTAAGTCAGCACGCACGCGTGGCAAAGCCACGAGGCCTTTCCCAACTTGATTTTGTTGAATTAGTCATAGTTTTTATGCAAATAAGATGAGTGCTGAAGGTTAACCAATCACAACGCGGATTTTGCCTAGTCGCTTCCATTTTTAAAAGAAGGGTGAGTAAGGAAAATGTAAGAGCAAATAACTGTAAGTTCAGATGAAAAACAAGTCAGGTGTTTTTACAAACACAAATGCCCCGCAACCGTGACTGTTCCCATGACATAACACCACTCTTTTAACATCAACTTATGTACCTTGGTCACATGGAACGTTCATTGACAGCATTAGTGTCTTCGGTAGGTTTTATATGAATTAATCCCTAATCCCTTTGATCTAAGAATAAATACAAGATTTCTATTGTTTTAGCCACTGTGACCTTGACCCTTGACCTTTCGACCCCCAATGCAATAGGCCTATTTGGATTACCAAGAACGATCCACAAACCAAATTTAAAGTTCACGTGTAAAGTATTTCTCACGTTATCACGCTGACAAAATTTCTATTGTTTCAGCCACTGTGACCTTGACCCTTGACCTTTCGGCCCCAAATGCAATAGGCTTCTTAGGATTACCAAGAACAATACACAAACCAAATTTAAAGTTCATATGTAAAGTATTTCTCAAGTTATCGCGCTGACAAAATGTCT
The DNA here is from genome assembly GCF_015706575.1 of Patiria miniata. Classification (NCBI taxonomy): domain Eukaryota; kingdom Metazoa; phylum Echinodermata; class Asteroidea; order Valvatida; family Asterinidae; genus Patiria; species Patiria miniata. The sequence goes on from NW_024037057.1 coordinate 6,393,901, forward strand.
ATTGTTTCAGCCACTGTTACCTTGACCCTTGACCTTTCGGCCCCAAATGCAATAGGCTTCTTAGGATTACCAGGCAAGAACAATACACAAACCAAATTTGAAGTTCATATGTTAAGTATTTCTCAAGTTATCGCGCTGACAAGATTTGTCCGGACACACACACACACACCCAGTCTTTTTTTACTATACGCCTGAGGCCAACTATTGTGTTTTCCTTTGTCCCTCCCTCTAATATAACACTTTCCCATAGACTAAGCACATAACCGTACGATCGAGGACCGGTTTTAACAATAGGCACCGTCGTCCGAGGGTCAAAGGCTCCTTTGTGCTCCTTTTGTTGTCTGTCCTCGAGCGTAATACAATACAAGAGCACACACACCCACCCACCCACCCACCCACCCCCTCTCAAATTTGTATCCTTGTGGAGACATTCCTTTGTTCTCGTGTAGTAAAGTGTTCAATTTTGAAAGTGAAGTTTCAAAATGCTCTTATTTTAACCAGAATTAGTTTCCTTGGCTGAAATTTGGACTTAATATCCCTTTTCTAAAACTCTTCCATTTGCGACGGATCAACCCACCTTGGAAATTCCTAGTTTTTGAGTAAAACCCATATATCTATTTCGTGAAAACCTTGTGGGGACCTATTCATCTATAGAAATTGCGCTTTCGCCGCTTTGAATGCGGGCAAGTTAAGCCACGACGGCCTCGGGATCGGTGAAAGGCTAACTGTACCCTGACTCGTTTCCGTGCAAAAGATACGAGCCCTGTACGATACGTCGACTCCCGTCCGCTCAAAAAAAAAAAAAAATAGACGGGTATCTCGAAGGGCTAAAGAGAAATGTTTCACTCGTTCGTGCAGGGCTGCATGAAGGCCTAGTTCCTCTTTATTTCTGGCCGGGGAAATGACAGGTCCTTTGCGATTGACAATTCGCGGATAGTCTTTTAATGTAAGTACTTCCTATTAAACAGGTACAATTTCAGTTCAGAAAACGTTGTGGATTGATATTGAAAAGTGGAAATGGAAAGAAACGTACTTTTCCCTGACGGCGGTGCATGCCACGCATGGCTTAGACTTAGTACAATAAATGTGACGGTACTAATACTGGACTACCTCCGGTCCTAGCTCTACTGGGTGGAGCGTTGAATTACGGGTACCCCTCCATACAAAGGGGTACCCGTAATTCAACGCTCCACTCAGTAGAGCTACCGTCAGACAAGTCGACCGTTGAGACAACTCGACTCGGGACAAGTCGACCGTTGAGACAACTCGACCGTTGAGACAGGTCGACCGTTGAGACAACTCGACTCGATCGGGACAACTCGACCGTTGAGACTGCTCGACTTAATGGAAATGAATACACGTGGAGCAGAAAAAGTTGCACAAATCTGTGGCAAGACCGATCACGGGTGCGGCGCGGGCATACTCGATTTACAGAGGGCGTCGCGTCGGGCCGGTGCGCCCCGCCCGGCCGCGAGGACCGGGCCGGGCCCGGCACACGGGCACGTCGACCGGCGCGGCAAATGGGCGCACAGGCCCGGCACAAACGATGTCACCGTGCACGGTACGGCCACGTTGACCGACCGGGGATGAGATAAGTGGGCGCACATGGCTGGCAAAAACGATGTCACCGTGCACGGTACGGACAAGTTGACCGGCAAATGGGCGCAGAGGCCCGGTGTCACGGTCTCACTTCTCCGGCGTGCTAGCTTCTCCAAAACGGAAATTTCGCTTCAACACGCATGCACAAAATGTTCAGTAGTGTACATGTACATTTTCGTCACTGTATTACTATTAGTGTGCTGAGTTTTTCGGGGCTGTACTTGTGTACGTAAGATATTATATGCATAGAATTTTCGTGGCGCGCACTATTAATTATAACCCCCAATATTAAAGACTTGAATTTGAAATGCACATTTATTTTAAGCCGTGGTTGCAAAAATAAGGACAAAATGGACCACACACGAGCAAGGAACACGGACCAAGGAGTTCGTTCTTAATTATTCCTCCATGAACACACACATGCATGACGCTGGGAAACACAAATCAGAATGCTTGCAAGACCATGGAATGACTTGACCCACAGGAAGTGTTACATAACACATTCTTGGGTGTTCAATCCCGGGACATACCGTTATTTCGTTTTACCGTTTTGGATTTCCTCAAAAACAAAAACAGTAAACCAGTGATCAGTGAAAGACATCTTTCCGAGATACGCTATCAGGGAACGACGTTTTGCCGAAATAAGATATGAAAGAAAGACGTCTTTCCGAGATACAATATCAAGGAAAAGACGTCTTTCCGAGATGATATATGAGAGAAAGACGTCTTAAGATGTTATACCAGGGAAAAACGTCTTTCCAAGATAAGATATGAGAGAAAGAACGTCTTTCCGAGATGAAAGACGTCTTTCCGCGATACAATATCAGGGGAAAACGTCTTTCCGAGATAAGTTATGAGAGAAAGACGTCTTTCCGAGATGAAAGACGTCTTCCCGAGATACAATATCAGGGAAAGACGCCTTTCCGGGATACAATATCAAGGAAAGACGTCTTTCCGAGATGATATGAGAGAAAGACGTCTTTCCGAGATGTTATATCAGGGAAAGACGTCTTTCCGAGATACGATATCAAGGAAAGGCGTCTTTCCGAGATGATATGAGAGAAAGACGTCTTTCCGAGATGTTACATCAGGGAAAGGCGTCTTACCGAGATAATATAAGAGAAATAAGACGTCTTTCCAAGATGTTATATCAGGGAAAGATGTCTTTCCGAAATGCAATATCAGTGAAAGCCGTCTTTCCGAGATACCATATCAGGGAAAGACGTCTTTCCGAGATAAGATAATGAGAGAAAGACGTCTTTCCGAGATAAGATAATGAGAGAAAGACGTCTTTCCGAGATACCATATCAGGAAAAGACGTCTTTCCGAGATAAGATAATGAGAGAAAGACGTCTTTCCGAGATAAGATAATGAGAGAAAGACGTCTTTCCGAGATACAATATCAGGAAAAGACGTCTTTCCGAGATACCAAAATACAATATCAGTGAAAGCCGTCTTTCCGAGATACCATATCAGGGAAAGACGTCTTTCCGAGATAAGATAATGAGAGAAAGACGTCTTTCCGAGATAAGATAATGAGAGAAAGACGTCTTTCCGAGATACCATATCAGGAAAAGACGTCTTTCCGAGATAAGATAATGAGAGAAAGACGTCTTTCCGAGATAAGATAATGAGAGAAAGACGTCTTTCCGAGATACAATATCAGGAAAAGACGTCTTTCCGAGATACCAGATCAGGAAAAGACGTTTTTCCGAGGTACGATATCAGGAAAAGACGTCTTTCCGAGATACGATATCAGGGAAAGACGTCTTTCCGAGATATAAATACCGGGGAAATACTCTTTCCGAGATCCGGTATTAGGGAAAGACGTCTAAAATATCTAAGTATTCCATCTTTCCAGGAACTTATCTCGGAAACTTGGAAACTCGGATGGGCACTTTAAGCTTCCGTATAATTTATCATGACAGAAATCCAGAAATCAGAGATAATTCCTTCCGCGATACCGCGTTACTGTGATAATTTATCACAGAAATCCAGAAATCAGAGATAATTCCTTCCGCGATACCGCGTTACTGTGATAAATTATCACAGAAATCCAGAAATCAAAGATACCTATTCCGCGATACCGCGTTACCGTTAAAATTATCGCAGTAACGCGGTATCGCGGAAGGAATTATCTCTGATTTCTGGATTTCTGTGATAATTTATCACAGTTCGCGGTATCGCTGAAGGAATTATCTCTGATTTCTGGATTTCTGAGATAAATTATCACAGTAACGCGGTATCGCGGAAGGAATTATCTCTGATTTCTGGATTTCTGTGATAATTTATCACAGTTCGCGGTATCGCGGAAGGAATTATCTCTGATTTCTGGATTTCTGTGATAAATTATCACAGTAACGCGGTATCGCGGAAGGAATTATCTCTGATTTCTGGATTTCTGTGATAATTTATCACAGTTCGCGGTATCGCGGAAGGAATTATCTCTGATTTCTGGATTTCTGTGATAAATTATCGCAGTAACACGGTATCGCGGAAGGAATTATCTCTGATTTCTGGATTTCTGTGATAAATTATCGCAGTAACGCGGTATCGTTGAATGATTTATCTTCGATTTCTGGATTTCTGTGATAAATTATCGGAGTAACGCGGTATCGCGGAAGGAATTATCTCTGATTTCCTGATTTCTGCGATAAATTATCGCGGTAACGCGGTATCTCGGAAGGCAATTCAAGCTTCCGTACTGGAGTTACCCAGCCCTAAATTTTATCATTGGGTTGTCGCAGTAACGCGGTATCGAGGAAGGATTTATCTTTGAATTCCGGATTTCTGCGATAAGTTATCACAGTAACGCAGTATCGAGGAAGGATTTATCTTTGAATTCCGGATTTCTGTGATAAATTATCACGGTAACGCGGTATCGCGGAATAGAAGGCAATTCAAGCTTCCGTAACTATTGGAAACCGTGTTGGAAATAAAGTAAGCACTGGGGACGAGGTTGCACCCTCACTGGCTTGCATCGAATTTTGACAATGTGCATTTGTACGGCTGTTGCCTGTCATTCAGTTTTGGTCAAAAGTGCATATATATGCAGGCACTCCTTTGACCAAAACTGAATGACAGGCAACAGCCGTACAAATGCACATTGTCAAAATTTGATACAAGCTAGTGAGGGCGCGATTTATCACAACAAATGACGTCATGCAACGCGACGCTTTCGTGAACAATGGCTGTAAAAGTCGTCCGAATTCAACTCGAAATTACAAGATAACCATGATAACTAGACCTCTGAAGGTGCTGAATTGAACGTTTTGTTGATATTAAGCAGTTGTAGACGGCATTGTGTGAGTATACAAAATAAAGTTCTCAGTACATTACATTTGCAGATGAAATAAGAGAGTGTATGTTCTGCGATTATGGGTCAACTCGTACCCGAGTTAACTCGTACCCGAGTCAACTCGTACTCGAGTCAACTCGTACCCGAGTCAACTCGTACCCAAGTTAACTCGTACCAAGGTTAACTCGTACCCGAGTCAACTCGTACCCAGGTTAACTCGTACCCGAGTCAACTCGTACCCGGGTCAACTCGCACTCCCCTCCTTTTTTAGTTTTGAAGTACGGATGGATGGTTAACAAAACTTCCGGGAGCAACTATAGAATGCAGGGCCACGCCGAAGCAAGGTTTTTTATTTTGCCTGGAGGCGTGGATGGAATAGGACTAATAGATATGCAAACCTGCAAAAAAGTGCTAAGTACAGCGAAGGAATGCACTGCACTTGTCTTCTAAGCTTCTCATGAAGGATCGGAAGGGAGGGCGTGCTTGTAAATGTTTTGGGGGCACTGTCTGGAGCGGCGGAGGCACGGAGTCTTGGAGTCGCAGAATCGCGGAGACGCGGGGCACTGGAGTGGCGGCAGTGGCGGAGGCGCGGAGTCGCGGAGTCGCAGAGACTCGCGCCGATAGAGGGCGCAATTCTCGGCGGAATTTTTTTGAGAACGAAGCATCCATATCCATTTTAAATGGGCGCGCAAATTAGGAAGGGAGGAGGGCGACGGGGCACTGTCTGGAGCGGCGGAGGCGCGGAGTCTTGGAGTCGCAGAATCGCTTTAAATGGGCGCGCAAATTAGGAAGGGAGGAGGGCGACGGGGCACTGTCTGGAGCGGCGGAGGCGCGGAGTCGCAGAGACGCGTACCGATAGAGGGCGCAATTCTCTGCGTGACGCGGGGCACTATACACTGGTGGCGGAGCTGGAGGCGCGGAGTCGCGGAGTCGCAGAGACACACACCGATAGAGGGCGCAATTCTTTGCGTGACGCGGGGCACTATACACTGGATCAGTGGCGGAGGCGCGGAGTCGCGGAGTCGGAGAGACACGCACCGATAGAGGGCGCAATTCTCTGCGGCTCCACGACTCCACGATCGATTTTCGGAGGTAGGTCGACTGCGGTTCCACGCCTCCACGCAGCCGTACGGAGGCGCGGATGTAGAGTAAAGTGGCCCTGCATTCTATAGTTGTACCAACTTCCGATTTTACCCGCAAAAAACGGCGACTGAGAAATAGTAGTTACGCCGCCAGAAATACAAATAAAGTTTAAGGATTAGTTGAAGGCGGTGGTATCAAATGTTGATCACAATCTGGATGAAAAGGGAAAATGTACCGTTCATCAGCAAGGGCTTCATCGCGAACGATTGTGTAGTATTTTCTCTTAGAAATGATGTTTTTTCTTTCTTTTTTCAGAGACCCTGGATCACTGAGATTGCGGAGTGACTGTGCGAACTGCTACGTCTTTTTTTTGTTCGGTCGAACGTGTTTTAAGGGCATAGTTTTCTTTTTACGAATTTAGTATTTAAGACCTTTTTTTTTTTAAAGAAAGCTGCTATTAAAAAATGAATTTTGTAATGTAAAAGTAATATTTTTCAACGTTCACTCACTCCATTTTTGGCATCATTTGGCATCTGAAGAGAAAATATATTACAGGAAACTTAAAAGAGTCACACGGACATTGTTATTTAATTTTTAATGATTCTTTAATATGTTGGTCATTTTTTGTCAATTAGTTTGGTAAATGTCGTAAAAAAAATCTTTTGCAGCTTAAATAAAGTTTCTGCGATAAGTTCAACTAGAATATTATTTTGGTAACAGAAATGTAGGATTTTTAATTATTTGTTTACATTTGAGGCATCAAGGAAGTAAACACGATAAAGGAAAATGGTGGCTCGTTTCATTCAGAGATGCTCTTTCTATAAGTTTTAGGGGACCAATTTGTTAGTTGATGCTTGGGTGTAAAAGATTGTTTGACATTAGCAAATTGTAATTCAAGTGCAAGAGAAAGTTTTATTATCTTAAACAAAACTGAGCTAATCGGGTTTCGTCCTCGAAACTTGACATCCGATTCGATTCATCATGAACTGTGTGACAGACCATCCGATCGATCGGTTTGAGTAGCAGAAAATGGTTCATCGGAAAACCACAGGATCATCTGTAATATAAAAATAAAATAAATTGATAAAAGCATGCATACTTTGGCCGATGAGTGCGCGCACAGGCCCGGCAAAAACGATGTCACCGTGCACGGTACGACCACGTTGGCCGATGAGTGCGCGCACCCCCCCCCCCCCCCCCCCCCGGCAAAAACGATGTCACCGTGCACGGTTCGACCACGTTGGCCGATGAGTGCGCGCACAGGCCCGGCAAAAACGATGTCACCGTGTACGGTACGACCACGTTGACCAGCGAGTGCGCGCACAGGCTCGGCACAAACGATATCACCGTGCACGGACAACCGGCCATATCCCTCCGATCTTCCGTTCGTTTCACTGATTTTCTTTTCGAAAATAGGCAACTATTTTGAGCTGCAGGTACGAGTTGACTCGGGTACGAGTCAACTCGGGTACGACTTGACTCGGGTACGAGTTGACTGGGGTACGACTTGACTCGGGTACGACTTAACTCGGGTACGACTTGACTTGGGTGTCAATTTCGGGGTACGAGTTGACTCGGGTACGAGTTAACTCGGGTACGAGTTGACCCATTTCCTGTTCTGCTACAACATTAGCCAGACTGCGTCTGGCCGTACTATCGCAAGCTCTGTAGTACGGCCAGACGTAGCCCGACTGCGTCTGGCCGTACAGTACTATCGCAAGCTCTGTAGTACGGCCAGACGCTGAATGCTTCCAAAAAGACTGAATTTTTGTGGCCGCCGATGTAGCGATTTTGCTACATCTTTCGATCACAATTATCTTTTCATCCAGGACACAAATTTCCAAAGTTAAGGTTTGTAGTCGTAGAGCAACTCATACCTTTTCGAAAAAACGTTGTTTGGTCTCAATATTTTCATCTATCTGGCCACAAGACGAATTTCAGTAATCAGATTCCACAAATATCGTCCCCCATGCGATCCCCCATGCGATTTCAAAATGGCGGCTGCGCTGTAATGTATGCAATTGCAGGCGCGCCCGCGCAAACTCATGAATATGCATAAACCGTCTGTGACGTACGACCTCGTGTTTTTGGACGTACGGCCCCGCCGCACGCACGTCCAAAAACACGAGGTCGTACGTCACAGATTGTTATGCATATTCATGATTTGCGCGGGCGCGCCTGCATATTGCATACATTACAGCGCGGCCGCCATTTTGAAATCGCATGGGGGATCGCATGGGGGACGATATTTGTGGAATCTGATGACTGTGGAATCTGTTGGCGTCCGGAAATTGGGCACAAATTTTCGGAGTGTTCCCTAACGTGGCGCACTTAAATAAATCTCGGAAAAATCCAAATTAACATTTAAGAATTTCTGTAAACTTGATCAATTCTGATAAATCATTATTATTTCTACTTACATACCCAGCCAGATGTTTGTCAGAAAATGATTTTCTTATTTTTTGGGGCATTTTCAAGGTTTCACTTTGCACTTGAAAATAAAATCGGAAAATCACGCCAAAATAAATTTTTCTTTTAACTTTGTAGCGGGTTGATAAACTTGCAATTTATGAACGGGAGTGTTTAGAACTTGATGAAATTTCACTTTCTGTGAAATTTCAGTTAAAACTTTTGCTCTAGCTAGGCGCTACAGGCGAAAAATCAAAGTGCGCCACGTTAGGGGCCGCGCCACGTTAGGGTACATCAACAATACTGTACGGCCAGACGCAGTCGGGCTACTACAACATGTACAAGTTCTTCTTCTTTGCACACCTTTGAGATATTATTTATAGGCAGTGGATATTTTGCCGGAGACGGCAAACCTTCAGTAAACGTTAGTTTGCCGGATATGCACTGAACATGCGCAGTTACTTTTTTTTTGTACTTAAACATTTTCCGGTGACAAATTTTAGTCTGGCTCCATGCCAATATTATCGTTGTATTTTTGTATTAACAGAATGGGAATCAGACCATTTTATAATTTCGGACTTTATTTCCCTTTAAAAAAAATCCTCCAGAGCCACAAATCTGAAAAAGAAAAGTAATACTCTGCAATAAAATGTTTGAGACATATTAAAATAATAAAAGAAGAATATTCTTATTTACTTGGGGATGTTTCATGCACTATTGGTTGCGGTTCCAGTACCAAAGCTGTGATGCGAGTGGTAAACCTTATATTAGTGCATGAAACAGTCATCGGGTGTTACGCTTCCGCGTGACGTCATGCGCCAACAGCCAGCGCAGCCGGCAAAAACGAGTAGTTGACAGCGATCGCTCTCTGTGCCTGTTATTCGACCGCCATTCATTGTACACAATTTTTTTTTGTGCACAAACCAATTGCAGTCCTGGCCATGCCTGAAAGGTTGTCAGGTTAGCGGTTATTCCTCCTGTTTTCACTGCAATTGTAGGCTGAATCTTCATCGTGGATCGTTTTTTACTTCAAGGACCTGTGTAATGGTTATTCCAGGCAAGTTTGGGGTGAGTTGCAGTTGCAATTAGTGTGTAACGGGGACAAAATTGAACATTTTCCAATTTTTTTTGCCTATAGGCTATACTACAAGTTACGAGAAAAATTCGCTCCAGCCCTAGATGACAACCCAATGATAAAACTCAGGGCTGGGTAACTCCAGCTAATCTTTGCTAGAACTTTAGCAAGAAGAGAGTGAACTCTTCACACCGAACTGTATAAACACGTGTTCTTGTATCTTTTTGTTCGCCAGCCGCCTCATCTCTACTCGAGTATCCTTGCCATAATAATATCCTTTAATCTTTAATTGTTGTTTGATTACTTGTTTGGGCCAAACCTAATCATTGTTTAAAATAAAACTGTTCGAAAAGAATCATTTCTTTGTGTGCGTTCCTGCCTACATAAGTGTTTAATACACACATGTCAGAAATCATCAACATTCAACACTGACCAGCCTAAAAAGTTTTGGCATTTTGTAAGATCAAAGAAAAAGGACAACACGGGCGTCCCAGTACTTGAGGTAAACAACATACACCAAAGACAGTGATATACATGTAGCAGCAGCCCTGAGCGCACAGTTTCAGAGCGTCTTCACCAGAGAAGAATTGGAACCTTCAAGTATGCCGCAGATACTCCACCCTGCTTGTGAAGATATGCCAGAAATAGTTGTGGAAAAGCTGCTTCGCAACATTGACCCCTCCAAAGCTGCCGGACCAGATGAAGTCTCGATCAACCACGCCCTCACGATAGCTTCTCATGAAATTGCCCCTATCCTTAGATTTATCTTCCAACAATCGATAGACACCGGCGACCTACCAGACGACTGGCATAAGGCCAATAAAAAAGGTGCTACAACTGACCCTGCCAACTACCATCCCGCATTAACCATGGTATGCTGCAAGCTACTTGAATACATCATCGACAGTCAACTTGTGAAACATTTTGAGAAATCTAACATCCTCACCGACGCACAACATGTCTTTCGTAAAGAATCCTGTGCTCCATCAGCTGGAGAGGAAAACATTGACCGGGAGCGGGGGAGTGGGTGACGGTGGGAGGCTAAGGTTATTTCCAAGTGTCCCAACCATTTTGGCCGGGATTGTAGATCAACTGAATCTCAACTCATCCTGACCAGCCACGACCTCACGAAAACCGCATCACTATACAGACCTTGCAATTTTGGACTTCTCCAAAGCCATTGACGTTGTACCCCACCAAAGACTCCTCATCGAGTTAGACCACTATGGAGTAAGAGGCAACACCAAACTCTGGATTGAGAATTTTTTGACTAGACATCAGCAGTGAGTGACAATAAATGGTTCTCCATCAACCTGGAAAAAGTTCTCAATGGCGTCCCCCAAGGAACAGTTCTCGGACCACACCTATTCCTGCTGTTTAATAATGATATCGGTGAAGCTATCTCCAGCAAGATACGACTCTTCGCTAACGACTGTTTAATCTACAGAGCCATAAAAAGTGAAGCTAGCATCACTGAAATACTGAAAACTCTTCAATGGGTCAGCTTCCAAGACGGCAGAAAAGCCAAACAAACTACACCACCAACCTGGTACCATTCACAAACTCATTTTTTTCCACGGACAATCAAGAGTGGAATAAAGTCCCTCAATCCATCATAATAAGCAAACCCACCAAGAAATCCTTCAAACAGAGCAATGCCCTCCTTTAAATAGTTTTGTGACCACCCGCCTCCTGTTAAAACTTCCCTGTGGAGTCCTATGGAGGAGAACCTACGAAGTACCAAGTACGCCGGGGAGCGAGAACAAAGACGGAAACCTCAGTTCGGCCTGTGGTTTTGGGGCTTTATTTTCAATAAGATCCTTCTTCACAATACAATGAAAAGTGACCTACCTAAAATGTTAATTGATGTTTCGGGGAATTTGAGCTCCCCATCCACTTTGCGACCGTCACTCGTTCACTGCACACACTATTGATGCCGCCAAGTTTGTTTGATTTTATGTGCATTGCTTTGATTTTCAAGATGGCGTACCCCGATATAGGCGAATCTTGCCACGAACTATAACCGCACTTTGCCACATCTTAAACAAAAGAAAGTAGTCTATGTGAATGCAGGTATATACATGTACAAATTTATGTGTACTGTATGCACTATGCAGTACATGTAGTAAAAATGAAGACATCCAACATGTCCAAACATAATCTTTGCAAACGTTGCATTAGCTTTAGTTAAGAAAATATGGGATATTTGAAACGAGAAAATGTTGGCGTACCTCTGAACACAATGTTGGAGTTACGATGAATGACTGAATGAAGGAATATGAATGTAATGTTTTGACTTTAGTGGTGATAAAAACGCCATAAAAAAGACAACTCCGCCGTGATTTTATTTTGTTAGATTTCATAATGGGCAGGTCGGTTGATTAAACTCAACAATGGTCATTTTCATGACCACCTTCAACATAAGTAAATTAGGCTATATTTTAACCTATAACAAAGGACCCTTAAAAAGCAAACGGTTCCCAAACCATGGCACCACAAGGTAGATACTATTACTATTCAAATAAACCAACAATCATAACCAGCTGGAAAGAAATATTAGTGGACTTACCATCCCAAAAAACAAAGTTCTCAGTACATTACATTTGCAGATGAAATAAGAGAGTGTATGTTCTGCTACAAGTTCTTCTTCTTTGCACACCTTTGAGAAATTATACTAATCTAACGGGTTTCCTTTTTTTTTCCTTTAAAGATTCGATGGGAGGACTCGCCTTTTTTAATGCCAGCAATGGTGCAGAAGGAGACACAGCTGCTTTGTATAGTTTTTTTTTTGTGAATGGCGCTGATGTGAGTGTAGAAGACCCTTGGTGTTTTAGTTTCTGGTACAACATGTTCGGGCATGATATAGGTAAGCTGATGTGGGAATGTGGAGATTCCGATTTCCATGATTATTTCAAACACTGTCAACATGGTCAACGCATGGTTGTTGGCTTGAGTGCTGTACTTGAGTGCGTGGTTTTTGTTTTGCTGTTCTTGTCAGAGTAGATGTTTTGCTTAATAGTCACATTGGTTTTTCTATTGTAGAGATTTAGGGGTATAGGCTTTTTGTATAGAATAGTTGAAGTTTCCGTTGACAGTCAGATATTATCAGATGAGTATTGTTACAGCTTTTGACTGCAAGTGATATAAGGTTGTTTTTAGAAGAGGTTTGGTCGGTTGTCATTTTCGTATTTTAGTAAACTGATTCTCCTCACTCACGTTTGGTCGTATTCACTTGTATTCTTGAAGTAGAAGTCTCAGGTTTTTGTCAGATTGCTCTTCTCAATTAGGACGTTTATGTTAGTGGTCTTATCTCTGCATTTCTTTAGACTAGACTCGGTTACTAGTGGTTGTCGGATTGGTATTCTTTTAATAAAAATGATTTGTTCGTGGTCAAATTGTGGATTTTTCTTCTTGATACAGCTGGTACTATTTTAGAAGTGGTTCAGATTGAAGAAAAATACGTTGGTAAGGCCAACAAAAAAAAATATTTGGTCTCTGGTCAGACCAAAGTTCTGGAATTGACGTGGCCACGCGGTTTGTTTGTTTTTTTTTTGCTTTTTTTTTTTTTTTCTTCAAGCTTGGATTGTACAGACAAGGTGGGGTACTATTTTGCTTTTTTGGTGTCCTCATGTACATTGGTGTCCTCCATAATTTGCCTTGGTGCTTTCGATCATTTGCCTTGGTGCAATTTCCCATTCCTTGGTGCTCTTTGGTAAAAAAAATTGAGGAGGTGCGGAAATAGAGGGCGCTGTTGGAGCTACTGCGGAACATTTTGGAGAAAAAAAAGATCGACGCGCATGATTAAAATTGACGCGCGCGCTGACCAGAGACCGACTTATTTTTTTTTTGGCCTAATGTCAGTAAAATATGTAAGTTAATCATATTCGCTGAACTTTTAATATCTTAGGACTAATTTTCATATCCTCCCCCTCCTCCTCCCCCCCTCCCCCCCCCCCCCCCCCCCCCTCCCCCTACCTCTCTCTCTCTCTATCCTTCAAGGCGCTCTGAAAGTATATCTAATCATTGATACACGTAAGTATCCGCCAGGTCCGCAGGACTTGATTGAGCCCCCTTTCAGCGTGATTGGTCAACAGACGGGTCCCAATGCCTGGGTGCAAGCCAACCTTAATATTACGGAGGAAGACTTTGCAGTGGCCATACAAGTGACAAGCGGTACGGGAGAAAGGGGCAACGTTGCAATCGATGGCCTCGGCTTTCAATGCCAAATGTGCCCAGGTAAGTGCTACTTCTGATTTTCTGCGCTCCTATAGGGGCTGTCTACCAGTCCACCAGACTAATTGTAATCGAATCCCAAAAACCTCGATCCTGAGTCCGAGTCCTCAGTATCGAGTCTGAGCCAGAGACTAGTCCCGAGTCATTTGGGTCTAGTCCGAGTCCCAAGTCATTTCCCCAGAAGACCCGTGTGGTGTCGGTATATGCCTTGCTAGCCCGTGTTCTATGCGACCCGGTCCGTGTGCGGTGGACCACGGACTATTTATGGGTGGACCCGGTTGGATTTCAACACAGGATGGACGCAACGAAGTACGGCCTTTCACAATGTCGACAGTCTCTGTGTTGGACCACGGACCATGTCCTTGGTTGGACACGGGTCGACCCAACACAGAGATTTCAGGAACCCTTTTACACAAACAAAATCCAACACGGCCTCTTCACTGGCCGGGCGCTCTACATGGGTAAACTCCAACCCTGGTCAGAACCTGGGTTGAGAGGCTCTACTCAGGTAGAAAATCTAACATCTACAGCTGCCGACCCGTGCTCACACCGTTATAAGTAAGGATCATTAGAAATGGTACACATACGGGGTACATAACGGGCTCGGGAAAAGTTGCTTGTTAAATCACCATCTTGCATGCCTGTTTCATCTGGCACGCTACGGGCATTGTGCATTTCACACATGCATGACATGAAATGTTAAAGCTATAGTCCATCATTTGCAGCCATCCGAAAAAGTAACTGGTGTATTATTGTTGAAAAACATAGTTGGTTGAAAGATAGTAAGTGGACTAAACTCCCTGTGAAATTCATCTTTCTGGCAAGCTATCATGAAGTAATCAACGAAAGAAGGCCTTTCCAACGGTGCGTCTTTAACTCTTAAGATGCACCGTAGGAAAATTTAAATTAATAGTTCGTTTTGTTATTCGGCGCAGCGCGCGCAAGCATTGGCACGACGCACAGGCGCGCGTGGTTGCTATAATTCGTCGGATCAGTGCGCGACATCGCGTATAGCTGCAATTCAAAACAATTCAAAACATGATTCAGCAACTTTTGATTTGAAATTGAGATCCTAGAATGCTGTTTTTCTCGCAATATACAGCTGAAGCTGAGCTGACACTTCATCAGGTTAGTTGTTCAGTATCCTTCATTAGATTTTGAACGCTTTTGTTGCTTCAAACGAACAAAATGCACAAATTACAAATGATGGACTACATCTTTAAGATGTATGCATGCATAGGCTTTGTGAAATAACCTCACGAATTGATGATTTAATAAGCAACTTTTTTTCGTGCCGTATAATGTATCCAGTTGGCGCACCATTTATGATGGTCCCTAGTTGAATGGTATACACCTCATTTTGCCTACGTGTGGTCGAAGTAGCTGAGATGTAGAAATCTCCACGGGTAGCTGAGATGATAGCGTCACGGATAAGACCTTATATGAGGTGGTTGCAATGTGTACGAGTGTACGTGTTCTACATAACCCCCAAGGACTGACACACAAAGGGAGAACAATAGGTCCTTTCAGTCCTCGGGAGTTGGGTCTTTTGTTGGAAACGGTCCTCTGTAGTAAGTTTGTGTGCTTAGTCTATGGGAGAGTGTTATATTACAGGGACAAAGGGAAACACAAAGCATTGTCCTCGAGAGTATAGTAAAACACGACTGTGTGACCAACCTGTGTTATACACATCCTTTGAAATTAAACTGAGGCTTGCGATCAACTTGTGTCTGCAATTTATTTTCTAGTCACCTGTGTTGTTTTCTATTTTTTGTCTTTATCAGCGCCCAATCTCAACTTCAGCTGCAACTTTGAGCAAGGACCGTGCGGTTGGACGCAAAGGACCGATGACAATTCGAATTGGGCATTGCAGTGTGGTGACACACCGACGGAAGAGACTGGACCGTTGTATGACCACACCCTGGGAGGTGAGTAGTATTTGGCGGAATTCAGGATGATACTTTTTGGCTAATCCAAAGAGGTTGCGCAACAGGGGGTGTTCTCCAACTTCATTCATATTGGAAATTGCCGTATTTTTTATTACAAGACAAGGCAAACTGTGTCTATTCAATTGATTCAGATGCAGAGGCGTAGCAAGGTCATTTTATTATCATTTTTTTTTTTGAGGGGGGGTCGGAATTTTTGAAAAGGGCACTCGCACATCCGTGTGGAAATGTAGACAGGGTTTTTTTTTTTCTCCGGACACTTTGCCTCCTTAAAATCAAATAGTGGAGGGGGGGGGGGCTGGTACCATCTTCCAATGGGGGCGCTGTTCAAACCGGACGATCACGCACACTATCGGACAACAGAGCTTGGCACACAAGCGAAAATAAAAAAAGGCACTGTCTTGTAACGGCCGCTGGTACAACAAACGGGCACTTATTATTTTTTTTTAATTCCATGCACTTGTTTAAAATAAAACGCAGGCACTTGTAAAAAGAAAGGGCACTCTTGAAAAAAATATTGGGGGTAAACACTGATAAAAAAAGGCCACTTGAGTGGAAAAGGGCAGTCTTTACCAAGTATTGGAGGAGGGTAAATACCCCATTGACCCCCCCCCCTTCCCCCTTACAGCCCGCTGGCTGCGCCTGTGAGATGGCTATTTACTGCAAGTCTTTGTGCATCTGGTCAACACAAAGCCTAGACTAAGTCTAGACAAAGTCGCACTGCTTGGATAACAGGTGACTGTCTGTCATTGAGTCAACCATTGAGTCAGTCCATCAGTCAGTCAGTCAGTGGGTACCAACAGAACTATTTGCTGGCCCTCTGGGCCCGGTAAAATCATCGTCAATAAGAGTACTTGCCATGCGTATAAAAACAAAATCAGGAGAAGCCTCACCCAATATTAAAGCAAATTATCAACCAAACGTAACACTGCCATCTTGACCTTTAACCATCATTCTGCGATTGTACCAAACTTCATTCGACTCATCACATTATCTCCCTCTCTGCCCATCTCCCAACATATAGATTCCAATGGCAAGTACTACTATATGCATGCCAGACCGCTTGATATGGGAGATAGAGTGGTACTTCTGAGTCCTGTGGTTGCAGCGAACGAATCTCAGTCAGTCTGGTGCTTCAGTTTCTGGTACAACATGTATGGACGGGGGATTACAGAAGGAGGTACGGGATAATTTTTGATTAAACTCCCCTCCCAAAACGATAAGCTCTCCTTAATTGTAGTTTGAATTACTTTTATTCAGAAACCGTCATGTCGTTACCCCTGGTATCCGCTCCATTCACAAGTACCCCCTCACCGGCAAACAAAGTACAGTTGGGGGTGACCGACCGATGCCATCTGCCTGACTGCAATATTGCTGCGACACGTGGCCGTACCACTGGGTGTACATAGTACAAAATCCCCTGGTGTACGTGCCTCACTCACAAGGAACGGTGCGCATCAACCAGCTACATGTCCCACCCATGGGACGTCGTTGCTAGGTAAAAGGGTGCCCTCTTTTGTTGGCGAACGGAGCCCATAGACTGCAGCCCCCCTAGTCCAACATAATTGCATTGCAATGTTTTCTTTTTCCCAGGTGCTCTTAAAGTGTCCGTAGGCCTATACCCTGTCAATGAGTCCGCTTACCCTGCCAATGAGTCACTTGTACTGAGCATAGCAGGCCAACAAACCGGCCCAAAAGTCTGGATTCAGGCTAAGGTTGCGGTTAATCAGACATCGGATTTCCAAGTGGCGATAGAGGCCAGGAGAGGTGTTTCATCAACCAGTGACATAGCCATCGATGACGTCGATCTATCGGAGGGTGAATGTCCAGGTAAGCAAACTTATTGCATGTATTTCCCGCCAACTGCAATCGGTGTTGTTACATAATAGCGCCAAATATTGACTTTCCCAAGTAAGCGGTTGCTTCCTTCCATGGCGAAAGGAGTCCCAAGTCATTTCCCCAGTCGATCCGTGTAGACAGTATGCCTTGCTTTGATACCCATGTTCTATGGAACGCCAAAGCCGCCTTCTATAGTTCGATTTCATTCCATATAATCAATTTCATCATTCCATTCGGCGATTTCATCATTCCATTCGGCAATTCGATCATTCCATTCGGCGATTTCATCATTCCATTCGGCAATTCCATCATTCCATTCGGCGATTCCATCATTCCATTCGGCGATTTCATCATTCCATTCGGCAATTTCATCATTCCATTCGGCAATTCCATCATTCCATTCGGCGATTCCATCATTCCATTCGGCGATTTCATCATTCCATTCGGCGATTTCATCATTCCATTCGGCGATTCCATCATTCCATTCGGCGATTCCATCATTCCATTCGGCGATTCCATCATTCCATTCGGCAATTTCATCATTCCATTCGGCGATTTCATCATTACATTCGGCGATTCCATCATTCCATTCGGCAATTCCATCATTCCATTCGGCGATTCCATCATTCCATTCGGCGATTCCATCATTCCATTCGGCGATTCCATCATTCCATTCGGCAATTTCATCATTCCATTCGGCGATTTCATCATTCCATTCGGCGATTCCATCATTCCATTCGGCGATTTCATCATTCCATTCGGCGATTTCATCATTCCATTCGGCGATTCCATCATTCCATTCGGCAATTCCATCATTCCATTCGGCAATTCCATCATTCCATTCGGCGATTCCATCATTCCATTCGGCGATTTCATCATTCCATTCGGTGATTCCATAATTTCATTCGGCGTTCATCCTTTCATTCGTCTATTTCGCATTTGATTTAGCCATTCTACATTTCATTCAGCAATTTCGCCCCTTTTGCACTTCATGCTATTCTGCATTTCGCTTTTCATGCAGCCATTTCGCATTTCATGCAGCTATTCCGTATTTCATTCGGTCTGGCAGCGTCCATCCGTACGGAAGCGTTAAAGGGACATAAGACAAAGTAAAAAAAAGAGTCTTAATTATGACTTATTATTAAGTCATTGTTATGAATTATATCTTATAATAATGACTATTAAGTCATAATTATGATAATTATGATATATATCATAATTACGACTTATATCTCATAATTATGACTTATTATTAAGTCTTATTTATGACTTATATGTTATAATAATGACTTAATACTAAGTCGTAATTATAAGATATGTCATGACTTAATAATAAGTCATTATTATAAGATATAAGTCATAAATATGACTTAATAATAAGTCATAATTATGAGATATAAGTCATAATTATGATTTAACAATTACTAAGTCGTAATTATGAGATATATATCATAATTATGACTTAACACTAAGTCATTATTATAAGATATCAGTCATAACAATGACTTAATAATAAGTCCTTATAATGACCTCTTTTTTTTTACTTTGTGTTATGTCCCTTTAACGCTTCCGTACGGATGGACGCTGCCGGACCGAATGAAATGCGGAATATCTGCATAAAATGCGAAATAGCTGCATGAAATGCGAAATGCAGAATAGCATGAAGTGCAAAAGGGGCGAAATTGCTGAATGAAATGTAGAATGGCTAAATCAAATGCGAAATAGACGAATGAAAGGATGAACGCCGAATGGAATGATGGACTCGTCGAATGGAATGATGAAATCGCCGAATGGAATGATGGAATTGCCGAATGGAATGATGAAATCGCCGAATGGAATGATGAAATCGCCGAATTGAATGATGGAATTGCCGAATTGTATGATGAAATCGCCGAATGGAATGATAAAATCGCCGAATGGAATGATGGAATCGCCGAATGAAATGATGAAATCGCCGAATGGAATGATGAAATTGATTATGGAATGAAATCGAACTATAGAAGGCGGCTTTGGCGTTCCATACTGTTCTGGGGGACCCGGTTCCGCTCACGGTGGACAATATGCGGCCTTTTACTCCGTCTGTATCTCCGTGTCAGACACCAGAACAACACGGTGATTTCAGAAAGCCCTCAGTTGAGACGTCAGTTTGAAAAGAGTTGACTTGGGACCGAGTTGACCTGGGACAGAGTTGACCTGGGACCGAGTTGACCTGGGACCGAGTTGTCTTGGGTCCGAGTTGACTTGGGACTGAGTTGACCTGGGACCGAGTTGACTTGGGACCGAGTTGACCTGGGACCGAGTTGACCTGGGACCGAGTTGACCTGGGACCGAGTTGACTTGGGACAGAGTTGACCTGGGACCGAGTTGACCTGGGACTGAGTTGACCTGGGACCGAGTTGACAGAGTTGAATTGGAACCAATGTGACTCGGACCGAGTTGGTTACAGACCGAGTTGACCGACACCCGAATTCTCTGGTCATACCTTTTCGTCTATTAACGTGTTCACTATTGTGATATCCTTTCTTTTTTTTCCTGATTTGCCGCTTCGAGATCTCGACACAGGATTCGACTGCAGCTTTGAGGAAGGATACTGCGGTTGGGAGCAAGTGGTTAGCAACCAAGATGCGAACTGGAAGTTGGAGCGTGGGACCACACCCTTAGCCGGACCAGGGATAGAATATGACCACACCTTTGGCAGTGCGTGATTCGTGTTTTTTTTTCTCCCTTCTTTTGACTGTTATTTTTGTTAAAGTAAGCTGACAGATTTCGTATATACGAATATACCAATGGGGCATAACGCACTTGAAGGATGCCATGTTTCATTTTTGCAATAATTGCAATGGTCTGCTTTTTCGGATGTAGAAAATGTTTATACTCGGATTTATTTCAAAAGAAACCCAATCATTCCCTGATTGGAATTTATATGTACAAAACAAACGTTCCTAAACAAACGGATCTGACAGAACGCCAATTAAAGATTCACAAATTTTGGGATTCCTCGTTTCACGGGCAGGTCAATTTACGAGCGATAAACGGGTAATTTACCCTTCTTAGGATCGGGGTATTTTCGGTCTTCTCAGTGCCGGGGGAGGGACCGTGCCCCCTAAATGTAAATTCCATCACAATGCTTCTGCAGATTTGACTAAGTTTGTCAGAAATGTTGGTTGCCGTGCTAGAGTTAGGGTACGGTAATTAATTGTTAACGGCAATTCATCGTTAATAATCATCAGGACCTTTTTTATTTGCATTGTGTAATACAGATATCAAAGGGGTGTATTGCTTACATGAGAGGGGCGTCTCTTCCATTGCAACAATGATAAGTCCAATTGTTCCCGCTTCAAGTCAGTGGTATCTCAGCTTTTGGAACCACATGTATGGAGCAACCGTTGGTATGAATGTTACACTAGACTCAATACAATTTTGTACTTTTTTTTCATTATTATTATAAGCCCCTACCAAAAGGATTATTTTCCAAAATTCAATCTAAGATGAGCAATCGTTGACAATTAGATACTTCATGAGCTGTCAACTAGGCCATCACTCAAAAAATATTGCTTCTATGGACAATTATAAACTGAGTTACACACGGTATTGCTTCCAATAGCATCAAAGCATCAATCTGCACGCATAGCAGACTTTCCTCCCTGCATTTGTAATCTTAAAAAATAATACACCCTTGTGTCATTTAGGTACGCTCAGAGCTTACCAAATCGTGGAGGGTTCCGGCAAAAAGATTCTCTTAATAAAGAGTAAGCACCACACCGGTAGAAGGGTATGGGAACAGCATGTGACCCAAATCTTTAGCACCACTGGCGTCCGAGTACAGCTTGAGGCCACAGTCTCTAGCAGTGACGGTGATATTGCAATCGACGACATCTTGTTGACGTTGACAAGTCCGCCCGGTGAGTATTCAACATAGTTTCTTCAGGACAAGCTTCTCTCTTTACCTATTTTCATAGAAGCGAACTCAAACTTGACGGGTTCCGATTCTGAAAACATATGGTGATGGGCTCCTATCGGTCACTGTTTTGAAAAAAAAAATGAAAACAAAGTTGAGCCATGTGTATTTGGGGAAGTCGTTTATCCTTGTGTAGAGGATCAACTGATATCCTATAAAAGGGTCCGTTTTACCCCATATTGGGTTTCCATTTTGCCCCACATGTAAAACGGTTCGCTGATGGATTTTTTTTTAGTTGCCCTTACATTTTACACTGTTGCACAATACAGCAATGACTGTTATACATCTTGACACGTAACATCGAGTCCGTTTAACAATTAATGGGGTTGATATCGGCCAGAGTGTGCAATTTTTACCCACTCTTCCCCTTCATGTCCAGATCCAGATCCAGCTTTCGATTGCGACTTCGAGGAAGGTCTTTGTGGGTGGAATCATCCTACAGATGGTGACTTCAACTGGTATCGGGAACGTGGAGATACTGTCACAGAAGGCACTGGTCCCGAATTCGATCAGACTATAGGCAGTACGTATACTTAATAATAAAATCGAATTTCGTCCATGATGCAATAACCCTGCGTCATTAAGACGTCGTGCTTTGCTAATAATATGTGAGCTGTCTTGTGGTTGACAGGTGGGGAGACAACTATAAGCTCTCAGAAGAAGGTATTTAATATTGAAACAAAGCCAGATGTCATGACGTCTTGGGTCTACTGCAGCAGAAACCTATAGTTGCTTTTAAAGGCCAAAAACATGCACCTAAATGATTTTTCGAGCAAATGGCACTTCTGTCGTTTTGGGGAATCGTTCTTTAAACAGCATTTATACCAAAACGGCATTGATAGGAGCGTTATTTAGTGGAGACCACAAGGCAGTACATGCAGAATTTCTTTGATGTTAATGCCAGAATGTCAGAATGCCTGAGAAATTGAGCATGTTTGGAGAGGTTAGTTCGAAAACCGCATCGTGTTTAATTGGTATAAACAAACCCAAGAAGCTCAAAGGGGCATAAGCTTTACTCATATTGCACCTTAGTGTACGTAGTACGAGCTTTTTTCCCCACGGCGGTGTGAAACACGCCGTGGGCTTGAGCTGCTTAGGTTGGTGGGTGGGTTGGTGAGTTTGTTTCTGCATTCAGTAGGGGACGTTGAACAATAAAGGACAATAGGGTCCCAATTCCCGAAGGCCCCCAATTTAGAATCGTGTACAAAACATGGGAGGTCTTCCTAAAAAGTTGGTACAAACAAAAGAGGGACAACAGGGGGTCCCCGATTGCAGGCAAATACACATTTGTATGCGTGGGTCGGTGGGTGGGTGGGTTGGTGGACGGTTTACTCGGGCATATATGGTATTCATGCATCTCGAGCATTGCAGCTTTGCATTCGAAGACCGGTTTTGAAAACACTGATGCGCATGTGTCTATAATTTGCATATTTTTGCATATTAGATCACGCCCCATTCGGGTGCACTCACAGTGTGGTATTAAAGCCGTCTTCATACGTTGCCCGGCCACCGTGGGTTAATTGTACCACTTGGTACTTGTTATCCTCCCCAATCATTTGTAGAATTCATTACCTTTCAAAAGAAGGAACTTAATTTGCCCTGCCCTGTTTGCGTCTTGAAGGAAGGCTGTTTTGATAAAAGGATTTTTTTTCTTCTTTTCAGCACTCAACGGAACCTATTTGTTATTTGAAGGCAGATTTGCCTTGCCCAATGCAACGGCCATCATTCTCAGTCCTCAGGTGTCGGTGCCCTCAGGATTTAACTGGATCATGAGTTTGTGGTACAACATGTATGGCCGTGGAATCGGTAATTTGGTTACACTGAGATTTATTTTTGGTTCTTAGTACGATTTATAGAACGAGATCTATTTTTGTTTTGTGTACGTCGGTGAAGGGTAAAAACCTTATGAATAGTTAATGCGGTACCCGCTGCTATGGTACATCAGATTCGAACCGGCCAATCGATCCCGTTAGCTCGGTGGTCGAAAGACATCTGCACTAGAAAGCAGGAGGTCGTGGGTTTGAGTCCCACCCGAGTGATTTTTTCCAACTTTCACTCGGGAGATAATACACTGAGTATACAGTGTTTATACGTCGGTGAAGGGCAAAAACCTAATTTGAGCGCTCTCAGTTGACGGAGACCATTAAATGGTTTTAAAAAGCGCATCTTTTACAAATTATTGAAACCAAAGAGGAATGTCTGATAGCTTTCTTACAGTTCAGAAGAATTGATATATGCACGAGTGTAAAATTCAAGTCATCGACCCTAACTGAACAAGATGTATTGGTTACGATACAAGGTGTTTTATTTCTTACTTGATTGGGCGAATCCTAGGGGACCTGATGTAATTGTTCAAAAACCATTACAATAAGTACGCACAGGCTAGGTGACAAACTTTATTGAGCTATGATATGATCACTTCATTTACATACAGCTGATTACAGCGCGCAGTGGTTTGGGAAGTAATGAATAATCATTTAGCGATCACGCGGTGACCTATACAGTAAACAAATGACGATTAGCCAATCAGCATGCAGTACCGTATTTCAGCGCTGGTCGTTTGTATGGAGGATGGCAATTTACTTGTTGTAATGCTAATTGGCCTATCGCCGTTTGCGAGTTAGCCACGCCCCTTAGACAACCTTTGTATACGCTTAGGTTTGTTTGTCTCAGATGTTGCGCGTTCCGCGTCCATTTGTATATCAAGTAATTGGACAATATTTCGCCAGCTGCGTTGACGCGTTTCTAATGCGATTCTACTGTGACAGGTCATTAATTATCACAAGCATTCTTGTTCTTCCTTTAATTGTCACAGGTGCTTTAAATGTGCATCAAGTACCAGAGGGACGCGGTGTCACAGCCGACACGCGTATTTTCCAGCTGCTCGGGGAACAAACTAACGATACAACCTGGCTTCAAGCAGTAATAACCATCAGAAATGTGACCGCACCATTCAACATAGCATTAGAGGGAGTGCCAGGTGTATCTGATAAGTCGGACATCGCTGTCGACGACATTCGGGTTGTTCCTGACACAGGTTTGTTGCCCTCTCGTCCCCTAGATTGCATCATAGGGTTTTAAACAAATGCATATGTAGCCCAGATAGAACATTACAAGATCACAAGCAGACATAAATACGAGGCAATTAATTAGGCAGTTCCATCACAACAAAACGCTCAAGCCAAAATTGGACTGGGATCATGTTTGCAAATTCCATGTTCACAAGGCCTGTGTTTACGTAAGCTAGACTAAAGGCTACATCGCCCAGGAATATTTAAATAAAATTCTCCTCCAGATGGTGGTAAATTGTCCGAGATATCATTAACAGTTGCATACCAGTAAGTTTACTAAAACAAAATGTATGGCTATGTGTTCATAGATGTAGAATATGCCACATAACCTGGATTTTCTATGCATGGATTTCAAATTAGGTTTTGCCCTTCACCGACGTATAAACACTGTATACTCAGTGTGTTACCTCCAGAGTGAAAGTTGGGAAAAAATCACTCGGGTGGGACTCGAACCCACGACCTCCTGCTTTCTAGTGCAGATGTCTTACCACTCGACCACCGAGCTAACGGGATCGGTTGGCTGGTTCGAAACTTTCACTCGGGAGGTAACACACTGAGTATACAGTGTTTATACGTCGGTGAAGGGCAAATAATCTAATTTGATTTACATCACCCCGACGCAAAAATTCCATCTTATAAAACAAAAGTTCTATCTTATGAATATGCATGGATTTGTTTCGCAATGCGCAGAATCTCCTCGTGTCACTTGTCCCGATGATGTCCCCTCTGTCTCTACGAACCCTGGGGTGGAGTTTGCCGTCGTACCTTGGACACCAATGCCATCTGCCACCGACAACATTGATGTCCTTGATTCGAACAGCATCACTTGCTTCGACGATGGAGGCAATGTCGTGATGTCAAGCAGCTCGTACGGAGTAGGCACAACGACAGTGACATGCAACGCGACCGACTCCGCCCTCAACATCGGAAAGTGTCAGTTTAATATCACCGTCGTCGGTAGGTTTGTGTATTTTACCGATAGAATTGCTGTATCGTTTATTTTAGATCATAACATGTTAAAGCAGTATAAGTGTGGCCTCAAATCTCAACAATACAAATGAAAAGAAAAAAGGAATAACACTTAAAACTAAAACTAGACCACATCAAAGTTGTTTTGACAACATAGAGGAGTATATGTTTACATAGCCAAAAGTAACTCAAGTATGGTGGGTAATGTCGCAAAGTCCAAAAATCGTTGCAGGTGTGAAAACATCCTCTTCAATCCAAATTGTGTATGTCTGCAAGATTCTGTTATGAACAATGCAACCTAATGTTAGTTGGTGTAACCCACCCCACCCCTCAACTTCCCGTTCTTCGATATTTCTGATTTCATGTTTTGACGCCAAATTCTGGTAAGACCTTGGGCAGTTTTTTTGTCCACCCCGTTGTAAAAAAGTAAAGTCTGTCTCGAGCCAATGTGGCTCATCAGGCTGGCGTTTATCTCCGGTTTCAGTAGCATGAAACGACAGAATATTTCTACTCCCCCTGGATGGGATGCTAGTCCATCGCAGGTTACTCCCAAGCTAATGCTGATACCCATTTATACTCCTGGGTGGAGAGGGGTAAGTGGGGATGAAGTGGCTTGCCCAAGGACACAATATATGACCAGCGGCTGGCTTCGAACCCTGGACCCTCTGATCATGAGTCACGAACCCTAACCACTAGGCCACAAACTCCCCCTATGTCAACCTAATTAAATGAACAGGAAGACCATATATGAGCTTTGGTTTTACTTCTCCAGTGGTAAGGATATTTTGGAAAAAAAAATTAAAAACCCGACAAGGAACTTCAGTCTATGCGGCTAGTACTTTGAGAGTTGAACTAAGACGCCGCATTGTAAATGTTTCTTTGTACTAGGTTAATGAAATTTTAAATGCATTAAAATCATTTTAAAAAATGTATCTTGACGCTGGGTGCCAAATTTTATGTTCCCAGCTTCAACAGTAACAGTTAGCCCATCAACAACAGGAGTAACAAGTATCAGCGATACTCCAACGGGTGGCCTTGGATCATCAGCAACGTCGGCTGATTTATCAGCAACCGGCTCAACTATCCAAGGCACTCCCATGAGTGGATCAGCAACAACAGCGGATCAATCAGCAACCGGAGCAACAACGATTAGCGATACTCCAATGGGTGGATCATCAGCAACATCGGCTGATTTATCAAATACTGGAGCAACGAGGATTAGTGATACTTCTACTGGTGGATCAGCTACCAATGGCGGGCAATCATCAACAAGACCAACGACAAGCCGTGATACTTTGACGGAAGGACCAGGAACAACAGGTGGACAACCAGTGGCTAGACCGACGACAGTCGGCGATACTTTGACTAGTGGATCAGCTACAAATGGCGTTCCAGCAACAACTGTATCAATTGAAGATTGCATTACGACTCAAGGTAAACGGCTCAAGTCATCTTGTTGCAAACACAATGTTGACAAACATTATTATGTTTATATCCTGCTGTGTCGACCACCTCTTCAAAAAACTTTTTTTTACTGAATTATCGACATGCTTGCGTCTCAATACAAATAATTTCATGTCTTTCGTTTGCATGAAATGCAGCGTTCCTGGTCCAGCTCCGGATCCTTGGGATAGACGGGGCACCGGTGGTGTATACCAATCAGCTTGCCAACAAGGACTCACAGGAGTTTCAAGATATCGCTCGGAGAATTGGCCAACCAGTAAGTTGTAGCTTTGTCAGTATTTAACCGCTGATAACAAAGGAAGTTCCACTCGAAGATTGACAAAGTAAACCATTGTCATTTCGAGACATTGTCTTGATTTAAACTATGATCAAGGCAGGGCCTATCAAGATGCTGCAGTGAAATTGAAAACTATTTGTGAGCGAGTGATCTGAGGAATGTATTGGTCACGTAACTACATGCATTAAGCCTAAAAGGGCCGGGGGTGGAATCCCCCCCCCCCCTTCTCCGGCTGAGAGATGGTCAAAATAACCTGGCCCTTTTAGGGTTAAGCTTTAACCATTTATCAATTGTGGTAAAGCACCTCGCCCAAGGACACGATCACTATAGCTTGATACCATCACGGTACGTTAAACAACGTGCTGCTCTTAAAGGTCTCCTGTCATCTGCAGTGCTCATACACAATGTCAACAGCCTTTCCAATCCATATAGTTTAGCTTATGTGAAGGTTTTTCATAAGTTTGTCTTGAAAACCTGAGGAAAAATCACTTGGCGATGTTTTCTAAAAGTGTTACAATTTAAGTCATTTTTTGAGCCATAACAATGAATTATGGCTCAGATGCAATATCCGGGGAAATTAAAACTTTACATTTTTAATGAGAATTTAGTATAGAAGCAGTGATACACTAAATGTTTTGTAAGATCTCTTCCAATACTAGTACACAGGGATAATAATTGCAAGTATATCAACTACACGATGATATTGTTTCATATGAAGTAATGACAGAAACTTTACCTTTATTTCCGACAGGTGTCTAGAGCTCTGCGACGAGGGCAGAGGACATCAACGATTTGCAAGTTTGAGGTGGTTGCGATTCGCAATGGCAGCTTGTTGGTAAACGGCGTAGCCAGATACCCAATGACAGCAGTGGTGGACAGTAACACCGTTCTAGACGTGCTTCATGTCGACGCACAGATCGACAACTCGCTCCTTATTGATCAGTCGGTTTCAGTGGTTACAGGTACAGATGTCTGGTTGTCTCAAACCAGATTTCTAGAATTCATGGCAAACCGCCAAACTCCCCAACCTTGTAAACAGTCCTTTCTAAAAAAAAAAAAAAATAGTCCGACGAAGGACCATGAGGGGCTCATTTCCGGAGCCGCACAGACATCAAAAGTTCACGAAAGGTTCTTCATTGTAAACCTCGTCCCAAAGGTTTCTAGCGATACGTTCCCACTAGCTGTTTTGCGGTACTAATGTCTCAAGGTTAAACGTAGACCCTGGGAACGATCTGGGTTCACAGTCTAAAGGGACGGTCCGCAAGGTCATACAGTTATACGGCTTATGGATTTGTTACAACGATAATCCATGATTTGATACAATGTATTAAGTTTTGGGATTTGTTTCCTTTGATTCAGCTGAGACTGAAAGCTGCCCGGCAAACTACTGCCAAAACGCCGGCACCTGCGTTCCAGTAGGGAGTTTCCCTGACCTCCAGTTTTCGTGCGAGTAAGTGTATGAAATCTTCCATTCCCTCGTAGTGTACTACTATTTATGTATAATTCTGTTATTTTGACGCGCTCAAATTAACATGGTGTACAAAACGTGTCATTACCTCAGATCAAAGCAGACAAGTCTGTATTTGCCTGCAATCAGGGACCCCTATTGTCCCTCTGTTGTTTGTACTCTAACTTTTTAGGAAGACCTCCCACATGTTTTGTACACGAATCCAATAAGGGGACCTCTCGGAGACTGGGGACCCTATGGTCCTCTATTGTTCAACGTCTCCTATTGAATGCAGAAACAAACTCACCATTGCATCAATTCCAATTGACAAGCATTTTGTTTTCTTTCAATTGCAACAGGTGCGCGGAAGGATTCACCGGTAGTAAGTGTGAAGGGGAAGGTATGTACTGGTCATTCTGTTTACAGCTTTATTTTGAAAGCTCTTCTTTTTTTTTAGTTGCGCATCCCATATGTGTCTGTTGACTTGGGTAGGGTTCATTGTCCGCTGTGGCAAATTCAAAAAGCGGGGTGGAGGCAGGACCAGCTGGACCTCATCTGACACCAAAGAGCGCTCTTCGTAACAAAAGCCTCTTTTTAGCTACCAGTTTCTACGGGAAAGTTTTGCTCAGTTAAAATCATAATATTCGATTTGCACCTCTTCTGTTCTTTGGTTTTGTCTTGGATTTTCCCTTTTTGGGATGGGGATTGGCTCAGTTTATTGT
Source organism: Patiria miniata (assembly GCF_015706575.1). NCBI lineage: Eukaryota > Metazoa > Echinodermata > Asteroidea > Valvatida > Asterinidae > Patiria > Patiria miniata. Next base: position 6,423,291 of record NW_024037057.1, read on the forward strand.
TTATTTTTCTTTGTTTGGTTGGTTGGTTGGTTTTGGTCCTTTTTATGTATGAGGATTTCAAGGTCCGAAATTTAAGGTTGTGATCGATTGATTGAGCAGATACAAACTTGTAACGTTTTGACTCGCACCTATCCAGACCAACCCGCAAATGGCGGGGTCATCACCTTGGCGGTTGTTGCTGGTGTGTTGGCGGTCGCAGTGATTTTCGCCCTTATATGCGCATGCGCCATGGTTATGATGGGAACTGCCAAGCGACATGCTGGTGATCGGCGGGAGAGAGTGCCAGTGGATCTGATGCCAACCGGGTACCGACGACCGCAGGTGTGTTCTATAGCACTTGCTGTTTATTAACGCCTTAAAAAATATTCTAAATGTTGGGTAGTTTTTGGTTGTTATTGGCGTGAATGATGCTCAAGACATTACTGTTCGTGGAATTGATTTTAGTCACGATCCACTGTGTGGTCACTGATCCAACCAAAAGATCTCGACCATTAAGTGTTTAATAATAATAACCAATAATACTTTAGAGCAAATGGGGTGGATCGAGCTGAAACGACACCATTTGCAAGTGCGAAATAAAAAAAAAATATTAATAGGCCATCAGCCTGGGGCTTTGGTCGGTATCAAGTGAGGGTGAGTAATGCTCATAGCAATTTTTGGCAAGGTATGCACCCCTAGAGTCGGGAGATATGTGATAGCATTGCAGCGGTGGCAGCCTTTTGGGTGTTATCACTTCTTTTTTTCAAAATGGCCACCAACATGCTTGTTAGGGACCGTGACCATTCCGCCCCGGTATGAAAAGGGCCCCCCGGTAAGCTCGTCCCCTCCCAAGAAGTCCTTTCGTACCGTCCCAGCTACCGGCCTAGGAGCTGGTCTGGTTGCTAATCAGGAACTCCTCTATCCTGGGGTCTATTGTTTGCAAGTATTGACACATGTAATAAATCCCAGAAGAAACCTGCTTGTGGTTTTCATCTCTCAGCGCGAAACAATAGAACACTTTCGTCGGCACAGATCAAAACCCCTGCCTTGCGGTTTCGCGCACAATGGGACCGTAAATTAAAACGGCGTTTTAAGCTGCTATTGTTCTGCTCTGGACGTTCTCTGAAGGGCAATAAATTGATGCGCCTGACTGACTTCAAAACTTCTGGTCAGACAGGACCATGTACCGGACGAGACTGGGCTGAAGACCGGACTGGCTCTGGACCGGACGAGGTACCGGGGGGCCCTTTTCATACCAGGGCTGAATGGTCACGGTTCCTTACCACATATAAGTGGCCATATCTAAGCTTAAAGAGCAGTTAGGACAGTGATTTTGGTGTCTTTTACTAGGTTTTTTGGGGGAAAAGATTACATTTCTGTCTTTACCCAAACCGTCTATTGAACCAACTTGGTCACTTTTATTGAAACGACGAATTACAGATCGTAGAAAATGCTGTATAGGAATGAGTAAATATACGTCTATAACCTTCTTGACTCGCCATTTGCTCAAGAGTAAGGCAAATTGGTTTTTATTTTGTGTCTCCGTTTCAGTTTAATAGACCAGGCTATGATGGTAGATTCTCGCCCTACTTCATCCCCGGCCCAGCCTTGGTAAGCACATGATATCTTGCACGAGACCTACATAAGTGGTGCTAAAAAGAAGGAAACCCATATTTGACAGGAATTTTTACCTATAATTACTTAACTGTTTGAGCTGTTTTTTTTATGCCCCGCGGCGAAGCCGAAGGGGCATACTGTTTCCGCCTTGTCCTAAGAAGCATTTTGCATTGGGGGTCGAAAGGTCAAGGGTCAAGGTCACAGTGGCTAAAACAATAGAAATCTTGTATTTATTCTGAGATCATAGGGATTAGGGATTAATTCATATAAAACCTACAGAAGACACTAATGCTGTCAATGAACGTTCCATTTGACCAAGGTACATGTAAGTTGATGTTAGAGTGGTGTTATGTCATGGAAACAGTCACGGTTGCGGGGCATTTGTGTTTGTAAACACACCTGACTTGTTTTTTTATAGTTTAGTAAAGTGTAGCTCTACAACCATACGTGGTGAAAACTAGCCCCATAAATGTGGCCAATTTACTGGACTACCTCCGTAAATAAAGGCCACACTTCCACCATGTACAAAAACATGTCGAATTTTGTCAAATTTTGATTTTCACATTTAGACTTTAGAAGCATACTCGCCCTCTTTATAGGCTAATCAGAAAGTGCTGCCTATTTCAGATGTCTATTTTTTGTGAAATTTCCAGATTCGTTGGCACACGTTTGCGTATCAAAATTTCAGCATGAAATTTCACAAAAATTAGACATCTGAAAAAGGCAGCACTTTCTGATTAGCCTATAAAGAGGGTGAGTATGCTTCTAAAGCCAAAATAAACTACAAACTAAGCCTAAATGTGAAAATCAAAATTTGACAAAGTTCGTCATGTTTTTGTACATGGTGGAAGTGTGGCCTTTATTTACGGAGGTAGTCCAGTAAATTGGCCACATTTACGGGGCTAGGTGAAAACAATCTTGAACAAAATCGCAAGAATAGTGTTATTATACTAATTTGAATACAAGTCACCAAAATCACAGTTGTCCACGCGTAGTCTATGTAAATCGGATGTAGTGTTTCTTGTCTTCAAATCAAGCTCGGGAGCTCAGTCAAGCGGATGGAATAAAGCCGTCCATGGACAAACAGGTTTGGCACATGACGTTTTTAAACTACCATATCTCAGCGACCAAAAATATGCACTTGCAATCATTTTTAGGTCACTTATGTTTACAAATCAGTAATCAATACCATTAAATTGAATTTTTGAAATATGCTCGACGAGTAGGTGAAAATTGCTGTCAAAAGTGGGTTTCCTTCTTTTTGCACCTCCCTGTACATGCAATACTTTTATCTCGTTGGGGTTAACTGATGCATATTTACATTTACTATACATTGTAATAGTTGTTTCGTATTAATGATACCAACGGTCGTGGCATGAACTGTTACTGAAGATTTTAACAACTTATTAAGGGATTGAGATGAATTCTTGAAATCCATTGTAAACCTCCGAGGTCAAATCATTTTTTAATTATCACAAAGCCAATGCTGCATTGTTTTAATCTCGCAAGGGAAAAGAGTGATTTTCAATCCAATGACTTGCGTATTCCTGTTTTCTTCCGCGGATCTAGTGTCGATATCATAAATAACATCGTGCACTTTTTTAAAAATATCAACGAAATTGCAGATGCGAAGAATGAACCAGGACTCGCTGGAGAGTGACTCCTATCTGGACGACGGTCTTCGGGATCTGGACCGCCGTATTGACAACTTTTCCACTCCCTACATCGTACCAGGACCTGCCCTGGTAAGCATAAACACAATCTGCATTTAAAACTTGCATCAATTGATGATCTTTTAGCAGATACTAGTGAATCACTTTTTCATCCGTGTTTTTTTTTTCTTGCACGATCATAAAATAGATGCGCAGAATGAACGAGGAACGATATGACGACGCTTTTTATTATTAGGATCAGGACAGCTTGAGAAGGAAAGACCATCTTGAGATGACGTCATCATGACAGCTTGAAAGGAAGATTATCTTTAGATGACTTCATCGGGACAGCTTGAAAGGAAAGAATATTTTGGGATGACGTCATCTTGGCAGCTTGAATGAAATGCATATCTTGGTCTTGAGATGACGTCATCCAACAGTAACGTCTGAATAGGAGACGTTTGAGAGGCGCGATGGCAGCAAGCACAAAGGCCCTTTTCTATTGTTGACGTCATTTTGAGCATGCGCACAAACCATTGAAGCTGACCGGTGTGTTTGCTGCCACCAAGCGTCTCAAAAGTCTCCTATTCTGCCTTAAATACTGCGATTGCATATTTGCAAAATGTGCAGGAGGAGACGAACCAGTTTATTCTGGTTTATATGGTTTTTTCCGGCCAATTTCCTGAAATGTTCATTCACTTCTGAAAATCGGTCATTCTTTTTCGTCTGAATTTGAATGCACATCTTTAATCCCATTTCAATTCAACGAAAATCCAATTGTTTCCATTGTCCGCGCATTCGGTTTTGAGAAACAGATGGCCGATTACGTTACCTGTGCATTCATTTACGCAAGCATACCTTTTCTAAATTGATTTCAGGTACAGCTAATTTGATTGATGGTCAATGAAAAAGAAACCCCTAATTGTAATTGAAATAGAATGGTGAATATTTGAAATCGCCCTCTAAAAGTGAAAAAAAAATCTTGTAAACGAATCTGAATGGACGTAACCGAAAGGTGCTGCTCAACCACTTAATTGATTGAACTGAAATGGAATTGAATGCTCTGGTAGCGAAAATGAAATGCGTGATCAGAGGGAGTCTAAAATTCAGACGAAAAAGAATGACCGATTTTCAGAAGTTAATGAACATTTTAGGAAATTGGCCGGGAAAACCTATACTATCAGGCTTCCAGTCGTAAAAATACATCAGCGTATTGTATGCTTCCGTAAAAAGTACCCAGATGACTGCAATATTATTTTTGATATTGCAGTCATCCAGGCGTTTTTGCTAGTTCCCGCACAAGCTAGAGCGTATAGAAAGTCACAGTCAACAAAGCGCGCGGCACGTGGACGCAGCGCGCAGCACTAGCAGGGTAAGTGCACACTGTTGTCAACAGCCACAATGGCAGCTTCGAGCGGCGCGAAATTTGCTTCAGTAAGCGAAGAAAATATTTTGAGGAAGTTTGAGAAATAAAGGCAGTGTCCTGAAATTTATTTCTTGCGGATCAAGCTAGTCAGCCTAATATATATAATAATAATGTTGGATTGGCTTTTTTCGGGGAATACAAGAATATATTGCGCTCGCTATTCAACTCGTGTAATATTGTTATAGTTCGTGCAATATATTCTTGTATCCCCCTCAAAGCCATCTAATATTACAAAATTATTTTCTCAATTAGCGACCCTTTGGAAAAAAAAAGTGCGTATTAACATAAATAAATAGTAGTACAGTCGAGTCTCGTTAGTACAAACTCTGTTAATACAAAATTCTGGTTATAACAAACATAAAGCCTTGGTCCCAACTGTGCATTTATGTGCACAATGAATGGGACTGATGTTCCTCTTAATACAAAGTTCTGATATAACAAACAATTTGGCTAGGTCCGAACGAGTTTGTTATAACGAGACTCGACATATTATGCTTGCAGGTGTCCCTTGTCCAATGTTTCGGCTTTGACAAAAATTGAAGACCCAAATGTCCTGCTCCCTCTTTTAGAGTGGTCACGTATTTCCTTTGAACATTGAGAAGTAATTATTCTTTAGAATTGTCTAGTATTGTAACAGGTGTAAGGGACTGAATGTACTAAGCTGAAAATGGAATATTAAGGTTCCTTGGGGTGTACTGCTGAGATTGAGGTTGAAGCAGACACTTAATTGGAGCATGATTGCATTATAAAATGTAATTTAGGCTAAACGACTTCTTGATTTATAGTAATTTAGTGTATGTATTACACATTGGTTAAGTGGTGTTATGTAATGTTATTGTTTAGAAATGCCAGTGGAAGCTGAATTTTTATGCTCTTTTAGCGTGGATAATAAACTTGAGTTTGAATTTGAATGATGTAAATACTATGTATAGCAGTGTAATACGGTGATAGCGAGATTGTTTGGTTTTAATTACTGTTTATGTACTTATCTAATATCGGTTTTGAAGGTTTATTTTCATACGTAATTTCAAGTGTTGTGTTGTTACATGAATCGGGGTCCACTGCTGAGATTGAGGTTGAAGTAGACACTTGGAGCGTGGTTGCGTTATAAAATGTAGTCTGGTTCCCAGACCAAAAGATTCCGACTATTCCTGATGAATCTTAGGTCAGGTAGCCTCCGGTAATGTATTACAATTTACATCACGTGACTAAAACGGGAGGAATTCCTCCTTTTTCCGAAAATGTCCGAAGTTTGCCGAATTCATTTCGTCGACTATCGGATAGTGTCCGAGTATTTCCGAGTATAATATAGGTTTTATCATGGAGGAATAAGAACTCCATGGTTTTATTAACTGCTAATTGCTTATTAAAAACTTAAAAAAACTAGTTGATAATTAATATCCATTGCTTTTATTTAGAAAACTTGAAATTCAACAACGATTTTGCACTCGGATCGTATAAGAGGGGCGAACTTTTTGCTGCGTCATGCACTAGTTTGAATTTGACGACCGTTACCGGCATTTTCCAAAACTCGGCGTGGTCTCAATTCGGCTCCGCCTTCTTACAGTGCTGTTTGGGTGTTTAACTTTGAAGATTCCAGGTCAAAATTAGTCAATGTTTTCTTACAGAAGTATTAAACTGTATATCATAACTGTATGATATATGAAGCAAGTGATTTATTTTTTAAAAAAAATGATCGGAACATTAAAAGCTTTATGTGATAAAGCGAATTCGGAAACGAAGCCGAGCTTTGAAAAAGGGCCGTCAATGTCGTCATGTTTATTTTTAGCCACGGAGGCTGCCTGACCTACAATTTAGACGTGTAGACGTCGGGGGAAATTGTCAGGTCGGGGAACCAGACTATATAAAATGTAAATTAGGTTAAAAACCTTCTTTAATTATGTTCAGAATTTTTAGTGATGTAGTGTATATTTACATTGGTTAAGTGGTTTTATGTAATGTTTTTTAAATGCCTGTGGAAGCTGAATTTCTATGCTTTTTAGCGTGGATACTAAACTTGAGTTTGAATTTGAATGAAGGAGATATTTTGTATAGCAGTGTAATACGGTGATAGTGAGTTTTTTTTGTTTTAAAAACTTTTTATGTACTTATCTAATATCGGTTTTGTAGGTTTATTGTCATACGTAATTTCAAGTGTTGTTTTGTTACATGAATCGGGGTCCACTGCTGAGATTGAGGTTGAAGTAGACACTTGGAGCATGGTTGCGTTATAAAATGTAAACTACGTTAAAAAAACCTTCTTTAATTATGTTCAGAATTTTTAGTGATGTAGTGTATATTTACATTGGTTTAGTGGTTTTATGTAATGTTTTTTTAAATGCCAGTGGAAGCTGAATTTCTATGCTTTTTAGCGTGGATACTAAACTTGAGTTTGAATTTGAATGAAGGAGATATTTTGTATAGCAGTGTAATACGGTGATGGCGAGAATTTTATTTATTTTTTTTTTAACTTTTTATGTACTTATCTAATATCGGTTTTGTAGGTTTATTGTCATACGTAATTTCAAGTGTTGTTTTGTTACATGAATCGGGGTCCACTGCTGAGATTGAGGTTGAAGTAGACACTTGGAGCATGGTTGCGTTATAAAATGTAAACTACGTTAAAAAAACCTTCTTTAATTATGTTCAGAATTTTTAGTGATGTAGTGTATATTTACATTGGTTTAGTGGTTTTATGTAATGTTTTTTAAATGCCAGTGGAAGCTGAATTTCTATGCTTTTTTGCGTGGATACTAAACTTGAGTTTGAATTTGAATGAAGGAGGTATTTGTACATGTATAGCAGTGTAATACGGTGATAGCGAGATTTTTTTTGTTTTAAATACTTTTTATGTACTTATCCAATATTGGTTTTGAAGGTTTATTTTCATACGTTATTTCAAGTGTTGCTGTGTTACGTGAATTCATTATAATCAGGTGTACGTAAGGGTTTCAATTTGTATTTTTTATATGCAGTCATATAACCTAGTAAAGAAGGTATAACAGGGTACTATATTATAATCAAGCTTGGTTTCAGGGAGAACTTAATAATTTATTACACAGGAAATAGGTTTTCCCAGCCAATTTTTTGAAATGTTCATTCACTTCTGAAAATCGGTCATTCATTTTCGACTGAATTTGAATGCACGTCTTCAATGCCACTTCAATTCGACGAAAGTTCAATCGTTTCATTGTCCTTGCATTCAGGTTTGAGAAACAGACCGGCCACTTACGTAATTACCTGTGCATTCATTTACGCAAACGTTTCTTTTCTAAATTGATTTCAGGTACAGCTAATTTGATTGACGGTTAATGAAAAAGAAACCCCTAATTTTATCTGTTGCCGATGGCATTAAACTAAAAGTGAAACAGAACGGTGAATGTTTGAAATCGCCCTCTGAAAACGAATTCTCAAATTCAGATTCAGACGAAAATGAATGACCGACTTTTTTTCAGAAGTGAATGAACATTTTAGGAAATTGGCAGGGAAAACCTATATTTTTGAACTTTTTTGCATGTATATTGCCGATAAAAACTTTTAATGTGCATAACACTGCATATGCTAACAACATGAATGCATTGTGACTCGTACAACTGTTGCATTGAACGTGTGTTTCCGACATCATTCTCACGTATGCTGATCAAGACGTAATGAGTTTTCTTGTGAATGTCACAAATAAAGTCAATCATGGCATTAAAAGGTAACTCTTTGTCAGTCAGCATGATTTAAATTAGTCAGGTTCCAAGACCTGATGACCAACTCCCTGACGTCTCTGAATAGGTCATAGGTCAGGTATGCGTCACATTAAATTAAAATAAACAGGCAACCACAGCTAATTTACTTTAAAAAAAAAAACTTTATGAATTAAAAAATATAACCAAAACAAAAGTGCCATTGAATTTATATAATTTTTCAAAATACCAGTATGTATAGGTTTTCCCGGCCAATTTCCTAAAATGTTCAATCATTTCGGAAAATCGGTCATTCATTTTCGCTACCAGCATTCGATTCCATTTCAGTTCAATCAATTAAAGTGACTGAGCAGCACATTTCGTTTATGCTCATTCAGATTCGTTTACAAGACTTCCTTTTCCCTTTTAGAGGGCGATTTCAAACATTGGTCATTCTATTTCAATTTTAGTTCAATGTCATGTGATGCAATCTGCTATTTTGAATGAGAAAAACGTACTTTTTATTGCACATTCACAAAATTGTAGGCCAGAACTCGGCGCGAAAAGGTGTGCATGCGTAAATAAATGCACAGGTAACGTAATTGACCGTCTGTTTCTCAAAACCGAATGCACGGGCAATAAAAGCGATTGAACATTCGTTGAATTGAAACGGGATTAAAGACTTGCATTCAAATTAAGACAAAAACGAATGACCGATTTTCAGAAGTGAATGAACATTTTAGGAAATTGGCCGGGAGAACACATGAATAAAATAAGACCATAAGTCATAACTATTTTGGTGCTACATATATTTTTTTTAATAGGTGATTATAGCTTATTCATTGGGGTTTGGGTTCCGCTTTTTTTGACGCACCCCTGTATGTGTAACCGATTGTCGCGTGAATTTTTATGTTCAGTATTGCATTGCCCTGTGAAAACCTCGATTGTCTAGAAACCGTCTACTAAAAAGTGACACATGAACGATAGAAACTTTTTGTTTTTGATACGTTAGCAACCTGCTTACAGGCGGGAATAAATACATGATTTTTTTCCCAGAAACGAATTTTTGGATGGAGCATTTCGGGATTTAGTGTATTAGAGAATATAAGTTTCAGTGCATTTTTCTTTAAATTACGCCTGTAAAAAAAAACAGTTTCACTTGATGCCAAGTGAGGTGCCTGGTTGCCAGGACCGATTCCGTACGTATGATCTCCGAGGCAGCAGTCATGTTCCCGCCGCACCTACTGTAAACTTGTTTCTTCTGCGCGTTCTATTGGACAGAAAGCTACGTGATGACGTCCGTGGAGGAATTCTGGAATTTTAGTCCTTGAACATACGTTGTTTAGGTGAAGTGTCTGGTTGCCAGGACCGATTCCGTATGATCTCCGAGGCAGCAGTCATGTTCCCGCCGCACCTACTGTAAACTTGTTACTTCTGCACGTTCTATTGGAGATAAAGCTACGTGACGTCCGTGGAGGAATTCTGGAATTTTAGACCTTGAACCTACGTTGTTAAGCTTTAAAAACGACTACGTGTAGGTACAGCCGCGGCAAACAAAAGAAGACAAACAAAAGAATGACTTCGGGAAGAGTGCGGGAAAATACCGGGGAATTTCACCACCGCTTTGCCTTGTCGCATTCGCCGAAAGAACTATAATATCTTATTCCTCCATGATTTAACTCACAACGGTTGAGATAATGCATTTTTCTGTGAATTACGCCTGTAAAAAAAGCAGTTTAATTGATGCCAAGTGAAGTGTCTGGTTGCCAGGACCGATTCCGTATGATCTCCGAGGCAGCAGTCATGTTCCCGCCGCACCTACTGTAAACTTGTTACTTCTGCACGTTCTATTGGAGATAAAGCTACGTGACGTCCGTGGAGGAATTCTGGAATTTTAGTCCTTGAACATACGTTGTTTAGCTATAAAAAAAAAACCGACTACGTGTTGGTACAGCCGCGGCAAACAAAAGAAGACAAACAAAAGAATGACTTCGGGAAGAGTGCGGGAAAAAACCCGGGGAATTTCACCACCGCTTTGCCTTGTCGCATTCGCCGAAAGAACTATAATATTTAACTCACAACGGTTGAGATAATGTATTTTTCTGTGAATTACGCCTGTAAAAAAAAGCAGTTTAATTGATGCCAAGTGAAGTGTCTGGTTGCCAGGACCGATTCCGTATGATCTCCGAGGCAGCAGTCATGTTCCCGCCGCACCTACTGTAAACTTGTTACTTCTGCACGTTCTATTGGAGATAAAGCTACGTGACGTCCGTGGAGGAATTCTGGAATTTTAGTCCTTGAACATACGTTGTTTAGCTATAAAAAAAAACCGACTACGTGTTGGTACAGCCGCGGCAAACAAAAGAAGACAAACAAAAGAATGACTTCGGGAAGAGTGCGGGAAACTACCTGGGGAATTTCACCTCCGCTTTGCCTTGTCGCATTCGCCTAAAGAACCCTAATATTTAACTCACAACGGTTGAGATAATGGGTCGTACTATGTACGACCATTTACTCGAAAACAGGTAGCAAATGCTTCTATACTGTTGGCTTGTTTTCATGGACGAATGCTTGTCAACAATAAAGTCTCTTTTGTGTGTACGAACTGCCACGCGCGGAGGTTATTTACACGTAGGGTAATAGCCCAATTCAAGGTGATGCGTGCAGTACGTGTACATGTAGTACACAAGGGCGGATCCAGCGGGGGGGGGGGGGGCAAAAGGGGCCATTTTTTTTTTTATGTGACATCGCAATAAAGGCAGGCAATGAGTACACCACCATCTTTTCCTCAAAAAAACATTGGTTAAAGTGGTCAGAAATTGCCTCAGATCGCACCACAGAGCATCTAGAATCCAAAAAAAAGTCGGGGCCCTTAAGCGGGCCCCGAACCCCACGCCGTAATTTTTTTGGACCCACTTTTTGGGGGGACCAAAACATTTTTGGCCCCCCAAAAATTGTGTTCTGGATCCGCCCTTGGTAGTACATACAGGATCCTCAAATCCAGCAGAAATCATGACACTTTTCGCCAGTTGCAGAATACAGAAAGTATACTTTCATCACTTTTCGCCAGTGGCAGAATACAGAAAGTATACTTTCATCAGTCATGAAACTTGTAAAGGTCCACTGTGTCTATCCTGTAGGCGTCACAATTGCATAAAAAAAAAAATCACAGACGGGTGTTAAAGCGGGTAAACTGATCATACCAAAATTCAATACACAACAAGTTTTGTTTATTGAAATATTAAAAAAATAATAGTTTGCAAAGATTGGTGACCTAATAAACTAACAAATGATTTCATTCATAAAACACTTAAAATGACGCAAAAGGTCAGATTGTTTCATCTCCGATTTTCCAAAAAAAAAGGAGTTCACAAAATCAACTCCCTCTATGAGTTGTTGCCCCATTTTTTTCTGGTCAAAAAACTGCTCTCGAAATAAGGAGTCATTTTGGTAGTGGTCTAGTGCCACAGATACCCAGTCCAAAACACTCAAGCCATGCTGTTGGGGCGGCTTTTAAAATCACTTATAATTATTATCGGGGAAAAAAAACAATCTAGCGAAAAGAACTCGGATATAATGATGTGTAAAAGGTTGTCGCGTAAATTGTTTTGTTCAACACTGCATTGCCTTAGCTGTGAAACCCAAAATGTCTAGAAATCCTCAACGGACAGTGACACATTAATGTTTTGATACGTTAGCTACTGAGCTCTGAAAGTGCCATCCGACTTGTTCAGATACTGACTTATTTTATCTCAGGATGACAACATAATACAGACAAGATGACGCCATCCGGTACCTGAGATGATTTATTAGGGGATGGCGACATCCTGAAAGTAGGATGACGACATCTCGAGATAATTTATTATGGGACGACAACATCCTGAAATAGCATTACGATATCTTGATATAATCTATTATGGCATGACGACATCCTAAAAGTAGGATAACGACATCCTGAGATAAATAATTAGGGGATGACGACATCCTAAAATGAGGAAGACGACATCCTGAGATAGTTTATCAGGGCATGACGACATTCTGAAAATAGGATGACGACATCCTGATATAATTTATTATGGGATGACGACATTCTGAAAGTAGGATGACAACATCCTCAGATAGTTTGTTATGGGATGACGCCATCCTGGAAGCTGGGTGACGACATCATGACAATTTATCACAGGGTGCATTGAAGCCATCTTCAAAACGCACAGGACGTGTGGCTTGTAAACAATTTACTCTATCCCTGTATTATATATACACGGTATTCATTTGATGATGAGAGGTCATGATGTCTGTGCGTTTCCAAGATGGATTCAATGCACCCCGTAATATCTCAGGATGTCCTCATCCTACTTTCACGATGTCGTCATATCCTAATAAATTATCCCGGGATGTCGTCATTCTTTTTTAGAATGTCGTCATCCCATAATAAATTATCTCAGGATGTCGTCATCCCATTTTCAGGATGTCGTCATCCCATCATAAATTATCTCGGGATGTCGTCATCCTATTTTCAGGATGTCATCATCCCCTAACAAACTATCCCAGTATGTCATCGATCACGCCAGAAGAGATTGTCTTAAGATGTCGTCATCCAATTTTAAGGATGTCGTCATGCCATATTAAATTATGACGATATGTCGTCATCCTACTTTGAGGATGTCGTCATCCCCCAACAAATTATCTCAGGATGTCGTCATCTTGCCTGCATTTTGTCGTCATCCCGAGATGAAATAAGTCAGTATCTGAACAAGTCGGATGGCACTTCCAGAGCTCCGTAGTTAGCAACCTGTCTACAGGGGCAACAGGGCCAAACTCTTTACACTGACACCCCCCCCCCCCCCCCCCCCCCCCCCCACACACACACACACACACACAACAAATATCTAGCTATAGAATTACAGGACTTGCTTATTACTAAACTTGTAACTGCTGCACGTTCTATTGGAGTGAAAGCTACGTGATGTCCGTGGAGGAATTCTGGAATTTTAGACCTTGATTGAACTCCGTACTACGGAAGTGTATTTAGGACATGACCAAAAAAAAAATCCGGCCCTCTATTTCGCCCGGGCGGATTACTATTTCGCCTGTGCAGATTACTAATTCGCCCGGGCGAATTATTATTTCGCCCATGCGGATTACTAATTCGCCCGGGCGAATTACTATGTCGCCCGGGCGGTTTACTATTTCGCCCGGGCGGATTACTAATTCACCCAGGCAAATTACTATTTCGCCCGGACGGATTACCAATTCGCCCGGGCGAATTAGTAGTCTGCCCGGCCGGGAGAATTAGTAATCTGCCCTGGCGAATTAGTAGTCTGCCCGGGCGAAATAGTAATCCGCCCGGGCGAAATAGTAATCCGCCCGGGCGAAATAGTAATCCACCCGGGCGAAGTAGTGGGCCTAAAAATATTTTCGGTCATGTCCTAAATTCGTTTCCGTAACTCCGATACTTGTTTAGCTTAAAAAACGGCTACGTGTAGGTCACAGCCGCGGCAAACACAAGAAGACAAACAAAAGAACGAATAACTTCGAAAAAGAGTGCGGGAAAATCCTTGTACATTATGACTCACAACAGTGGAGATAATAATAACCTCTATTACGAAGGCTCATGAAAATGCCAATCAAATTGAACAAGGCGGAAGCACACGTACACCCATCGTGATAACCACCCGGGAATATACATCCGGGTGTGCGTCTATATAAACTGGGGCAAACTTGTAAGAGCATCTCATTGCTGGAGTTGTTTTGTATAAACCCGGCTCACATTTTAGTTTGTGTTCGAATAAAACTGTTTCCTTCTTTCAACTTGTAGATGCAACCATACAACCTTGTAAAAAAAAATGAAGGGTTTCTTTTTTTGTTTGCTGTTTGCCTGTACCATCATCGGTAAGTGTATCGAATTTTATTTTCTTCTTCCTTTCCCTTGTTTTTTTCTTCCAGCATTCGTACGATCCATCAAAAGAATTAAATGACTCAAGAAACGCCATAGTTTTTTCCTTTTCTTGTTTAAAGGGCTGCTGCAATGGAATTTTTTTCAGAGTACTATATATGCAATGTACATAATTTGTACACGCACTTCCCCCAGCACGTTTGCTTATGGTGTGAATCGTGGATTTCTTTCTGTTTCTCTTCTTCATTCCATTGTTTGTACTCGAATTTGATTTTGTACGCGTTTTCTGATCGAGGTCGTCCTCGATTTGACTCCTGTCGACTGTCCGCGATTACTCGATGACGCTCCACACGTCATGTGTGTCCTCGATTTACACCATAAACAAACCCCGTGTGAGCCGGCGGAGAGGCACAGCCCCTGCATCCGACATCACGTGTGTATATGATGTCCACCCAATCATTGACCTATCGCGCTATATAGAATCGCGTTAGAATCGCGTTAGAATCGCGTCAACGCAGCTTGTGAACAATTGTCCAATTACATGATATACAAATGGACGCGGAACGCGCAAAATCTGAAACATAAAAAATTGGTGTACATGTACACAAATTCCATAAGGTTGTTTAAGGGGCGTGGCTAACTCGCAATTCCAATTGTACACGGGCTGGGACTGTCACATAGGGGCAGTGCATGTGCGCGCACAATAAAGTGTATCCGGTTCGTTAGTGTGACGTCAGTTCATTTTAAACCACGCCCAATGGTAATGGACCGATCTAGTAAGCCCCGCCCAATGCGCACTGGGCAAATTAACACATGCTCCTCTCCATGATCCAATGCCACACTGCATTTTCCTGCCGCGCGCATCATACGCGCGTGCACGCATGTCGGACATAAATCACGGCTGTGATTGGTCTGAACACCATTGGGCGGTGCTAACTGGATCGGTCCATTAAGCAGCACTGGAACATTGGAACCGGAAACTATAACGCAACTTAGTCATCCAATGGGCGTCAGTATGACGTATTTACTAACGAACCGGATGTAGGCCTATGTACGGTATCTGCGAGCTTCGTGTGTGTGTGGGGGGGGGGGGGTGTACAGGCATTACATTCACTGTGTGGACTTCCGAACAAAAGATGTCCACATAAACCAGGTAGAGGAGACACTGTGCGGACTTGGGCAAGTCCACACAGTGTTTCCCAATTTCTGGAAAACAGGTTTAGAGGCATTTTTGGGTTAGGTTTATCGGTAGCAGAATGAAGAGAAACACTAAAGGGAATCATAGAAAAAACAATTGGGTTGAAAGAGTTTTCACAGTTTGAGAAAAATGATTTTTTTTCACTGGTTTTTCTTTACTACACGAAAGCAATGGAAAGTCCATACTTGGTATGTAACGTAAACTTGTGTGTGTGTGTGTGGGTGTTTTCGTCGTGTGTGGGTGTGGAGCCAGCAGGGTATGGGTACGGGTAGGCTGTGGCCAGCGATGTGGTGCGCACGCTGATACAGCAGATACACAACAACAACAAATTTACCAACAAACCAACAACACACAACACACAACGCGTATTTATTAAGTGCACGCACGTATCCACCAGTATTGGTTCTCAAGGCGCTATATGTATAGCAGCCGTGACTAAGTTAAAATTCAGCCGGACAGTTGTGCACCCTATACGTTAATATTAGCAATTTCGTTACCGCGAAAAAACCGGATAGCAATGATCATATTATTAGTTGCACGATTGGTTCTTTTTCACAGGTGCATGTGTCGGCCTAGATTGTTATTCATGCGTAGGCTCTGAAAACAGCGACTGTGCGGATCCGTTCGACAGCTCCAGCGCAAACACTGAGACGTGCTCCAATGGCAGCGTGTGCATAGTGAGTTGAAATTTATAACTTTTATCTATATCATTTTTGTACTGTGTGTACACGTACACCCAAGGGCGGATCCGGGGGGGGGGGCAAAGGGGGCATTCCCCCCTCCCCCAAACGAAACCATTTTTTTTTTATGTGACATCGCAATAAAGGCAGGCAATGAGTACACCACCATTTTTTCCTCAAAAAAACATTGGTTAAAGTGGTCAGAAATTGCCTCAGATCGCACCACAGAGCATCTAGAATCCAAAAATTTTTCGGGGCCCTTTTGAGCGGGCCCCGAACCCCACGCCGTAATTTTTTTGACCCACTTAATCATTGATGACAGGCCTCAGTCAGCCAGCCTGTTTTATATGCCGATCTTTGAACCCATGAAATTACTTTAAACCACGGTAGAGATCCGTTCACTGCAGCCGTTGACGAAAAACAAAATGTGAGGCGTTCTGGCAAAATGAGACATAACTGAGCAGAGGTTAAAATGAGAAAGGTGTTATGAAAGAGAATAAAAGTCTCCTTGCAATACTGTTTGTTGCACCTCAATCGAACATTCCATTGGCAAGCTATAGCTTCTTAAAATTCACATCATTTTGACATGTCAAAAAAGTAAAAAACAGTGTAATATAATGAAAAGTAGCGCGCATCTGCTCAACCGGAAATGTCCACACAAGCTTTAACGTGGGAAATGACCACAAAGATAGCCCATTTTTTACACTAAATTCCTTGTATCTTCAGAACGGACGGTCGCACAAATCTGGGGGTTGCAGATTATGAACATTCATTCTTCTGGCTTTAAGTCTATTTTTTTCTGGCTTGGAAAAGCAGAAAAACCACTGATCATTTTTTGTTGTTGAAAATGTGGGGTATGAGGCAATTGTCTATGGAGCGGAACAGAAAATGACAGTTTGTGAGAGACCTTCGGTTGTTTATCTCATCGTATCTCAAGAACCCAATGTCAGAGCATACTGGGTGTAGCGGTTTTGTAAAGAAGATGAAATTTTCTTTCCATTCATATTAAGCTCGATTTTATTAGTGAAGAAACCACTGATCATTTGTTCGTCAAAGTTTTCCCCCAAAGACTGGATTTGTTGCAGAGGTCAGTCTTGTGAGTGTACGTGACCTAAGCCCGCATTGTTGTGTTGGGCCGTTCCACTGACTTGGGGGGGGGGGGGGGGGGGGGGGTATTACCATATTGCCGTGGATCATCATGCAGTATGTACATACGTGTACATGTCATAGAGCTGTATTATACAGCTCTATGTTACATGGCTACATGCACATGATGACCACTAATTTCGTTTAAGTTTGACGTGTATTTTCTAGGCCTCAATGTTCACTTTTGTGACAAATGTTCAGGGACTTGCTGAAGCTTTACTTAATGCACTTATACTTGCCATTGGCACTGAGTTAGTATAACGATGTTTGCCTATTAAAGTCCAGTTTGTTTTCTTGTAAGTTGTTCATTTAACAATGTCATTTTATGCATATTTTATGTGTTTGAAACACTCGTGGTTTGCGACAAAATATATGTGAACGGATCGTTGAAATGTCAAAAAAGTTAGACAAAGGCTGCTTGCTAGACAACTTAGGGCGGATCCAGAACACAATTTTTTTTTGGGGGGGGGGCCAAAAAAAATTTTGGTTCCCCCAAAAAGTGGGTCAAAGAAATTACGGCGTGGGGGTTCGGGGCCCGCTTAAGGGTCCCGAAAAATGTTTGGATTCTAGATGCTCTGTGGTGCGATCTGAGGCAATTTCTGACCACTTTAACCAATGTTTGTTTTTTTTTGAGGAAAAGATGGTGGTGTACTCATTGCCTGCCGTTATTGCGATGTCACATAAAAAAAATAAAAAAAATTGATTTCGTTTTTTTTTTGGGGGGGGGCCATGGCCCCCTTTGCCCCCCCCCCCCTGGATCCGCCCTTGTTGCTAGATGTATGTGGTGTATACGGAAGGACGTCCCTCAGTGTGCACGATGTACCTTTCGAGAATGGAGGATCCTATGTGGTAGGCTGGCCTGCGTGTTGCGTGTGGTATGCAAATTGCAAGGTCAATTGGACAAGCTGTGGAGCTGTCTCACACACACAGTGATCTTTTGCGCGTTTGGGCCCCAAACTTTTCATTTGATAAAAAAGGCATTTAGAGTATCCAAAAAGATGCCAATTGTTTTTCCTTAAAAAAATGTTTCAACAATATTTTACTATTTCTTTAAAATATGTGCAGTAGACATTGTATCCAAGATTACAAGTATCGATAAAAAAAAATTCATCCCCATTTGACTTTTTGCATTTCTCTCCTCTAAGGTCTGTGCCCAGTATTGTCTTATTTGGCAGAGCACCTCACAAAATGTTATCGTTACAAAGCTGACTGGATTTTAGTTTCCAGACAGCATTTTTTTTTACCATTGATGTTAAAAAAAAAATGGCTATAATCTTTTGGCAAAGAGTGGGCTGTATATATTGACGCCATTTTGGGGTGCAAACACTTGGGGGGGGGGGGAACACAACTATTGAAGCAATTTGGTAAATTTACGTTATGCTTTAATTCGGGCGATTCACAATGCAGTGCGCCACCAAGAATTTGCCACGGAGAGTTCATTTTTCCCAGTGCATTGTGGGAGATGGTCGAGAAATTCGCAGCGCGGGACATTTGAAATTGTTAGTTTTTCCCAGCCAGTAGTTTCGTAAACGTGTAATTCGAGTATACGTGTGCTCCTTTCTTTTCTTTTTATCAATATGGTGTTTTTTGTAAGGTGGCAGAACGCTATGCCCAAATCTATAACATATTAGCTCAAGTAACGGACACTCGTTCAGGGCCATGTTTTGACGACCGTAAACTTAAAAAAATTGACTCT
This sequence comes from Patiria miniata, assembly GCF_015706575.1. Classification (NCBI taxonomy): domain Eukaryota; kingdom Metazoa; phylum Echinodermata; class Asteroidea; order Valvatida; family Asterinidae; genus Patiria; species Patiria miniata. The sequence continues at coordinate 6,442,252 of NW_024037057.1, forward strand.
CCATGTACATGGGCGTCGCCAGGAATTTTTCTAGAGGGGGGCAAAAAAAAAATTTGCCAAAAAATGCTTGTATTTCTCAACACATTCTCGATTTATCAGTTTTAGAGGGGTGCAGGGACATTCCCCCCCCCCCCCCCCCCCCCCCCACTCATTAAATTTACACCACTTTGTCTTCGCGCCTCTTTTTCTTTTCTTTTTTTCTTTTCTTTTTCTTCCTTTTTTTTTTTTTTTTTTTTTGCTTTTCCACGGGGGGCACAAGTGCCCCCCCTTCCCCCCCCCCCCCCTCGCGACGCCCATGTCCACGTAAAACTCTTCGTGGCGCACTGCATTGTGAATCGCCCGAATTTAAAAAATAAAAGGGGAAATGGAATGGTAACATCGTGTAAACGTGCGAAAGCTTTGGTGGCGCCTTTTTTACATTGTGCCTTTTTTCACCCTATAATGGGAAACGTTTGAGATGGTGGCAGCAAAGACACCGGTCCTTTTTCTATTATTTGCGTCATTTTGAACATCACCAGGTGTCTCAAAAGCATCCATTCGTAATCCTTAATAACCTATGCAGGTTTTGGCGAACTACGACAGAGGTCAGTTTATTCGAACCTGCAACCCGCGCGAGGGGGGCAACAGTCCCGGCTGCGTTACGAACGCTGGGGCGGCCGGCGAGAAGGGAGTGTGTAGCTACTCTTGCGAAGGCGACCTCTGTAACAACAGATCCATTGCGGACGGCGTTGCAGACATCCTGCACTGCTACCTGTGTACGTACCGCTCGGACAGCACGGCGTGGAGCCCGACTTGTCTTGACCCGAAAAATGGAAGCGTTGCCACGCTTCCATGTGACGGAGTGTGCGGGGTGAGTTTTAATTAATAAGATTAATTTAATACACTCAGTCAACCAAAAAAGAAAGTCCCCCCTTAAGACTTTTTTTTTATCTAACTCAAAAAGTACTGGGCACATCTTGCTCAAATTACGACTTATCAATACATACATTCCTTAGCAATCCAGCCATAAAAGTTGAGTGTGAACCACAACTTGCACGTATACAAAAGTGCAGTTTTCGGTATCATTCGTCATAAATTGCATAACTTTGTACACATTATCATTGTTTTGGGGCCAAATAGAGTACGGCTGGATTGTTAAGGAATTTCTGTAGGCCTACTGATCAGTCGTTATTTGAGCGAGAGGTGCTCAGTAGTTTTTGAGTTAGACAAACAAGTATTGGAAGGGGGGAGGTTCTCTTTTTTGGTTGAGTTTAAAGCGTTGGTCGAGACTGCATGATTTATCTGTGCTAGTATGCGGCACATTCCTTGTCTTTAGACCTCTGCACAGCAAAGATTTATGATGGCAGGTTCGAGGATTAATTACTCAAAACAAAACTGCGTGTTGCCCTCGAGATTCTGACGAAATGTCAGCGGGCGCATTGTATGATAATCAGGTCATAGGAAACCCGGCCGTCGTAGTATTAAAAAAAAAATGAGAACCAATTATTTTTGGCCAATAGCTTAGTTCACATTTCTGATCGAGATGACGTCACGATTTCTAAAGTCGACTCCTATAGGCCGGCGCGCTGGGTCGCATAAAATTTGCATTGCTCAGATAATAATTATCAGACGGATATGGAGAGGGCTCCGTTACGTTGGACAACGGGAGATACTCAGACCATTATAGACCATTATCATATTGTGGCTATTTGGAGATTTCCCATTCAAATCAACGAAACCAAAGCGAGGCTGGAAGGAAAAAATAGTCTGGTTCCTCTTTGCACAAAACAAATCATTATTCAGTACTGTTATTGATACAGGAAACATGACTGAAATGTCGGGCAGCATGATAAAGGTATATTCTTCGCTCTCTTCAATGTGAACAATCAGCTTAATACCGTGGTTTTGAACACTCAAGTTATAGTGTGTCTTTCGTTTTGATAATCGCTATACAGGTGACGACACTGTCGATTCGCGGAGCCGAGATTATTACCCGCCAGTGCTTCTCCGACGCCGGTGGCACGGGGGCCTGTGTGCCGGGCTGTGACGTCACAGGTCAGTGCACGACCTGCTGCTCCGATAACCTGTGCAACGGGGAGCTTGGGGCGCCCTCTACGACACCTACCAGCCAAGCTACCTCGATCAAGATCAATTTGGCGGTCCTCTCCACATGTCTTTTATACCTAACATTGCGTTAAAGGGAATGTACAACAATCGCTTTTGCTGCAATTTTCCGAAATAAATGGATTTGGAGGATTAGTAATAAGTATGTCATAGCAAATATTGTTAAATCAAATTAGGTTTTGCCCTTCACCGACGTTTTTTAAACACTGTATACTCAGTGTGTTACCTCCCGAGTGAAAGTTGGAAAAATCACTCGGGTGGGACTCGAACCCAAGACCTCCTGCTTTCTAAGTGCATATTATTGTTAAACTGCAATTTTCAGAGATGAATGGTTTGGGAGGATTAGTTATGTTATGGCAAATATTGTTATGACTTGTTTCACGTTTTGGGCTTGTAGATGCTGGAAAACAAAGAAACCAGTCATGTTCTTGTAGTCTGGTTCCTTGAACCCACTGACTATGAAACGTTGCAATTTATGGACGTTGGGTAATTTGAAGGTCAGAGAATGAGTCTAGCTGGCTTGTACCCCTTCACAGGTGTGGTGTGTAATCAATTGCGGAGAAAGTGTGCAATAAAAACAGAAGCATTTCTTGAAGAAAAAAAAAAAAATTTTCTCCAACACTGGTTGGCCGACCAGCGTTGGAAAAAAAAAACAGTTTTTCTTGAAAATGTCAGCACACCAGGAGCCACGATTTTACAAGATGCTTTAGACTGCATTCCCTAACAATCCGGTGAGGTATTTCGTGATAATTTGATCATTTCGGTTTTTTATATTTGCAAATATTGTATCTTCCCTTTAACCCTACACGGCATGCAAGTTGTGGGCCGGCTGAATTGTATGTCCCTCTGCGCATGTGCGCACACACGATTTTTATTCATGTGTGATATGTAATTTGGACTCCTATGAAATGTGATGTCTTTAAGAGGCCTCACAGCAAAAACTTGAAAACCTTTAAACCTTTTTTCTAAACATTTAGGCCGTTTTCTTCTTGGGAGTCTATTTTATTTGTAAAGTAACCTAATATAACCTGCAAAACCTATATATATTTTTTTTATTGTGCCATACATTTTTAAAAAGTTTTAAAGAAAAGTAAAAAAAAATGACCCAGAATTTACCTAGCATAATGTAAACATAATCACATTGTAAATATATTCCTCTAACTTCTTTTTTCATTATGTAGAATTCGACAGGACGGCATAAAATTTGCTTAATAAGAACCTTAAAATGTATATGACGCTCTCTGCAAAATTGAGGCTGATGTCAAAAGATGCGTTAAACTCGAGGCTAAAAAATCCGGACAGCTCGAGTCGCGAAAACAGTTTTTTTTGCAAGGGTATCGCGGGGGGGGGGGGAGGTGAAAGGGGGGAGGGGGAGCGCGCATTCCGCCCCGGCCTAATTTAGGGTTAAGGTTTCTGCCTGAAATGATATCACACTTTTGATCAAGAATATACAAAGCATATTCGCATAAGCATAAAAACCAAAAGGCACCAAAATGCTGTTAATTTGAAATTGCCAAATGAAAATTGAAAAATGAGGTTAAATGATACACACCTGTGCATTCACAAGGACTACATTAAAAAAAAAATGCATTACATGGGCTCTTGAAGTAGGCGTGATTATACTAGTTATAATAACTGTCCCAACTTCTGATGTACATTTGGTTACAAAATATTGATGACATAATAACTATCGTAAAAAGCAGTTGTACATGTAGATAAATAATAAAAGAAGTTTAAAAAAAAATCAAGTTGGAGGCTTTTTTCGTTGTATTTAATCTGAATCCTTCCAATGCCCTGGTTTTGAAAGGCGTGCCCCGTTCAACTCCGACAGCGCCCTCAATGGGCTTTCAGGCTCAGACAATAGACCAGTTCACTAATTATGCAGATTCATGCACGCATGAACAAAATAAGAAAGCAGTGAGGCGTAAGAATCCGGCAGCTGAGTTTGCCTGATTTCATCCAATTTCAAGTAGTCCATATTTCTGCAGTTCATGAAATAGAAAACCAGCAGAATCAATATAAGTATCGAACTACACTGCATGAATTTGTGTTCGATACCAGTCGCGATCGGGGGGAGGGGGGGGGGGGCGGGGGGGGGGGGGGCAACGGGGAGATACACCGCCCTGTACTATAGTATTAATAATCGTCGGATTTGAACAGCGCCACCACTGAAACCACCCCCACCTGCATTGATTTTGAAGAGCCAATTAAGTGTCCGAACAACAAAAACCTGGCATTAATTTTATGATGAAAACACCCCCCCCCCCCCTGCACAAATTCCTGGATCCGCCCCTGAATACGTAATTAAAAGAAAACATGTTTCATTTCTTGTGGCCAACAGGCTGGTCCCTGCATGATTGTATATGGAGTAACATGTTGGAGACGTCAGGTACTAGCCAATACTGACTCTATACATTCGTTGTTAGTACAAGCTTACAACGTATGCAGACAGAAACAAGATATGGGCTAGCACCTGATGCCTTACTTTAAAGTCTTGCATAAAATCGATCAAAAGGATCCCTGCCAGAGTTTAAAAAGGCGACGCCGAAAAGAAACGACGCCGATGGCAAATATGGAACACCATACGTTTGGTGAATTTTCAAGGACAGACAAACAGACAGACTGACTGACCACCAAGTGACGCATAAAAGCTCCTGCCAGTTCCTAAAAACTTCTAAGAAAACCACAACGACATAAGGGACCGATCCAGTAAGCACCGCCCCATGGTGTACTGACCAATCACAGCCGTGATTTATGTCCGACGTGCGTGCACAGAAGTCCGACATGCGTGCACGCGCGTATGATGCGCGCGGCAGGAGAATGCAGTGTGGCATTGGAGAGGAGCACGTGGTAATTTGCCCACGTGCGCAGTGGGCGGGGCTTACTGGATCGGTCCATTATAGGCTATATAGTGACTCAATGCAGATATTTAATTCCAGAAAGTTTGGGTATTTTTCTGGCCCGGCAGCGAATTTTTTTCCCCTAATATCCGTTTCCCATCTTCTGATTGGTCCATTACTTGATTGTCTATTAAATGCCTTGTTCTCCACAACACAAACCCAAGATAGGCTTTACGTCTTGTGAGGAATGTTCCTTCCTCACTTTAGTTATTTCAAAGGTAAAATGAGAAGAAGTGAAAAACGCTCACTGGGATTCGAACTCGGGTCACCCGATTAGAAGTCAGGACTACTTCCAACCAGTCCACGAATCAGCTGCCAATCGTCGGTGATTTAAACACCATTATTAAGGGAATAAATGTGTGCTCCGGAGGTTTTTATCACTCTGTTTAATACCACTTAGAGTCTGGGTGCTGATAATTACCCGAGCCGGAGGCGAGGGTAATTATCAGCACCCAGACTCTAAGTGGTATTAAACAGAGTGATAAATACCGACGGAGTACATATTTATTCCCATTCATAAATACCTTTTCGGTAAAAAAAAATCATATAATTCGTTCAAAACATCCCGATTTTGTTCAAAAAATTCACTTTATGCTTTTTGAAACATCCCTCCTGCAAAATAATGGAGTGTTCAGCTGGCGAGTAGGATGAAAACAACCCTTTTATGGAGATTGACGCGCGCGTATCATGTTCTACGCGATGTCGCGCAGAACGCACCTGGCGCGTTGCGTTTTGAATTTAGAACTATAAAATTCTAACTCCCTGGTAGTGTTGCGCATGCCTACGTGAGGATTGTGAACGTTCAACCAATGAAACGATAAGAGGCACTGGATTTTTAGGAGTCCACATTTTATTGTGACACTGGAAAAGTGTTTAAGACCAGCTAGCCATGTCTTTATCATCCGTTTAATACCGGCCACGTGACGGGCTCTCGACCAATAGGAATGGCTAAACTGTCTGAGGTATTTATGAATCCTTGTTTAATATACAACCGAATCAGTTGTCTAGAGCTTGGTCTAGGTCTGCGCCCATTGAAAATACGCGGGGACGCGCTGACAATAGACGTAGCCGTAGCTCTGGAAGCCCGTTTCGGACACGGCCTAATTCTCTGAAGCCACAGAGAGCATTAATATGCATAATGCAGAGAGAGAGAGAGAGCGCGCCCTCTTTTGATATCGTCCAATCTCATTTGGGAAACAAATATTTCGGGGCCCGGCACGGACGACCACAGTCAATATAGACAAAAAGACGTTGCCATAGCAGTGTCGATTGTTGTCATATTTATGACCCCTGCACTAAAAAAACAAGTTTCAAGTCCTCTTCTTTGCACTCACTTTTAATGGCTTTTGTGATTATCAGCTCCACAAATTGAAAACGCGATATCATTATGCATATTTATCACACAATATTTACAGACCCAATTGCTGATTAAACAGAATCAAAGTTCGGTTCCGAGTTCGTCTGGCAACCCGCCGGTCAGTAGCGAAGATTGGAATGGGGTGGACACCAGACTAAGAGATCGAGACTCAAAATACTGCACAGTCGACCTGCTGTCATAACGTAAATTTATTCACACTGGGCCGTACGTACTTGTTCCAGGTTCTGTCTGGGTTTGAAAAGTGGAATTGTTTTTAGGAAATTACCGATAGTAAACAAGGGGTCCGAAGATGGTGCAATTGTCCGTAAACGTTGACGGGCAAAAGGGGGACCAGGTGAAGAAGTCACCCGACAGCGTCGAGGTTCCGATCCCGGTGAGTAAGCCCACATTCTCGGCAAATTTGATTTCAAAAAGAAAACCGTCAAACCTACACCCCCAGCAGATCCCAATCGTAGCCAGGATGGGTGCAAGTTTTCTTTTAGTCCAATCTGACGAGGTTTCTGTGTATGTCTCGCCTGTCCGATTCCATGTCACTGTCTCTCCCGGTGTCTTCACAGTCATGTTTACCGAACAATCTGGTTTTAATGATATTCCATTATAGGTTATCGTTCGGTTTTATAAGATGATACCAGAGTTAGCTGTATATTGAGTTCTTCATGTGTTTAGGGTTACACATCTACAGGGTGTTTCAAAAAAAGGAAACCCAACTTCAAAGAAGGGGTTAGGGAAAGGATTAACATCGGTATTGGGGAACATAGGTATGCACCCGTCGGAACACAACTGTGTCAGAACATATATACAGGGTGTTTCAATAAAAAGGAAACCCAACTTCAAAGAATGAGTATGGACAGACGATATGTTTACTGGCTATAAAACTGGTATCATCTCAAAGCGTCATCTCTGTGTATTTCAATGATACCGCGTTTAGGTTTTCTGAGTCATGCGTCACTGAGCATCATTGTCTTGAAAACTGGATGCAAAAATGCAGTTGGTTCACTTTCATTAAAAAAAAAACACTGGGCAGGGTGTGCCTATTGTTACCGAAATGTATGTGAAATGGCTTGATTGAATGTTAATCCTTGGGAAAATGGCACATTGTTTTGAACGTGGCTTGGTCAAAACGAGAAAACCATGGCAAATAATAAAATCCAATTTTGAAACCAACCCGACTTGTTTTTTTTTGGTTTCTTTTTATGCACTCGTGTCTTCTTCTTGAATACTTATTCTCATGCACACCATTTGCCTGTTGTGTTTGACATGAAAGTGAACCAACTGCAATTTTGCATCAAAATCTCATGACAGTGGCGCTCAGTGATGCATGTCCCTGGAAATGTAAACAAGGTATCATTGAAAAGCATAGAGATTAGGCCTACACTTTCAGATGATACCAGTTTTATAGCCAGTAAACATTTAGTCTGTCCATACTGGTTCTTCAAAGTTGGGTTTCCTTTTTATTGAAACACCCTGTATATATGTTCCGACACAGTTGTGTTCCGACGGGTGCATACCTATGTTCCCCAATACCTATGTTCCCCAATAGCGATGTTAATCCTTTCCCTATAACCGTAAGTCTAACCCTAACCCTAACCCTAACCCTAACGGTGCACCCTACCCTAACCTTAACCGGGAGTTACACAATCTTATGCTATGGGGGTTGTCGGAACATAGGGGTGTCGGAACAGAGAGCAGTCACCGTGGTCAGTGTGCTTTTGTGTCTGCTTGTCCATCATACCTTTTTTACTTCTGTTGGTTGTTTTGTTTTTGAAGCCAATATAATGTTGTGTCGTCGTTTGTAATGTAATGTTCGCCTTCGTTGTCATGAACTTGGCGTTAGCATCTGTAAGCCACCTGTACAAATTCGATTCAACCGCTGTAAGTTACTCGAGTTGTTCGTTTTAAACAATTACCAAAACGCAAAGAAACAGATGGACGAATGAAGTTGCTAACACAGCAATCATTTGAGATCCATTTGATGACCAAACTTCTTATCTATTTCAAGGGAACTGTTGGGGGGAAATACAAATTAAGCAAGAGGCAACTCAAGATTTACCTCGAATGCTGACAAGATTTTTACGGGGTTTTAAGGATGACTATAGGCGTTAACCCTCTACCGCCTGTTGTATTTTGAATTCTTCCCTTAACGTCCAATTTTTTTGCGGAGTTTTGCTCTGTGATATTTAGGTAAATGCGAGCCCAAAAAACTTGGCACGAATAAATCGCACACTCACCATTGTGTACAATGAAAAATCGTAGGCACAAAGCATCAAGTTAATCATTATCGCGGATGTTAATTTTTTATTGTGGCACGGAGCGGTACCAGATGTCAGGCTTTGTTGACAAAAGGTCAACCATGGACACAAAAGGGCCGTCGGGGTACGTAAATAACCAAACCTGCAGTAAGCAAACAATGAACTAATACAGTTTTATGTCAGTCACATATTATGTCGTCACTGTTTTATGTATTAATTTTGTATGCGGCTTGTACACCAGCTTTACTGACAAATTAGGCAAGAAAAAAAATAATAATAATATAGTACATGAAATATTTGGCTGATTTCATTTCAACATGGGTTTATTAACAAATTACGAATGGCAGCCACAGCTGAATTGCACGTGATTTACATTTTAAAAAAAATACATTTAAAAAAAGTTAAAGGCCTACCGAGTTAAAAAACAAAACAAAATATGACATTAAATAGTAATATTAGAAAAAGTTTAAACATTGTGCATACAGATCTGACTAAAGAAAATTGTCTATATAGAGAAATACATATTATTGTTACAGACTTTGATGAGCTCCTCCAATGTTTTCGCCAGAAATAACAACATAAATTCCTTGCTAGCATTTTGTGGCCTTGGTTACTATGTTGATATGAGCATAGCAACTGAGAAAATTAGTAAGGACGTTATAAAACGTATTCTTTTACAAAAATCTCCCTTTTTTGCAAAACACCGAAACGGCTTACACACTTTCGCCTAATGTCTTAGGTGTGTTGGTCCGTCGGGCTGGTCAAAATTTTCGAGCTGCAATTCTCCCAAAGACCAGAGAGCTCAGCGTACTTTAATATTCAAGTTAAAGTAAAGGGGACGAACCTGTGTTCACAGGAACGGAGTGCCCTTTCGTTAGCGATTGGGCCATACTCATTGGGGGCCGTGGCCATGCGTCTTGTGCCCTTGAGTAAGGTGCATTACTACAATTACTCCTCTCAACCCAGGTGTTAAACTGGGTACCGGTGTAGCATGAATTTAGGTTTTATGAAATACGGACTCATTGGTGATATTGCGCATGCTCATGCATAGATAATTAGGAGGGGACCGGTCACGTGAGATGGTTTAACCAATAAAAGGGAAAAAGTGTCCGATTTTCATATGAGTCCGATTTTCATAATGACACCGGCATTATTCAATGCTGGGAAAGTAACAAACTCGCTGTGGAGGAGGTGTGGCGATCCCCCCCCCCCCAAGTTGGTGCATTTTTTTAATCACCTGTTTTGGTTCTAGGCCAAGCCCTATGCCCCTGTTGCCGTCAAGAGAGGTCGCTGTTGCTCCAAGACGGTGGTCTGCATCTCCGTAATCAGCGTGGTTATTCTCCTCGTCGTCGGGGCCACTCTGCTGGGGGTCTTCCTGAGCCGTCACAAATCCTGGGAGGACTGCTTCAACTGGGATGACACGGTGAGCATTGTCTTCTGGGAGGGGACGGGGTCAATGGCGTAAGGGGGTATAGGGGCACGCCCGCCTTCCCATCGAAACTCCCCGGTCAGAAACTTGAAATGTCAAACACAAAATGAGATTTTAATTCAATTCCTCCTCCTAATTGACTGGACTTTTGATGGACTTGGACTGGACCCGTGACTGGACTTGTGACTGGACTTGTGACTGGACTTTTGACTGGACTTGGACTGGACTTGAACTGGACTTGACTGAACTTGTGACTGGACGTGTTACTGGACTTGTGACTGGGCATGTGACTGGACTTGTGACTGGACTTCAAGTGACTGGACTTTTGACTGGACTTGTGACTGGACTTGTGACTGGACTCGTGACTGGACTTGTGAATTATACTTTAGCCGGACTTATGATGGACTGGAGTTGTACCTTGCCAACGAGTTCAATATTTCCAATGCAACCATTTCTGTTGCCAGCACCAGGATGAGGGATCTCACAGCGGCGGTGGATCCCACGGTGATGGACCACACCACGGCGGGGGATCCCACGGGCCGCACGGCAACTGGACTCACGGCGGACACGGAGGCCATGGTGGTGGGCACGATGGTGACCACGGAGGCCATGGTCACGGTGGTGGGGACGATGGTGACCACGGAGGCCATGGTCACGGTGGTGGGGATGACGGTAACAACGGTGGTCATGGAGGCGAAGAAGATGGCGGCGGACACCGGTACCCAGGTACGTGATCGTGATTTGTATGGCCACAAACAGAAGAGACGTTTTGGTTCGTTGGAATAGTTTAGTAACATTTACTTCAATCTAACAACTATGGATTGTAAAAAAGTTTTAATTGTATGGCCATCAGGGCCAAGTTCGGGCAAGGACCATTAGTCGACTAGTGGTTGATTTGTGACGTACCTTACGCCTGCGCACTGATAGCAATGTGCGAACGTCTCTAGTCGACTAGTCAAACGCTGGTCAAAATGTCATCGCAAAACTTCTGGATCCTGACTCTCTGCTAGCGTTATGGATGCGCGCGGCTATTGGTTACCAGCGAAGCAACCAACCCCAGTAGGCTGGTTCCAAATAGTCGACTAGCGTAGTCAACCATCGTCGACTAGACAGAGTTCGGGCAAACGTTAGTTAACCATTGGTCAACTATAGTCCTTGCGCGAACTTGGCCATAACTGAACGTCAGTTGTTCACGTTTTTATTACAGCATGACGTCAGATACAGCGCCCTCATTCGCCCAAAAAGGGCCTAATAATTCCTCGCGTCTGGAGTCACAGGTCTGGTGTTTGTGTTTCTGTGATACGCGGGAGTAAATAATTTATACTTCGAAATGTTTATCTTTCAGGCTACTGCATTAAGATGTCGCATTTTCCTTTTTCTTTTAGGGAACGAGGGTGATCACTTTCCCGACGGCCGTCCGTAGTGACCGAACCAGCGCCCTCTACGGCTGGTAGGCATCAGCAACAGCTTCGTAAGGTGGATCTGCCCTGCAAAATATTTTGAAGTGTTGTGTGTCCAGCTATTTGAAGTCCATTTCAAAAGAAAAAAAATATGTATAAAGTGCAGTTTTGAACTTTGATTTTTAAAACAAATTCTGGAACATGTCCAGTAACCTTTTACCTGTTACACCTGACAGTTAATAGTAATTGCGGATGCAGTCCTTAATCCATCGTTCTCCAAGAGTGATTATGAATAGCAATCGACCTATCGTTTGAAGTCATTCTTAGTGAAACTTAAATGACAAATTGCAAATTACCTAGGTAATAGGGACAGGATGAATGTCACACTTTGTACCATAAATGTAGGCTATAGAATGACCCATCTCAGCTCATTGGTGTCAGTCAGCGATGCAGCGATTGCGTAATTCAAGCAAATATATGACATGCCAAGCCTCTTTTTGATCAGCAACTCAACAAATTTACTTGAATCTCGACAACCGTAACCGGAAAAGCTCAGATGAAAAAAAAAACGATTCTGAGATGGCGTGTCATTAAATACCATTAATGTCAATGAAGGATGTTCGTAGTGCTTACCACTTTGTATCAGTAAATGCAACATTGTTAGCATATTGACGTGGCCAATACCAGCTACCAGAGTGATGTCTGTCAGTGCCATTAAATTTTTTTTTCTTCAAATGTTTCTTTTTGGTATTTTTAAATGATATTTGACGTTTTTACTGATCGAAAGGTACTTTAAACTCTACAGGTAGAGTGAAGTAGGATCGACACTATGCAGATATAGCTACGTCATACATAAATCTTTATTGCATAAATCTTTATTTAATACTCGCTCTGAAATAAAAAAATATCGGAAATTGTAGTTTTATAACTCTTGATTATTTAGGTCGTTAAAATCGACAAAGTTTTCATCTGAAATTGTATCAAGTTATTAAAAAAAATCACAGGTGCTTATTTGACAGCAGATGTTATATTATGGAATTTATCGGTTCAAGATTACTTTAATTACAGTTTTGTAATTTTTATTTGGGGCCTAGATGACTTATAGTCAATAAAATAATCAAGAAAAACTACACATTCCAGAGGGAACCTCAATTAATTCTCTAACTCAACTGTTCGTCTTTTTGTTTTATCTAAACCCTCAACTGTGTTTGTTGTATAGCTCTCGAGTTCAAGAAATTGTTGGTTAAAAGACGCGGTGCGATATACGATGGGAGAAGGGGTTAACCCTTAGCCCAGTCCATGTCCTAACCAAACACCCCCTCCACTATCCCAAAGGGAAGTAAACAATATCAATCTTTTTTTAGCGAATACAGTTCCTGAAAAATATTAGACATATTAAAAAGCCGTCTTTTGTTGTAATTTAGGACCTCCATTTTGTGTTTTATGGTTTTAATTTACACCTTGAAACACCCCCACCATCCAAAAATACCCCTTTCCCTTTTTCTGAGCAATTCTCTAAGGCCAAACAAAAAAGTCTCCGGTTTCTGGTATGCGCGCGCGTCGCCGTAGCCATCCGCGTCGGCAAAATGAAAAAGTTTTTTTTTCAATGAAAGATGATGTCTCAAAACCGCCAAACTCACTGGTTTGACTGGAATCTTGCTGCTGCACAATTTTAACGTGTTTTTAGATTGGGTTATGGTCGAGAATAAGCTTTATGTGGCCTCTCTGGACTCCGATATAATGCACTAAGTTTAGTCGGGCACCATTTGCAGTCATCAGCCGACATTTGAAGCAAAACAATCAGGTAAAAAAAAAAAAAAGCCGCGTCGCCGCACCACTTTTTGGGCAAGCTCCATACCAGAAACCGGAGACTTTTTTTGGCCTTAGTCTGTGGGTGCTTTGGAAACGATAGACGAGCTTAACCCCGTCACAGAAAATTTGGAATCGGGCGTGGTGAATTGAGAGAAGTCATCGATCATAAACACAATCGCGCCTTGCACGCACTGGTATTTTGTCAACAGTCTGACCCGCTTCAGAATTTCTCCGACAGGTGAAATGTACAAACAGACTGAGGTCGGTCCTATTATAAACAGAATTGAAAATTCCTGAAGCGACAATTGTAGCCATTGTTGGGTCTCGCTCGCGTGACTTTTGAATGCCTTCGTATACTGAATTTATTTTGGGGCGATGACTATTCAGCGATGTATGCCACTCGTGTATAAGCAAAGTTTTGGCAGTTAATATGCAATAGATTTGTTGAAGTCGCCATTTTGTTTCTAAATTCTGTTCGAGTTTGGCTGCTTAATTTGATTCTGTTCCCTGTGTTACCGGAGTGCTGCAACTAAGTGGTTCGTAGACAATTTTTTCGGCGGCTTGGCACGATGGTGAAGTTGGCCATGAATACTGCGACGGAGTTGCAGGGACAAAAACCGCCCTATCACCCGAGGGAACCGCTGCTGAACGACACGGTCAAAGTCCCTGTAAGTCATCAACAATTTTGGGATCAATTCAAAAATAACTTAATCGTGGAGAATACTCTTTTTATAAAAGGTTTAATACTTTACAAACAAGTGTATTCGTAATGCTCGCACGCCACGTACAATGCTCGTACAACACCTCTTTGTTCTAGACATTTAATTCTTAAGTTGGAAGATATCTACAATGCACAAATTGCAATTCTTTATTTAGATTATTTTCATTATTTGCTTCCAGAAAACCTAAGTGATCCATTTTTTTTCCTTTTGTACCGAGAATTTCATTCTCTCTGTACAAGACAAGATAGTCTTAATATGGAATAACCAGAGTTGATGTTGCTTCATCCAATTATCGGATTATTCTTCCAAAACTTGTCAATTCGTTTCCTACTTGTCTTAAAGAAAAATTCACTAGTTTTTCCAGGAAGCACTTGATAAAACATCTGAAAGAGTTCTATTTAATTAAATACAATGATTTCATCTGTACTAACTTGAACTGTTATACAAGGTGAGTCGAGAAAAAAAAAACCAGATGTCGGGACCATTGTTTTCGTGAAGTTCTGTATGTAGCACTTTCAAAATCTAGGATACAAAAGCCCAATTCATAAGCTTTCTTTTAGTACAAGAATCATTTACATCATTTATGTGCTTTTTAAGTTACGGAGCTTTAAACACAACCACCGTTTTCAAGTTCTGTCCACGGATCACAAAAAAGTGTGCGTTCTTTCAGCAACACAAAAACAATTCACACACATCCTAATGTGATTTGTTTTCGTTTTGCTGAAAGAACACTGAACTTTTTGTGATCCGTGGACAGAACCTTAAAACGGCGGTTGTGTTTAAAATTCCGTAACTTGAAAAGTACATGAGTGATTTGAATGATTCCTGTACTAAAAGAAAGCTTATGATTTGGGCGTTCATATCCTACATTTTGAAAGTGCTACATGCAGAACTTCACTAAAACAATGGTCCCGACATTTGAGGGTTTTTTTTAACTCACCCTGTACATGTCTCAAAGTAGCAGGGCACTAAATATATCTCATTTATTTTTCTCATAAACATGTACATCTTTATTTAATCTTGATAACTGTGCTTAAGTTAATGAAACTGTATCACTAAATAAACATCATAGTTCAAACCCAATGCAGCACTTACCAGCAGTCTGGCTGCTCCGTTGCAGGAGGGTTTTACCTCCTTGATGTAACCCCTATCTGTTCTTAGTCATTTATTTTTTTGATTTATATTTATCAACTTCTTGTAATTTATCATTCTATTTTTGTTGTACAAATGGAAATAAACAAATTTCCACTTTGTCTATAAGTAAAAAGGCAATATAAATAATAAGGACAATTTTCATAAAACTAGAAAAATTTAAAGCAAAATAAAAAAAAAACACTAGTTTCTCGTCCCCGCCCGCATTCTTTTTTTTTCTGCCAGATTTTGTTTTTAGTTTTCCCTTTTTTTTAACTGTTAAATTTACCATGTTTTCTGATATTTTCACCATGGGAAATATCTTGTCATCTCAAAATCATTGTTTTTGACATGAATGAGTAGCTATTTTGAGGTTAAAAAGCTAGTCTTGATAAGTGATGGCAATGCTGAGGAGCAGCATCCGCCGTCTTGGTAAAGCTCTCACCAAAGCAATGGATGTTTCGAAAAATAAGACCATCCGCCATCTTGTATCCGTCATTGAAAAAAAGTGCCCCTCTTTTTTTGAAAAAGTTTGGACGACAAACTAGTTTGTTTTTTTTTTGCCTCATATTGAGTCCTGGCGTAAACATGATAGTGGACATGAGCTATAATTATTTGAAACTCACAACTATGCGTGCTTGCCTTTACTAGGCCTACTGCAAGACTGTAGCATTCAACAATTTTGAGGAAAGGCATGGTCGGAGGCGATTGTAAAACAAACTCAAATAAGAGTTAAATATACAAATTGTCCCAAATTTGTTCGCAACATTTTCTGCAATGTTGGCATCGTTTTGCTGATGATTCTTAGAGTTGCTGTCGCCGTTGTTCTTGAATTTCTAGTCCGGTTTTGTTGCTGTTTCTAATGCGGTTGGCTGTCTTTTCCAGTGAGTTTTTGGTCGTTGTCCCTCGTTGTCGTTGATTGTGATTTGTTCATGTCATTGTGATAAAATGACAGTGACGTTATGGCCGCGGTTGTTGATGTCTTTATTTGTCGATGTCGTTAATGATGTTGATGTTATTTAACTTTATTTACCTTTCTTTAATAATAGACATATCTCCAGCGCCCTGAGTACCTAATTGTTGGTAGATACGTGCGCTATATAAGACTCCGATATTATTATTATTTATGCACAAACGTTTTCGTTTCTATTTTTGTTTTGTTGGTTGATTTCTTTGTTGTTCCTGTCAACAATATTCCAAAATGAAATCCTAACATTTAGTGTTAGTTTTAAAGTGCCAACTGCCTCTAGCTTTTATTTTGTCTATACCATTTTGATCCATTTTCTTTTCATGTCAACAGTTGGAGAGAGATACCGTCGTGCATATGAGGCAGGGTAATAGACGCTACCAACGCAGGCACGTAGTGGGCCTCGTCATTGCCGGCCTCATCATTCTGGCAGTTGGTGGCGCCCTTGCCGGCTTTTACTTCACGGGGCATTTTAGGACCGGCGAAGGACCAGACGACCAATGTCCCGGATGCAAATATCACGAGCCGCAGGTATGTACTGTTATAATTAAAATTATATTTTAAGCCCACAGATTCGCAGTATTTCCTGTTTAATCCATATAATTTCAAAATGGCGCATCAAGTTGTTAAGGGAAGTGTAGGGGTGAATAAGGGTAGACTGGTTCCCGGTCCCTCTATCGTCATTTGAGCTTCGGACCGGTAGCTAGTAAGGAATCCTGTAGGAATTCCTACCGGTGTATGTAAATTAGCCTAGGTCGGAATCCCGCCCCCTTGGTACAAAATCACAACGACAATGTAGCATAAGCGTGGCGAACCAGCCTACGTACTGCAAAATGGGAACAAGGCTATAGACCTTTCTACCCTTGGTTGGCAAGTGCACATTTTGCCAACCATGGGTTGCAAAACTATGGAAGGTCCAACACTGCAAAAATGAAGAAGAGTTACTACAGATAACCAAAATATTATATGATACTTAGAATTACCACATTGTTAACAAAGCTGCAACATAATTTCTACACATGCCTTTTTACTATGTATTGAAGGCGTTATAAGGACGTTTTTGAGGAATTTATACACTTTATTAGGTAATATAGTGTGCATGGTTGTGGAATTTTATCAGCACTCCCCATTGAAAATATGGTACGGAGCCCCCCCCCCCCTGCCCCTCGGAGGCCTAAGTGTCCGGAAAAAACCCGGTCTCCATTTCAGTACGCATCCCTGCAAAAATTAAAGGATCCACCCCTGCCAGCCTCCCAAAAATAAAATAGGCTCTAGAACCGCGCCTGTCCGTCACGGCTCTCATAGGGTCCGTCTGGTGACATTTTGCACAGGATCATGGATATCACGACGAACACCGCGACGGTCATGATCATGGTGGTGAGAGTGGAGGTCGGAGTGGTGAACAAGGGAAGGATAAAGGAGGACATGGAGGCGAGCGAGGTAAAAGCGGAAGGGGACGTGGTGAAAACGACGGCAAGGCTGGCCCCCGCCCCCACAAGGATCCCAAGGGTGAACATGCTCCGGATGTAGATAAAAGTAGCCAGAAAGGTCATCGTGGTGAGTGACAATTACATTCTAAACAAAAACACATCTTCACTTTGCGTTCAAATGTTTTACCTTGGAGTGCGTGTGCAAATTCGGGCGATTCACAATGCTTTACGCCCCCAAGAGTTTTCCAAGTAGAGTTCATTTTTCCAAATGCATTGTGGGAAATGGTCGACAAATTCGCAGCCCAGGACATTTGAAACTTTTAGTTTTTTTCCCGGTTAGTAGTTTTGTAAGCGTACGATTCGAGGATCTGTTTGCCCTTTTCCTTTCTATATATTATGGTGATTTTTGTAAGGCAGCAGAACGCTATGCCCAATTTATAACAAATAAGCTCAAGTTGTCTACTGACATTTCACTCATATAATTAGCCACGTCTTGTTGACCACAAACATAAACTGGCGCACTACATTGTGAAGTGGCTCACAGTAAGTGATAGCCATGGGTGAAAGTTATAGAACATCCTGTGTTTAAAAGAAGTTTCGGTCAATAGGTTCTGGCCGTCATCATCAAACTAAGGCCGTGTCCGAATCACTTGGCTAATAACACGCGCGCCTATAGGAAGCCACTAGCGTCTCGTCTCACGATGATCTCAAACAGAGAATCCATTTTTTGTACAATTATTCCCCCTATCGACTAGGTCGGTTTGGACCAAAGGGCGTCTTTGATGGTCATCCGAGATCCAAGCACCACCTTCCTCTGCCGTAACGTCGCGTCATCTTATAGGAGTGGCACCCCCGAAGACAGTTGCCTATAGCGATGCTGACAGCTACATAATGTATAATAATGATAATTATATAATCTTTTTACACAGTGTTCAAACGCAAGGACAGATTCCCATATCTGGCCATCACTAAATTTTCCCTTCGGTGACCTATCAGCCATCATAAAGTGATAATAAATCCTAAAACGCCAAATTTAGCAGGGAAAATATTGAAGTATTTACTGAAAAAAACCTTTTTCAGACCAGGCTCATAGGGTTTGTGCACAGGTTGACAAGTAGTGGCCCGATATGGGAATGTTTCCAAACGCAAATACGTGTGATGAATACTTTTATGATAAATACTTATGAAGATTTTACTTGTGAATAATATTATGTGGTTTGTTAAAATTGGTTTGGTGTATACAGGGTTAGTCAAAAAGAAAGTGACCTGGATTAATGATTTCCCCTTATAACCGCAATTACGTTTGATGCTCCAATGAAGCATGTATTATTAGAGCATGTTCTTCCACTCGTTAAAAAAATCTAATTATTGAAATTGATCCTTAATTTCAAAAGTTATGCATGTTCTACCAAAGGAGCCCATTTTTACTGCTGCCCATGAAATGCCATTTTGAAGCCTTTTCAGCTTAGTACACGCATGCATTCAAATACAAAAGTGATATCAATCATTTGAGTCAAGACTTACGCATTATTTTTACAGTCCGACATTGTATTTTGTATATTGAGGAACAATTAAATCGTCTTTAATTCTAAAAAATAATGATTGTGATCTTATCTTTTTTCCATTGCATCCAACTTTCGTTCATTCATAGAGGTAGGGAAACATCCATGTTTCACTGTATTTTAAAGGATGTTTTGATCAAACAGAAGTTTTTATCACGGGAAGTTGATAAACGAATTATTTGAAAGAAAAGACATATTCACCGCTTGACCTCGGACATCATCTCAAAACTTCCCCAATGTCATACATCTTGATGTCATAGTGGAACTTTTAACTTTGGCCTGTCCCCGAAAGGGCCCTCAATGTAATCCCACGCAACCCTTTATTCACCTTTTTGTGGTGATTCGTCGTTGTGTCAGTAAACGGCAGTATTAAAAGCCGATGAGCAAACTTTTCTCACAAATGTTTTCAATGAGCAAAGGTTGGGTACACAATTTGAACAGAAAAGCCCTAAACTGAACAGTATCTTCCTGAAATATGACATATTACAGCAACAGCGCCCTCGTCAGCCTGAAAAGTGTGGAACATTTTTAAATGTTTAAAGAAGTGCACTTTTCAATAAAATGTATCCAAAATAGGATGTCAAATAGTTTTCATACATTTCAGAGGAGTAGAAAGTTGCACAAAATGTGTTCATAAGAAGAATTCATCGCATGAACCGTTTAAGAATTCCCTTCACTCAGTTCCCCCATCTTGTCTAGGCCTACTTATAGGGTACTTCTAAGGGTTTAAAGGGAAAATACAACATTTGCAAACATCAAAAAATAAAACTACCAAATCATTTTGAAATACCTTGCTGGACTGTTAGTGAATGACAGTGTAAAGCATCCTGTAAAATCATGGCACCTGGTATACTGTCATTTTCAAGAAAAGTGGCATTTTTGTATCAATTTCCAACGCTGGTCGGCCGACCAGCGTTGGAAAAAAAAACTGGCTTTTTTTCAAACACTAGCCCCAATTGACCATCGCACTTGTTTGCAATCGATTACACACCTATGAATGGGTACAAGCCAGCTAGACTGGTTCCCTGACCTAACAATTCCCCAATATATGTAAACTTCTCTGTTTCTTCTTATATGGAGTCAGGGAACCAGACTACAGGAAAATGATTGTTTTTCTTGGTTTTTATAGCATTTTCGAACCCAAAACCTCAAAAAAGTCAGTGTTACTATATTTGCTATATATTTCCAACCCCCCAATTCCATCCATTTCTGAAAATTACAGCAAAAGCAAATGATGTATATTCCCTTTAAAGGGTGTCTACAGTGCAATATTGGTTAACCATAAAAGAGAAAATACAACATTTGCAAACCTCAAAAAATAAAACTACCAAAATCATTTTGAAATACCTTGCTGGACTGTTATTGAATGACAGTGTAAAGCATCCTGTAAAATCATGGCACCTGGTATACTGTCATTTTTAAGAAAAGTGGTATTTTTGTATCAATTTCCAACGCTGATCGGCCGATCAGCGTTGGAAACAACTGGCTTTTTTCAAATACTGGCCCCAATTGACCATCGCACTTGTTTGCAATCGATTACACACCTATGAACGGGTACAAGCCAGCTAGACTGGTTCCCTGACCTTACAATTCCCCAATGTATGTAAACTGCTCTGTTTCTTCTTAAATGGAGTCAGGGAACCAGACTACAGGAAAATGATTGTTTTTCTTTGTTTTTATAGCATTTTTGAACCCAAAACCTCAAAAAAGTCAGTGTAACTATATTTGCTATATATTTCCAACCCCCCAATTCCATCCATTTCTGAAAATTACAGCAAAAGCAAATGATGTATATTCCCTTTAACCATACAGATGCAGTATAGAGTGCTTCACGGTCAGACCAACAATTTAACTGCCCGTACTTTTCTTGGTGGATAAAACCTTATCACCTTGACTGGGGAAAACAATTAGCCTAAATCATATCATCACATGGTGCTTGTGCTCTTGAGCAAGGCACTTTACCATTATTGCTTCGTCCTTCGGATGGGACGTAAAGCCGTAGGTCCCGTGTGTTGTGTAATGCACGTTAAAGAACCCAGTAACGGGGTTTGCCCCGGTGTTTCTGGCAGTGGCAGCAATTATGCACCACAGCACCTAGCAAAAAGGTGCTACATAATGGGTCTCATAATGTTTATATACTTCATTTACCTGGCTTTGGTTGCATTCTCCCCCAGCGCTTTGTATCCTCTGGCAAAAAAGCGCTATATAAATACCTTTGTTATTGTTATATGCTAGTAAGACACTGAGCTGTGCGTCTTGTCACCACTAGTATCAGCAATTGTTTTCCGGACTCATTTTCACTTGGTTTGTCTGTATTTTGGGACCGAATGCTCAATATATTGTTCTGATAAGATTACGGAGAAAGTCCTCTTTCTCATAATCTCATCAGTAATAATTTTGCAGAACAGAGATCAAAACGGCAAATAGGCCTTTACCAACGTATATCGGCAAAAGACTATAACGCTCAGAATGTAGATGATTTCCCAATAGGCGCGCCTACAAGTCCCACCATACTCTGATGGATAAGTGTGTTAGTATGTATGATACATGTTGGCTATAGGCCACGACAATCATAAACGAAACATCAGACAGCTAGTGTGCGTGTACATGTCCTCGGGTCGTCCATAGGTGTTTATACATGAATGTTTATGAAATAGTATGCACGGTGGAAATTCTTAGTTCCGTGTGCACTGGAACATATCGCTTCAGTTAGATTTTGACACAGTCTTTCCTGCGTTTTTGACGCAGATGTAATATCCGAAATGGTGACGTCATTATTGTTTTATTACCATAAGTATGCAGAGGTTTAAAACCGGGCGCCGTACGGCAACTGCAACATGAGTGGGCCAGTGCCGGATGGAAGATTTTCCAAAGCATGCTGGGAGTGGCTGGGGGTGAAAGACCCAGTGCCCCCCTCCCCGGATCTGCCCGGATCGAGTTGGGTATTCAGAAGGCGGCTATGGTAGCTTTGAACGAAGACACCTATATTCCCAATTCGTTAGACTGTAATTATTTTAAATGAAGAAATCGGTTTTCTTGTTCGCACGCATGTTGTCATAGTGTGCATGGGCGGCGCGGGTGCTGTCATGCGCGATCCGTATTACATTGGCCAACCGACTGGCGCAAGTTGAGAGTTGAGACGTCACATATCCTGGTCTCAGCCATGGCAAATAATAAACAGCTGTATTATTATTGGTTCGTGTGCAGTTAATATGCAGCGCAGTGCGCAACGGGCCGCGGACGGAAAAGAATAGTGTATTCACCACGACTATTATATGACGGGAGTTACATCACTAAATAACAAAAGACTGCCAAGTCACGTTGACTGAACACACGTCCGTCCGTCCGGACCAAGGCTGACTGTTTGCATAATCCGTATTTTGCGAGCAGTAGAGCCTCGGCGAAGGTTGTGTTTTGATGTAACAGTGAGCTAGCAGTTTCTCCAACGACCGTGCGTAGTTCGGAGAGATCACAGCCAGCATCTCACATCGCATTAACCCCGGCGCGCCGAGCTGATAAACCCCGGTCTCGCTCAAGCAAACCGTGCGTTGATTGAATTCTTTTCCTCGTTGCACCGCGTACCGAGAAGACATCATGGTGAAACCGAGCATCTTACCGGAAGGAGGCAAGAAGGAGGCCTCAAAAGAGGCGAAGGGGACGGAGGCCTCGCTGCCTGCATTCGCTGTAATCCCGGTAAGAATTTTAGCTTACTTCATGATTAAGAATAAGATTAAGATTGATTTTTTTTTCAGCCAATGATTAATTAATCATTAAAAAACAGTCAACAGGAATTTGTAATGTTGGATTCGCATAAAAATTACTCAGTTTAAACTGTGTGGAGATCTATTCTGGTGTTTAGTAGGACTTAGTTAGGGGAAATATTTGGGGAAATTGTGCCTTTGATTGATACAAGCATGGCATTTGGCAAACAGTCAGAGTTTATGTCTTAAGAAAGATATTTGGCTGTAGGGCCATCGCAAATTTGTCCTTTGAAACAAAAAAATATTAGTGGAATAACGAGCAATTTTCACAATTTTAAAATGGTTGCCATTGCTTGTTATTCTACCTATATTATTTTTTCAAAGGACAGATCTGCGATGGTTCTATAGCCAAATATCTTTCTGATGCCACACTCGTCACCTATCTGCCGTACTAATAACATTGGCATAACTTTAATTCTCGCATCGGCTAGATTAAAAAAAATATTGACAAATAAAAGTCGGCATATTTTGACTAGGCATATATTAAAAGTGCAAGATGTACGTGCACTCCGGAAAGCGGCGCTGTGAATGCAATATTCAGGATGTGAGTTTTGAAATGAAATTTAATTGTAATGGTACTAAGTTATCGAGGAACGGCGGATAAGAACGGTACATTGGATTTTATCGCAATTGGCTTGTTGATGCAACAGTGCAATACAATTCCCATAGACACTAGTGCTAAAAGCCCATACTTTACAATTCTTTTTAAAATACTCAGAACTCTCACAGGTATTTTAGCTGCACAGTAAACTGATGTTCAACATGTCGTCTTTCATTTTCTTTTCATTTTTTGCTGGGTTGACCATTGACTTTTCGAGAAATTCTCACTCAAAGAAGATGACCCCTATTTTTCCCAAAGCGGAAAAGTAGCCATCTTGGAAAAGGATCCCTCCTCAACATGGCAAAACAGTGCCACTTTCGAGCCCAAATGCATCCAAAATGCTCAGAATTGGAAGCCCCAAGTCCAGGCCAGGTTCATTGCAATAATTTTTTCAATTCCCCAATTTTATAGCTCTCGGAACATTCTAATATAGAATATTTTGAGGGTATAACTTTTATTCATGAGCTCGGCGGATGGGATTAAGCCTATTTACGGGTGTTCACCCTTGTCTGCTTCAAACTGCCCCTTTAATTTGCTGCCTTATTTCTTTTAACGACACTAGTGCGGCTTTTGTATATACATGTATATGTAATGGTTTTGCTAATGTAACCTGGAAAAATGACACACTATGGGGGAACTCGCTCTAAATAGATTCTATGGAGATTTACTAACGAAACTAAACTAACCTCGGGATCTTTAAAAGGAACGCTCGCCAGGAAATTGACTATAGAGACTAGATTTCCAACAACAAAAACGTGACTGGACCGAAACCAAATAGAAACTAAAACTCAAAATGTGAGGACCAAAATCTTACAACTTAAAAGAGCAAAACCAAAGACGAAAGACCAGTAACCAACCTAAAAGACTCAAACCTTCAAATAAATGGGAAGCATAAGGGGGTGCCACTCCTATATGAGAAGAATTATTGTTTGCACATGTAATTACACAGACCAATAAACTGCTCAAATGACAAGAGGATTACCCGGGGGCCACACAGTCAACAATGGACCGGGTCATCCAACGGGGGAGCCACTACTGTGCATATTACATGTAAAGTTAAAAACAAACTAAAAGTCCGCTCCACACCTATTACTCCCTAGCATGATTTGCTAGGAACCATACCCATCAGGGCACAACACCATGGGAAACTACACACACATATTTCTGACTTGGATTCTGGAGGTGTGCCAACCCAATGTAAAAGACTGTCAGTTTAGGGGTACTGTACCCATCCTGACAAATTCCAACTAAAACATGCTGTTGGGGTTGATGGGTTGAGTTCTGTTAGGGTTTTAATGGTGGCATTAAGAATGTTATGAGTAATGTGCCATGAAATGTCAAGTAGGCCCAGACCTCAATTTCATGCACATCGAAACGTTATATGTGTCCATTTTATTCATTATACTCATCCCACGGACCTACGCATGTTCATAATGATTATGTGGGATTCGTTGCGTTGCCACTGGCAACGGAAATGCGCACTGCACTAATTGCTGTCTTGATGAACGGTGTCCATACATCACCCGTTGTCCCCGCCCAGTGTTCATTAGCCGAGGCAGGCTTTCCGACGAAGTCCCACGGAGTTTGTTTGCTAATTAATTAGCACAGTGGCCGGTGTCGTGCCAAAAACCGTCCGGTGCCAAATAGTGTCCGCTGAGCATGCGCAGTGGGCGCCAGACACTATTTGGCATGTAATACATGCCAAATAGTGCCCGGTGCCAAATATAGTGTCCGGGTGCCATCGATCGAGCACAAGGGCGCTCGTACGTCCTGCCGGACACTTGGCTGGAAAAATCGGATAGTGTTTTGCAAGGGGGAATCGGACAATTGTGGCAGGGCGGGGAATCAGACAGTATTTGTTGGCAGGAAAAATCGGACAGTATTTGGCAGGAAAAATCAGACAGTATTTGGCAGGAAAAATCGGACAGTATATTGCAGAAAAATCGGACAAGGGGGAATCGGACATTATTTAGCAGGAAAAATCGGACATTTTCTGGGCAGGGAAATCGGACAATATTTGGCACGGGGAATCGGATAGTATTTAGCAGGAAAAATCGGACAGTATTTGGCAGGAAAATCGGACAATATTTGGCAGGGGGGATCGGACAGTATAAGCAGGAAAAATCGGAGAGATCGACGTCTTGACAGCTCAACAGCAAGGCACGTACGCAATAGGATGCACGCTTAGCGCTGACACTATTTGGCAAGCTTCAGTAAACAATGTGACGTCATGGGCGCATGGCCAATCAGAGCGCATTATGCTAATTAGCGGACAGTATTTGGCACCGGACGGTTTTTGGCACAACACCGGGTGAGAAACGAGTAGGAGAGAAATGGCATGGATCTGCTGTTGAGCACAGCTTTCTGCAAAATATTCATAGACAAAATGCCGAATTACAGTTTAATTTACAAATACTACTAAAAATCATAAATATAAAACACAGAAGACCATATACCATGTAGAAGTTGGTAGCTTGAATACCCCATTAACACATACACAGAATAAAACATTCTGTGACCATAAATTGGCTAAAAACAAGAATAGAAATATGCATTTTCAAAATAAAGTAGGAAAATAAAGAAATGTAAGAACAACAATTAAGTAATTAAGTGATTTTCAAAATGAAGCTGGAAAATAAAGATATGTATAAAACAACAATTAAGTAATTAAATACACCATGTAAAACTTGGAAGCCTGAATACCACATTAAAACATGCACACAATAAAACATTCTATTATACCATAACATAAATGGGCTAAAACAGGAACAGGAATAAGAATTTTCAAAATGAAGTAGGAAAATAAAGATATCAGTCTAAGAACAACAATTAAAGTAATTAAACATTTATATTTAAACATTTATATTTAAACATTTCCTAAGCACACAAGAATGATTACCATATCAAAATATCATGCAGTGAACTACTGCTCCTCATGGTTCGTCAAGTTGCTTACACATATCCCCGTTTTCTCGGTAATATTTGGTATTGCCAGTAGAAGGGAAGTGCAGAACCACAAGCCCAGATTGCGAAATTCCGATGACTTTTTCTCCCTCAGGGAAACATTATTTTTCATTGCAACAAACTTTTCTTCTTTGTTTTGCATTTAGTCATTACATAAAAGCGAGAAAGGCTCTCATTGTACATTAAATTTGGCAGAATTACTATAACTAGGCTATTACTAAGGGAATAAATGTGTACTTTGGAGGTTTTTATCACTCTGTTTAAGACCACTTAGAGTCTGGGTGCTGATAATTACCCGAGCCGGAGGCGAGGGTAATTATCAGCACCCAGACTCTAAGTGGTCTTAAACAGAGTGATAAATACCGACAAAGCACATATTTATTCCCATTCATAAATACCTTTTCGGTAAAAAAAAATCATATAATTCGTTCAAAACATCCCGATTTTGTTCAACAAATTCACTTTATGCTTTTTGAAACATCCCTCTTGCAAAATAATGGAGTGTTCGGCTGGCGAGTAAGATGTAAACAACCCTTTTATGGAGATTGACGCGCGCGTATCATGTTCTGCGCGATGTCGCGCAGAACGCACCTGGCGCGTTGCGTTTTGAATTTAGAACTATAAAATTCTGACTCCCTGGTAGTGTTGCGCATGCCTACGTGAGGATTGTGAACGTTCAACCAATGAAACGATAAGAGGCACTGGATTTTTAGGAGTCCACATTTTATTGTGACACTGGAAAAGTGTTTAAGACCAGCTAGCCATGTCTTTATCATCCGTTTAAGACCGGCCACGTGACGGGCTCTCGACCAATAGGAATGCGTAAACTGTCTTAGGTATTTATGAATATGAATTTATCTTAATCATAGTAAGTATCGTTTTAACCCGGGGAGTGTGGTCTAGTGGTTATACGGTTTGTGACTCATGATCAGAGGGTCAGGGGTTCGAATCCAGCTGCTGGTCATCTGTTGTGTCCTTGGGCAAGCCACTTCACCCACACATTTGCGTCTCTCCACACAGGAGTATAAATGGGTACTGGCATTAGCTGGGGAGTTACCTGCGATGGACTAGCATCCCATGGGGGAGTCGAAATATTGTCAGTCGTTTCATGCTTAGGAAACCGGAGATAAACGCCGGCCTGATGAGCCACATTGGCCCGTGACAGACTTTACTTTGAACTCATTCAGCTTCATCTTATAAATATGGCAACGAAAAAGTAGAAGTATATTAGCACTCCGATTTTTGTTAAGTTTGCCGAAAGGTATATCCAAAAGGCACATTTAATTATTCAAGGTCTTCTTAATCCACTCACTAATTTGGGTGCGGAACAATCAAGAAATCTCGCAAGTACAAAATAAGTGGATCAACGTTTCACTCTCTACTTGACAGAAAGATTCATGTTTGCACCATTCATTCTCCTATTCCCAAATCTTTATTAGATACGAATTAACGCGCCCAAGACTCTATGAACTAATCTATACTGAAACCAACGTAATTTTGTGTCGGATGTAAATCGTAAAATGGCATACTGCAAAACACCGACCATTCATGATTGCTGGAAATTAATTCCGAAATTAATTTCCCTTTTACCATTGAATGAACTTAATAGCAACCTTTTTTTCACAGCAGTAAGACATTGTGATAATTACGGGTAGAACCCTTTTCATGGAGCAAAATTGTCTGAAAATTAACTGAAATGAAAGGAAAGCAATTATCTTTAAACTCTGATGACTTAACACAAATATTTTCCCAAGTCATGGTTCGAACTGGCACGGTCATTCTATCTACGAGGAAGTTATTTTATTTTATTTTTAAACCGACAATCTACACTCATTGTTTGCTCTATCCGGGTTCGATGTTGTAGATGTCAACAAAGTAAGGGTCACGCGTTCGTGACGGCATGGTTGGCGTTCAGCAGTATTTTAAACAATAGTGAAATCAGACGTGAAACCAATTCCATGCGGGCATCCGGTGTAGCGTGAATGTTTAGGCCTTCTCTCCATGAAATACGGACTCATTGGTTGTATTGCGCATGCAAGTGGAGAGAATTATGAGTGTAACTGGTCACGTGAGAGGGTTTGAAGAGGTTGGGGAATGCTCGAAGACATTTCTGTCATTTTTCGGGTATATGTAGCCTAAGGTGTGATAAAATAAAAACGACTATTGTGTCTGTCATGAAATGAGTACAAAAGGTACTTTTGAGAGCTGTTTTTCAGGTCCTGTTTCGACCCGAACGTGCAATTTGTGTAAAAGACGTTGGGGGCAGCAAACAAAACATAGTAAATCGTGACATAATAAACAGGGCTCGTTTATACTACGCTGCATCGGGAGTCCCGTTTATTACGTCACGATTTACTATGTTTTGTTAGCTGCCCCCAACGACGACTTTTACACTGAAATTGTACGTTCGGGTCGAAACAGGACCTGAAAAACAGCTCTCAAAAGTACCATTTCATGACAGACACAATAGTCGTTTTTATTTCATCACACCTTAGGCTACATATACCCGAAAAATGACAGAAATGTCTTCGAGCATTCCACAACCTCTTTAACCAATAATAGGGTAAAAGAGTCCATATTTCATAGGAGTCCGATTTTCATGTGGCTCTGCGGCTTCACAGTATACCTTCCAAAGAAATTTATATGCTATCAACAACAAAATGTCATATTTTTAGAACTGTTAATCATGCTATCTAAAGCATTACAATATCTTCCCCCACTCCCTTATTTCGAACGAGTGAAGTTACGACGAACTGGAAAATGTAGAGCCTAAAAAGAATCATGATACACGTATTACTGTAGTACCGGTGTAGCATGAATTTAGGTTTTCTGAAATACGGACTCATTGGTGGTATTGCGCATGCTCATGCATAGATAATTAGGAGAGGGACCGGTCACGTGAGAGGGTTTAACCAATAAAAGGGAAAAAGAGTCCGATTTTCATACGAGTCCGATTTTCATATGACACCGGTCCCAACTGTATTTTGGACATCGACATAACAGTCCTAAACATAATTGTACAGTAAGTATAGGCTGCTTGTGTCAAGAAGATTTCAATTATACATGCGGAAATTAACATGCGTTACGGTTGGTACAGGGTGGCACGAGCCAATTCACGTCTGTTCTCGCATTATCTCGTGGTCACTCGTGCGGATCGAATGAAACTCCCCGCGGGCATTGAAGAAAAAAAATTATGCGTTTCATAAGGACAACATAATATAAAAACACATGTAGTAAAAGGCGCTAATTTGAATATTCTTTTTACCCACGGCGATACGACATCCTGTAAATGAAATGTAATAAGAAGTGAAGAAACAATTAACCACACTGGTAAGCGAAATGCCGCTTTGAGTCGGGATCTTAGTGCGCAAACCCCGTCATGGAGCTCAGGGAATCTTAAGCCTATGCGGCTTAGCGCTCGCGCATGCATAATTCAAGAGCAAGTCATGCATAATTTATGAGCCGTGTGTGTGTAGCTCTTCCTTGCTTACTCCCACTGAGTGGGATGAAGGGGAAAACACAGAAATAACAAAGTAATCATGTCCAGGGGCGAGGCATTACTTGCCGTCAATAACATCTGCACTCGTGGAAGAAAATCGAAGCCTTCCTCGCGACTAAACTCAGCAAATCCACAAGGGTCTGGTCTTGATTGCAGGCCTTTGTGAATGAGAATTGGGTCTTTGCTTAGAGCGAGGTAGCAACAACAGCCTTGGAAGGAGGCTAATATGGCGGCATTACTCGCTGTATTCCCCCCGATTGCTTTAAAGGTGTGGGATCAAGTTGTTTTTTCCCCTCGTTGTTGGCCGAGCCGTAAATGTCCCCTAAGGACTCAAGCAGAATAAATCTCGTTTAATATCGGATATATAGTCTTTGCTTCAGACGCTGATATTGCCTCGAGGGGTGTTTCATCACGGAAAGGTCGTTCTGTCTTTAAATATTTCGGAAATAAATTAAGGGTATGACCCGAAGGATTATTAAAGTAATCGAAATAATATGGGTTTTTTTTCTGTCATGATGTGCATACAGAGTTAAGAATACAATTATGGTTCTTGGGTATTTTTTTTGGCTTTTTTTTTAGTAAGACTAGTATTAAAGGGAATGTACTTTGCTTCAATTTTCAGAAATAAATGGATTTGGAATATTAGTATGTTATAGCAAATATTGTTACACTGACTTGTTTCACGTTTTGAGCTCATAGATGCTGGAAAAACCAAGAAAACCAATCATATTCTTGTAGTCTGGTAACCTGACGCCACTTAAAATGAACTGGAGCAATTTATAGACTTTGGGGAATTGTAAGATCATGAGAATCAGTCTAGCAGGCTTGTCATCAATTGCAAAGAAAATGCAGACGAACAAATGTGAAAAATTAGGAGCACTTTTTGAAAAAAAGCCAGTTTTCTCCAACGCTGGTCGGCCGACCAGCGTTGGAAAAATACACTTTTTCTTGAAAATGTCAGCACACCAGGAGCTGCAACTTTAAAAGATGCTTTAGGCTGTCATTCCCTAACAATCCAGTAGGATATTTCGTGATAATTTGATCATTTCGTTTTTTGATGTTTGCAAATGTTGTATCTTCCCTTTAAAGGGATCATGCAATGTGATTCGTTTAATGATACCGGAGTCTTATATAGCGCACGTATCTCTGGATACGTTCTTTGGAGATTCGTTGTTGGGTCAGTACATGGCAGTAATTAAGCCAGTGATCAAACTTTTCTCCCAGATGTTTCCTAATGAGAAAATATTTGGGTTCACAATGTGAAAAAAATATATATAAAACTGAGCAGTGTCTTTCTGAAATGACATCAAAGCGACAGCGCCCTCAGTTGTCCGGAACAGCATAAAAACAATTTTAAAATGTTTTTAAAAAGTTCACTTTTCAATAAAATAAACCAAAAAGGAATGTCAAACAGTTTTCATACATTTTTAGGACGAGTAGAAAGTTGCACAAAATGTGTTGCCAAGAAAAGTTCATTTCATAACCCTTTAAAGTCATGAATATCTCAAATCTTAAAAAAGCTGTAAAATTGGCCGCGAACTGCAGTATAAGCATGGCCTGTAACTTTCGTTTACACGTTGCGTGCTATAATTGTGCTATAATTTCGTTCTTGAAATAAACAATAATTAAATGTCTTTGTTTCGAATGTGTGTATCACAATTCATACCTACCCTTCACTAGCTATGAATACTCAATAATCAACCTCCCTGGATATTCTTTTTGTGCTGGGGACTTATATTTGAAATGAAAACCTCAATAAGAAATTCTGCTTTTAGTTTTAAAAGAAACTTTCAATCGAATCCGAAAGAACATCAAACACAATGTCTTCCCGGGACTTCTTGAAACCAAAACTTCTTCTAAGGAGATGCGAGCGAGATTTCTAATTGTGCTCAATGTATATTTGTATTTAAAGGGAATGTACAACATTTGCTTTTGCTGCAAGTTTAAGAAATAAATGGATTTGGAGGATGAGTAACGATAGCAAATATTGTTAAACTGACTTGTTTCACGTTTTGGGTTTGCAGACGCTGGAAAAACCAAGAAAACCAATCATGTTCTTGTAGTCTGGTTCCCTGACCCCACTTAAGATGAAACGGAGCAGTTGGTAGACTTTTGGGAATTGTAAGGTCAGAGAATCAGTCCAGCAGGCTTGTACTCCTTCACAGGTGTGTAATCGATTGCAAAGAACATGCGGAATAACTAAATATGAATATGTTCTTGTAGTCTGGTTCCCTGACCCCACTTAAGATGAAACGGAGCAGTTGGTAGACTTTTGGGAATTGTAAGGTCAGAGAATCAGTCCAGCAGGCTTGTACTCCTTCACAGGTGTGTAATCGATTGCAAAGAAAATGCGGAATAACTAAATATGAAAATTAGGAGCAGTTTTTGAAGGAAAAAAAAAGCAGTTTTCTCCAATGCTGGTCGGCCGACCATCGTTGGAAAAATTCTTGAAAATGTCAGCACACCAGGAGCCACTATTTTACAGGATGCTTTAGACTGTCATTCCCTAACAATCCAGTGAGGTATTTCGTGATAATTTGATCATCTCGTTTTTTGATGTGTGCAAATGTTGTATCTTCCCTTTAAAGGTTTATATGCCGCTAGTTAAAAGACGTTTTCCTATTAGCCTGATTGAGATATGGCAGACATAATATGAGGGCGCTGTTTGATTTGGGTAAACGCGTTTGTTTCATAGACAAATATTTATTATGTGTCTATGGTTTTTATTTACCAAACCAAATAGCGCCCCCTAGTGTCCACCATATCTCAGATATACACATTACGAATCGCGCTAGCCTGAGTGCGAATCTGATCCACCGTTTAAATATTTCATCGCGTGATTTTGCTCATTACAACACAGCCATCATACAGTCTGCCAAATGTCCATTGGCAACTCTTTAATTCCCGTCGAAAGTCCGTTCACCTTGCTTGCCATCTCCTGGCCATAATACCTGCATTGCGACGAGTTAATATTATGCAAACTACATGCACGCATGCTCAGTTGAAACGTAACAATTTTAGCGCAGAAATAAATTTGCACGCCACAGCCAAATCAAAAGGCACAGTGGTAAAGCTTGAGTGCCATTGCGCTTCGACGCCAGGCTATAATTAATTGAATCACTCAGAGTCGGGTGAGATGCTCTCAATAACATTAATTATAACTATAACAGCAATGTAATTTATATTTGGGGTTGGCTGCATGAGCAAAGCTTTATTTTTTTTATGAGAAAAGACAGTCTGAAAGCTGTTCAATGTCGAGCCAGCATCAAAGTCACTTCTATTTTCTTTTAATTTGAAAGTGATTGATATCAACCACTGCCTAAACTGATTGAGCATAAAGGCGGTTTGTTATTACTGCAATACGTCACTGTTTCGGTTTCTGTGTGTTTCTTTGTTGTCAAAGTAGGGCTGTCGGAAGCGTTGGATACATGAATCATGTACGAGATCAAAATGTTCCGGGGAACATTTGACGTTGCTTAAGGGCCCATGCAACGTAATTTTGTTAATGTCACCCTTGAAAATGCACATTTGTGTCCCATTTAACCTTATTTTCAATGTTCTTCTTGTCATTTTGAAGAGTATTTTTGTGCCTTTATGGTTTGTATGACAATGCGAGTTTCCATATTCATTAGCAATGTCGTTCCATTCTGTGATGTCGTTCCAGGCAGAAAGCTCAATGTTACAGCTGTTCCAGCACAAAACGTTGCGAGAATTTTGGATATTTGGCTGTTATAAAGTTTCTTTTCCTTAGTGATTCGTTGCTGTGTGTAGCAGTAATCCAGTGAGCAAAATCTTCTCATAAATGTTTTCAATGAGCACATTTTTGGGTTCACAATTTGAACAGAAAACCCCCAGACTGAACACTGTCTTCCTGAAATGACATCACAGCAACAGCGCCCTCAGTTGTCCGGAAAAAGCATGAGCATTTTAAATGTTTAAAGAAGTGCACTCTTCAATCAAATTAACCAAAAACGGATGTCAAATAGTTTTCATGTATTTAAGAGGAAAAGAAAGTTGCACAAAACGCCGTGTTCCTAGGAAAAAAATCAATTCACGAACCCTTTAAGCATGATGTTCTTGACTGTAAGATGTTTTGTCTCTTATAATATCTCTTGTATCTACATGTACTTTCACAAAGACATAACACAAATGTGTTTTTTAAAAAATCATTGCACGGCCCTTTAATGCAAACAGCATAGGAGGAGTATCGGTGCGTACTGCTTTCTCATTAGTTTAGGGGTTCGTCCACGCTGACAGAAGCAATTTTCAATTGCGAAACGAGAGCGCTGCAGTTCGACGGAATAATTTCAATTTCGTGGCGAGGCCACTCGGCCGGGTTGGTTGTAATTTCACACGGCGTCCGTCCAGCCCCAAAATGATTCTGTCAGAATGAAACACTGAATTTACTCCGCTTTGACCTTTTGGTAATCGTAATATTCATACGTGCTTGTCTACTCCTTCAATAATGACATGGTGGTGCCTGAAAACTTGAATTTGTGCCTGAAAACTTGAATTTTATCTATTTTTTTTTTGATTCGACACTGTAGTTTGGCAGCTGAGGATAGTAACCGATTCACTCTATAATTCACTTCATTTTTTATATATATGTTTTATAGATTAACAACAATCTTTGAAACTTCAGAATGTTTTTCTTCCCCAGTCAACAAAATGGAGAAAAATTAAATAGCGGTTTAATTTCACCCAGTTTGGAAAATAATAATTTGACTATTTTTCACTGTCACATTTGACATCAACTTTAAACTACATGTTTATGTGCCTGAAAATCCTTTGTTGCCAAATAATTAATCCACTTAAAGATGCAAACGAGACACTGCAGGAGAGGGATCTTCTTTATTTTATTGATCATAAGTTTTTCTATTATTTGTATACGTGTAATGGTACCACTAAGGAGACACGGTATCGTAATTTCTTCGAACGATGGGAGATATCGGTCATTAGGGAGACATTTTCATGTCTTCATAAGGGAGACATTTTCATGTCTCCCTAATCATCACAGCCCCCCTTTAGAGGCACAATTTTATTGTCACAATTAGGTAATAGTTGTTGCTCGTGGTCTAATTAGTAAACATACCGATATTCGTGGAAAAAGGACAAGGGAATATTGGGTTAGGGCATATTTAAATTTTAAAAAATTTGTGCACAAGTGTGTGGGGATGTCTCCCAAAATGTCAAACCCAGGGTAAACTATTAGTTTATTAAACCAACGATGAACTTGTTAAACCAACTACATCAGAGACGATTTCTGTTCTCCTTCGGAGTACTTAAACAGTCTGAAGAACAGTAGCGGATATTGGTTCTGTTCCCGAAAACATGAACCACCAAGACAGGATAGGATATCACATACAAACTCCATTTCATTAATTGCATGAGATAGCTCTGCAGCAGAATCTCTCGCAATGTACACCATGACAACAAGTCTATATTTATCGTTTTATTAAACGAACGAAAGACCTACATCAGAGAAAATATCTGTTTTCCTTCGGAGTTCTTAAAGAGCTGAGAACATTAGAGGATATTGGTTCTGTTTCTCTATGAAAACGTGAACCATAGGATAGGATAGCACATACAAATTCCAGTTCAATAATTGCATAAGATAGCTCTGCATCAGAATCTCTCGCAATGGACACCATGACAGCATGTCCATATACCTTTCAGGAACAGTGCATTGTACATCAGTCCACTGATCTCTATATAAAGACTGGATAGCTAATAAAAAGCCGCACAATGAACGAATTTGACGCCATATTGGTGAGACCGGCTGGTGATCTACAAAGGACAAGTTGCCGTCTTTATAGACAGCATGATTTCTTTTGTAACGTCGCGGCTCACTTGACTTATATTTTGACCACCACCACTGTGACAAAAGTTTACCACAAATTTTCTAACGTAGTGGTTACTTTCTTAATGCCGCAAGTCACTTTTTCGGCGTTTTTGAAATAATAATCACTACGGAAATGTGTCCCTTTTAGAACATCATAATATGTATACGTGACCAAAATGCGCGTCAACTGTTGATACAACGCGCGCGTATATACGCGTAGAACGTTCGTATTATACGCGGCCATCTTCGTAAGACCGGGGGCGAATTGGTCAATTTGCAAAGTCTACTGTGTGAATGTTGTATGCATATCCGCTATCCAGTCTTTATATAGAGATCAGTGCATCAGTCTCCTGCCGCACGGGATAACCTCCAGACAACGTGAATGTCCGATCCCTGAGGTGCCTCGTTATCCTGATGTAATTGCTTTCCCAGCATCTCGTATATCAACGAGAGTGACGACTATACACGGCTCATCATATGTGGATGTCATAATAATAATGAGGGACCGTTAGATATGGAACGCGTGTACGGGAGACGTACACGGCTGGGGGACATCTGCTTGTTAATAAATCATAATGTTGCGTTGTTGATTCATTTGGCACACCGTGCTTATGGCAATGGGATTTCACATCAAAATGTTAGGATGTACATGTACAAAGAAAGTGACCAAATGAGACAACAATATTTTAAAATATGTTGCTCGATCCATTTCATAAAAAAACACCACAGGCAAAAAGTACGTGATATTGACTATAGTAACTCTGAAAATTCCATGTAATCTGCATACCCCATTCCAAGTTACGTCTATTTTAATATGAAGATCACAAAACTCAGCTGTCCACCACCGATCATTAATCGTTCCACGAACTGATGATATTTAAAATACAATGAAACATGGAGGTTTTCCCACCTCGACGAATGGAGGAGAACTTGCAAAGGAAAACATCGCCATTAATATTTCAGAAAAAATGGAGGACTCGTTCCTCATATTCAAAACACGAAATCTGACGGTAAAAATACTGTTTCAGTCTTGATCATTGAAATCTCATTGTATTTGAGTGCTAGTGTGTACTCTGCAATTCTCATTCGGCTCAATAGCTTCCATTAGCATTCAATGGACAGCTATACCAATGGGCTTTTTTTTGGTAAAACGTGCATAATCTCTGCATGGATCAATGTCAGTTTTTCGGGTTTTTCTATAGATGAGTGGAAAAAAATGCTCGTTTAAGATATACTTCATTGGTGTTTCAAATTTGATTACTTTTTAAAAAGGAAATCGTGAATTCGGGTCACTTTCTTTTTGACTCACGCTGTACCTGTATGGGTTTGGCGAAATAACCGTTAGTGGTGACGTAACCAGCTTGTTTTTACGAGCTTCAGCAGTTAGTAGTTCGTTTTTTTAATTAAAATTATTAAAAACGAACTACTTTAAATTTCCAAGAATGCGTCTTTAGAGGCATCGTTTGAAATAACCTTCTTTCATTGATTTCTCCAAAATGACAGCTTGCCAGGAAATAATAATTTCACAGGGAGTTGAGTCCCCTTACTATCTTTCAACCAAGTATGTTTTTCAACAATAATTACG
Source organism: Patiria miniata (assembly GCF_015706575.1). Lineage (NCBI taxonomy): Eukaryota > Metazoa > Echinodermata > Asteroidea > Valvatida > Asterinidae > Patiria > Patiria miniata. Next base: position 6,479,587 of record NW_024037057.1, read on the forward strand.
TCAGCTACTTTTTGGATAGCTGCAAATGATGGACTGTTGCTTTAATAGCTGTTTTTTATGATGGTATTTCGCCATGCTGTGAGTCATACATTTTATTATTCACAGCTGCATTGGGTACCAGCAGAAAGGACACGAAATTGGTGTCGTCATTGGCTATTGTGGAACAGCCTGATTGGTTGAAATTTTGATGGTTTTTTTGTTGTTCCTAAGCATAGAACTCGGTACGCCGCGGTGTGTGATGAGAACATAACAAGTGCGAGTGCACAATAAGCTCTGGCCATTTTGCATGAAAGTTTTGCATGAAATCTATCAAAACGATCCGTGCCAGAGCTGAAAAATGCAACGCCCAAAAATGCGACGCCGATGGCACATATGGAACACCATACTTCAGATGTATACTTAAATGCCTATAACATTACTGCACATAATTTTGCCTCCATTTACAGATTTTTCATAAACATATTTCCCAATTGTTACAAACAGTTTTGTTTAAGTATTTAATTTATTTTGTTTGCTTTTTTTAATAAAAATTTGGCAGTTATGTTTTGTGGGAAACTTAGGCCAAAAAAAAAATAGTTCTGCTTCCGGTTTCTCTACCTACCCTATTCTGACAGCCCCATCCCTATTTTTTTTATGGGAAAATGAGAACAATGACCCAAAACCATAACTTTCTACCTTTTACCCTTGACTACATGCAGACGCTTCCATATGATCATACACGTGACACAAAATTGGAGAGAAAAAAGAAAATTACCTACCTACCCTATTTTCGAATCCCATGTAATCGGAAGCAGAAGTATTTGTTTGGCCTTATTGAGCCTTCTTTTGGTCAATTTTCCGGGAACAGACCGACCAACCACCAAGTGACATGTAGAGAAGCTTCTGCCAGAGGTTAAAACAGAACAAGCCAAAGCTGATCAAACGCACATTACTGCATCTACCTTTATATTAACTCACACAAGCGGTTCATTTGCAAAGATAATGAGATCTATATACGCACATCAAGCGACCTGGACACGATCGCATTTTTTCTGCATTCCTGTTACCGATGAGCCCAATGCTCGCTGATTTTTAATGTTGTATAGCTTCCTTGGAAAGTACACATGCACATAATTCAATCAGGAAATTCGAAATCGAAAGAGCAACTAAGAGATTCCTTTTTTGTTTTGTTTTTGCAACTTGCCGGGAGAGAACCGAGAACGGATCAACGAACTTTGTTTTATCACATACAAATGTCTCTAGATGACCAATCCTCTGATTTCTGTCGACAACGAGACTGCCTCTTTAAGGCTACATGTATGATGTACATTTGTACATGCAGCCTTAAAGATGCAGTCTCGTTGTCGACATAAATCAGAGGATTGGTAGTCTAGAGAGAGCCCTCTTTTGGGCATTTGGATTAACGGATTAACGAAATTTGTGTTATCATACACAATGTATGATGAACATTTGTACATTGTAGCCTTAAAGAGGCAGTCTCGTTGTCGACAGAAATCAGAGGAGCGGTCGTCTGGAGAGAGCCCTCTTTTGGGCATTTGGCTCTGCCGTGATTTCTTCTCGACTTGGCGTATAGGCTGTCAATTTAAATGTCAAGGCTACTATATTTAGAGGCTGAATTTGAGCCGCGGTGATTTTTCGTAAGAGTGTGTGTCGTCGGTTCCTTAATTGACCTATCGCTGTTTGCGAGTTAGCCAAACCCCTTAGACATACCCTATATGGCGTTTTGTACGTTAAGATTTGTTTGTCTCGGATTTCCCGCGTCCATTGTATGTAATGTAATTGGACAATATATCACAAGCTGCGTTGACGCGATTCTACCGCGATAGGTTAATATTGTGATCAACTCGTTTTCGTTGGCTTCAACTTGAAAAGACTTTATATTGAGGAAATAATCTCACACTGCTTTCACTTTGAACATGGGGCAGTAATGTCAATAATGGGTAAAGGAGATGGCTAGTATTTTTTTTACTTTATGGCTGTTTTGGAAACACGTGTCCAAAGTAATCATGTATTATATTTACATTGCTTTGAAGTCCAAAATATTTTTTCTGGAATTTTACAATGGATGACGATCGCTTTGTCACGAGCTCATAAGTAATGTATGTTCGCCGTAACGACAAGGCATTACGGTGCTATATATAGCAAAAGAACCAAATAAGTGTTATGTTTAAAACCTGCAGGAAACGTATGGGGAATTATTTTTAGTTGAACCGTTCCTCGTACGTGTTTAAAGGTGTAGTCCATCATTTGTAATTTGTGCATTTTGTTCGTTTGAAGCAACAAAAGAGTTCAAAATCTAATGAAGGATACTGAGCAACTAACCTGATGAAGTTTCAGCTCAGCTTCAGCTGTACATTCCGAGAAAAACAGCATTCTAAGATCTCAATTTCAAATCAAAAGTTGCTGAATCATGTTTTGAATTGTTTTGAATTGCAACTATACGCGACGTCGCGCACTGATCCGACGAATTATAACGACCGCGCGCGCGTGTGCGTCGTTCGAATACTTGTGCGCGCTGCGCTGAATAACAAAACGAACTACTAATTTAAATTTTCCTACGGTGCTTCTTAAGAATCACCGTTGGAACTGCCTTCTTTCGTTGATTACTTCAAAATGACAGCTTCCCAGAAAGAATAATTTCACAGGGAGTTTAGTCTCCTTACTATCTTTCAACCAAGTTAGTTTTTCAACAATATTTACGCCAGTTACTTTTCGGATGGCTGCAAATGATGGACTCTACCTTTAATTGAATCTATTTTGGTGGTTGCATCATGGCGAACTTCCATCCTGTGAACTTTATGCCGTTGAATACCCTTGACGTGACGTCACTCCCAGCCTCATCTTGGGCTTCCTGAAGAGATAAAAATGGATTGACCAGGCAGCTCGCCGCCCGACAAAGGTCGCAGTTGCACATAAATGCAAACAAATACGATCATTATTTTCATCCTTGTTAATGGATCCCTAAAAACATTGTCTTCGTAAATGAAATCAGCGTGACTTTTAATACCTAAGTTGCGCTCCTACTGCAGTTAACGGTTTAGTAAATACACTGTTATTAATTGTGATATTTTGGGAAATAAATAATAATATTGAAATAGAAATAAATTGAATACCTGCATATTTCATCGTAGGGGAATTGGACAGTCCCTTATTTACAATGGAAAATGTGGAGACAACGCATTGATGTTTTTCCACTGGCTGTTACAAATCAAAAGTCACATAGCAATGAGAAATGTATCTCTGGAAACGACTTGTTAGGCCTACGTGTCTCATTTTGTATCTCATATGTTTGTTTTTTAGAGCCGGAAGCCTGGTTGCGTACATGTAAAATAAGTGGAGAAGTCACGGGTCGTATTTCACGATTGAATTTGCCCGTTGCCGTGGATACCAAGGGCAGATTTGGACTGTGTTTATTATGTTTTCTACCATGCGTTCCGGATTGGTCGAAATCTATTGCGTTGCGAATGAAAAGAAGAGGCAAATTATACGCCAAAAAAATAGAATAAAATGGAAATTAAAAATCAAAAGGTCATAAACTGGGCTCAATTCTTCTAAGAATAACACGTATGGCCCTTTTTTTCAAAGAATACTCTTTATTTGAATGAGGCGCGCACAGATGATACAATCGAGAGTACAGGGTTAGTAAAAAAAACACCAAATGTCGGGACCATTGTTTTAGTGAAGTTCTGCATGTAGCACTTTCAACATCTAGGATATGAAAGCCCAATTCATCAGCTTTCCTTTAGTACAAGAATCATTGCAATCACCTATGTAATTTTCAAGTTACGGAGTTTCAAACACAACCACCGTTTTAAGGTTCTATCCACGGATCACAAACGGTTCTTTCGGCAAAACGATAAACAAATCACATAGGGATGTGTGTGAATTGCTTTCGTGTTGCTGAAAGAACGCACACCTTTTTTTGTGATCCGTGGACAGAACTTTAAAACGGCGGTTGTGTTTTAAATTCCGTAACTTGAAAAGTTCATGAGTGATTTGAATGACTATTGTACTAAAGGGAGCTTATGGACTGTGCGTTCGTACCCGAGATTTTGAAAGTACTACATGTAAAACTTCACTAAAATAATAATGCCGACATTTGGCTTTCTTTTTTCCGTTTTTATTTGGGCTCACCCGGTAGTGATTGTCAAACGAACAACTGCAGCGTCACAATTAAGATCGGACTGCGTTCCCGCCATATACGGAAGCGGGCACGCAGATTGCGGAACCGAGACCGTCTCATTAACGTGCCCAATTATTTCCAGAAATCTCCTTTAGTTCCCTCCGAAATTGGGAAAGCTGTGAAGAAATGACCAACGCCCATTAAGAGCCTTCCGAAAGCCTCTCAATACCGTCCTATTTTTAGATACCCTGTCCTAATGAGAGACTGATGAAATAACACGTTTTGATACCTGGATTCTGTTTCTATGTTTGGAGCTGCGCCTTAATGAGCAAGTTGGCCTTTCCGTTTGTCTTTTTAATGAGACTGTTACCAAAGATCTTCTGGCTTTGTTAAAGACAATCAGATGTTTTTTCCCTGGATAAATACTTTCACAGACCCACGTGTCGCTTATCAACAGGTAAAACTCTTGGAAGAGCCCAATGTTAGCGGCGCTAATGGTATACTCAAAAACATTATTTTTCTAGTAGGTCATTCCAACCCTGTGTTAATTTTTTCCCAACTGCTACTCCCATCTGAATTCCAACCCAAGATAGAATATCTTTGGCTAGGCACTTATTAACCAGATCAATAATTATGTAAATTTTCTGACTTCGGTCCCTCATGTTGGATTTGTCCAATCGCAGTTGGTAACCAACCTCCTCCCAAATGGACGTTTTTTACTAATACATTCATAATTTTTTAATGGAGAAATTAAAAGAAAATGACCCGAATATTTGGACCCCTGTACATTTGCAATGGACAGCTTTCGGTTTTTTGCTGCCATGTCCATTAATGCGCATGCGTGCATAATTACGAATTTATTGGTAAACAGGTCCATGGACTTCATCACCACTTATTAGCATGTAATGAATATGTAAATTTTCTGACCCCACCCCTTTTGATTAATCTGTCCAATTGCAGCTGATGGGAACTGACTGCCTCTCAAGATGGATGTTCTATAGTCACTGTAACCAATTTTCTGACTCCGCCCCTCTTCGTTCATTCGTCCAAAGGACCGATCTAGTAAGCCCCGTCCATTGCGCACTTGGCAAATTAACACAATCCATGCTCCTCTCCAATGCCACACAATGATTTTCCTGCCGCGCGCATCATACGCGCGTGCACGCATGTCGGACTTCTGTGCACGCACGTCGGACATAAATAACGGCTGTGATTGGTCAGAACACCATGGGGCGGTGCTTACTGGATCGGTCCATTGCAACAGGGAACCGACCTGCCGCTAAAGATGGATGTTATACATGTTTGCTGATTAACTAGATCGTAGATAATGTCCAGTTTCTGACTCCTCCCCTCTTGTTTGATTCGTCCAATTGCAGCTTGGAACCGACCTCCCACCCAAGTACGATGACTGCACCGTCGAAGCGGCTCCTATCCCGGTGGTCAACCGACCGCGCAAACTCGGCGTTTGTCTGTGCGTGTCAATGCTTCTCACGCTGCTCCTCATCATTGGATTGGCTGTTGTTATGTTCCTAGGCCACGCCTCCGGAAAGGTTAATATTTTTAATGAATGACATCGTGAATATTCATGACAGATACTGTAATGTAGAAATCATAGATATAGAATAAGAAGACTAGATCGGCAGCGCGTCCACACGCGCGGACTTTCATGGAGGGTCACGTGCTGGAGGAAAGATACAAATAATGCGCAAAAACGTGACGAACGCAACGCCGTTTACGCGCACAGTGCGTAAACGGTGCGCATTTTTAGCTTCGCGCTATGCTTCGCGCGCGTTGAACTAGGTCACGTGCTGGAGGAAAGATACATTTAGCTCCATTACTTTACGTTAATTTGTTGCGCGTCCACGAATTGGCGCGTGTGGACGCGCTGCCGATCTAGTCTTTTTATTCTATATCTATGGTAGAAATAGGAAAAGTGCTGGAACTGTGAAATATCGTTGCTGGAACTCGTTTTTAAATAATTGTATACATTCTTTTATTAATATCTGCGTGTCAATGCTTCTCACGCAGCTCCACATCATTGATTGGCTGTTGTTATGTTCTTAGGATACGCCTCTGGAAAGGTTATTTTTTTTTATTAATGAATGACATCTTGAATATGCATGTCAGGTATATAATGTAGAAATACGAAAAGTGCTGGAATGATCATGTACCAAATCTTTGTTGGAACTCGTATTAAAGTTTTGTGGTGAGTTCTACCGTGATGAGAAACGCGGAGACTTAGAGAAACAATCATGTACGTTTCAACTATTTTATTACTGTCGCTCGGACACAGGTCCGACCGGTTCAGAATCAGAACAACAACTCACTAATTCCTGTCTTGTAAACTGCACTTATTCAACAAAGTGTTTACAATGGAATAAAGAACCAAACATTCTAATAATAATATTTACGATATAATTCTATACTTCAGGTAGCGTGTAGCGTGGCAAAACAACTTTACGCGCTCCGTCAAAAGAGGGCGCTAGCGCGACCAAAACAAGTTCGCGCTGCTTACGTGCGTCTTTGATTTACGCGCAGCAGGAATGCATCGTCTGCGCAGGTTCTCTGCGCTCAAAGCGCGCACGCACAAGTCATCGCTGCGTAAGTAATTCAGAGGATATTTTACCAATAATCAATAAGCAATTAATCAATTATAGATGAGCAATAAAGTCTGTGTAATTTCACAACAGTTTATACATTGTACATTCTTTAATAACATGTATTTTTTAAGACATCAATAAAAACAAAATGCTAATTTATGCTGAAGAAAATCTTTCTATTCTCCAGTATCAATTTCGCTGTGGAGTTGGATACGGAGACTACAAAGACTACCCGGTGAGTGAAGGATCTTTAAACAATTTTTATAAATACCTAAGGCCAAAACAAAAAAGTCTCCGGTTTCTGGTATGGAGCTTGCCCAAAAAGTGGTGCGGCGACGCGGCTTTTTTTTTTTTTAACCTGATTTTTTTGCTTCAAATGTCGGCTGATGACTGCAAATGGTGCCAGACTAAACTTAGTGCAAATGTATGGGAGTCCAGAGAGGCCACATAAAGCTTATTCTCGACCATAACCCAATCTAAAAACACGTTAAAATTGTGCAGCAGCAGAATTCCAGTCAAACCAGTGAGTTTGGCGGTTTTTAGACATCATCTTTCATTGAAAAAAAAACGTTTTCATTTTGCCGACGCGCATGGCTACGGCGACGCGCGCGCATACCAGAAACCGGAGACTTTTTTTTTTGGCCTAACACAGCTTACCTATTCCGTAGGTCTACGTATATAAGCTCTCTAACGTTTCATTCCAAAACCTCAGTTTAGTTTTGTGACCTATTCAAAAAAAAAAAAATCTAATCTTAAAACCAAATTCTGGTTGATTCTGTTCTCCTCCCAGAGTAGTCATGAGGACCGCGGAACCCTAGAAGAAGAAGTGGAGGTGGACCCCTTTGAAGGCTACGAGCAGATCGAAATACCTGAACAGGACTACTGCGAGAGGCTCACTATCCTCCATGACTTCACCGTGGTACGGACAAATTCCTCAATTTTTTATTTCGTTTATGACGTCTATTTCTGTTCGATCACGAAACAGTCGTTGAGCCACCTCCGCCCGCCAGCGGATTTTTTTCCTGTAGCATACATCGTCTTTTAACCAATCACATCACGCACCCTGACATGAATATTTATCGCCCTGTGTGGATAGACAATTAGGTTCTCGTAGTGTTTTCCCTTCAATTAAACCTATCCCAACCAACAAAAAAAATATTTGATGAAAGCGGGCACGGGCTGGAACCATAAATCTTGCGATCCATAGTTCATCCCGCTATCCACTTGGCCACTGTGGCAGCTCGACGAAAGAAGTTCTTTGAAATGGATTAATGTACATGTGTGACTGAGTGATAGCAGTGGTGTGACGTCATTTTTATTTTCTTATGAATAAACATGGTAGCTGAATAATTATGATCCATTGACGATGTGTGCTGCAGATAAAAACACCGCCGCCCGCCATTCCGTGAAAATAAGTTTGTCCGACCTTGTTCGAATTCGTGCGGCAACTCTAAAGATGATTTTTTTTTCACGGGTGAATAACAATTCATTACTTCGCAATACATTTGTTGCGTAAATACGCGGACTTACCCACTGTGTAACTTTTGAATAAGTTTTGTGAAATGTTGCGCAATGTGAATTAATGTTGCGCAACTTGCGCAATAAAAGGGGGCGTAAGTTGAGTTGCGTCATTTTGTGACATCGGCTGCTGTTGTCGTGGTAGTCGTAGTAGTCGTAGTAGTCCCTACAGCGTATGGGCCGTTTTTCAACAAGAAAGTTGCCTTTTCTTCCACATAGAACTTTAAATATCTTTGTTTTTAATGGCTTTCAATATTTTTTTCCAACCTCGCAACTCGTCGTTTGACTGTGATGTAGTGACCTCTCATTTTTAAAAGCGTATTTGCATGCAAATCGCTGTCCCTCGTGACCTTTTTTTTCGACCAATCAGTACCCTGGCAGTTTTCTCATAAAAAAAATATATAGGCTCATTACGAAGTGAAGACTAGTCATCTCTCCCTTACATGAACTCAAAAAACTAGAATATGTGTTCGTATGTAAATTAATGCACCTCGTGACCAATGTTCGACCAATGTTCGACCAGTCAGATGCCCGATACCAGCTTGGTTTTCCCTCATGACAGAACATGAATGCATATAGGCCGTGTGACGAAGCGTTGACTAGCATTGATCTCTCACTTTATATAAACTCAAAAAGAAGATGTGTTCGTATGTAAATTACTGTACCTCGTGAACAGCGTTCGAGAAGTCATGTCCCACATACATGTACTAATTTTGTTTTTCTCCTTATCGGCAGAACATGACTGCATATAGGCTCCGTCGCTCCCAGGTTTGCTACGTCACGTTTCTGGACAAGGAAATCGTGATGGGACCAGATGAGTTCATTGAGCGAGCCGAAGAGGTAAAGTTTTCCCCGGTTTTTCGTTCCTCGAACATTTGCATGTACATATTTATCTTTATGTCTAATTCAGTAACAATGAGAGCACGAACAGGTCTTCTCATGCCTACTTCTCATACTTCTGGTTTTATATTTACAAACAGAACCCACAGTTTCTCACCGATCACTACGAGACCGTCCACGAGACTTACCGCGTGGTCCTGCCGGAGCTCACCCCTACCAGTCTGAACAGCGGGCGATTCGGCTTCTACATCCCCATGCTCTGCGATGGCGTGGAGTCCTACTGGATCGAGAAGATCCCCGAAGACGAGCTGGAAGCCTGGGAGGCGTACTGGGCCAGCCAGGACCAAGAGGACTCGGAGAGTCGTGAGGATGGTCACGATCAGGACGACGATGATGACTTTGAGCTGCCTAACCCAGAACATCGCCGCCGAAGAGGTAGGATTTGGAGACGAAGATTGATGATGAGGCGGTGGTCGTAGTTGTGGTATTAAAATGTGTGTTGGTATATGATGACGATGATGTGATGATAGTAAGTGCAGTGGCGCACCCTGCAAGATTTAGCTGGGGGCTCACAATTTTATTTCAAGTTTTTCTGGAACTGTTTAATTTTTTTTCAAAAAATATTGCCAAATTTTGTTTTATTTTTTTTTAGGGGGGGACTAGTTTGACGTTGGTGGCGCCATTTATACCCCTATATTATTCGGAATTGGCCACATACATTATCACCAGGGTCAAATCGTGGTACAAAAAAAATTGAACCCCCCCCCCCCCCAAACAAAAATTGAACCTCTTGGGGGGCTCAAGCCCCCCGAGCCTCCCCCCCCCCCCTTCTTCTTGGGTACTCCACTGGGTAAGTGGTGATGTTTTGAAGGTGTTGTTGATACATGATGTCGTGTTGTTGGTGATGAAGAGCACTAGCAGAGGATGATACATATCCGTGCGATACTTAAAGCAGAACATCACCGCGGTAGGATTCGGAGTTTGATAACGAGGTGGTGGTGTATGGTTGCAGATTTGGCCGATTTTGGGTCGCAAATTCCGAAGCAATTTTCTTCATAGTTTCCGCTAATTATACCTTTTTTTTTAACCACACAGCTGTTGGCGGTGCTTCAGATGTGAAGGAGTTCCTTGCATTCGAAGGACACAAGCTGAGCAAATTCAAGATCTACACAAAGGAAGCCGTGGAAGCGTTCAAGAAAGCATCGAACAAGAACTAAGATGGCGTCCTCGCTGACCCAGCTCCCTGTGAACGATGGTTTCTACAGGGAGTGTTCTCACCGTATAGATTTTTTAAAGTGATTATTTGTATTTGGGTTGTGTCGTGAAACTATTTCATTTAATCAACGCTCAATCAATTTAATGTTTTTGCTGGTTTGTCTATGTTTAGTTGGGTAAGTTAACTCTGTTTTATTTTCTGGCCGAGGAAATATTTGTATGCACATATTACCGGCAAAGGTTATGTTGTTACTATTCAATCTTTGGAAGATGGTACCGAAAAGAGCTTTTCAGATTTGGGTTTTGCTGTTTTTTAATGCTTGGCTGTGCCACTTGACATGTTAACTGACGAGTGTTTGCTGTTTTTTGTTCCGGAGATGAAGCTTGTATACATATTATTGTTCTCGTTCAAAAAGAGCACTTTAATTAACGTGTTTGTTTGTGTTTGCTGTTATTGTATACATTTTATCGTTCAGTTTTCGATCTCATTAGAAATGGCAAAGTGATGACAGCCCCCCGAAATTTAAATGAGGGTTGTTGCATATGCATGAGATTGTCACTGCGTGAGAACAAGCTCTCCTAGATTTGGAAGATGCCGATGACAGTCATTTCTAATGCAAGACTTTTTATCACTTGAAGTATTTATCCACAATTTTACCACAATTTTATTCCAGAAAACTATAGTGCATAATTACCATGAGACAACGCGGAATTGTGACAATGCATCCTAATGAATATGCAATTTGTAAGGCTGACACTACAGGGCGCCAGATGCTATTGCAATAGGCCTTTTTCTTGAGCGAGTGAGGTCGCCATTTTCTGGGTACAATGGTACAAACACAAGAAATCTCCCGTTCACTACAGGGCCCAATTTCATAGCGCTGCTTAACAGCCGACTTTGTGCTTACCGAGCCTCCATCTATTTCATAGGGACCGTTAAGCAGTAAGCACAGCAAAAGCAGGCTTAACCTCAGCCGAAAACTTTGCTTAAATCAGTGACGTAACAATAGAAATCTCCATGCGCGCGCAACTGTAAGCACAATCACGGCATGAAATAGTGCTTAAGCAGCAGCATGATTTTCTGCTATAGTAAGCACAACTTTTCTGCTTACTGTTAAGCAGTGCTATGAAATTGGGCCCTGAAGTAAAGTACATGTATACCTTTACTCTCAAATCCAACATTTAAAGGATTGGCAAAATGTCATTTTTTGAATTGAAGCAACATGTAAACTTACGCCAAGAACATTGGATACACGTCCAAATAACCCCCTAATTGCGTCGTGACAGCGCCCTCACCTGCACAGGAATAAGGCCTGTATATATCACGTCATGAATCAATTGTCTGCATTTGTACAAAAATTCTGACGTAGTTCCGTACAACCAAGGAGTTCAGACAAATTAATGCGTATAATGCACTGATGTACATAATTGTTGTAATTGTAGTGAACGGTTTAAGAAAGAGTATTTTAGTAGAAAACAAAATAAGGCCAACAAAAAATAGTCGGTCTCTGGTCAGACCGAAGTTCTGTAATTGATGCGGCGACGCGGTTTTTTGGTTTTTGTTTTGGTGGCTTTTTTTTTTCAAGCTTGAATTGTTCAGACAAGGTGGGTACTATTTTGCTTGTTTGTGTCCTCATTATACATTGTAGTCCTCCATAATTTGCCTTGGTGCCCTTTATCATTTGCCTTGGTGCAATTTCACCATTCCTTGGTGCTCCTTGGTACAAAAATTTGAGAAGGTGCGGCAATAGAGGGCGCTGTTGTAGCGTCCGTGTTCATTTGAAGAAGAAAAAAGTTGACCCGCATGATTAAAATCGACGCGCGCGCTGACCAGAGACCGAGTATTATTTTTTTTTGGCCTAATGTAAAGTAAAAACAAGAAGATGTACAGTACTAGATCGCATGCTATGGGGACCAACATACATAATAGTGGTATGGACACAGTACAAGCCTGTTCGGACAAGTCTGTTCAGAATGCGCACGTCGCACGCGTACGCGTTCTGAAATTTTAGGTACGTGTATTCCGGCAGGACTTTAAACTGCATGATATCACCCCAGTAATGGACCGATCCAGTAAGCCCCTCCCACTGCACACGTGGGCAAATTAACACGTGCTCCTCTCCAATACCACACTGCATTTTCCTGCCGCGCGCATCATACGCGCGTGCACGCATGTCGGACTTTTGTGCACGCACGTCGGACATAAATCACGGCTGTGATTGGTCAGAATACCATGGGGCGGTGCTTACTGGATCGGTCCATTTACTCCAAAGAAGTACATTCATGTACCCACTTTCTCGCAATTCAGCGTTTAATACTAAAAAAAACCTAATGTTCAATACTAACATTAAAAGCATTTCATCGATCATACATTGTGTATGCTACTAGCATGAAATAGAATTGAAGACCGTATTTTTAGCTTATGCAAATCTATCAATTTTTTATTTTATATTTTCAAGTATAAGTTATTATACAAATAACGAATGTTTGTGAGTGCGATGGTAAGAATAATTTCATGAGGTGACAGATTGAATGTTCTATTCCACGAGGCGAAGCCGAGTGGAATAGAACATTCAATCTGTCACCGAATGAAATTATTCTTTCCATCGCACGAACGTAAAACATTCGTTATTTGTTTTATACAACACCTGAATAAATTCTCGTCATTTGATTGGTAAATTATAAACTACAATTTGCTTTGATTTTAAAGATGTTGAACTACCCCTTCACGAAAATGTTTGAACCCAACGCTGTAAGGCTGGCTCTTTGGAACAATACGCGCTACGCTGAACGCGCACACCAGCATGCATTTTGCACGCAAATACCGCGTCATGGAACAAGCGCAAAGTGAAACGGTATAACGCATGGGTATAACACATGGTCGCACCGTACATTATACCGAATAATAGTATGTCACGTGCTCTACAATTCACCAATCAGATGACGGGGATTTATTCAGGTGTTGTATAAAGTTTTATAGCATCGTTTAACACATTGTGTTACTTAATCCTATTCATTTTTATCTCTGGACCAAAACAATCAAACTTTGAATTCGACAATCGAATGTCGACTTGAGACCTGGATGAAGTCTGCATTACTGTTTGACCAAGAATTGTTTTTATTATTTTGTTTCCCATTTTCGCCTTCGATGGATTCCATCCATTTCCAATAAGTACATCCGTTCCCTTGGTACAACTTTAGGAATTCCGAAAGGTCCCATTCTGATCGACTTACCAATTTGAAATTACAAAATGTGTCCCCTCAAAATACCCCTCACAGTTAGACACTTTTAGAAAATAATGATTGTTGTTAGTATTTTATACACATTGTGTAAGTAATGTATTTGTATTTATGATACACATAACATAAATAAACGATACGCTTGTTCCCCACACTTAGTGAGGTGCTTATGTGTTATTACTTTTGTCAGTAATTTCTGGATAGGCCCTACTGAAGGATTCCTCAAATACGCATTTCATCTGAAATGTGAAGATGTCTGTATATGTATATGTTTCTAACCACTGAAACATGCGTGTTACAACTGATAATGTAGTAACCAACGGATAATGTATCACTAACCGATAATGTCACATAAATGGACCGATACTGTATCACTAACCGGTAATGTCACATAAATGGACCGATACTGTATCACTAACCGATTATGTAACATAAATTGACCGATACTGTGTCACTAACTGATATCGTAACACAAAATGGACCGATAGTGTGTTAAAATGTACTACATTTTCAGTCAGTCCTAACCGATAACGTAACAAAAATAGTGACCGATAGTGTAGTAACATTTACTACAGTATCCGTAATTTTTTGTAACATTATCGGTTGGTGATACAATATCGGTCAATTTGTGTAACATCATCGGTTGGTGATACGTAATCAGTTGGTTACTACATTATCAGTTGTAACAATGTAGGCTCGCACAGAATTTAAGTCCCTGTCGATGTCGGGAGCTTTATTGTGAAACCGACTCCAGTCAAAGACCTATAAGAACCAGGGGCGGATCCAGGCTTTTTGCAGGGGGGTCATCAACAAATAAACGCTAAAATGTAGACAGTTGTTGTCCGGACACTTGGCCTCCGTCAAATCAATAGGTGGGGTGGGGCCTCGTATACCCGCGCTGTTCAAATCCAACGATTATTAACAGTATTATAGTGTACAAATACCCCGTAACCCAGCTGGCTCGGTCTGTATTTTGTGCACAGGCGGATATCATTGCATTTGCCGGGGTGCAGAACGGGGGGGGGGGGGGGGGGGGTCGCATTATTTTTAATGAATTTCTATGCAAAAATAATAATGTTTGACTGAGCTAGCTCGGCGCAGTGCGTAAGGCAAAACGTTTTTTTTTTCAATGTAAGATGATGTCTCAAAACTGCCAAACTCACTGGTTTGACTGGAATCCTGCAGATTCCTGCTGCTGCACAATAATATTTAACGTGTTTGTTTTTAGATGGGGTTACGATCGAGTATGTGGCCTTTCTGGACTCCCATATATTTTGCACTAAATTTAGTCGGGCACCATTTGCAGTCATCAGCCGACATTTGAAGAAAAAAAGGTACCCCCCACAAAAAGCCGCGTCGCTGCACTACTTTTGGGTCAAGCTCCATACCAGAAACCGGAGACTTTTTTTGGCCTTAGTAAAAGCCCTTAGTAATGACTTTTTGTCCATTTATTTTCAATTGCGCCCTCTCTGGGTAACGGCCACGAACGGTTGTTTTCTTTGGAAAAATTGACAGCAATGAAGGTAACGTACAGTTCATGTTAACCGATTCTGTTTGTAGGGAAAGGCTGAAAATTCTTTGTAAATTTATTTTAAGATTGAAACTAGAAACAGTTTAATATTGAAACTAGATACAGTGGGTGATGAAGGTATTCATGTTTCAAAAGTGTGAAAAAATATTGTACTCGGATAATAAACGCCGACACCAAGTGCACGTCCATTGAGAAAGTCTTACCATCAGAATTGCAACACACTTGAAATCGGCGCATTGCGCACTGCAAGATGATGGAATTTTGCACTTTCCGACAAAATATACGGAACTTTCACGATGCTTTTGAGATGACGTGATCGGTGAGTGTATAAGGAAGGCCAGAGTATTATCTTACCACAGTAATGTCCGTTTGTTTTGCTGTCACGGTAGCCGTTTTTATTACGCTCGCAACATGAAA
This sequence comes from Patiria miniata, assembly GCF_015706575.1. Classification (NCBI taxonomy): domain Eukaryota; kingdom Metazoa; phylum Echinodermata; class Asteroidea; order Valvatida; family Asterinidae; genus Patiria; species Patiria miniata. Next base: position 6,495,071 of record NW_024037057.1, read on the forward strand.
TGGCGAAGTGCGCTTGGAATTTTGGCCAATGTCATTCATGATGTATTTCGTGTCATGATGTCATCAGGTGTGCGTGGTGCAGGACTTCCCCGGAATTTCCCAACTTGTGCAATTGAAATTCACATTGTTGTTAGAGAGTTCAACTGTTAGTTGTTGATATTATTAGGAAAAACTGGTAGGCCTAACTAAGGAAGGATTTTACGTTTTTAAAAGTTTTAACAATTTTCTCATAAAATGTGACGGAAATACTGGACTACCTACCTCCGTATTTAACATCACACATCACACATGTGGTTCTTAGTTCTTGGTTGGTTCTTCTCCTAAATACTCCACGTGGGAGTTTATACAGGAGGCCAGAAACACCGGGGCAAACCCCTTCTCTAAAGGCCTTTTCATACTGCACAGCCAATCCCCGGGAAAGAAATCCCCGGGAAATTCCCGGGGATTTTTTACCCCACCAACACCCCAGCAACCGTTCACACTAGACACATTTGATAACTCCCGGGGACACTATTTCCCGGGAATATGCACGATCGTTTCACACTCGCAATCAAACCCCGGGAATTGTGCAAAAGAATTAGGCGGACAGTCGGCTATTAATTTCGAGAAAACTTTCAGTTTCTCGTTGATGATGACGTTGAGAAATACGCATCGAGAATTGCTATCTACCTATCCCCCGACGGACATGGAGCCGGCCCGGCGCCCGGCCAATTAACCCGCTCTTCCGAGCCGGGCCGCACCGGCGAAGTACGATGAAATGTTCCCGCATGCATTGTCGGGAGCATGCCATAAGAACAAACAGGCCTCTTTTTACCACCAATCTCATCAAATTTTTATTTTTAGCAACGACTTTGCAACGTCAAAAAATCAACTTTTCCATCGCAATTTTCTTCGGAAAACATACGGCAATTCGCCTTGCATCATATGGACGGATCATCCTTTTTAAAGTTTTACATCGTTTCTCGAATAAATTCTTAACAAAAATTATATTGTGATGTTGAGGAGCTTCTTTTCTAACATTGAAATGTTTCGAAACTTCATAAAGAGAATTTTGTATAGTTTTGGAAATAAATATTCTTAAAAAAAAGAATATGGTACACCCCTACAGTAAATGGTGTGATCCACATTGGTGACGCAGTACTGCAGCTCAGCACGTGCATCGAAGAAATTTTCATGGAAAATGCATGTACATGTACACGTACGTTGTTGGATGACAGTTGTCTGTTTTGGAGGCTAAAAGTGGGCGAGATTTTCCAGGCGCAGCGTACGCGAATTAGTTGGGAGTCTTTCAGTTGGAAAATTATCATGGATATTGCCTACATGTTCGTTCAAACGTTGCTGGAAAATGGTTATGTTTTTGAGGATAAAAGTAGCATTTCCAGGCGCTGCGAACTGAAGTTGTGAGTATTTCAGTCATGCGACGGCCCGATCGACAAACTGAACACCGTTTGCATTGCGATTTATTTCCAAAAGTTCGGAGCACTTGAATATTGTGTTGCAAAATGCGATCGATACAGGGGGAAAAAGGGGGGGGTAAGTTCAAACCCGCCGACGTTCACACTAGTTGCTTTTCCCCGGGAAATACGTAAAACCCCGGGGATTTCTCCTTTAACTCTACTCCCGAGAAGGGGTAAGAAATTCCCGGGGAAAAGCTTTTCCCCCCGAATTCCCGGGGGATTTCTTTGGTAGTGTGAACAGACGACCGAAATTCCCCGGCAATTTCCCGGGGAATTGCCGGGTAATTCGTCTAGTGTGAAAGCCCCTTTAGCGATAAGTGTCACTGGGTTCTTTTACGTGCATTTATGCAACACACGGGACCTACAGCTTAACGTCCCATCCGAAGGACGAAGCGATATAAATGGTGAAGTGCCTTGCTTAAGAGCACAAGTGTCCGCCGGCTGGCTCGAACCCACGTCACTGTCATGACTGTTGCCTCTGAAACACCAGAACATGAGTCCGGAGCTCTTCTTAACCACATGTGGTATGTGCATATGGTATTATGGATGGTCCCGTTGCTAGGGGAGCCGAAAATTAATTAAAGATCGAAATTATTTTGTCAGCAGAAAATCAACCCAGCTATAGTATGACTGCCAAAATAGCACAAAATTGTTAAATTTGGTACCTTCAGATGTCTAGTTATCCAAAAATCATGGTAATTCGTCAAAGAATTCAGACGGTTTTGAAAAAGCATGGCGTCTGTGATATTTACCAGACTGTTTCCCGGCCACCCTAATTATAGTCAAAAGGCAAATGGGGTCAGATCAGGGAACCAGACAAGAGCTTTAACCATCTACTGAGCGTGTGTCAACTTTGGCAAAGCGCACCGCAGCTGTTGCCTGTCATTCCAAAATCTTTGGCGCTCTGTGAAGTACCCGGATGTCATTTGTGGCCGCGGATAAAGAGCACACACAAGAGGGCGCGCTTCACTGTAGAGGGCTTCAAAGAATTTGGAATGGCAGGCAACAGCCGTGGTGAAAAAAAAAAACAGTCCCGAGTTCGATATCCTCAAAATCAGCTTTTCCCCACAGTACCGAGGAATTCCAGTATTTACATGAACATGTAAGCCACGTTCATGGGGCTGGTTTCGGATTAGCCCCATAAATGTGGCCAATTTACTGGACTACCTCCGTAAACATAGGCCACACATCCACATGTACAAAAACGTGTCGCACTTTGCCAAATTTTGATTTTCACATTTAGGCTTAGTTTGTAGGTTTTTTTTTTTTTTTGCTTTAGAAGCATACTCACCCTCTTTATAGGCTAATCAGAAAGTGCTGCCTTTTTCAGATGTCTAATTTTTGTGAAATTTCATGTTGAAATTTTGATACGCAAACGTGTGCAAATGAATCTGGAAATTTCACGAAAAATAGACATCTGAAAAAGGCAGCACTTTCTGATTAGCCTATAAAGAGGGTGAGTATGCTTCTAAAGCAAAAAAAACCTACAAACTAAGCCTAAATGTGAAAATCAAAATTTGGCAAAGTGCGACACGTTTTTGTACATGGTGGATGTGTGGCCTATGTTTACGGAGGTACATGTAGTCCAGTAAATAGGCCACATTTGTGGGGCTAGTTTCGGATAGGAAGTTCACCCATTTACCACTTCCTTCATTTGTTTAGCCTTGCACTAGACAACAATGCCATATCATGATTAATACCTGTACAGGAAGGGGAAGTCGTAGGAATTTGTCGGATTGACTGGTTGAATGTGTAAAACGCATTTTTTTTTCTATGATACAATAATCAAAGTACTATCAGCAAGTACGGTTAGTGTTAATACCTGCTGAATCTTAACAGAGTGGTACACCGTGAGTGTTGTGTTGGATGTGTTACGTTGAGTAAGCTTTTCTTTTTTTTACTCCACTTAAAGTCCGCTGGCTGGCAAGTACAATTCAGTGTGCCTACTTGTAGAATCTCTTGCTCCAAAAGCAAGAAACTAAAAAAAAATTTGGACGCTGAGAGCACAGCATGAGCGCTCGTCAGCGCAATCGGGCCGAGGTCCTGTGCCGGACCTGCGGCCAGGTCCACGAGCCCCACGCCAACCACCTGTACGACTACTGTGAGAGCGTGGACGAGGAGCTGACGTGCAACATCTGCCTGCAGCCGCTGGTCTCCCCGACGGACACCATCTGCGGCCACACCTTCTGTGTCCGGTGTATCCGCAGCACGGTCCGCATCCATAAGATGTGCCCTGTCGACCGCAAGCCCCTGACCAGCCAAGACTGCCGGCCGTCCAGCTTCATCGTTAAGAGGTGGGTGTTTTTGTTTTTATTTGGGGAGGAGGGGTAGTCTTGGTCCTACATTGTCCAGAGTGAATTTCGACGGAGGCTGCTTCGGAATAGCTTGAGTGCGGCTTGCAATAACACCATTTAGGCACATAATTTTCAGCCATATAGCCAAGTAATTTGGTAGTTAGTAAACTTCTGTCACCGGCCTATGTGGCCCATCAGGCCGGCGTTTATCTCCGGTTTCAGTCGCATGAAACGACTGAGACTATTTCTACTCCCCCTGGTTGGGATGCCAGTCCATCGCAGGTTACTCCCCAGCTAATGCCGGTACCCATTCATACTCCTGTGTGTGGAGAGAGGCAAGTGGGGGTGAATTGGCTTGCCCAAGGGCACAACATATGACCAGCAGCTGGATTCGAACCCCTGACCCTCTGATCGTGAGTCACGAACCCTAAACCACTAGGCCACACTCCCCTATATTGTGTACAAAGTAATTTGGACACCGCCTTAATTCCAAAAATAATAATGTAGGGTGTCCCATCCGCGACAATTGCGGGTGAACTGTTCATGGATAGGGCACTATCAACAGATCAGGTTGACGTATCCAGTTTTGCGAACTTTGGTTTTGGACCGTGAAAATCCCGGTGCTGTATATCGGTGGTCAGAAGTTCGAGTACCCCATTTCTCACATTAGTGCTTTTGTACCACTTGCTGTGCCGGTCAGTATTTCAGCGGTCATGGTGGTCAGAGGTTCGAGTCTCGCATTTCTCACACTTCCCACAAATTCAGTGTTTTTGTACCACTTTAACTGTATACCGGTACGGTATTTTGACATTGGTCAGAGGTCCGAGTCCCGCATTCCTCGCTATTTTTTCATAGATTTGTGTTTTTGCACCAACGGTCAGAGGTTCGAATCCCCAATGTATAAAAATCAGCTTCAATACAGCAAACATGTATGAGGTATGTCGCAAACATGACGAACTCCGAAAAGATGCCCACAAGCAAATTGCCAAAATCTTCCACTTGTGGTCTTTGGGGTAAACCACGCTTGGTGTCAAGTTGGAAACGTCAGGATGTGGGCAAAGCAATGGATTATTTTAGGGAGTCTGGATACCAGACACCCTAGGATGTGGTGATTGCACAGGAATCAACAGTCTGCTGTGACTGTGGTGAAACTATCAGCACCCAAACGACAGGACGGTCCGAAAAAACATTTACACATTTTCAGATGTACCAACGGTTTACAGTGTATGTAGATTTCTTAGTAATGTAAGTTCAACCTTAAGACAAAAGCTTCGTGGTTTGAGCTTGTATGTTTTCAATTTACTGTCAATGTTAAAGGGAAGATACAACATTTGTAAACATCTAAAAACGACATGATCAAATTATCACAAATACCTTACTGAATTGTTAGGGAATGACAGTCTGAAACATCCCGTAAAATCGTGGCTCCTGGTGTGCTGACATTTTCAAGAAAAATTGTATTTTTCCAACGCTGGTCGGCCGACCAGCGTTGGAGAAAACTGCCTTTTTTTTTCAAAAACTGCTCCTAATTTGTCATTTTTAGTTATTCCGCATTTTCTTTGCAATTGATTACACACCTGTGAAGGGGTCCCGGTACAAGCCTGCTAGATTGATTTTTTGACCTAACAATTCCCCAATCATGCCAATGTCTATAAATTGCTCCATTTCATCGTAAGTGGGGTCAAGGAACCAGACTACAAGAACATGATTGGTTTTCTTGGTTTTTTCAGCATCTACAAGCCCAAAACGTGAAACAAGTCAGTTTAACAATGTTTACCATAACATAGTATGTATTTCTTCCAAATCCATTTATTTCTGAAAATTGCAGCAAAAGCAAATGTTGTACATTCCCTTCAACCCATGATTAAATGAAAGTGATTTACAGCACTGTACATTGTACCGTTAACCCTCCTATGTACAGTATTCCATGCCAAGTTGTCCACGAAGACATCAGAGATGCCACTTTTCAGGTTTTAACCTACAGTCAGGGTTTTTTTTTTTCAAAAAAATGTGACAAATTCATAGTGTTGGATTTGGTCTGCAACATCCAAAAAACACGTTTTTGAAAGGGGGTAAGGGTAGTTTCAGGTTTTTTAGTAGTGCTTTAGGCTGTTTATTGATATGGGCTCAATTTTATGGCGCTGCTTAGCACATGATTTTCTGCTAACAGAGCCTCCGTTTATTTCATGGAGACTGTAGCATAAGCACAGCAAAAGGCACGCTTACTTCAGAGGAAAACTTTGCTTAACCTAGTGACGTAACAATAGGAATCCCCATGCACGCGCGACCGATAGTACATCCACGCTGTGAAATAGTGCTTAAGGTTAGCAAATTTGTCTGCTATGCTAAGCACAACTTTTCTGCTAACTGTTAAGCAGCGCCGTAAAAGTGGGCCCTGGTGGCATCTCTGTGAAGTGAAAATTCAATCAAGCAACTGCTTTCAACAGTAAAGAGCTCCCAGTCTATTGTATCAAGCAGGATTGACTGGCTATAATAACTTGATTCAGCTTTGCTTTGATAAAATGTCTGGCTTAATACATGTACTCTTCCTTAGCCCTAACTCCCTAGCGTCTTTTACTAGGAACTGGACCAATTCCATCAAAATCCATCAATCACTGTGCGTCCAATACAAAACTGTACATGTCATAATGGAATCCACTACTGATGCACTGGTTGACATTCATGGACTTGCTACACATGGCTTTTATCACAATAGCAGTACAGGAAGCTAGGCAAAATCAATCGGATACCCCTAGCACTGCTGCAGGCCATTAGGCCCAAGTCCATCATACTCCATCAATATTAAGTCACGCCAGGCCTTCTGGACCAAGTCCCCCAAAATCCACCAAAATGGGGGGATGGATTTTGATAGAGTTGGGGTGGTTAGGTTAGTGCAATTGGCACATTCTTGAGGAGGGCCAACCATAGGTTTGTGTTGATTTGACCAGAAGCCCATCAAATGCATTAGGCCCTATTGCTTGGGGTCCCCAGACTTCAAAAATATTATTCGATCCCTGTTTTTTGTAAAAAATTGTTTTGACAGGACCCAATTGACATCATCCAAGTGCGCTGGTACGTGTACAAGCGTAAAATTTGTACAATGCTGAGTGCACACAATCCACAGATTGTAATGGGTTGTCCCGAGTGCTTTTTTAAGGACGTCAGGGATGCATACAAAATCGCAGCCCACTGTCACTTTGTGAGTGAGTCATAGTCTTGTTGTAAAGAAGAGGTTTTTGATGGGATTTGGACGTGCTCGGCCGGTCAATTATTGTATGAGGACCTGGGAATTTGGTTTGTTCCCAAGGCTGTAAAAACAGTCGATTTGTGCCATCCCTTTTGTGCATACTGTACGTGTAGAGTGTTCATTTTAAATACATGTACACTTGGTGTTAGTCCTTAGCTAGGATTTCTTCAGAGGCTTCTGAAGAGCCCCTGCTAAAGGATGAAATATCAGGCCACTCTTTTTTTTATATTTCAGGTCAATTGAGTCAGTGAGCAGTTTGCAGGAGTTGAAATAATGTTCATAAAAGTTGTTATTCGGGGTACATTCTGAGCATGCCACCACTACACATTCATGGAGGCCTCCTGCATGGCCAAGGCAAAGCAACTTCCCACATTGACATTTGAATATTACCAAATGTTACAATGTTTGTACATGGTGTACGTGTACATGTACGTGTATTTGTATACACTGTACCAGATTTTGTTTCATTGATCATTTTGATTGAGCCAGTCATCAGCTTTATAAAACAATTTAGTTGTTGACCTGCATCAATACATAATTTAGTATGTTGGACAGTACTTTAAGTTGAGTGTTTGTCTGTTTGTCTTTATTCATCAGTGTACGTGTGGTAAATTTCCACAATAATTTGGGTGAGGAAACGGCACAAGAGCCGCTTTCAAAAAACAAGCAGACGGGTGCATTGCTAGCCTTCTGGAACCCAGTTTTGATTTTGAGACTTTGTTTAGAGAGTACACAACTTAAACACCCTGTTGGAACATGTATCATCGACTTTCCATATTTCCTGCAAAGTTGAGCTCCGAGTCCCAACAAACTACTGTGCTTGTGTTCTAGGCACTATGCACAATTCAACAGAAAATGGGAAGGGATATCATTTATCATGTTTATGGTGCATGTTTGTGCCCTGTTGTAACCCAATTCCAGTCACAGACAGTCAAAATTCACTTCCACTTCCGCTGCTATACTTTTTACAAAGGCTAGTCACCAGCAGTCAGATCATACATTAAGCAAGCACTGTGACTAGTCAAACTGGGTCAACAGACAAAGCAGGCAAGTCGTGGTCACAGCTGTTTTATCACTCACCGGGAGTCAAAGCAGTACCAGTACCATAGCTGTAGCAAATTACTTAAACAGTCACAACCAGTCAATCCTGCTTTATGTAGGCTGGGCATTCTTAACTGTTGAAAACAGTCACTTGATTGATTTTAACTCAGGACAAATTGGCACAAAATGTTAGTTTGCATAGGAGGGTTTTAATGGGGAACATGTTATGCATCGCAGTAGAGTACACTCATACCACAACTATTTACCATGTTTACTTGACAAAAAAAATCTTGTGCAGGATTTTAAATTGCATTCCAACGCATCCTACAACAGTCACTTGCGCATACCGTAATAAATCGCACAACAAAAGTGAAATCACTCCATTGTGCCAGCACAGCACCTAACCTGTGTGGAATTCCATTGTCATCACAGCCAAACCCCGGTATTATTAAAAGCAAGGTTAGCGTATTGTCAGCCCACCTAGAAAAAGAAAAAGAAAAAAACGGTCTGATTTTCGAGGAGAATTTGGAGTTGACAGCATAGCATAAAGGGTTTAAAGGGAATATGTACATCATTGGCTTTTGCTGTAATTTTCAGAAATGAACTATTTGAGGTGTTAGCTTAATAGATCAAATATTGTTACACTGACATGTTTGAAGTTTTGTGTTCGAAAATGCTGGAAAAACCAAGAAAAACAAAAAATGTTCAAATAGTCTGGTTCCCTGACTCCACTCAGGATGAAATAGATCAATTTATAGATGCCGGAAAAATTGTAAGGTAAGGAAACCAGTCTAGCTGGCCTGCCTGCCCCCCCCCCCATGAACATGTAACCAATAGCAAACAAAATTTCGACTGAAAAAGGTACATTTGGAGCAGTAGTTGAAAAATAGTTAGGTTTTTCCAGCGGTGGTCGGCCGACCACTGTTGGAAATTTATACAAAAATACTATTTTCTTGAGAATGACTTCACACCAGGTGCCATAATTTTACAGGATGCTTTAGACTGTCATTTACCAACATCCTTGTAAGGTATTTCTTACAAACTTGGTAGTTTTGTTTTTCGATGTTTGCAAATGTTGTATATATTTCATTCAGTTTGCAAATGTTGGATATATTTCATTCAGGAGATTAACTCGATAGTAATTTAGTTTACTTTTTTAAAATCCATCAGGGGTGCTACTTTTTTTTTTTTTTTTTCTTGTTCTCTCTCCTAACTGTATGTGCATGTTTTTGTTTTCTTTACTGTTCTTATTGTCTGTACTTGAATTTTTACCTGTGAAATTAATAAATGAAATGAAATGAAAATGAATATATTCCCTTTAATCCAAGCACGCTAGCGGTACAAATACATGAACATGCACGTTTGTTCAGCGTTCCTTTTTCGCCACAAAAAGTATGCGCGTAGCGGCGAACATAATGCATCTTTTGTGTTGCAGATCTGCTATATTGGCAGATACAGGGAAACACAATAGTGTCTAAGGCCTACTGGTACACCTGTTTATGTGTTTTGATAGTTGTGCCTGCTGTGCTATTCACACTATCGGTTCAGGGGTGTTATCACAGAGAATAGTACTGTTTACCAACAGGCACAGTGACAGGATAGTTTGTGCACAGTGAAACCTTTCTGCGTTTTGCTTGACATATTTTACTGCACAGTTTGATGCTGAAGTGTTTGTTTGTACTGGAATTTGTCCGTTTCTTCCTTGACAGTTAACAGAAATTGTGATGACGATAAGGTTGCAGTGGTTGAAATTATCACTTTCCTTTACAAAATAAAAAATAAAAAAATAACTAATTTTGAATTTTCAATTCTCAATTCAACTCCCCAATTATTTTTCTTCTTTTTTTTTGGTGCTCTGGTTGGGTTTATTTTTAGTGCCTTAGTCCAGATACATTTTCTGATAAATTTAATGACCTTGATTTTTTTTTTTTCAGTGAACACTTAATTTGGATCCCTTGGTACATGTAGTTCGTACATTTGTACAGTATGAACCGGTACACAATACTCGGAATATTGATTTATGACTGAAGAGCAGATTGTGTGCCCCACTCCCCCCCCCCTTTTTTCCAATTAACCCCACCCAAAATCAATGGAACTAAAGTGGACTGGTGTTGATGAATTTGCAAGGATTCATCTGTGCGTAGAAAAACAGCTGCACTTGTCGTATTGGTTTTTATTCCTCCACGGTGTGATACCCACCTTTTTTTCTGTTACAAGAAGGTAACTTTTCTTGCTTGAAATTTAATACAAACTGACAAAATATTTCTGAGTACACATACATGTATACATACGGTTTGTATGTTTACAAGCAGTATCAAATTCTATTTTAAAAGTATTTCATATAGGTCTCGTTCAAATGACGTCATTTCCTACAGACCATCCACGTGCATCCGAATTTTGAGCGTCTACTTGCATAACGCGCATCGGCTGCGTCGTTTTTGAAACACATTTCGAGCAACAAGCGCGCGTGTTTTTCAACATTTTCCACACTGCGCAATGCGTGTGCTTGATTGCGTAAAATACGCAGTCGCAGTTCTCCTACAGAAATGGTCGTCATTGAGCGAGCCCCATTGAAATAAGAACTATGAATGTGCATGTGTACATGTACATGTACATGTATACATGTACACTACATGTAAGACTTTTGACATGTTTGATTGAAGATTTGTGTATAGTGTACCGGGTATGTACATGTACAAATGTACATTTACATGTTCGTATACAAGTCTTTGTAAGAAATTTATTGTGTGCACCAATACATTGCATACACGATATCGGATATGCTGTCAATTTCACTTCAGAATACCTATTATGCTAAATTCCCTGCTTTCCTAATACCCTACTGTACCGTAATTATCAGCAAGGTTTGCGTCTTTGCCATCATAAAATGTACGGCAAGAATGACTATTGGCAACCAAATCACCCCAGAGACACAAGGCATTTACATTGTTAATATTTTATGCAAACATGCACACAATTCCATACAAGGCTCATGTACATTTATGTATTCATTGTAGTACTGCACAATGTGTTGTCAAAGTTGAAGGACAGTATTAAGCTATGAAATTACAGATTATAATAAATTTCAGTTACCTAAACTTCCTGGAATGGGTTTAATTGAGATCTCCCTACTGATCTCTAGATCTGCAAAAAGGAAGAAAGAAAAAACATGACCAGTTAGCCTAAGGTTCCATTTTGTTTTTCTCAGAATTTATAATAAATTTGAATCTAACTGATAGTGCTTTGGTAATCTGACTCATCATTTTGTTCAATTTACGCATCCATGACCATGATAAATGCATTATTATGATAAACACACCAGAAGGCGGGTTTTAAAATTCACGGTGCGCGGAGACTTGGCACGTTCTCACCGCCACAACACATCACCACTTCTCATGTATCACTGTCGTCCGGGATCAAATTGCTGGTTCGCAAATTGGAATATTATGAGCGGAGAGAGAAAGACAAGGGGTTGGACTCGACAAGGGCTTAATTAGGCCCTGGGGGTGCTGAGCTCTGTCACTGGGGGATCGGAAGACGAAAGCGGACAAGGCAATGAGCTCCTGAACGAATTGGCTTGTCTCTGATGGGAGGCACGTGTACATGGTACCTAGGGCTATGTAATAGGATTGACAGCTGTTCCCTCTAGACCCTCATGTAATTCGATTATGAGGAAAATAACAGGGGGTTGGAATTTTTTCTATCGTCATTATTTCTTGTTTGATTTCTATCACGTTCATGTATGTACCGGTATTTCTTTAAACTTTCACATTGGAATTGAAAAAGTGTCTATAGGAAAGAATGTTGCATCCTGATGCCACTTTTTGCATTTATTGTCTGTTAGAAAATACTTTGGAAATGTACTCGACTCTCCATAGACTTTGTACATTACCAAAAAAGTGGCGTCTGGATGCTGCAATGTATTCTTTTTTACAGTAGGCCTACCCGATATATGTATGGTCTACCTTTGCTGCAAAAATGCAGAAAATATTGTGTGTGTTATAGAGAAGACAAAAGAGGTACAGGTACATGTAATGTTTCTGTTGCACATGTAAATTACATACAATGTAATGTACAAATTTTATATCATGGCTACATGTACAAAATGTACTATCGTGTTCGTGTGTACAGGTACTTATGTGTTCAATTTTGAAAAAAAAAATGGTTTAGATACATTGGTGTGCTGTATTTGCATGTACATGTACAGTACCTATTGTGTATGAGAGCACCACAAGGGAAAACTGTAGTTTTGTTCTGGTAAAAGTAAAATATTTCTACATTGTGAGGTTTAAGAAGAGTAAGAAATTAGAAAACAAATCTTGAATACCGCAATTAGGCCTACACATTTATGTACCAATCTGAATATTGCATTAAGAATCCTTCAATATAGATCTCTCAGACCATTTTTTGGGACAACTACATGTACTTTAAAAATCTCTTTTTAAAGATATACTTATGTACCACATGTAGATTAATAACAGAAGTTTATATTTTGTTTGTTTTCTTTTTTGCGCAGAATGTTGGACAGATTGCTGGTAGTCTGCCCGAACACCAGCTACTGCAGCGCCACCATGCCGCGGTGCGACCTGGAGCCCCACCTGACCAGCCGTTGCCCCGGCAACGCGGCGCACTGCGTCAATGAGCCCCAGGGCTGTACGTGGCATGGCCCGGCCGAGGCTAAGGAGAATCACGTCTGGGAGTGTCCCTACAGATCCAGGCCAGGTATAAATGAGATTGACACTTGGGGGGGGGGTGGACATAAGCCCCGCCCCTAATTGAACAATCTATTAAGCCCCGCCCAAATTTTGGCCATATTCTCTAATGTTCCCAAATCCATGTTAATGTATTCAAATACAAAAATTTGCTTAGCACAAAAAAAAGTCTGGCTTATAAAAGCAGGTTACCAGCCAAAACGCCATGTGATGTATATTGCCCGAGATTGGTATTCAGCTGTTGTTTGCTTAGCATGAAAATCACATGGAGTTTTGGCTGGTAACCTGCTCTTATAAGCCAGACTTTTTTGTGCTAAGCAAATTTTTGTGCTTAGCAGCGCCGTGAAATTCCAAGGGCCAATTTCACGGCACTGCGAAGCACAAACATTTGCTTAGCACAAAAAAAGTCTGGCTTATAAAAGCAGGTTACCAGCCAAAACGCCACGTGATGTATATTGCTCGAGATTGGTATTCAGCTGTTGTTTGCTTAGCATGAAAATCACATGGAGTTTTGGCTGGTAACCTGCTTTTATTAAGCCAGACTTTTTTTGTGCTAAGCAAAGTTTTGTGCTTAGCAGCGCCGTGAAATTGGGCCCGGGCCTTTCAAGCATAAGCCAACTGTCATTTGCTAGCATTTCGAGGCATGCCGGGCGCACTGTTATTGTAAATCCCCTCTGTTGGCCTAGAATTGAGACGAACTGATTGTGAAATTCTCCATCTGTTTTGGTTATTTATTATATTTCCTTTGCCCTTGTACATGCAGTTCCAGTGGGAGTCCCGATAAAAGACGGCACGCTGACCACGATAGAGATCACAAGAAGGAGAGACGAGGAGCTGGGGATAAGTATCGTAGGGGGCAACGAAACACCACTGGTGAGTACTTTGCAACATCATGATAGACTTGTGATGGGCATGTGATTGGTTTGTAAATGATAGACTTGTGATTGAGTCACATGTGACAGACTTGTGATGGACTAGTAATAGACTTGTGATGGACATGTGATTGGCTTGTGATTGGCTTGTGATTGGCTTGTGATTGACTTGTGATGAACTTGTGATGGAATCATGACAGACTTGTGATGGACATGTGATTGATTCCTGATGGAGTCATGATAGAATTGTGATGTACATGTGATGTACATGTGATGTACATGTGATGTACATGTGATGTACATGTGATGGAATCATGATTGACTTGTGATGGACATGTGATTGGCTTGTGATTGACTTGTGATGGAGTCATGATAGATTTGTGATGGAATCATGATAGACTTGTGATGGGCATGTGATTGGTTTCTAAATGATAGTCTTGTGATTGAGTCACATGTGACAGAATTGTGATGGACATGTGATTGGCTTGTGATTGACTTGTGATTGACTTGTGGTTGGCTTGTGATTGACTTGTGATGGACATGTGATTGGTTTCTAAATGATAGTCTTGTGATTGAGTCACATGTGACAGAATTGTGATGGACATGTGATTGGCTTGTGATTGACTTGTGATTGACTTGTGATGGAGTCATGATAGACTGGTGATGGCGTTATGATAGACTTGTGATGGACATGTGGTGTACCTGTGATGGAATCGTGATAGACTTGTGATGGACATGTGATTGGCTTGTGATTGACTTGTGATTGACTTGTGATGGACTTGTGATGGAGTCATGATTGACTTGTGATGGAGTCATGATAGACTGGTGATGGCGTTATGATAGACTTGTGATTGACTTGTGATTGACTTGTGATTGACTTGTGATTGACTTGTGATTGACTTGTCATGGAGTCATGATTGACTTGTGATGGAGTCATGATAGACTGGTGATGGCATTATGATAGACTTGTGATTGACTTGCAATTGACTCATGATGGAATCATGATAGACTATTAGACTTGTGATGACTTGTTTCAACACAAGTGTGTTCCCTGGGAACCATCTACAGTGAGAGCACACAGTCCATTGTCAATGTCTTCGCTTATTCTTGAAGCCTTTTTTTTTTTTGATCATATCATCAGATTGGCATAATCGTCCAAGAAGTAACCGATGGCGGCATAATAGCCAGAGACGGAAGGATAGCGGCCGGCGATCAGATTGTTCAAGTGAGTACATTCAGTGAATCAAATCTAGCTCCTTGTCACATGCTGTGCCCTAGGCAAGCCACGTCATCCCAATTTGTATATTATACAAATATTGACTGCTTCGAGTAGTGTAGTACAAACTAGCCTCTTGATTGAGCGTTATATTCGCCGAGGGAAAACGAATGCTCCATGGATCACCGAGGGAGGCAAGGTTTACTATACCACGAGTTCAAGCAGTCAATATTCGTTTTATAGCACCTCACCCACAGATTCGGCTTGATTTCAAGAGACAACTGATTAATTTAATCTAAATACAAATAGCCCTAACAGTCCTGAATCCTTCAATTTCAATATGATTTTGCACACCCCCTAGGGAGTTAGGGTTAAAATGTACATGGTTTTCTATTTCAATACGAAATTTGTTGAAAATTTACTTGAACTTTTACATAAGAGTTATTAACCCTAACCCCCTAGGCCCTTGTTGCTTACAACCATCCTCAATCCTCCAAAATCCTTCAAAATTTTTCAACTCCGACTAAATTTTTCAAAATTGTCAGACAGTCCTGCCTCAAAATGCATTCATCCTCAATCCTCCAAAATCATCCTCTTCCCAAAACTTTGCACTCGTGTTTAAATGAAGGATAACCAATGCCAAATCCTTCAAAATCATCAGACAGTCCTGCCTCAAAATGCATTCATCCTCAATCCTCCAAAATCCTCTGGTGCTTCATTCACCATTCATCCTCAATCCTCCAAAATCCTCATGTGCTTCAATCACCATTCATCCTCAATCCTCCAAAATCCCCATGTGCTTCAATCACCATTCATCCTCAATCCTCCAGAATCCTCATTTGATTCAATCACCATTCATCCTCAATCCTCTAGAATCCTCCAAAACCGCCAGGAGGATTTTGGAGGAGTGAGGTGGGTTAGGATTAAAGTTTGGCCTAAAACTCTTGGTCAGTCATTCAATGTTAATCTCTCCACCTGCTTCCAAGGTTAACGACGTTGACCTGAAAGACGTCAGCCACCAGGTTGCTCGCATGGCGCTCCATCGGTGCCGCTCCCCGGTCCATCTGACTGTGTACAGGGAGAAAGCGGAGAACACCAGCCAGACAGAGACCTACAAGATCGGTCTGAACAAAGTGCCTGGGGTGCCCCTGGGCATCAAGATCGCTGCCAGAAGGTAAGGAGTTGCTCGTGTTTTTTTTAGACTATTAGGCCCAAAAAAAAAGTCTCCGGTTTCTGGTATGGAGCTTGCCCAAAAAGTGGTGCGGCGACGCGGCTTTTTTTTTTTTTTTTACCTGATTTTTTTGCTTCAAATGTCAGGTGATGACTGCAAATGGTGCCCGACTAAACTTAGTGCAAATATATGGGAGTCCAGAGAGACCACATAAAGCTTATTCTCGACCATAACCCAATCTAAAAACACGTTAAAATTGGGCAGCAGCAGGATTCCAGTCAAACCAGTGAGTTTGGCGGTTTTGAGACATCATCTTTCATTGAAAATTTTTTTTTTTTTCATTTTGCCGACGCGCATGGCTACGGCGAAGCGCGCGCATACCAGAAACCGGAGACTTTTTTTTTTTGGCCTTAGAGAAGGCTTCCTAGAAATTTTGACTACTTGGAAAGTGTGCTTGAACATTAGATTGCACATTGTGGCCACTTGTAACAGCTCAAGCGGACGAGACACAGTGCGTGCGTGCATAGGATTAAGCATGTATTGTGCGAAGTATGCACGACTCGTTATATTCTGAATCTGCAAAAGTAATTGGGAAACTGTCAGGCGCAGTTGGCACTGCGCTCAGAGTCCCTCCTCCCTCCTCCCCCCCCCTCCCCCCCCCCCCCCTCGCCCAGAAAACAACAGGATTCCAGTCAAACCAGTGTCTTTGGGGGTTTGGAGAAATCATCTTACATTGAAAAATTTTTTTTTTTAATTTTGCCGATGCGCATGGCTACAGCGATGCGCAAGCACACCAGAAACCAGAGAATTTTTTTTGGCCTTAGGATTATAAAAATGTCCATTTTCATTACCCCTAAACCTCCCTTATTCACCAATGTTCCTTGTGCTCCACCCTCTGAGATGCATCAATCCTGGTTGTACTTGGTTGTTTTCAAAAGATTTAAACAGTTCTTCATCACACTGCATAAACTGTTCCCATTGTAGTCATTTTGTCATGTTAATTTATTGTGTTTCCCTTTCAGAAACGATCCTGGCGTGTACGTCGTGGAAGTGGTAAGAATTCCTTTTCTCATTTCCAGATCACTGTCTTATAATTTTGTGTACATTTTCACATTTCAACTTACTGTGTTCTGAATGTGCCGACTATATGGTGTCTCCTTGCGAGTTTCAGGCGTCGTTGGGAGTGCTTTCAAATCCCCCCCCCCACCCCCCAGCAGCCTCCCTTAACTTTCTCTTTGGAACCGCTGATACTCCACAGAGTTCATGATTGATTCTGTCGTTGATGGCTCCTTCTTCAAATATTGCAGTACAGGCATGCAACATTTCCTCGGATCCGCTGATTTCGTCGTTTTTTTACTTCTCATGAATGACATTACAAATTGAAAAATACCGTACAAAGTCTTGTGCGTTCTCGGAGTTCCCTCATTTTTTTTCTAAATTCCCAGTCGCATGCCTTGCAGTAGCATAAGGCCAAAAAAAAAAATACTCGGTCTCTGGTCAGACCAAAGTTCCGGAATTGACGCGGGGACGCGGCTTTTTTTGTTTTTTTTTTGGCTTTTTTTTTTTCTTCAAGCTTGGATTGTACAGACAAGGTGGGGTACTATTTTGCTACTTGGTATCCTCATGTACATTGGTGTCCTCCATAATTTGCCTTGGTGCTCTCGATCATTTGCCTTGGTGCAATTTCCCATTCCTTGGTGCTCTTTGGTAAAAAAAAATTGAGGAGGTGCGGCAATAGAGGGCGCTGTAGGAGCTACCGCGGAACATTTTGGAAAAAAAAAAGATTGACACGCGTGATTAAAATCGACGCGCGCGCTGACCAGAGACCGACTTATTTTTTTGGGGGGGCCTAAACTATGCTTTTTATTCATCTCTGTTCAGCTCGAGGACAGCGTAGCTTGGAGGGACCGACGTCTCAAAGCGGACGACCGCGTCATTGAGGTGAACGGACAGGACCTGCGGCAAGCCACGCCGGACAGAGCCGCACAGAGTATCAAGGTCAGTTGACTACCGTCCTGAGGTTTTCCATCGAACGATACGTTTCCTGGATGCATTTTGTAAGCATCTCAGCAGTACGTCCTGCACTTATGACATTTGAGTTGCTTTGTGCATTATCGTGTAATAGCCTGCTCATTATTGAGAGCGTGAAAATTTCGTCAAAATGTAATTTTCGTTTTTGTCATGAATGACATCTTTAATACCTACAGTTTCAGGTTTCATTCACAGAAACGATGATTTTGATGAACAAAGTCGGAAAAAAGCAGCCATTTTGTGTGCATCGTTCTGTTGTTCTACATCAAAGCCAGCTATTTCAAAGCCTGTTTTGTCAGTTGTGTAATTTGAACTCCAAGGAAGTAATTAATATGCAAATATGTCATATCTCCAGAACGGGAGGGGCTATGGAGCTCTATTATATACCAAATGAAAGCTTACGTTGTGGGCTTTCCAACCATGTATCATTTTTGTTTGCGACATACCGTTTTTTGTGGAGCCGGTCACATTTTAACCACATATCTGACAAGTATGATTCAGTTAACCAAACTGGTATCAAGTGCCTCACACACATGCTAGCCAACGGTTAATTTGAAACATAGACGACAGAAACCAGTTCTCAAAACCTGGCGCATCAATCACCTATAGTCAAAGTATGGCTGTATCAAGTGACGCAAACAGTCACAGCCAGTCAGGCCTGCTTTTATGTAGCACACTGAGATTCCAATAGCAAAAAGCGATAGGTAATCATAAATATCCAGGTCACTTAATGGAATTTGACTGCTGAGACAGCTTTATTTAAATCTCCTAGAGTTGGAGGGTTAAAGCTATAGTCCATCATTTGCAGCTATCCGAAAAGTAGCTGGCGTAGTTATTGTTGAAAAACATACTTGGTTGAAAGATAGTGAGGGGACTAAACTCCCTGTGAAATTATTCTTTCTGGCAAGCTGTCATTTTGAAGTAATCAACGAAAGAAGGCTTTTCCAACGGTGCTTCTTAAGACGCACCGTAGGAACATTTAAATTAGTAGTTCGTTTTGATATTCGGCGAAGCGCGCGCAAGCATTGGCACGACGCACACACGCACCCCCGGTTGCTATAATTCGTCAGATCAGTGCGCGACATCGCGTAACTGCATTCGGCTCAGCGAGAACGTGTCTCGGACGCTGAATTCAGGCGCAATTCAAAACATGATTCAGCAACTTTTGATTTGAAATTGAGATCCTAGAATGCCGTTTTTCTCAGAATATACAGCTGAAGCTGAGCTGAAACTTTATCAGGGTTAGTTGTACAGTACCCTTCTTTAGATTTTGAGCACTTTTGTTGCTTCAAACGAACAAAATGCACAAATTACAAATGATGGACTATAACTTTAAATACTGTGGCCAGTCAGGAATTTTTGCCACCTGATGTTTTTATAAACAAAAAACAGGCCAGTTGTGTGCCATATTATAGAAGATTGTGTTGATTGGCTCCCACACAGGATGCCGGCGACAGAATACGATTGGTCGTCGTCCGTACCGTGAGACCCTCACCGGAGACCCAGGACGCCGAGTCCCTCCATGTCCAAGACTTTCTCAACGACTTCCCATCGGAGGCCATCGCCGTCTCCAGGGAGTCTGCGGCCCTCCACACCAGGCAGGAGAAACTCATCAACATCAAGAAGGTATCGGTAGTCTCCTTGGCGTGGACAATTTAGCAGGGCGGCATTGGCCAAGTTCGGGCAAGGACCATTAGTCGACTAGTGGTTGATTTGTGACGTACCTTACGCCTGCGCACTGGTAGCAACGTGCGAACGTCTCTCGTCAAACGCTGGTCAAAATGTCATCGCAAAACTTCTGGATTCTGGCTCCCTGCTAGCGTTATGAATGCGCGCGGCTATTGGTTACCAGCGAAGCAACCAACCCCAGTAGGCTGGTTCCAAATAGTTGACTAGCGTAGTCAACCATCGTCGACTAGACAGAGTTCGGGCAAACGTTAGTTAACCATTGGTCAACTATAGTCCTTGCGCGAACTTGGCCATAGCTAGCAAAATGGGTAATCGCAAAGGACAATCGGCAGTGCTTATCCGCTCCATTTACAAGTACCCCCTCACCGGCAAAGAAAGTACAGTTGGGGGTGACCGATTGACACCATCTTGCCTGACTGCAATATTTTGCCGCGAAACGCAGCCACTGCGCATGTACATAGTACAAATCCCATGGTGTACGTGCGTCACACACGGGGAACGGTGCGCGCATGTCAACCAACAAAATGTCCCGCCCATGAGACGTCTTTGCTAGGTGAAAGGGCGCCCTCTTTTGTTGGCGCACGGAGCCCATAAACTCCCATACTGAGATTCTACTCATGGCATAGCCGCCTGAAATGACAAAAAGCTGGGAAGTGAAAAGCCCGACAAATAATTCCGACTCATAAATTGATGCGTAGTTCGACAGAGAAAAGGAACAGCCATGCACTGATTTTTAATGTAATGATGTCTGAGGACCACAAGCACGAAACAGATTTCATGCATTCAGATGACCTCCTTTGTTAACCGAAATATTGAGTAGATGGTGTAAAACATTGCCTTCACACATACCTGTGGCTGGAGATAAGCAACAAAAATTAAGATAAAATGCCTTGCCCAAGGGCACAAACACACAACGCAACCCCATTGACTGGAGTCAGATCTACATATAAAGTATGTACTGAAAAGGTCTTCAGTTAGTGACATCCCTGACACGACACTCTAACAGTGTGACCTCATTTTCTGACCAAAATGTTGAGAAGGTGATGTTAAACATCGCCTTCACAGACACCTGTGGCTAGAGATCAGCAATAAATGATAAAATATATTCTGCTCAAGGACACAAAAGTATCAAACCCATTGAAGGGAGTCAGATCTACATGTAGAGTATGTACCGATAAGGTCTTCAGTTCATGACGCCTGACCACGACACTCTACCAGTATGACCTCGTTTGTGACCCTGGAAGCACGACCTCTTCACTCCTGACCTTTGACCTTTTTATCATCCTGACAGGGCAGCAAAGAGAGCCTAGGCATCAGCGTCAGTGGAGGCCGGGGAGGACCACGGGGCGACGTGCCGGTCTTCGTCACCAACGTCCAGGCTGATGGCTGTGTCGGTAGACAGGGCCAACTCAAGGTCCGTGAACAGTTGCAATTTAAATTTTCTCTGCTAAGTACACTAAGGGTGCCTCCACAGTTCCCAGGCAACGTAATTTTTTTTCCT
Source organism: Patiria miniata (assembly GCF_015706575.1). Lineage (NCBI taxonomy): Eukaryota > Metazoa > Echinodermata > Asteroidea > Valvatida > Asterinidae > Patiria > Patiria miniata. The sequence goes on from NW_024037057.1 coordinate 6,516,302, forward strand.
AGGAGGGTTAGGGGCAATGTCATGAATAATTCAGTTTTTCCTTTGAATCATTGCAAGACTTAGGTTCTCGTTCTATTTTCCCCTTAATTTAAAATTATCTCAGTGAGAAATTTGGAGAAGAAAAATAGCTGATGAAGATGAGCAGCGACGACGTGGATTCGAACCAGGGATCTTTGTATCCATAAGCTCATCTCGCTATCCACTAGGCTACTGTGTGGTAGCTGGACGACAACCGTTCTTTAAAATGCTTTAATGTATTGTAACTAGTTGAGTAACTAACAACAATGCTGTTGATGTCATTGTCCGTTCCCATGGATAAACATGAATTATTCATGACATTGCCCCTAACCCTCGTAGGAATAAAAATTACGCTCCCAGGCAGTGTTTCCTTGAAGCCCGAGGGAGCCTAGAGGAAGGAGACCATGATGACATGTTCAGTTTTGGAGTGTGGGAAGGAAACACCTCTGAACTATATTTCAGAAGAAATTCCTCAGTAGCAGGTAAGGGCTCACAGAGGTGGAAGAACTCTGAACTCAACCCATCAAAGCCCAACAGCAGGTTTTGTTTAAATCTGTTGGGATAGGTACAGTACCCCTAAACTGAAGGTCTTTTACATTGGGTTTGGCATACCTCCAGAAACTAAGTCCAACAGTGCGTGTGTAGGATTTCCCATGTGGGTGTTGGAATTTACCAGGATGGGTACGGTTCCTAGTAAATTATGCTAGGGAGATAAGGTTAAAGATGGTCTTTTGTGGTTTTTTTTCTGTTCAGAAAGGAGACATCATCCTGACAGTCAATGGCACTAGCCTCTGGAACCTGTCCCACACCGACGCAGTCAGCGTCCTGAAGGCCAACGCCAACTCCAAAGCAATCGTACTCAAAGTACTGGAGGGAGACAGGGCGCTAGACGGCTCCACCCGGTACTCACCGTCATGGCTGACGTGGTTAACGCTTCCTCAGTGAGTAGATTTCATAGGCTGTGTTGAAAATTGTCCTGGCTACGGCTATTCTCAGTAGCCTGTCAATGGCACAAATTGTAGCCACAGCCGCTAAATACCCCGAATTGATTATAGGGCTCATGACATGCATTTTACTTGGAAACATATTTTGTGCCATGGGCCTTAGTCACGAGTCGGCCATATTGGATTGAAAGTGAGATAAAATCTTGATTTTTTGGAACTTGCGAACAGAAATGAAAGCAAGTTAATTACTAATTAACTCCAGTCTGCTTCATTGAATAATTTAAAATTTGTAATTAAATGATCCCTAATGTTTAAAGCCAGATTTAAGAAAAAATGACAGTAAATATGGGTGCATTGTGCCTGCATAAAAAGTCTGGCGCCATCCCATGCAACAGTTATCAATTAATGAAATACATTCAGGGAACTCGACAAAAATGGCCAACTTGTGAATAAGGCCCATAGCATCTTTGCATGAGCATCAGGTGTCGGCATATCTTTCTGTTTTTTACAGAAAAACATCTTACTCATGATGTCCACGTGACATACAATAACACCCAAAGTTAATATACAAAGTTAATAAACAGTAAAGAACACAATATAAAGCAAAAGTCTCTTGCGGTGGTCTCCACAAACTCTCCCTTTCTTACCAGTGAGGGCGTACTTGTGCACGGAGCCCATATTGTGTTGCAATAATCATTACAGTGAATTTCTACTGTTCATGACGTGGAACTCTAGTCGAGATTTAAGATTTGAGGCTTTGCATGGTGGAGTATCGGCATCGTTTCGGTTTGTGGTAACACCATGTGGTAATAACTACTGCTTAGAAGATATTTAGTTCTGAAAAGAACTTGTCCTGCTTATTATCAACTTTGCTAAGTAGTTTTGTTCTGATAAGAACAGTCCTGCTTTAAGTTCTAAAAGAACTTGTCTTTGGTCTCAACGTTTCGACTAGCCTGCTCTAGTCATCGTCAGGAGACTGAAGAGAGTTGGAGATGCTGCTCCTTAAGTAGGCTGTGTTAAGATGGGGAATGCTTGTGTTGGTGGATTCTGATTGGTTGTCTGTTGGGCATTGTGTTAGAGTAGAGTTATAGTCAAGATTTTTGTCTCTTTTTCTTTCTCAAGATTTTGTCAAATCCAAAGCAAAGTCATCCTGGATAAGGAATCCTCTCCCAGCCTCGGTTTCAGCGTCGTCGGGGGCTGTGACTGTACCCATGGCAACCAACCAATCTTCGTCAAGACGCTAGTCCCCAACGGCGCGGCCGGACGCAGCGGGCAGCTCAAGTATGTCAAGAGTTATATTTTTCTGTCACCTGCCTTTCTGAAATGGAAACAGCCTTTGAGTCAGTGAAAAAAAGTGCAATAGGTCTTTTTTCATGCTGCCACCATTTCAGTCATGCTCCCTGTATCCAATAACAGTACTGAATTATTATGTTTTTGTGGAAAAAAGAAACCAGACTATTTTCCTTCCAGCCTTGCTTTGGTTACGTTGATTTGAATGAGAAAAAATTAAAATGGCCGTAACATGATAATGGTCTATAGGTCTCTCTCAAATGACATCACTGCCTGCAGATTGTCACGTGCATCGGTATTTTCGTGACAAACATCGTTCAAAGTAAAAGCAACATGCCTGCGTTTAGAACATTTTGCACACTGCGCGCACACGTACCTAATGGCGTGGAACCCGCAGTTGTAGTTTTCCTACGAAGATGGCGTCGTATGAGAGGGGCCTAAAGTGGAATCCGCCGACCAAAATTAGAAGCTTTTACTGCGGTGGTGTCATGCTCACGCGCATGCTGCACAGGTTCTTAAAGACGAGGTGCATGCGCATTTCGGTATTCCTATAAGTTGAAATAGCTTGAAGGAGCCATGTGTACCAATTCTTGTTTTTGATATTTTTTTATATCCCAGGTGTGGGGATCAGTTACTGAAGGTGAACAACGAGTCACTGCTCAACATCAACCACACGAGGGCGGTCTCCATCCTGAAAGCCATGCCGGGGAAGGTGCAACTGACTGTCGTGTCCTGGCCGGGCACTGCTGTCTGACCCTTGCCCTCTGACCTCTGCGGAACCTCCCGCACACAATTACTGCAGTAATTTGGGACACATAGAGTGTACTTGGTCAACGTTTTGTTTTCACAGAGATTAAACCCTTTAGTCACTATAGTGCTTTAAATTTGTGGTCTGCAGGTATTTAATTCTGCAGGTTGTGGGTTCGAGTCCACCCTGGGGTCATGGTGCGTGTGTCCTTGGGCAAGGCACTTTGTCAATCATTGCTTCTCCCCACCCAGAAGTAAATGGGTACCTGTGAGGGCAGAGATGGTGGTTGTAATTGATTCTAGATGCTTTGCGCCAAAACGGCAGCATGGAGCTGTATACTCCCCAGAGAGCTGAGATGGTCTTTGGAATGTTTCATGGGACTAATGAGCAGGGGTAATAATGGCTCTTGTACAGCACGTTGGGAGCTTGTGTGAAATAAACATGGTCTGTTGCTGTGTACCCTTTTGAAGCAAAACGAAATTTCATCTCAACTTCAGAATCAAGTGTTCGGCACGACACTTGTACGCCTTACGGTGTGTACATAAAAGCAAGATGGTCAAGTTTTGGGTAAAAATCGGCTGACTTTAAGCTATAATAAGTGTTAAAATGTACGTATTCCTATGCTTCACATTAACGATATGCACTGCCTTATACCACACATGTTGGGCTGAATGGACAAGATCAGATAGACCACAGTACTAAAATACAGGGTCTCTTTCCTTTTTATAACTTATTTGATTTTGGTACGACAACTGATTTCTTCTAAATCCGTTGTTTCTGGTGTAGTTGCATCTTCTTCATCTTCTTCGCACCAGTCTTTCAAAAAAAAGTGGAAAATTTGTCTCAGCCCAATTAAACTGCCTTAATTTGTATTGCGCACTAATGCCGTCAGGCCTAATTTATTGTCATGCAGATATATGGAAACTATAGATATGCGTTAAGGCGGAGTTAGAGGGCAGTTGTTTTGTATCACTAGGATAGGCATGCGTAAATTTTATGCATTCTTTTTTATACTAAAACTAAAATAACAAATCACACCTTCTGAGACACCTGCAACGCATAAGGGCTACGTGCCACATTTTCTTTCTTTTTTCAAGAAACCAAAGTTTTATGTTAGGCTATTCTAGACAGTAATATTGAGGCATTAATCAATAGTGCTATAGGCGAGCATAACTTTCAAAGTGCCACTGATGAAATCAGTGACTTTGGGAGTTTTTGTTTTGTATTTTCAAAACATGCATTCAGAGCAAATGAATTGTAGCGTGCCTTTTCGCTGTCAAGAACTTTTGAGAAATCTAAAAAGTTTCTAGGAATCAAGCTAGGAAAAGCTAGGACTTAAGTGTTCCATACCCAGAACTTTCTTACCAGCTTCATTATGTCGTTGATTAATAATATTATTTATTTACTTCTGGTGATGAAACCAAGGATTCCTCAAAAGCGTCGTAGGCACTGTAGCTCGCAAGCCTGAAGAAACCTGTAGAGAGAGACAATGAGGAGAAATTACAGTTTTAGAGGTGGGAGAAAACCCCAGAAGAATATTCTGAGGAAAACCCACGGAATCAGGTAGGGACTGAAAACCCAATCCACATGTGGACCAGGGCAGGAATCGAACCCATGTCACATTGGTGGAAGGCGAGGAAAGTAACCGCTGTACCAACCTGACTCCCAAATGAAATATTGTTTTCTTTCTCTACTCTCACTCTATGTCGCTGTTATTTGTATTGTTTTGGTAAAATGACAAACATCCCAACAGTCCAAATCCCAAAGTCCAAATCTTTCGTTGCAATACTTTAGCAATGTGTTTTGAATCCGACCCTGCCCGTGTGTACCCTCCTATTCCTATATTTTGTCAACTTATTTTTGTCCAGCTTATTAACACAAGTTATGATTGATCAATTCTCAACTGAAAATACTAATGAATGCCTGTACATAGAATACTGTGACGATTACAAATTGAAACTTTTTTTATAAATAATTTCTTGAAGAGATATTATTAAAACCACATGTATATGTATGTATGTGCTTGTTATGACTATGGAAAGTGTAAGTACTTTGAAAAATAATTTCAATTCGAACCACCCGTTAAGTTATATGTTATGTAGATACATGTATTATATTCTGTCTAAATTAGTCTCACACTAAGTTGCAATTCTTTCTTTCTTTGTGCAAAAAAATCACCAGTATCGTAAAGAACTAACGATGGTAGGTGTGCACTCAATAGTGAAGGTATTCACAGGTTTGCGAGAATCTGTTACGAAGAGAATGAAGTTGAGTTTGGCTTGTTGTAGAAAGACACTGCAGATGAAGCGTCAAGGACCGGAGGATTTTTTTTCACAAGGAAAGATTCAGATTCAAACCGAAGGTCTGAATTAATTGAGCTTTCCTTTTCGGTGAGGATTTAAAGAAAATCTGAATTACATATTTTTTATACAATGGCGTAACACTGAGAGCATCAACTTGGCTGTTAGTTTGAAAATCTTCAAAGATTTTGTGACAATCCAAAAAAGTCCGTCATGCGGAATTATTGCTAGCTTTAGCCATTGTTTTGACATGTTACAAAATACACTGAATCTTCGCCCCAACTAAGCCATTTTCTTTCAATTTTGGTTTTTGCGAAGTCTTTGGTCTTTGATTGTTATTTTTATGTAAATGTATTTATGTCATCGGATCTGCAATTTTGGTCTCGGTGTTCTTTCCAGAGTAGCTTGCACAACCTTTCATTAGCTAAAGTTTCCAGTCGTCAAAAGAAAACCATCCACCAAGCCCCGCCCAGTGATGTATTGACCAATCACAGACGTGATCGCGAGACGTATATGCGCGCATTTACGTATGACGCGCGCGCGCGATGGGGCATTGGAATGGCGCACGTGTTGTTGTCCACATCATAGATACAGAAGTAAATTTATTCTGTATCTATGGCCCACGCGTGTTGTATGGGGGCGGGGCTTAATTAATCGGTCGGTTATTACAACAGAGATACCAGTAACGGTTTAAACGTTGTTAGTTACTTTCATTTCTGTTGATTAACTAAGTGAAATATTTATTGATATACTGTTTTGAGGATCAGTACGAAAACATGTAAATAAATCTTTTTCTTTTGCAATATTTACATCCATGTGCTGTTATTAAGTAATTTCACAAAAACTATTAACATTACTGACTACCCACCCACCCACCCACACAATCTTCACGCGACGTACATCTCATGTATCCGGCTGGGATCAATCTGGTTTTTGCTTACCACAGCAACATAGTTCCGCTGAGCTGAGCAACTTGACGAAATCAGTTTGTTTCTGTTTTTGTCTTTTGTTCAAGTTTCTTTAATGTTTAAATCTAGTGTGTGGCTTAGGTCAGTCTCTTCCACCTGTCGAATCACCTGTCGCGGGGTACCACGCGCTTCCCCGGGCGACAAAATGGTGAAACTTCAGAGAGTGCCAAATCCACTACGATTAGATTTTATCCGTATTCGTTTCCTATGTGATTATGAATCTAATACTTCTCTCTTGCGGCGGTCATTTTGGATTACTGTGTCATTTTTTGGCGTTGCTTATACAACGTACTTTACAAATTACTGGTGTCCCTCTGCGGCCATGATCAATGAGGTAAAATCCTTTTTCCACAAAACTTCGCTGCCCAAATAATTACCCCACGTCTTTATCTTTTTTTTTTGTACGAAAAATAGAGGCATTATGTAATATACAAATGTAAGACGGCAAGAGGAGAGGACTGGGCACCGCCACTCATTATGCCGCGCCCAAGACACAGTGGACCTCTAACATCCCACTGCCCCTACGGCCAATAAATGGCTATGGGTACCTTTACCTTACCTTTTTTACCTTTACAAATGTAATCCTTTTTTTAAAAATAAATTGTACATACACTTGATTTATGTTTGGCAAGCAAGGACGTTGAGGGCGCTATGGACCCAGCCGGCACCTGAAATCAGGGATCACTTGTGTATAACAAAGGTTCAATGGCCGGGAACAGGCACCTGTTTTAGTTTTTTTCGGGCGTCTTTCGAGTTTGCCCTTGGCTGGCTTGGATGAGTGGAGGTGATTAAACAAAAGCCGCCCAAAATGTATTGCTGTCGAGACCTTTGGTATCTCAGAGGCCGCTGCTTACCGTGGGCACGTCAGATTGATAAAAATATGTTTGTATTCAACAATAGGAAACAGAATGATAAAATATGATTCTACTAAATGATAGAAAACAAGGCTAACACCCTCCCCCCCCCCCCCCCGGCCAATTAATCCACCACCTGCATATACGCTGCTACATCGGCGCAAAAATGTGTAGTTGACACATTCTTGGCTGCCTGCCAAACTTGGCCACAGACGCGGACCCGGGATCGATGTTTGAATCGAGACGGTCAACGAACTTTCTTCCATTTATCGAAACAATAATAGGTTCGGTTTTCTTTGGCAGGCCGAGCACGATAGAATAGTTTCTCCAGATGTTGGAACATTCTCGCAACTAAAATGGCAACTACTTGGCAACGCTTGCTATACACGGATATTATGGGGAACATCGGGTAGACCCCATGTTGGGTGCATATACTTATGTTCCCCAATACCGATGTTCCCCGAAATCCTTACTCTATAACCCTAATCCTAACCCTAATCCTAAATCTAATCCTAAGGATTTTGGGGAACATAGGTATTGGGGAACATCGGGTAGACCCCATGTTCTGATGAGAGGGGCTCGTACGGCCTCCGCGTGCAGAGATTGGGTTTAAGGCCGTCTTCGTTTCAATTTGTAATGTCTGAGAAATCCCAACCATGAAAAAAATTCACAGTAAAAATGGAGGACGAGACCTCAGTCAAGTGTGTAACGGTCGCCGTGGAGACGACTCCGCGTGACGTCACGCGTACTTCTACGGCGCATTCTAATGGTCTGTCAAGCTTAAGTCAGCCTGGGGATTAAAACCATGGAGCTGGAGCGCGAATCCGAATCGGAGACGAAGCCAAGGATTCGTAAACCCCCAAAAGCCGGGGCTATATGGCGCCCCCTCGTGTTCAAGGACTCATTTACATACTGCAATGATTATAATTATGCATTCCTCGCCGATTCCTGCGCAAAACTGCACATGTACTTCGGCGTTGATTGATGAACGGATGCTCGGAATGTTTACGCGGAGACACGCAGCCTAGCCGCAGCAAGCTGAGGACACGGAGTATTAGTCGAGCAGCCTGCGTGCACGTGTTTCATTCTCTGGCCTCTTTTCTCTCTAATACAGCCGATCAGTGACAGCTAGCTACACAGATTCACTCGAGCTTTAAGCAAGAGAGAAAAAGTACTCACTACTGAAAATTCTCTCAGACTACGTACCATCTTTAAAGACGATCTCGTGCTGGGAGCTGCCGTCCTTTCCACGGCAAAGATGACTGGAGTTTTCCTTGGTCTTGAGACTTCGGCCTGGAAGTCATCGATTTTATGTTATGCTTCCGTGTGATAGTTGCAGATTCGGGAGAGTGCTTCACCAAAAAGACTCCTAAAAAAAGGTTTGTCTTAAAAAAATGTCAGATATTTCTACCAAACTATTTCTACAAATCTTCTCATTCGCTGATTGGTACCTTAATCGTCTTTGTTCGTCTTTGTATATTAACTTTCAAGGCCAGGTATAAACTTTTTTCATTCGTAGAAAGGCAACTATGACTTTCTTTTTAAAAGAAGTTTGATGATTCAAAAAAAATTGTTCTTGTTTTCCTCTAACCTATAATCTATATAGTTGGCTCTAAGGCTCTATAGCCTTGTTCAGGGCGATATGCATCAGACATGATGTATTGAAAAATGTCTGAGTCTTTGTTTTACGACAAATCTGACGCATCAGCCAGGATAATCAGTTGTTATTTTGTGGTCGAAAGTCTCAATTCAAGGCGATTTGTTTTCGTTGGAAATGCGCGAAGATTAAGTCGTGTGTCGTGACGCGGTATGAGTAATACCCAGAGCCGGTTCAACAGACGTCCCCTGGGACGGATCATGCAATTGCATGCGCGCGCCGGCAAGACGGCAACGGAGAAAAAAATGCTCCTAGTCGCCGTCTCTTGTCTTCATCCCATCGACATCATTCAAGACGTTATATAGCATCTGATCTTTTTGCCCTCTCTCTCTGCCGGAGATGTACCCTGGAGGTCGCGATGAATGAGAAGGTAAGTGATCATCGGCTAGTTTTGATTTTTTTTTTCTTCCCGGCTCCTCTGCCGCTGTAAAGTGAAGCGATCGAACACATGGATGTCCGTTCCTGCCCTTTTTCATTTACCTCTCGGCAAATTTCTTGTCGCAAGACGGTCATCGACATCACATCAGTGATTCTCGCTTGGTTTGTCGTTGTACGCGGATTCACCGCACTTCAGAAGTAAGTTGCTGTTGTCTTGAAGAGTGTGGTCACCGATGATTCTTCAGTTTTTGTTTCAATGAAGGCCATCATCGATCAAGGCAACCATTGAACTATCTTATCGGAAAAGGGATCCGAAACTGTCTGCAAGTTCACGTGCCGATAGTAAGCCTAAGTCAGTGGTCCGTGGAATGGATATACAGGGTGGATTTAAAAAAAAACGAAACCGAGATATTATTGCTAATTGGAACAGAAGTAGGGCACATGTGAATCAAAGGGAAGTATCCTCTGTTAGGGTTGAATCTCCTTTTTAAAATGACACCCTGGCCATGTCATTACATTCATGGTTGAATGAGCAGGACCAATTTTATGAAAGGGTCTATTTAGAGAGTTGCTCCACTTTTCAATTGTGGTTTTTGTTGTGTCTTTTGTCACAGAGTCAAAGGCTATGGTTGCCAATCAAGCCAGGGGAGGAAAAAAAGAGATTTCGCCATGAAAAGTGGCGCAAGTCTCTTAATAGACCCTTTCATAAAATTGGTCACTGCTCAGTCAACCGTGAATGTAAGGACATGATCTGGGAGTCATTTTAAAGAGGAGATTAAATCCTAACAGAGGATATCTCCCTTTGATTCACATGTAACCTTCTTCTGTTCCAATTAGCAATAATATCTCGGGGTTTTTTTATCCACCCTGTATTATGTTCGACGAATGTTAAATGCTTTTCATAAGAATCCGTTGAGGAAGCCCACAATTTTTGGTGAGCCAGGTGATTTTCCAAAGCGAGTATCTCAAATTATTGGGTAAACACGAAATGATGGATTTTTAAGCCGCGTCATTCAACTCCCCTGTCTTATGCTAGGTATGATTTTGGGCATGATGTCACCACTGTTATACATCTGATTCGCGTTGTCGTGAATGAAAGACTTCAAACGAATACAATTTGGATATAGAGAGCTAAAACACACCGGCAAATCAATTGTTCACTTGCCTTGTGACTTTTACTAAAAAAACTTCCTACTGTTGATCCCAAATGACTCTGATGTTTACCAATGGAATTAAACCAAAGTGTCAGATCATGTATTAAACAAGGCATGACACATTTTATGGGGGGAGTTTCATCAGCTTTGTGCAAGAGGGTGAGACTTAAATATCACTTTCAGAATCTGCCACTTTCGACTTGGCGTCCTCCAATATCGATACAGCACTGGAGACGGTGGCGGAAGGCGCGTGCTGATCAGGCGTCCCTTTGCAACTCTTGATGTGTTTCGCGGAACGATCGAGGAGGTGTGCAATGACATCAGGGGTGATCCAGCATTCCTTCAGATGCTTTCGGCCACAGCGCGCACCTTCCGCCGCCGTCTCCAGCGCTGCATATCGACATTGGAGGACGCCAAGTTGAAAGTGGCAGCTTCTGAAAGTGAATATTCTTGTCGAATGGCGTTTAAAATCTCACCCTCTTGCACAAAGCTGATGAAACTCGCTCCATAAAATGTGTCATGTCTTGTTTGCATGATATAAAATTGTGGTTCAATTCCATTGGTAAACAACATAGTTATTTAGGATCAAAAGAAGAACATGTTTGGGTTTTTTTGACACGTAGTACCATACAGCACTATATAGATTCTTGTTCTTTCTACTGCCGAAAGCATTATCACATTAACTACTCGATCTTCGCAATTCGCGCAGCCCACGAGCCGCCCTTCTTAAAAGCCTATTTATTTCGTCAAATGTCATTTCGTGCCGTACAATTGCCAAGTCTGGCACAAAGGGACCAGTCTTTGAACAAGTTGACATTAGCCTCGCCATTGTGACGCCTTGTAGCGCATGGGTTTTCAGCGCTCGGCCCTTGTGGGGAAATGTGATGCATGTGAAGTGGTTCACATTGTACTGCATGTGTTCTAGAATTAATGCTTCCTTGTTCCCCTGGCAAGGAGGTAGCGAAACCGGGTACTTCGCGGTGCGTCGTTGAAGGCCGTTATCGCCGTTTTAAATTATGCAGTCAATATTCTGTAACAATGCCCGTCTTCAGTTACTGCCATCCTAACATCGAGCTGCTTGTTGAGTTGCCATCAAGACCACATCTCTTCGAGTGTCCAATCAGACAATATCACTAAGCAAACGTACGCATATTACAGGGTGAGTAATAAAAAAAAAAAGGGAAAATGGCGCCCCCTATTTTCAAAGAAGTTCTGCATGTAGCGCGTTCAAAATCTAGGATGTCAAAGCCCAATTTATAAGCTTTATTTAGTAAAAGAATTGTTCATATCGCACGGATCACAATAAAGGTAAGTGATATTTCAACAAAACGAAAACAATTCACATATAAAAAAAAACCCATCAGAACCCTCTCATAACCATTATAACTGGCACTTTATTATATCATAACCTTTATGTAAACGCCTTCTGCTTCCAATGTTCAAACAACATGCTTGATATTGTCAGGAGTTTGTATAGTCTTTAATTGCCCTGCCTTCTACTTGGCTAACCGAAGAATTATTGGATTATTCTGATATCGTTTTCATGATACGACATGGTTTCATTGACTGAAATCAGTACCTTAAATGCGATCGTTTTCATGATACGACATGGTTTCATTTGACTGAAATCAGTACCTTAGTGCGATCGTTGACAAAATTTTTAAAACTGTGTTTGTGTTCAAAGTTCCAAAACTCAAAAAGTACACGAGTGATTTGAATGACTCTTGTACTTAAAGAAAGCATATTAATTGGGCTTTCACATCCTAGATCTGGAAAGCGCTACATCCAGAACTTCGTTACAAAATACGGGGCGCCATTATTTTGTGGGCCATGAAATTGAGGTCTTGTAAAAACAGAAGGGTGGAAGCCATGCACAGGACTGCAAGTTCGCATTTCTGTGAAATTCTGATAAAATTGGGCCCTGTAATATTTGCTCTATTTTGCAATGGAGCGCAAGCATCAGTTTATTTTCAAAATGTCGATGGGCTACAGAACTACTTTTATAGGGGTGACTTTATTTGGATGGAATTTTCCCCCAACAAGTCATTGGTTAGCCCCAAGAAAAAAAAATCAACAGAAAATGAAAGTTGATGAAATAAGCTTTAATTTGATGTGTGTCTCAAACACATTGGCGAGTTGTGAGTATTTTTCCTGAATTTCGTATCACTGGGGTCTATTGCAGTATGTACTGGTCTGCAACCTTAGCAAACATTTCCTGTGTTCCGTTAATGTCCCGTAGCAGCTTCAGGTAGTACATGTAATTGACAAACTCTCAACTTGGTCGCCAGACGACAAATTTGTCGCTCACTATTACCGGCGCCGACGGGAACCAGACTCGACTTGCCTAAAGTGTCTCTGCTACACGTTTGTAATGCATGTGTCTGGGTCACTTCAGCGTGTTGTGTGTCAACGTGCCGACAGAGTAACGTAATGTAGCCGTTGAACTAGGCTAGCGGGCTCGCAAATAAATGGATCGTGTTTCAACCTTTGGAACGGTTTCCGTTTTAGCGGTTTATCAGGAACACACTGAATAACCTAATAGCCAACATAGCCTAATCGACATCAACTCGACTGTATGAGGACCATCACTTACTTCATAGTAATAGGTATAGTTTGGTGTAAAATTGAGAATGTTTTAGCTTAAATCATTTAGTAATTCAGGTTGGCGTAGCGGTACTTTCCTCGCCTTCCACCGCTGTGACCCGGGTTCGAATCCCGCCAGGGCCAATATGTGGATTGGGTTTTCAGTCCCTACCTGATTCCGTGGGTTTTCCTCAGAATAATCCTCTGGGCTTTTCCTCCCACCTCTAAAACTGTACATTCTTCTCATTGTCCTCTCTCCACAGGTTTCTTCGGGCTTTCGAGCTACAGTGCCTAGGGCACTTTTGAGGAAACCTTGGTTTCATTACCAGAAAGAAATAAAATACCAATTTTCTTAAATCTGGAAATCTTAGAACACGAATGTGCATTGCTTTACCGTGTAATAGAGCTTTTGCGTAGCAGCCATCTCAGAGGGCAATGCCTTTGTTTTTGCTGGGACATGCATGAGTGAACCGTTTGTGCATTCATTGTTAAGAATTACAATAACAAAAGGTGCCCTCTAAGATGGCTATACGCATCAGGTCTGTAAGAATCACCTCAGGATTACATTATTCAAATCCTGATTTCCGCAGTCCATTCACTCTAAAGGAAAGCCTAATGTAGTGCTCGATGGCATTCTCTATGGTGCCAACCCTTTCCATATTTGAAATTGTGATATTCAAGTTTGATCAGTATCCAGCTGGAATCATTTGCTGCTTATTACATTGTTATAGTCTTTGAGCAATGGGCTGTGCAGTACAGGGGGAGTAAAAAAAAAAGTGAAACCTAAGGCCAAAAAAAAAAGTCTCCGGTTTCTGGTATGGAGCTTGTCCAAAAAGTGGTGCGGCGACGCGGCTTTTTTTTTTTTTACCCGATTTTTTGCTTCAAATGTCGGCTGATGACTGCAAATGGTGCCCGACTAAACTTAGTGCAAATATATGGGAGTCCAGAGAGGCCACATAAAGCTTATTCTTGTTCATAACCCCATCTAAAAACACGTTGAAATTGCGCAGCAGCAGAATTCCAGTCAAACCAGTGAGTTTGGCGGTTTTGAGACATCATCTTTCATTGAAAAAAAACCTTTTTCATTTTGCCGACGCGCATGGCTACGGCGACGCGCGCGCATACCAGAAACCGGAGACTTTTTTTGGCCTAACTGATATAGACCATTTTTTTAATGAGGTTTTGCACGTAGCACAATCAAAATCTAGGATATAAAAGCCCAATTAATAAGCTTTCTTTTAGTACAAGAATCATTCAAATCACTCGTGTACTTTTTACGTTACGGAATTTTAAACACAACCACCGTTTTAAAGTTCTGTCCACGGATCACACACAAGGTAAGTGTTCTGTCTGCAAAACGAAAACAATTCACATAGGAATGTGTGTGAATTGTTTTTGTTTTGCTGAAAGAACGCACATCTTTTTTGTGATCCGTGGACAGAACTTTAAAACGTTGGCTGTGTTCAAAATTCCATAACTTGAAAAGTATGTGAGTGATTTGAATGGTTCTGGTACTAAAAGAAAGCTTATTAATGGGCTTTCATATTTTGAAAGTGCTACATGCAGAACTTATCAAGAAAATGGTCCTGCCATTTGGGTTTCTTTTTCTTTTCTTTTTACTCACCCTGTACTTTAAAATGTTTGGTGTTAGGCCGCGACTACTTGCCATTACGATAATCATGGATGCATATGCGCATGGTAACCTATTGTCTTGTACATTTTGCTATTTTCGAATTTTATCCCCACCCCCCAAAAAAGATTCCTTTTACAAATTGCTATTTTTCTAGCAAAAGAAAGGCTACTCGCTTTTGAAAGAGATATCGACCGTAAAAAAAATCGGTCCATGTTTATCACTTTACAATTTCGAATTATTGGCTGCCAGATAATACTGTCCTTTCTTGCGGGGTTCCCGCCCCACAATCAGTATTGGTAATGTGCGTACCGTGAGCCAGTCTGCTCGCAAAGCGGATCTGTTTATGCCCAAAACAAAACGAAAATAAATTTCCACAGGTTCACAGACGTCCAAAAAAGGCGAAAGAAGTTTTTTTGGTTAGAATTAAACATACAGGTTGAAAATTTATTAATCAAAAAAAAAATCGAATTTGTTGAAGAGCACGCGGAACGCAACTTTTAATGTGATTTCGCGCTTCACCTATTAAGCCCGGTTCATACTTCATGCGAAAGCGAACGCGAATCTGTGACGTCATGGCAAGTATTCGGGCTGCGAATTAGCAAAAGTTGAACACATTTCAACTCGGGCGAATTTCGCAGCGAATGTTTCATGACGTCAAATTCGCTTCGCATTCGCATTCGCATGAAGTATGAACCGGGCTTTAGACGAAAATGAACTGACATCCGCACTCCCCATCTGTGTGGGGAGGGCAGAAATGATTTATCGGTGAATATACTTTCCCTGGCCTTATACATCACGGGAAACTGACATGAAACTTTAAATCAATTTCGTGATATCTGTACCACTCCGAAAAGTGACGTTGGATTCTTAATCACGGAAAACGCTTCAATAACATTGTATATTGGAAGCGACAGCTGTCATGACAAATCTTGTTTTCCCAAAACACTTTAGGTTATTTTTTGGTACAGGAAGCTTCGAAGAATTTCAGATAATTTACGTTTCAATTATGAAATCAGGGTCCCCTTCGAGCAAAATTTACGACCCGACCTGTTTGCCACAATGTGCGTATTCATCTTAATCATTTTTTTTCTCTGTCTCTTCAGGGACGGCAGGGGTTGACATCCATGTTCCGGGGCCACGTTTCGTCAGACGCCATGCTGCAATTTTGGCGGGCTGTTAATGAGGTCCTTGAGACTCCATGTTGACTGCTGCCGAAATTGGCCCCGATACAAGTGTACATGAATTGAGGAGTGTGGACGATACGACATTAATGTTGAGCTTGTTGATTAGGAAGCGAGGAAACATATAACAGCCTTGCTGACGACTGTCAAGACTCAAGAGGTAGGGTTTCTTTTTAATTTGTTGCAAAAAGGAAGCATGAATTGTCATTTCAGTGGCTTTTTTTTTTAACTGCCAAGTTAAAATATCATCGGCATGTATGTCCGGCTGTTTCTTTGGCTGACCATGTATATGGGTTCACATGTCTTTAAAATGTCTTGGATTTTGTCTGTGTTAATGCACATACAGTTATATTCAGGGTGAGTCAAAAAGAAAGTTACCAATATTAATGAATTTTTTTTTCATCTTAAACATTTGAAACACCAATAAAGTATCTGAAAAGAGCATCTTCTTCCACTCGTCTCAAAAAAGGAATTACTGAAATTGATCCAAGCTATCAGGAGTTATGAACGTTTGACTAAAGGAAGTAATTTTTGCAGCTGTCCATGGAATGCCATTAGAAGTTACTGAGCTAAATGAATATTACAGATTCGTAGAAAGGATAACCGATCAGTGGTAGACAGCCGAGTTTTGTGATCTTTTTTACTGAAATAGACATAACTTGGGAATGGAGTATGCAAATTACGTGAAATTTTCACAGTGAAAAGTTAATAAGATGTACTTTATCCCTTTGTTTTTGGTGAGAAATGGAGCCAGCCAAATATTGTTTTAAATATTTTTCAAATTAGGTAACTTTCTTTTTGACTCACCCTGTATGTAAACCTGAACTCCCATGTGCTTTGGTTTCTCGTGATCATCATGCCGCCATCTAATAAGATCTACTCTATTGTTCTGACGGGTACGAAAAACAAAAAGTAGAACTTGATCTTGAAATAGAAATCAAATTGTCAAGTTCAATTACAATTCATGGTCTTTCTTTTTGAAAGCGAGACAGTGTTACTGCTTGCCTTGTGGTATTAGAAAGTACGAAAGAATGGCATCACCGAGTTAACCTAATTCCCTTTAATGACAAACCTTAATCATTAAGGATAGGTGATTCTTTTCAAAAATTAAGGAGTTATCCTTTTCCTCCAGAAATCTTGAAATCCTATAAACAAATCACATAACTTGGTTAGTCTCCCAAAATCCAATTGAAGAGCTCACAGTTTCGCAAGCCATATCCTTTAAAAATATATATATATTACCTGACGGCGAAATTGCAATAATAAGATCATGACAATTTATCGGAAATCTAAGATAGTGAAGCCTAACTTGTTTTCCACTGCGTGGGCTTGATTGAACGCTTATACCCTGACTTCGTATATACCTATACATACTCGAAACTTAAAGCCTGTAAAAAGACATTTTATGTATATGCATGCTTCGAAGGCTTGAAGCGATGTGACAGCTCCACGATTATGATCGCCCGTTTCCAATTTTCATCATGAAAATTTCATCTGGGTGAGAGACACTCTTTGGTATACCCCGGAGCCACACTCCGAGAGAAGCTTGTCAGCGCGAGCCAAGTCGCCGTGCGAACAGCCACTGCACCCCGGTGACGACTTCTCTGTCTCACGGCGGAGGATAAAATATTCACAGCCGTCTGGACTGTGATATACCGTTATAACCTTAAGCACACACCGCCGTATTAAAGGGTTCATGACATGAATTTTAATTGGGAACATAATTTGTGCAACTTTCTACTCTTAAATGTATGAAAACAAATTGACATCCCTTTTTGGTTAATCTTGATTGAAAAGACCGCTTCTTTAACATTTAAAAATTCCCATGTTTTTGCGGACAAATGGGGCGCTGTTTCTGTGATGTCATTTCAGCTAGACACTGTTCATATGCAGTTGAGGGGTTTTCTGTTCAAATTGTGAACTCAAAATGTGCTGATTGAAAACATTTTGTGAGAAACCTTTGCTCATTGGCCTACTGTCGTGTACTGAAACAACGAATCGCTAAAGAAAAGAAAATTTACGACAGCAAGATATTCAAAATTCTGGCAAACGTTTGTGCTGAAATAGCTGCAACATTGAGTTGTCTGCCTGAAATGACATCACACTTCTGCACATGGATATGAAAATTCGCATTAGCAGAAAACCAAAAAGGCACCAAAATGCCCTTAAAATGGCAAAATGAAAATAAATTGAAAACAAGCCTGGGATACAAAGGGGCATTCCCAAGAACCACATAAAAAATTACATAACATGGCCCTTTAAAGGAAATCTCGCTCAATGTTGCATACTATAACAACATTGGAAATCGTCGCAAATGGGCTTGGTGAGTTTTTGCTTTCGGCGCGTTCTTGTCTGATATTAACGAGTTGATAGATTATTTATGTCCGCGCGTTGAAAACGTGTGCAGATGTTTTTCGTTAAAAACAAGGTACCTATTTAACGAGACACCATACAAATGGCCATTGTTAATCAGCTTCTTGCCCAATGTTGATTGAATGTTTCCCGAAGTTGGTGGGAAAAATATACACTGTAATCAAACGACAATTTGTTTCCATCAATATATTGTTAGAAGAGTGAATTAAATAGCTATCAGAAATTGGGAGTTAACTCAAAATCAACGTGCAAACGATTAATGTTTCAAAAACATTTTAAGAATGGAATAGGATTTTGTGTGTAACCAATTTAACATGTATTTTCTGGAGAGCTTTTCAAAGATAAGGTAATAATTTTAATAATTTAATTATAATTTACTTTATGCTCGGGCATATTGAACATGATTCCTTCGTAGCATGCACAGCGACCAATCAAAAACTACAATATCGATCTCGTTCATTTTTTTTTGTTATTTCATTGTTGGGACTAAAAGCTATGTTAACCTTTGGAGCTCGCACCGTCGTTAAACACACAAATCCTCCCGGGAGGGTTTCTGAGAAGGGCTTGGGATCGTTTCTGCAAAATAATCGAATTTATGGCCGGCTGAGTCGAACCAAATCCCACAATTAACTCCGGTTTAGTCCAGAAAACGCAACATGCGTCAACGGCCTTAATATCAGGTCATTGACCCTTTGTAAATTAACACGAAGGTGTTTTAGGGGTTCAAACGGTCAATGTTCCTCCTCTTGTTTGTAGATAAAGATTATATAAGCTACCCCTAAAACTATTTTCATGGGGGGGGGAATCAGTCTGTCGAAATAAAAATGCAGATCCATTCAATGAAAGTGAATTTTTCAGACTCGAATCGGTCGATGCATTCCCATTTCCTCGCCATGTAAAAGTTATTCACTACATTGAATTAAAAAAAAACACCGATGTTTAGTTGTTGGACTATCTCCTCACAAAGTTCGTATTATTGACTGCCACGCAATAAGGTTCTGCCAGGTTCATTTTGTGCACAAAATAAAAACCTCACTTCAGAGAACTGCGGGGCACGCATGTTTGCGCGCTCGTCTGAAATGTATCAAATATGTCCGTCCCTTGCTAAAAACGGAAATCTCACTTGTGCCTTTACCCTTTGTGGCGCCATACCATTCAGCAGTTAATATAGGTTTTCCTGGCCAATTTCTTGAAATGTTATTCACTTCTGAAAACTGGTCATTCGTTTTCTTCTGAATATGAATGCACGTCTTTAATCCCATTCCAATTCCAACCAAAGTTCAATCGTTTTCTTTGTCCGTGCATGCGGATTTGAAAAACAGCTAAAACGACCAATGACGTTTCAAGTGCATTCATTTACGCAATATTAAGCATACCTTGTCTAAATTGATTTCAGGCGGTAGGCCTACAGCTATTAAATTTGATTGACGATTAATTAAAAAGAAACCCCTAATTGTGTCTGGTGCCGATGGCATTAAACTAAAAGTGAAATAGAATGGTGCATGTTTGAATTCGCCCTGAGCGAAAAAGAAGTCTTGTAAACGAATCTGATTGAAAATAAGCGAAAGGTGCTGGTTAATCACTTTAATAACTGAATGAACTGAAATGGAATCGAATGCTCTGATAGCGAAAATGAAACGCGTGATCAAAACGATTCTCAAATTCAGTCGAAAATGAATGACTGATTTTCAGAACTGAATGAACACTTTAGGAAATTGGCCGGGAAAACCTATACATTCAGGGAACTCGACAAAAATGGCCACCTCGAGCACAAGGTCTATATAACACCAGTCTTATGCGTGGCGGTGCCTTTGACAACGCAAAGAATGTCTAATAACGCCGCTCATACACGCCGCTCCAGGTATGTGCAGGTCCGGGGTCCCGCGTGATTAAACATTCCGTTTGGTACCATCGGAAGATGTTCTGGTCAGTCAAGCTTTCGATTACCTGAAATACTTGCCGGGGTATCGATGTTAAAAAACGATTAATTCCTTTCAAATTGCACCTTTGTTGGTATTCTTGATGACTACCACGTGTCTTTTGCATGCTTGTGTGCTCCAGCGATGAGGCCATGTAAAAAAGATAAACCAGTTTCTCGTCCCCACCCGCTTCCCTTTCCCGCCCGCCTCCCTTTTTTTTTAATTCATACATTTGCAATTATATTTTGCACATTTTGTCAATAGTCTACATTGTCTTTTTGTGTGTTTCCAACAAAAGTGTTACGGCCCCTTTGGACTTAATTTTGCATCAGCAAAAGAGTCGAGAAAATGAAAGCCATCTTGGAAAATCCGCCATTTTGGAAATAAAAAAGTAAAGCAAAATAAGCTTCCGCCTCCTTCATTATTTTTCAAAACTCCCGGACGAGAAACTGGTGGTTTTTTTAATTCGGCTTAACGTGTATACATTTTGTTTTGACTGTAAAGCCAACTTTAGTGATCATTAACTGCGATTGCGTGAGCCGTCGAACAGTGTTTTGTTGGAGTAGCTGCTACACAAATTGAGCTCGTGCAGTTCAACAGGCTCGATGCCTTTAAAATATGTATAATTCAGCCAGAGAGACTGTATTATTCAAATCTGTCTGGGAAGTTAAACGGCTCAACGACTTAATCTTCTTGTCTGATTGGTTTATTCATGGAATACGTACCCAAGGATATAGAAATATCATTATCAGGCATCGTCAGATAGGACAGACTTGTCACGTTTATGCATGGTGTCTTTATCTCCTCAAGGCAAATTCAACGATCAACTATCGACACATCTATGTGAATTGTTTCCCATGTTAGGAACGTATTTACGAAAGATCAGCATTCATTTTTGCAAAGACTAAACTTCGAAACTTCACATCCGGCCAGGAGCCATTAGCGGGAACGAAACGAATGCATTAACCCCACACGGTACTTTGACGTCAAGTGTAGTTAATTTGGTAAGAACGTCCGACGTTATTAGATTCAAAAGGTTCGCGAGAATACATTTCTCTTCCATAATTTCTTCTCGTGCATTAATTAGGGCTATACAATTTCTGCCGACGCAAGATAAACATAGCAGTTTATATTTAATTATTATTTTATATTTAATTATTTTTCATTAAACTTCCCCTCAGGCTAAATCTATTCACCAGTTCCTATCTAACTATCGACTATCCAACAAAACAGCAATTACTGTACCCTTATGGGAGGTCAGTGATCGATGCGAATACGATCTAAATTATTACCAAAAAGACCTTAGTTATTCAGAAAAACGTATAACTGTTAGGCAAAGAATATAACGGTCATTGACCACGTGAACTCCATACAACCTCTGTAATATAAACAGAAACAAATCCGTAAGTTTTTATTTTTCATTTTCGTGATTTGGCGTGTGTTTCCACATCCGGAATTCCAATTGCAATTTTAAAGCTATAAATATGGCGGTGGGGGACAGGTACGAGGCAGCGGGTAACCGAATCGGAAACGTTTATGGGGCCGATGGTTCCTGGCTCGTGTGGTATTTATGAACTTGCCAGGGGGCTCAGGGCACTCAGAAAAGAGGCCAGGAATCAATAACCTGAGCTTTTCTTGGCTGATTGTTTTTGTCCTAATGAAAGTAACTGTCTACTACTGGAATCGGTTGATCTCAGTTCAGCTCCAAATCTGGTTTGCAGTCTTGTATTGTATCGTTGTTTGCTCTAGTCTGCGTTTGTCTTTCGTTCATCTTTGCACTTCCATGCCTTTAGCTCTGGTCTGCTTGGGGCTGCTGTGGTACGATCTGCTCTGCTTTGTATCTCTGCTCTCTTCTTCTCTGCTCTCGTCTGATCGCTGTGGTCTTATCTAGTCTGATCCGGTGTGGTGAAGTCTGCTCTTGTCTGCTCTACTCTGTTTTGGTTTTCTCTTGTTTTATCTGCTCAGGTCTGATCATTAAAGTCTTATCCAGTCTGATCCGGTCTGGTCTAGTCTGCTCTTGTTTGCTCTAGTCTGTTTTGGTTTTCTCTTGTCTTATCTGCTCTGGTCTCATAATTATGGTCTTATCCGGTTTGATCCGGCCTGGTCTAGTCCGCTCTTGTCTGCTCAGTCTGCTTTGGATTTCTCTTGTCTTCTCTACTCTGGTCTGATCACTATCGTATATCCGGTCTGATCCGGTTTGATCTCTTAATCATGTTCTTCTGAGTACTGGTTTGCTCTGTCTGATCTGTCTCATCTGTTCTTGTCTTCTTTGCTCTGGTCTGATTAATGTGGCTTTATCTCGTCTAGTTCGGTCTGATCTAGTCTGCTCTTGTCTGTACTAATCTGCTCTGGTCTGGCCAGCTCTGCGCTGGTCGATCTGGTCTGATCTTGCCTGATCTCGTTTAATGTGGTCTGATCTAGTCTGATCTGGTCTGTACCAGTTTGCATTGGTGTGCTCAGATCAACTCTGGTCTAATTGGGTCTGCTATCGTCTACTCTGATCTGTGCTGCGTAGCTCCCACGGAGGTAATCGGTTTGTCGACGTAGGTTAACGGTTCATCTCCGGCAGACTTCGGCTGAAAATCGGTCCTGTTTGGCAATATTCGGTTCGGTTTGGTCGGGTGTCTTTGAGCTCCTCTTGCTTCTTCGAGCTCAGGTGGCTTGCATTGGCTTGCCATTTTTCGAATGACGGGCTTCTTTTAGACACACCTTGGTCCCACTTTAAAATGTCAATAATCCCTAGGCATTTTCAGATGATGTTATTGTGACTTCTGACTTTTAAAACACGACTTGCAAACATCGCTAACCATACCCATATGTGCACGCTCGCTCGTAAGATAGGTTTCCGCGATGCGCTCTGAAAGTTATTTGTCATTACTCGTTGAGCCATCAAACGATGTCCCTTGACTATTTCGTAATAGCAGGCAGGCATCTGTCATGAATTCACATCCTGGCTGATGAAATGCTCCATTTCACCTCCTTGACATCAACCGTAGCTTCGATTTGCTGTCAAAAGACGTCACTGATGGTTCCCTTCTGTAACGATGCCCTGTTTGATCGCCAGAGTAAAGAAAGCCGATTAGCGTTACAGTTATGATCTTATTAAGTGACCTTACACGCGACATGCGCACGTGCGAATAATATTTAGTTACCTTACACGCGACATGCGCACGTGCGAATAATTATGTACCTAGTGCAATGTGACATTTAAACTCCTATGAAATCTGATATGTTTTACCATATATGGAATCTAACCTACTTGTGACATGTAACTGTCCATATTTTCACAAAGGCGCACGCAATTAACTAATTCACCAATGAGTCCGTAGTTCATATAGTTCTGAATTTCCCATTACACCAGGTCATTCCGGTTAAACGGATTTATCGAATGGGTCATCTTTTCAACATGACCTTTTTATAGACCTTATGCATTGCGGGTATCTCAAGAGGGTATATTATTTGTAATTTTTTAATGGACCGATCCAGTAAGCCCCGCCCACTGCGCACTGGGTAAATTAACACGTGCTCCTCTCCAATGCCACACTGCATTTTCCTGCCGCGCGCATCATACGCGCGTGCACGCATGTCGGACTTTTGTGCACGCACGTCGGACATAAATCACGGCTGTGATTGGTCAGAACACCATGTTCGGTTTACTCATGCCAATCCAAGCAATACAAAACCATTGCCCTCTGACTCTGCCTTAATGCATAAGGTATAGGCTCCCCGGTTCTATTTTTTTTATGGCTGCGGCTTAGCAGCTCAACAAATGGTCGTGTCTCTCCGTTAGTTGGTTCTTTGGTTAGTCGGTTAGTTAGTAACAAACGTCAGCAACAGCCTTGCATGGCTATCAATCAACTCCTCCCACAGGCCGTTCACTTTAATGTGACTCCAGTCTCCACTGACCGCCTTCCAATTTATGCAGTCCCGGAAAATTGGGTCACTAGGGTCAAAGACCTGATGCTTGTACTGAAAACACTACTCCTTCCAGAAATTACACGGCACAATCACGTCACATGTGCATGATCACAAATGTATTGAACCGCAGAGATCATTTCGAGCTTGTTATTATCGTATTGTCTTAAATGAGAAGGTTCCTACTATTTTGTAATGATTGCAATGCTTCTCTTACTCTTTCGTCTTTTCGTTTCCCCTTATTCATTCGGTCAATAACATCTATAATTTCGAATTACCTGTATTCATGATATAGACGCCAAATATGAATTGCATGTACACCGTGATCATCTTCACTTCGGAATCTACTGAATGGAATTCGTAAGAAAATCGCCATCGATTGCCGATAGTCTGGAAGAGAGCGACTGAGAGCTCAGAAAATAAGCCGGCATCAGAGCCCTAGGATAGGACGATGGGGACGGTACCAGCGACAAAAGTCTAAAGGTTATGGTACTTCCTCCCACGATTGAGTCCCCAAAGTACAATACTCAATGACGCTGTATAGACGTGGCTCAAGTGGTCACGTTATCACTCCTTTATCTATAACTGACTTTGGGCGCCTTTAAAAGAGGTTATCCCAAATTTGTTTCCTATAGGTTCGCACGTTGTGTACATACTGACTGTCTGTGTCTGCACCAGTATTTAAACTCAGTAAACCAAATTTTATGAATAGTATAAAGTGCTATATATTGGGGTCATTGAATCATTCATAATAATGGTATAAATGCTTGTTGCAAATGCCGCCGAAGTGTACGAAAATAAAGGAATAATGTATTTGGTATTATTAAGAAGTTTTGTAATTCTTCCTCTCCCTACAACGCCCATGTTTTGACCTCTTCCATTACAGGTTTAGAGATTCTATTAAAGGATGTGACGTTTACATGTTTAAACGTTTCAACGAAAACAAATCTAATTCCGTTTATAAATTTTCCAAAAACGTTTAAACCAAACCCGAATTATAAAAAGGGCCTACGTTCATCTTTCACGCAATCTTTCTTTGAGTTAAACCTACACATAGCACAAATAATTAATGATGTTTTCAAACCTATTTAATTTACAAAACCATCGAAGCTCTTCAACACTTGATTACATTCGGGGCAAATGTAGTTACGTCTTTACTCGTTCAATGACTGCCATTGTTGATTAATCATGTCAACCACACCGGTCTGCAGACATAATGAGCATGATATGTCAGCCTTTGTGAAATGGCTAAACGTTTAAATGTTTAAACGGTTCTTAAAATATTTATTAAACGTTTACAAAATTAGACGCAGCCCATCTTTCAGAGATTCCCTCTAGAACTTGAAATTCAAGTCTACGTTCAAATTGACATTAAAAAATGGCGCAATTCGGCATCGAAAGACTTCAACACACCCCGGCGATTAGCAGCGATGAATTAAAAAAAAAATACGAAGTAATAGTTTCATTGAAGAACAGCAGAAAATAATAATTCCAATATTTGATCTTTGTCTTTTAATTATGCAGACATTTTTGGAAACCATATTGCAGTAGTGCAGTTCCTTTAAAGGGTCACATGAACTCGCCCCTCGCTGTAATCTGTCCCTTAAGTACAATGCTCGGTCATTTTGTCGAAGATCGCCCACACACAAACGTCCATCACTATCCCACGCGCCACTGAAACAGCGGGATAAACTTATTATAGCCACATAACAAAATTAATGGTCGTCACATGTTGGGGTGGATGGACTACAGAAGGGTCGAGTGGACCCTGGAGGAGGATTTATCCTCTTCAAGAGGGAGAAGAGGCAGGGATGAAGAAGTCAAATGAAGTTCTTTGAGCGTAGAATTTGCAGTGAGTATACAAGCATCAGGAAAACGTATTATTGTCACTAAAACAGTATTAATGGCCGTCACATGTTGGATTGGATGGACTACAGAAGGGTTGAGTAGACTCTATAGGAGGATTTATCCTCCTCTTCAAGAGGGAGAAGAGGCAGGGATGAAAAAGCAAAATGAGGTTCTTTGACTGTAGAATTTGCAATTGAGTACAAGCATCAGGAAAACGTATTATAGTCACTAAAACAGTATTAATGGTCGCCATATGTTGGGGTGGACTAGTGAAAGATTGAGTTCCCCTCGAGAGGAGTTTATCCTCTTCAAGAGGGAGAAAAGACAGGGATAAAAAAAAGTCAAATGAGGTTCTTTGAGTGTAGAATTTGTAGTAAGCTATTAAAAGCACAAGCATCAGCAAAATGTATTACAGTCACTAAAACAATATGAATGGTCGTCACATGTTTGAGTTTACTAGAGTGGGGTTGAGATCTCCTCCATGTGAATTTATCATCTTCAAGAGGGAGAAAAGACAGGGGGAAAAGTCAAATGAGGTACTTTGAGTGTTGAATTTGCAGTAAGTATACAAACATCAGGAAACGTTATTACAAGCACTGAAACAATATGAATAGTCGTCACATGTTTGAGTTTACTAGAGAGGGGTTGAGATCTCCTCCATGGGAATTTATCATCTTCAAGAGGGAGAAAAGACTGGAGAAAAAAGTCAAATGAGGTACTTTGAGTGTTGAATTTGCAGTAAGTATACAAACATCAGGAAACGTTATTACAAGTACTAAAACAATATGAATAGTCGTCACATATGTTTGAGTTTACTAGAGAGGGGTTGAGATCTCCTCGATGGGAATTTATCATCTTCAAGAGGGAGAAAAGACAGGGGGGAAGAGTCAAATGAGGTTCTTTGAGTGTTGAATTTGCAGTAAGTATACAAGCATCAGGAAACGTTATTACAAGCACTAAAACAATATGAATAGTCGTAACATATGTTTGAGTTTACTATACAGGGTGAGTCAAAAAAACACGAAACCCTAATGTCGGGACTATTGTTTTAATGAAGTTCTAAATGTAGCACTTTCAAAATCTAGGATATGAAAGCTCAATTCATAAGCTTTCTTTCAGCACAAGAATCAGTCATGTACTTTTGAAGTTACGGAATTTTAAACACAACCAACGTTTTAAAGGGATGTCGGAACATAGAGGTGTAACCTTCATCATCATAGTTTTCAGCAAACTGTCTCTCTTTTTGCGTGTCGCTTCGCGACTGAACTGCAATATTGAGGATATGGCGTCTTTAAAAATGGAAGTATCGACAGTAAGCTATGCAGAAAGTGTTTGACCTTGCCACATGACATTGGCCTTCAGCTAGAGGCGGGAAAAAAGAGACACATTGCCGGTCCAGATCCGATGGGAGCAATATGTTACCATCCAATTAAGTAAAACGAAACAGGTGCAAGTATACGCCTCAACCGAATTACGGCGTATATCGACGAGACGCGTGCGCTGGCGTGGAAGTAATCCCAGCTTGTACGCTGATCAATGATGAAAGTACGTGCTTGGCACTGGGCTTCGGTGATATAGAACTGGCTCATCGCACAGCATAGGGAATTGCTTTACGAGATATAAGATTAAAAGGGCGATTGGATCACGAAAGGGTTTATCCTTTCAAAGCCGGATTTATGGAAACAAAGTTTTCTATATTTCTGTTATAGTGGACAGGGCGATGCGTTAATTTTAACCCGTACCAGGAGATCTTCCATGCAAATAATATAGGAGACATGCATAATAACTGCAAAAAAAATATGAATGACGTAATTTGCCATTGCCTATTCATTTCGGCTTCAATTATTGATAAATTGCACGGCGCTCGGAGCTGATGACGTCATTGTGGCCTAAAACTCAATTACTCAGTCAACCACTCAGTTCGTTCATTTCCACATTAATGTTAAAAACATCATTGTCTGTACACGTTGTGAGCTTTTTTCAAGGGGTATTATACGTCGTATATATACAACGGGGGTTATCTTCTATTCCTTTCATCTGATTTTATGCTACGAAGCGAGAACCGCTGGCGTAGATAAAAGCAGACATATGCCTCGTAACCTGTCCGTCTTTTCATAAGCAGGGAAAACTCCAAAATCGAGTGTCTATTCACCTATTTCAAAATGGCATGAAACTCTTTCTTGTCTTTTTTTACTAGAACTGAGCTTCATCTAAAAAAAAAACACAGACTTGCGAAGTTTCCATACTCTTTAATGAACAAAAGCCGTTATCGCTTTCTCCATTTTGAGCGAACAGTGGGGCCACTCGGTGATATTTACATCTGAATCCTCACTTTGTTGGAGCGAATCACTACTTAGACTCTGGCAGAAGCGTCTACATTCCTGCAAGGCGGCCAGAGCTTATTGTGCACCCTCACTTGTTTTTTTGTGTTTTGGGGTTTTTTTTCATAGCTGAAGAAAACAAGAGGCGGTAGAATTGGATTGGGAGACAAACATTTCCAATGTTAGTGTTAACCTAATTTTGTCACAGCTTGCCAAAAATGATCGGTTTATCTTCCCGTGTCAAACACCAAGCCACATGCATGACACATTCTTCAAATGTCCATCCCCGTGTAGACTGGAATCCGAAAACACGTGCGATAAATTAAATTATACTTTCATGACTTTCGGAGATTAGATTTTCGTTTTTCAAAACAAAAATGCGGTCAGGTATGAGCCGGACACTAGATGTGGCTGGGGAATTGGGGCAGTTTATACCGGTATGTCGTTTCTTTTTAGCCGACACGGCGTTTGACGTGAATGGTGACGCGGGCATTTCGTGCCGACAGACGGGTTCCCCGATCACGCGGCCCGCGCTCCGTAAAAAAACACCCGTCGCCCCGGTGGTGGTACGTAATTCAGCAAGTGAAACACTACAGAATTTTTGGCCTACAAAAAAAACCCAGATGGAACCAGTGATGGATGATGAAATGACGATCGAAAAGAAGAACGACTTCCAGACGGGCGCATGTTGTTTGTGCCACGTCTTGCGGCCGGGCTGACGCTCGAAGATTATTTTCTTTAATTTGCAACGGGCCCGAGAGACCGAATCGTAGTCAGGCTGAATCCCCGGGGCCGGTTTGGATAATAAAGGTCGGTGCGTTTTACTGAAAGCGGAAGTCATCTCAAAATCAAGTCACAAATTTCTACATTTATCATCCAACTCCTCTCTGGAAATCCGCAATTAATTGGAGTCTGTCTAGGTAAGGCTTTTTGGGGGATTATCAATATGAGAAGATTGGTACAAATAATATAACCTTCTTTAAAATACCAATTCGGAAAAGAGATTCTTTAGAGGTAATATTTCAACATTTGTAAACATCAAAATACAAAACTACCAAATTATTATGAAACACCTTACATGACTGTAAGTTAATAATCGTTTCAAGCGTCCTGTAAAATCATGGCACTTGGTGTGCTGTCATTCTCAAGAAAAGTGGAATTTTTTGAATTAATTGTTTTGTATCGGCTGACCATCGTTGGGGGAAAAAACTGACTTTTTTCAAATAGTGCCTCGAATGTACCAAATTTAGTCCACATTTTGTTGGCAATGGGTTACGCATCCGTGAGTGGGTGCAAACCAGCTAGTTTGTTTCCTGACCTGACAATTTCCCGACGTATATAAATTGCTCTGTTATGTGTGAAGTAGGGTCAGGGAATCAGACTACAAGAACAAAAAAAATTCTTGGTTTTTTCCAGCATCTACGAACACAAAACTTTAAACAAGTCAATGTAACAATATTTGCTAATTTTGTTATTATTATTATTACTATTTTTATTATATATTTATTTGCCATCACATCAGAAAAAGACAAAACAAAACATGATGACTGGAACTTAAAAAGTGAACCTAATCACTATTGTCCACAGGCATTTAGTCCCAAGACAATAAAAAAAACATTAAAAAATACATTCATTAAATAAACGAACATTAAACTTACAAACATTAAAAAAATACACAGATGTAAAAATACACAAAGATATAAAAAATAAGATATTTTAAAAATATAAACCAAAAAATATAAAAACATTTACACACTGAAACGGGAATAAAAAAAATACTGTTAAAATTACCAAGGTTATTTCATTTTTTTCTTTACCTGCTCATAAGCATTTCTAATTGTTAATTAGGAATTAGATTTTTTTTTACGAATGCTCCTAAAGAGCATATACCACCAGATCCGCACTAAAAATTACTCGAAGTGTTATCTAAAATCAGGGAAATATCTGAAATGGGTTATGATGTGACCAATAAGTACGAGCAGTGAAATGGATTAACTTCAAAATAGTCTATAAAATACCAACCCGGACATTCATCCATTCTTTTTTAAACTTACAGAAAAAGCAAATGTTGTATGTTACCTTTAGAGTGTGCTGATATGTATCTCTATACAGATGCATTGGGATCTTACGGATACAGGCGGCCTGTTGTGAAGCACTTTAATAATATTACTGTATTCAATGCTTCCGGCTCTGCCTTTGTTAAGTTAGAAGATCGTGTGGACGGATAAAAACACGCGCTTCTCGTTTTTGTCCGACTAGATACAGCTTGTATCTACTCTGTATTATCATGTGGTTCAATTTGTCTCTTCGTCCGTTTATACCTTGTCACTCACACGTAGTTTCATCTGGACGCTACGCGTTTCCTTTCATCGCTATCTTTTCATCACCCCTCTATTTACAGTATAACTTTCATGTCTAGCTACGTCTGCGCGGTCGTTCTCTCGTGTTTCCGTTCAATCAGTAAATGCCCACCGATGCAATTAGGTATTCCTGTCTTTAGAAATCAACGTAGTTGACAAGATTGCAAGCACAGTTGTGTGTCGGTAGTAATGAATACAGCGAGAGGACATTATGTCTGGGAAATGTTTACGTTGAAAGAAGTTGCTCTATGAGCAGATAGTGTAGATGTAATGTCAAGGCGAACACTAGCCATGTTCTTAATATCGAAGTCAAATCGTTCATCCATCGAACATGAATGCCTGCAATGCAGTCATTTATCTCCGTATGCGTAGATACTGGCGTATAAGATTGAGGCGCATGAAAACAAATAATTTTTATTCAGTTGCCCTAGCGGTTGGATTAATTTAAGCCCGGTTCATACTTCATGCGAATGCGATGCGAATTTGACGTCACTTAAAGCCCGGTTCATACTCGGCGCGAAAGCGAAAGCGAACGCGAATTTGTGACGTCGTGGCAAGTATTCGCGCTGCGAATTCGTAAAAGTTGAACATATTTTAACTCGGGCGAATTTCGCAGCGAATGTTTCGTGACGTCAAATTTGCTTCGCATTCGCATTCGCATGAAGTATGGACCGGGCTTAAGCCCGGTTCATACTCGGCGCGAAAGCGAAAGCGAACGCGAATTTGTGACGTCATGGCAAGTATTCGCGCTGCGAATTCGTAAAAGTTGAACATATTTTAACTAGCCCGGTTCATACTTCACGCGAAAGCGAAAGCGAAGCGAAATTCGTGACGTCAACAATACATTCGAAGCGCGTCTACCACTGTTGACGACATGAATTTCGCTTCGCACAGGCGAATTTCGCAGCGAATGTTTCATGACGTCAAATTCGCATTCGCACTCTAAAACTTCTAGTCCCTAATTTCACTTTTTGGAATGTCAGTGTTTAATTAAACTAACGAGAGAAATGAATGGTTTTTCAGGTCCTACACATTTGACTTCCCACCTTATTCTCGTCCTTATTTCTATTTTCCATCTTTCACCCTACTTCTCATAATTCCTCCGTCCTTGCTCCCGGTAGCCATCACCACGTCTTCTCTAATTCACCATGCATCACATCACCGGCCAACCATCACACAGAGACAAAATAAAACACAATCCCGCCGCTCGCAGGGATCATTCCTCAAAAGCCTCGCTCCCGGTCGAATCCCAGTGCGATCGTTTTTCATCCCCGGCCGAATCTAATCCAATCTTCCGAATTAACTCTTCCCAGCGCTTCTCTCCCTTCTGCTTCCGTCATTCTGACCGGAAAGATCTCTCGCCAAATTTCCCCCCTCTCGTGTGTTTTTTCCCCTTTCATTTTGTTCGTCTCTATCTCTCTGCAAGCGGTTCGTGGTAATAAATAGCCTGGCTGATCCCACGTCACCCGCTACCGGATGCCAGCCGACCCAGAAATGCCCCAAATTAAGCTAGATTGGCCTCCGTGGGAGTTAATCAAGTAAACACGTTGACGGATTAACCCGACGTGCCGAAACACAGGCACTATGCGCCGAAGCGACCTGGTGCTGAAACGAAATTCTGGGTTTTTTTTTCCTTCGTGAAGTTGAGGTATGTGGAAAGGAAAACTTAGATTAGGGTACTCAGTTGAGCATTTTAATTACTGGCAGTGTAGATGTTGAGATGTTGAGTGTAGATGAATCCTGCCGCAATGAGGTCCGCCTTCTGCGGACGTGTAAGAAACAACATTTGTGTGTTGATGCTTTTTGTATTAAAATGACACACACATAACGTGTACGGTACATTGAATAGACGCGACCTGAAGTGCGTATGTATACGCCACAAATGCCCACCGCGTCCGAGGTAAACAACCGGGTTTTTTCCGTCTTCTCTCGGGAACGGTAAGACATTAGGTTATTATTTTTTTCTTTCAACCAGACCTTTGAAATATGATAAGTAAACAATCCAAAGCATGAAATTGTTGGGATTTCAGGCTTAAGTACCCATTACTTTCGAAGCAGATTCCTGCAGATCCCAAAAGATTGGTGCGTCTTTGCAATCGCAAAAGCGCGCTCGTAGGCGCGCGCGTGAGTGCGTGCGCGCGTGGATACGCTGCAAAGACGCCCAATCGCAGTTATCAAGTCTTCGTCCGTCCCGGCGGCCGCTAATTCATGTGAAATCTTCTTGCGCACGGAGTCCAAACACTAGAAATTTGTTTTTAGCTGGAGGTCAGAGACCTAGCGTAGTAATGTGCAAACACTTTACAGAGTACACTGTTATCCAGCAGCGAAGAGTTCTTCAGATATTTAGACAATCGAATGCCCCTTTCGTTGCTCGATGGAAAGCCACCGACGTTGCTCGATGAAAAACCAAACCGCTTGGGTACTGCGTCGCGTGTATTTTCCTTCCATTAACGGCAGCTGACAAAAACACTAACACAACTAAGCAAGGCCGGCTAAAAACGTCATCACGGGGATTGAAAGTGGAGGGATTGTTTTGCTCACGGCTTGAACAAACAGCTGGTTTCCCCGTAACACAGATTGACCCGTTCTCGAATCGGTCCTGGGCGGGAAATTTCACGCGCGGGTTGGCCGGGCACGCGATTCGAAGCGCGAGAAAATTGTACGTATAGCGCGCGCGGTGACACATAACGTGGAGGTAAACTACGCTGCTGAAAGTACGCACACTTCCAGCCGTCTGCAATAAACTTTAAAGATATAGTCCATCATTTGTAATGTGCATTTAGTTCGTTTGAAGCAACAAAAGTGATCAAAATCTAATGACAGATACTGAACAACTAAGCTGATGAAGTTTCAGCTCAGCCTCAGCTGTATATTCCGAGAAAAACAGCATTCAAGGATCTCAAGGATCTCATTCAAGGATCCGACGAATTATAGCAACCGCGCGCGCGTGTGCGTCGTACCAATGCTTGCGCGTGCTTCGCCGAATAACAAAACGAACTACTTATTTAAATTTCCTACGGTGCGTCTTAAGACGCACCGTTGGAAAGGCCTTCTTTCGTTGATTACTTTAAAATGACAGCTTGCCAGAAAGAATAATTTCACAGGGAGTTTAGTCCACTTACTATCTTTCAACCAAGTATGTTTTTCAACAATAATTACGCCAGTTACTTTTCGGATGGCTGCAAATGATGGACTATAGCTTTAACGCTGACTAACGATCGTCGTGGTTTAATGTATATGAAATAATATATGAAAATATATGAAATACAATTCGTGCTTCACTGTGAATTTACATTGCACAATCAAGCTTTTAATTTTTCGCGGCGTATAATTATACCGCGTGAATGCAGTTGGAAATGTTGCAGTTGATTGCTTGTATTTGCAGCAAAATTTGTAGCGGAATATGATATCTATAAGGCCTACGGGGCTAGAATTATCTGTTCTGTATTCCTCGGGCAAAATAATGTAAGTGCCGCTCTGTTTCATCGGCAGCAATGTCTGCCATTGTTATCAAATAGAGGACCCATCATCCTAAGTGGAAATGAGTTGCATCAATTTCATTAAGAGCTCAGAGATGTGTTCGAATATATTCATACGACCAACGCACAGGCACAACATCTGAGAGAGTAATCGCCTAAGGAATGCACAGGCATAAAGCCGCTTCCATTCGTGAGAACACGAAAACAGGGTCATGTAAGGGACACGCAGCATTTTGTAATTTGGTGCAGATGTAATGCGGCAAAGGCTTGCAGCTGACAAAAAGAATGATATTCAAGAGCAAACTTTTCTTCGTAAAAGAATTGTTTTCCAGTTAAAAATAAAAACGGTAACTTTGCATGAGTCTCCGTTTGGTATATTTGAAGGTTGACGACAAATAATTTAGATTATATTAGGCCCTGTGAGAATCTGAAATGTCGACGAAAACGGAAAAGTAGAATATGATGGTTGCCGATCCTGGGCATAAGACAGTAGGTTATAGTGAGAGTATACAGATATATTAAAGCAAATAATGATTGTAGTTAAATCGTTGTGTTGATTAAGGTTCTTTCTAAAGACAAAGAGAACTCGAAACGTCAACCGCAGTTCTTTGAGAAAGAACCACGCACAACTCACGCAAGAGACACGATGAAAACACTAAGCTCAATGTTTATCCGAAGATGCTGCGTTTAGTAAAACCATCCGACAGTCAGATGACATTATCAAAGACGGTTCAAGTGAGCCCTGTGGAGTAGTTACGTCTTAAGGATTCAATAAGAGATATAGGTGTATGAAATAGAAAGACAAACCAGAAAACTGGTAATTCCTATACGCCTTAAACTTTGAGACATACAATCTTAACACAAACTCTGCGCGTGGGTGGGTGTAACGTGGGCTTGTAACGTAAGAAATAGCTGATAATTACGATACGAAAAGTGGAAATGATAGCGAGCAACACGTTCAAGATTTGAAGAGGGAAAACAATGCAACCACTTGGCCCGTGGAAAAAAAAACACTTGGCCTGTGGCCAAACATGGCAGGCTCTTTTGAGATGAACACCCACGTTGTCAGAGCTCTAGCGTGATTTACTTGAAAATAGTATGAAGTGGCCTACGGGAAGATTGATGTAGCGCACGAACGATCCACATTATCTACTGAAGCTTAAAGTAACCACCCGTGTCGTCGCGTTTAATTAGATAAGATTGATCGTGAGATGACGGGATACCGTGAGGTCTCTCTGATATCAATTTTTTTTAAAAGGTGGTGATTCCATTTTATAAGGGCTTTGCCTCTGTATAACGGTCATGGTAGGATAAAGTATTGAGATAGACCAGTCTCGCAAAAAGTCTGGTGACAGGGCATTTTCCATTGCTGCCTCCCGCTTTTTGGAATGCTCTGCTTGTCTCCATCAGGACACTGATTCTGTTATCCTTCAAGAAAGGACCCAAGACCCACCTCTTCCCCAAACAGTAGCTGGTTTTCCTCATTCCTTCACATGTATTGTTCCCATCAAGCGCCTTGCATCCTTTTGGTAATTTGGCGCTATATAAATCCAGTTATTATTATTATTATTAATTACAACCAGATTATTAAAAAATTAATAAAAACACCTGCGATGTTTCTCCTCAAAGATGCAAAAGCACTGACGGTCGCTTTAAGATTCCTTAAAAATTGCAGACGGCGCCTGATGGTGTAAAACTTGATTTGCACCCACTCTGCTCGGCTTGTCTTCCCTTGAGCAATAACCAACACTCCAGCCCCCATCAGCCGGTAACATAATCCTGGTGTGATCGCGCTGTCGGCTCTTATATCACTCCACTTCATTTGTCACCGATGCTCGAGTGCTTCTCGTAGGTGTCCGCTTTGTGTTCATAGCTCTCAGTGATCGGTCGTCGATCGGTCGTCGATCGGGTCCACCTCATCCGAGCCGAGTCCAGAAAGGCTCAAGTCCTAACAAAATCAGAGTTAATTTTTTGTTCCAAGTCTGGCTCAAGTCCGAGTCCAAATTGTCAAGTCCGAGCCAAATCCGAGTCCAGTCGTGAAAGGATTTTTATTTCACAGAACACGTGCGCCCAGAGTACACTATTTACGACTTGCAGTGGATTATCCAGCCGGAGGTGGTCAAGGGGGTATTTAACACGCCCCCCCCCCCATGTATTTGTAAAGAGTGCCTTTTTTTCACACGTGCCCTTTTTTCATGTGCTCTTTTTTTAAAGAGTGTCCTTTTTTGTTAAAAATCTCGCGCGAACGCTGACAATTGTGCCACCATGATTGAAAGGGCCACCTTTTGTCGGATAGTGCCCAAGGTTTGAAAAGCGCGCACATGGGAGCTGATACCCCCCCCCCCCCCCCCCCCCCCCCTCCCTCGCTTTTTGTTTTCTCTATGATTTTACGGAGGCCGGATGACCGGTGATAAACCCTGTCTACGTTTCAGCACGGATGGACGAGTGCCCTTTCACCTCTAACCCCCCCCCCCCCCACCACCATCCCCCAATAAAACGAGTTCGTTACGCCACTGCATTG
The DNA here is from genome assembly GCF_015706575.1 of Patiria miniata. Lineage (NCBI taxonomy): Eukaryota > Metazoa > Echinodermata > Asteroidea > Valvatida > Asterinidae > Patiria > Patiria miniata. Next base: position 6,552,746 of record NW_024037057.1, read on the forward strand.
TGTCTTCTACCACCCCACCAACTCACCCTAATGGAACTCTTCACCGGCGGGTTAGGAATTAGCGCCATCTATCGTTCATTCACGGAGTCTGTTTCGAGACGGCATGGAGGAACGTCAGTGGCAGATCTACGTGGGATTAGGGGTTAAATATTCCCCCCCCCCTCCATTCCCCAAGCCAAAAAAGGAAAATAACAATAGAATAAACCTTAAAATTAATGTGGCCTGACGTTGCGAACTTAGCAAGTTCTTCTTCAGAGGCTAAAACTGTTTTAGCCTCTGAAGAAGAACTTGCTAAGTTCGCAACGTCAGGCCACATTAATTTTAAGATTTATATATTTCAGGTCCATCCAGTCAGTAAGCAGTTTGCAGCAGTTTTACTTTTTTTCAATAGAATAAACAGTAGATAATAGTCATACCTACTAATACCCCCCCTACTAACAGCTGGCCCCTCCCCTCCATACATTCAACCTACACATTCCACAGATTTGTGACTATCATCGCATGAGATATTTCTACAATCCTCGTATTACAACAATAAAGACATCCATTTGGCCCTCCGGCAAAAACCGGACACCATATTTTATTAGACAGCGCCTGGAACTTGCCTAGCATATTATCGACTATTAATTGTCTACATAAATCAAGCAGTGTGAACAACTCAATATTAGTAGGAAAAAACTTATAAACTCTCTTGTTCACAGCATGCATTATAAAATCTTGTTCACATCATGCATCATAAAAAAAGTTAATAATTCTGTAAGTGCAGTAAACAAAAACAAAAACAAAACAAAAACACTACGCCTTAAAGTAAAACAGAATGTGTTGTCCTTAGTCATGCATGTCAAGAAGCCAGATCAAAATAAAATTTAAGAAAAAAAAATCAATGAGAACAACGAAAATTGAACGTATTTCATGCATTTTGTGTTCAATTCTTATAACCAATTTTATCAATATTTAATGCAATTGTGGTCTTTTTGTGTTCAACTATTATCGGACCTGTACCAATAATGGTTACAAGGATGATTCTTCATTCCACCTGTATCAGTTGGATTGCTTTTCAATAGCTAGTTGTTTCTTTATTGTTTTATTATTTTTAATTGATTAAAAGACTCAACTGTAATAAAACAGGTGTAAAGTTTTCAATAAACTTTCGTTTCGACGTCACTGGGTCGAAATGCGGAGAATTTGAAATCATACTAAGCATTTTTCTTCACAAATTACTCCTGTTTGGGGAAAAGGATTGTCAACACGAGAATTGACTTGGAGTACTGGGTTTAACACATCACACAATACGCTAGAAATTAAGCAAATAAAGCATTCCTCAAATTATTACAGTGAAAAAGCACTGATGGATCAGCAACATATTTAAAATGAATTCAAAATAATTAAACAATTAAATGGTATAGTTAAATACCCTTCGTGCTTTATACCATTTCTGCTGACAGTTTCGATTCAGTGATAGACGGTTATGGGAAAACAAGATTCTTTTTCGACCATTTATGTTGATATTCGTTTCTAAGCTGACTTCAATACGTCATATCACCAAATTTGCGAACATGATACTTAACGGCACCTTCTACACCCTGTAGACACATACCGAGGAGATCCCAGTTCCTCAATCTTCAGGACGCCATTTCTAACGCTCATGCCTTCATAGAGGCCTGTACACAAAGATCAAGAGCCAAGGACAATATTCGGTATAGCCGAATGTTCGGTATAGCGGTGTTCGGTATAGCGACGTTCCACTGTACAAACTCATCCCACTCTTTTTGTTTTATCCATGATCGCAACTGCAACTCCTGACAATGACAAGCACCAGGCCAGCCTCGAAAGAAGACTACTCAAACTGGAAAGAGAATTCTGCTGTTTACACTGAAAGTGTCGTGCGTCGCGCCAAAGTCAGACAAGAACTGCACAGGAAGCCGCATTTGCTAATTTCATTGGAGACCTTTTTTCCCAAGCACAAGATAGAGCAGACGTCCCGCGCCTAAAGCCATGGGGAGCACCCAAGATGGAGAAAAAGGGAAGAAAGAAAATGTCGTCACAGGAAATGGACAGAGCGCGCACGGGAAACGATCTGAACAATGGCGCGCAACGGTCAATTTGGCCGTTTGAGTTGAGTCCCACGTGCGCGGTTTTTTTTTTTTTTTTTTGTTTTTTGGTTAAGACTGCTGTTGTTTTTTTCCGCACTGAAGTACCGATTCAGCTCTTTTGTAAAATTGTGCAATCTAAAAGAAATCAGGGTTTTTCCCTCTGCATAGGGAATCTGGAGTCGTATTAAACGAATTGGCAAGAATCCCACAATTGGTCAATGTTATGGGTTGATCACATGGGAAATTGGCCTGCACCCGTGGGTCGTGTGTTGCACGCCGTTACTGTTGACAGACCAACCTAGAAGCCGTTCTGTCTCGCTGATTTCATATGGGAGTTTTCCAATGGGGATTCGGACACAGTTAGTTGCAAATTGACAGGCTGCCAAAGTGAGAGTGCATTATGGTATTCGCTCGTACCCCCCGCCCTGCAAACAGGACGCTGGGAAGGGCTGACGAAGTAACGCTCTGATGGGATAGATTTTGCGTGACCTGTGACCTGCAAGTCATCACGACCACGACCCTGCAAGGTTTGAAACGGCCGTTAAGACTGAGTCATTCATCACTCTTTTATTCCCATTCGTAAATGCCCTTTTTTTTTCGTTAAAAAGCATAATATAGTAGGAAAATCTGTAAAACGTATCTGTTTTGTAAATGTTCAACTCCTGTCAGTTGCCAAGGCTCCGTTTCGAATTCACGAAGGGTCGAAATGCATTTTTCGACGCTCAAAATTTGTCCACATGGTCTGCAATGAAAAAGAAATCACATCCGGTATGGTGTGAATGCATTTCTGTGGCACACTTTTCGGATAGCATTTGTGCGCATTGGCTATACCGCGGTCTTAAACAGCTGCAGCCAGATGCTTTAATACATAGGTCATGATAAATTACCCAGAATGCCATCCCCTTTTCCTTCACAAGATTCTGTGAAGCTCATCAGCCCTTCCCAGCACCCTGTTTGCAGGGCGGTGGGTACAAGCGAAATTGTGGTCACGACGTGCATATTCATGTGCAGCGTGTGCTGTTGCATGAAATATCTTGCAGATGTTCACCAATACCCTTGCATATGATGACAAATGTATATTTATACCATTTTTGAAAGATGACTTTTGTTTTGGCTGGCTAGACAGTGAATGACAGGTACAAGCTTCTCCTTCAAGTGCAATGTTTTTATCTGGTATCTGTAAATTTGAACTAATGTATTTTGTATTCAGTGTACTTCCCTTTCTATAAGCTTTGCGAGCATTGTAATTTCTTCATCTGGAGATTAATAAAGGTTTCTTATGTCTTTGTCTTATTTCTTATGTCTTGTGTGATATAGCAAAGAACAGACTTTTTTCACAAGCAGCTTCATTTGGTTTTAGGGAAGTGTGCGAATAGCGTGTATGGAGGTATAGCGTGTAATAGCGTGTATATCAGGTACTAGCTGTAGTTCGTATCCCTCGTTAAGTTCAGGTATGAAGACTAAACGTTAAACGCCTGGTAAGGTTTTGAAGCTATATTCACATCCAGCATTGACGCTGTACAAATCATAAGCATTTAATCTGTATAAGACATATTCCCGATCGAAGTCTTTAAGGGAATTTGAGATCCCTGACAAAAAGCGGTAGTTTAGTCCGTTTCATCAATTCGGGCGATTCGCAATGCAGAGCGCCACCAAGAGTTTGACATGGAAAGTCCATTTTCCAGCTCTACGGTCGACAAAATATGGCCCATTTGAATGAGTGTCAGTAGACAACTTGAGCTAATTTGCCATAGATTGGGGCATAGCGTTCTACCACCTTACAAAAACACCATATTGATACAAAGAAAAGAAAAGGGCAAACAGATCCTTGAATCATACGCTTACGAAACTATACTGACCGGAAAAAAACTAACTTTTCAAATGTCCCGAGCTGCGAATTTGTCGACTATCTCCCACAATGCACTGGGAAAAATGAACTCTCCGAGGCAAACTCTTGGTGGCGCACTGCATTGTGAATCGCCCGAATTGTACACCGATTAATTTGGTAACTCTTGGATGCACGAGAGTAGTCGACTTCCGTTCTAAATACATCGTGAGTACGTCACTTCAGAAGACTTGACGGGTGTTTATCCGCTAACTGCTGTACTGCCCTGTGCCGCAGTGCATGTGCGAGAGGTTAAAGATGTATTACAACGTCAAACCTAAATGCTTGTATGATGCTTGATACCAAGTTTTGAGTCGGACTTTGGCCGCATCACTTTTTTTTAATTCACTGTATCTGCTTCAATTTTTGTTTATTGACTAAAGGACTGGCTAGCTTTTTTTAAGCTAATTCTTGTATGTTATATTATAGAGATTGATATTGTTTCTTTCTTTTGCAGAAATAGTAAAACTCAGCGTCTCCAAGCAGTCAGCGTCGAGCTTGAGCAGTAACTCAGAATCCAAGATGGCATTCTCATGGATAACTTACCAGTGCACGCGTGCGTTCTTCACCATCGTGGTCCTCATTAGCATATCTGTGTCGCCGGTGATCGCTGCGACCCCGGCGACATTGGCCGGGCCCGGTATGCCGCAGCAACCCGTACATCACTCGGGATCATCCCACAAGTCCGGCGGGCTGGACAGCTTCCAAACTGGCATGATCATCGGCTTCGTGACTTTCGCCGTGCTTGCCCTCTGCATGATGCTCCTGATTCTGTACTTCCTGGTGCGCGGCACACGGAAAGAGCTGCGCAAGGCACAGGTGGAGCTGGCCGAACTGCGGGAACAGCGCCGCCAAGACATGGCCACCGAGAGGCTGCAGGTCAAAGGTCGGGCCTCCGAGCTCCGCTGCATCGTGGACGAGGAGGAAGACGACTCGTCTGATCTCGTCAAGGACGAGAATGAGCAAGACGACGGCGTGGGCTACGACTACCAGCCGCCGCCCTCGCCGCCGGCCTACGATAACTACACGTACGTCGCCATGGAAGCGCAGAGGAACGGTCGCCATGGACGGAGCAAGCGCAAGGCCAATGATTGCATAATAGAAAATTAGCGAAGGTGAAAATCTGCGAGTAAACTCCAAATGAATATGCAAATTTAGCCCAGGTGAGATCCAGTTATGCACAGTGCTATTGGAACTTGACAGCCTGCACAGACTTTTCTTCGGTGGCTGGTACCACGTACGCACTGCAGATGGAAATAATCCGTTACATCGGCAACCAGCCTGATAATGGGAGACTTTCGAGACGCTTGGTGGCAGCAGACACACCGGTCCTTTTCTATTGTTGACGTCATTGTCAACATGCGCATGCGCATGTCTCAGAAGTCTTGTTATCTACTATTCTAATTTAAGTATTTTGCATTGCAGGACTGTCTGTGATCTCAAGTGACGTAAATATGAAAATCCTTGTTTCAAATTTGAGTTTTAGGCAATTTTTTTTAAACTCGAGGCCTCCACAATCATTGGCATTGAATACAGTTCGAAAGGCGCCCCTTGATTGGCACTTCTCAGTTTAATAAATGTTCTTGAGCGCACGTCAGTCAACGTGACACAGATTGTATGACAGATAGATAACAGCGAGAATTAGCGAACAAAAAGAGATTCTGCTGACGTTATTTTCAGAGGTATTGCTCAATAAATCGAAATCAGAGCTTATCGAAAAAAGCGTCTAAGCCCCAAAACAATCAACGCGTTACCAAATTACATCCTTAGCCCAGGATCGCAGGAACTGGAGGAAATTTGTGGTCGCCTGCTCCGCAGCCGAATGAATGATGAATGATGATGTTACAAAAGTGACGCCGTGTTTTCACAAACGCATTGAGTGACTGAGATGAACAAGACTCCTCGATGATAAATCCTGAACTATTAAACTTAATGCAACGCCTGAATAAACCCCCGTCATCTGATCGGTGGGTCGTTGCTCGCATATCATTGAATTATTCGTCCCAACCCTCACAAAACCGCGCCACAAAAACCAGAAGTTTCATGTCACGACAAATTGAAGTTTCATTGGACGGTCACACTATTGGAGGCGCGATCTGATAATACAATTTGCTCTGATCAATGAAATGAGGATGATTTATTCAGGTATTGTATAAAACAAAATAACGAAGGATTCACAATCGTGCACTGGAAATAATTGTCCTGGGGACAGATGGAATGTTCCATTCCACTCGGTTTCGCCTGGTCGAATCGACCATATGTCACCTCACAGTTATTGCCATTGCACTCAAAAACTTTAATTATTCGTATATCCATTGCTTTTGTAATACGCTCTAAGAATTAGCAACAGGTACGGCTGTCAAGCTTACTTCTAGGGATGCTTTGACACCAGTGTAAACCTTTCTTGGTTTAATATCTCTGACCGAAGTTTGATTCCAAAGCGAGGCTTTACTTGCGAACAAACTAATCGTATACTCTTTAAGTCGTCACTGCGTTGATAGCTAAGCTGTTGCGTAAGTATCCATACCCGCACCAGTGCAGCCCGGTTAACCGTAAAGATGCGTCACTGTAGTTGACAAGCTCAAAACGTGTACAGAGGTGTTCAGGCAATACGACGTTTTTAAACGATAGGAGTTTGTGTCAAAATATATTTACATAATAAGTCCTACTTCTTCATAATAATAGATGTAGATAACATTTCAAATGCATACTCCCATATTTTGTGTGTTTTTTATAAAACGGAGACATAGAAACGTGATTATCTGTTCTCTTTTGTGTATACTTAAAGCGGTATTGCTTGCATCGTAAGAAATTCGTAAGTATTCAGTGTACATGTGTTTATTACAGACAATTATTTTTATAGGCGTTTATCAATGAAATTATAGTGCTTTTATGCTTACAAATAGTTTCCTGGACAATTTATAGTCGATGCTTCAGAAATGCAGTTGGTTTAAATTGGCAGCGCTGTGGTATAATATTCCCACATTGTCATCACTGGTCAATCACAAGTCCTCCCTGTTACGTTTTACTTCATGCAGCTTAAATAAATCACTTCCCAGGGGAGGATTTATGAAGACTGAACGTGATGTGTTTATTCTATGCTTCGTCCATGCATACATGATGGCGACTGCCATAACTCTACGCCAATTGAGGGCGCTATAACAATATCGTTACACTCCCGTCGCTAGTTAACTTAACCAGGCTATTGAAATGAAGGCCAAGTTCGCGCAAGGACTATAGTTGACCAATGGTTAACTAACGTTTGCCCGAACTCTGTCTAGTCAACGGTGGTTGACTACGCTAGTCGACTATATTTGGAACCAGCCTACTGGGGTTGGTTGCTTCGCTGGTAACCAATAGCCGCGCGCATTCATAACGCTAGCAGAGAGCCAGGATCCAGAAGTTTTGCGATGACATTTTGACCAGCGTTTGACTAGAGACGTTCGCACGTTGCTATCAGTGCGCAGGCGTAAGGTACGTCACAAATCAACCACTAGTCGACTAATGGTCCTTGCCCGAACTTGGCCAGAATTGCTACTTATGATTTCACTTGCGATTGACTTGTGACTGGACTTGTGATTTATGACATAAATAATATGCACGGTTGTACAGAAATGATGTTTTAATGTAATGCAAAAAATCAAACATTTCTCAACGGTTCAGAAAATAAAGAAATATGTATTATAGCGACATCAATTCCCATCATTGTTTGGTTAGAAGGAATTGGCATTCAGAATGTCCAACTGTGATGGTGTGTGCGTGGATAAATTATATATAAAATGTCGCATTGCATTATTGGCAGGTGGCAACGCCATGAGCAAATTTCTTCCAGGCATCTAGTAAGTATGCAATATTTTTGTTGTTGACAGAGACCGATGGAAACTTAGGCTGATTTCCGTACATACAAAAGCAGTGCAAAAATCTCCTTTGCACCCATAATCATATTTTCTCCATCCCCTGCAGAGTTTATTTACCCTAACCAACCCGAGTGGTGTTAATCTCGGAAATGCAGATGGAAATTTATTTTTTTTGAAATTATTAAACTATGCTAAGTAGAAAAAAACTCATCTTTATTACATATGCAAAGTTTTAGATAAATTGTGTAATTAAAATAGTTTGTATTAGAACGCTTTCGCCCATGAATTAGTGCATTCCCTGATACGTCACAGTAAAAGCGCCCTCAATCGACAGGAAATAGCATAGAGGTATTGGGGGAACCGAGAAAACCTGTATACACCAAAAGTGTGAAAGATGTCTGCACAAATTTGTTTGAAGTATCAAGCTACTTTCGTGACTTTCTTAGAGCGCTAATGTATCTCGCTGAATAAAGAGTTTGGACGTGTGATGTTTCTTGCTGTCGGTTTGGAGTATCGGCGATAATGACTTTGTAAAATGTTGCCGGACCAGGTCATACACGATTCCGATGCAGGGATTATGCAGTTGAGCACAGCATAGAGTGTGAAGAACGCAGGGCGTAACAATGGTAAGTCCGTTTTCAGTGTACATATGTATAGGAGTGTATCTCTACGTAAATGTATCGCATTGGCAGGACAAAATAACGGCTCTCAATAACTGAATGGCCCGCTATGCAAGCGTTAGGTAACGCTGCATTCCGCTTCTGAATGATTCTTTACACCTGCATTATACCGTTTGAGGCTTTTCCATTATACGGATTCTGACAATGTAAAGTGTTCTTGCGATTTTGTTCTTGTGCGAAATGCCTTAAAATCGGGGCCCTACACGTACGTGTCCGCATTTGTACTGAACTTTCGAAACTTTAACTTAAGTGGCGGCACATAAGTCTTGCGCAATAAAGGAAAACACGTGAGGGCGCTCTGCAGGGTCAGCGTATGTGGCCCTCTAACAATAGACCTTTCCATCTCCAACCCGTGGTTAGGACATTATTTTTCGGCCAACCACGGTTCGGCAAACTATTGAAAGCCTATTGCAAAAAATGAAGAATAGTCAATATACAATGATGTGTCCAAAAAATCGGATTGTTAAAAATACCACTCGTCAATTGCTAAAAAATACTGTATAAACAAAAGATTTTGTCTTCCATAATGAGGTTGTGAAGATGACATTTTTGGCAAAGTCCGTTGCCAACCACGGCTTAGATTAATGCACCCAAGGTAGCGGCCCATACACCACCAATATATCAATAAAAAGCCTGAAACACTACTAAAAAAAAACTGAAACTACACATATTTCAAATATGTGTTTTTTGGATGTTTCACACCAAATCCAGCACGTTTAATTTGTCACATTTTTTGAAAAAAAACCCTGAATTCAGGTAAAAACCTGAAAAGTGGCATCTCTGATACAAAATGGCGCTCAGTGTTTACATATAATAGAAAGGTCTGTAAATCGGGGGGGGGGGGATTATGGTCACTCTTCACTCGGCTGCGAATTCCCTTAATCATCAGAGGGAGGGAAAAAATGTTTGTAATTTGTGCATTTTAGTATAGGCTTACACGGAGGCCTATATATTTTTGCGACAGCACATCAGCCCCAGTTTATTTGAAACCATCTTCCATAGCTCAGTCTGCGTGCAATTAACTTGCAATCAATTTCACGTCAGCGTAAAGGCCGGAGGGCCGTCAGTTAGCATTACAGTCCGTTCGGCCGGAGACGGCACACAGACATCATAATCTCGCCTCAAAGACGCACCGGTGATTCTTATAAACCTAGAAATGTCAGTTGGTGATGTGTTGCGCAACATGAAATCCTCCGTGAAGGCGACACGAGCTGTCAGAATTAGAATTTGGTGACATACAGGACGAGTGAAAAAAAAAGCACTTTAAAAATCTAGGATATGAAAGCCCAATTCATAACCTTTCTTTTAAAAGTACAAAAATCATTCAAATCACTTTATGTACTTTTCAAGTTACGGAATTTTAAACACAACCAACGTTTTAAAGTTCTGTCCGCCGTCACAAAAAAAGGTGTGCGTTCTTTCAGCAAAACGAAAACAATTCACACACATCCCTATGTGATTTGTTTTCGTTTTGCTGAAAGAACACTTACCTTCTTGTGATCCGTGGACAAAACTTTAAAACGGTGGTTGTGTTTGAAATTCCGTAACTTAAAAAGTACTTGAGTGATTTGAATGATTCGTGTACTAAAAGAAAGCTTATGAATTGGGCGTTTACATCCTAGATTTTGAAAGCGCTACATGCAGAACTTCACTAAAACAATGGTCCCCACATTTGGGTTTCGCTTTTTTTGACTCACCCTGTATATCTGCAGTAGGTCAGAGCAAAGAGTGAAATGGCTTTTCATGAAAATGAAAACCGAAGTATGCTTCTTCGTTTTTCAATTCCTGCCGTCCAAGGAAAAATATCTACATGAGAACGAAAAAAAAATGTGTAAAACCTAATCTTCCACTACTGTGAGCCCTTTTTGTGCTGTCATAATATCTGGAGTTGTGTTTACTCGCTATTGTAAAATTTAACATAAGGTGGTTAGTCCCGAGTTGCACGGACATTGGGCTGCGTGAATGAATCACAGAGGGCGCTATTCTTTGACGCTGGTCCCCTTCAAGCGTTGTGCTGGGGTTCGGGTATTTTTCACTGGGCATTTGCTTGGTACAAGTGCGTGAACGGTGGTTTTCTACGGTATTGAAGAGGGCTTCGCGTGTGTAAGTGTATAACGTGCCCGAACCGCAGCAGGTCATCAAGGTGTAGACCTGTAATTAGGCCCAGAATTCCCCATACGCGGGCCAAATCACAATTTGTATGCCCTCAAATTCTTTGCTATTACAGCATAATTATTTTGTGGGCCATGAACTTGAAGGTTTGTACGAGAAGATGGGTGGAAGCCGTACATAGGGGTGTGAGCTCGTATTTCGGTTTAATTCGGATGAAATTGGGCCCTAAAATTGCTCTATTTTGCAACGGAGCGCAGGCGTCATTGTTCAAAATGGCGATGGGCGACAGGACTACTTTTCCGGGGGTGATCATCTTTGGATGGAATTTCCTCCCAAAAGTCATGGGATAATTGAACAAAATTTAACCGACAATGAAAGATTATGAAATATGTTAAACCCGGATAATCCTTTTATATTCATTGCAAATTACTGGTTCTATGCCTTTTAAGTAAAAAAAAAAGGCTTTTGCGACTTCTTACTTATTCCATACGGTTGCGTTTACATCACAATACTGGGGATTTTTTTGGAACTCAGAAAAGAGAATTAAGCTATCATGAAACCTTGAAACGGTATATTTGTTTACATTTGAATGAATTTTATAGAAAGTGGTTCCGTGTTCGAATTATGTTTCCAATTTTTGAGGACCTATTCTTCGAATGTCTTCATTTACAAGCACTTATTTTGTTCAAATGCACATTAAAGTTTGATTTAATATCTGGAGAGTTACGCTACTATTGTACACAAATTCTAGTGCAAATGACGTTCACTTAAAATAGGGTCTGTTTGATTTAGACGGAGTTTTATTTTTTTTGTGGGGGTTTTTTGGCAGATAGGATATCTCAGTAATTACCCGGCGAAAGCAGTGTCTACAAAGAGTCCTAAATTGCGCCCTCTTTAGTCGGAAGGCAATATGACGGCCAGTAAAATGATGGCGCTATTCACGCTCTACCTTCGCTCGTAGCAAAAAGAAAAAAGGCGCCCATGGGCGTGCGTGACAGCTAGGGTACTTATCGGACTCCGTGTGCGAACAAGAGAGGGCGCTTTTTTTTACTACTTTCGAGAGACACACTGCGTTCTTGTACTGGTTGTGCACAAAGCCATATAATGTCTTCGAGTGAGCGTTGGGCGTCGTAGGCAGTACGTACAAGGTGAGTCAAAAAAGCGGAACCCAAACCCCCAAAATATACTTCGTATTAAAAATATATATAATTATGTGGCACCAAACATAATAATGACTGGACAGCCAATTTCATAAGCTACTATTACATGAAAAAAATACTGAAATTGATCAATCCGTTCAAACAATATCAACATTTAAACGCAATGACCCTAAAACCTGTTTCGTCCAAAAATAAAAGCAGTTTAGTGTGTATTCTAACTGTTTTGAACAACAACGAAAATGACACAATACTTGTTTCAACAACTGCAGTACACTGTACACAATATCTTTATTAAAGCTATAGTCCATTATTTGCAGCCATCCGAAAAGTAACTGGAGTAATTATTGTTGAAAAATATACTTGGTTGAAAGATAGTAAGGGGACTAAACTCCCTGTGAGATTATTCCTTCTGGCAAGCTGTCATTTTGAAGTAATCAACGAAAGAAGGCCTTTCCAACGGTGCGTCTTAAGCAAGATTCAGTTACCTTTTTTGCTAACAATTTAAATTTTCGCCCTTAGGTGGACAATATGATTTTTTTTGTATATACACGCGAATCAATTTCTTTTTTCTTTTTTTCCGAGTTTAGTTATAGTTATGAGTCAGGAAAGTACGTACAGCGCCACGCAGTTACATCACACCTGCATTGGTGATGGCATTAACGACTAGTCAACGTCACCAGTTAAATCAGGCCTGACTGCTTTTACGAAAACATCATTATTCCAGAAATCAGTAGGGCCCAGGTTCAAGTTACTAGCATGACCTTGTTTGCGGTCGGGCAAATCACATCCGCTGGAAGATTTTGACGGAGTGTCTGTCTGCGACAACCACATCCCCAGAGGGGGTGAACGCCATTCCTATAGGATTGCGCAACCCTTGAGCAACTGTCGATATGAATGCACCATCGGAGTGGTAATGTTGCACTCCATTTTTGTTAAGTTCACCGGAGTGAACAGCGACGTAGATGCTCCCATCATCATCGCACAGGACACCAGTCGGTTTGGCTGGTTTGCCATTCAGGTAGGTCGTCACGCTGAAATGCACGTTGCCCTTAGAGTCTACGCATAGCAGCTTCTTCTCCTCGTAGTTTGTGAACATCAGCCGCCCTTTGTTGTTCATTGCCAATGGTTCTCCTAGTGCCCAGCCACTGACGACATCTTGACATTTTACCCCGATGAACGCCATATCCATCTTTGCAGGTTCGCACTTGATTTCCTTCTGGAATTCCAAGTTGCGCATCACCGACGTCTTGCGCGCCAAAAGCTCGAAGTCATCGGCTCGTCTCATCAAGTCATTTACTGCCGTGGCGATCTGATCTGCGCGTTCTATCTGCTCATGGTTGTATAGGAGCGCCTTTTCGAACTCGCTGTCTCTCTCCTCACCGATTTTATCGAGCTTTTCGGTGAGAAGCTTTGCTTTGTTTCTGATTTTAGCGATCTCTTCCTCCGCTTTGGCAGCAATAGCACTTCGCACCTGAGCCAGTTTCTTTTGTAATCCATTTCGTGCTTGTTTGATGGAGTCTCCATTTGATGAAAGTTGCTTTTTGATTTTCTCGAACTTTTGTAATTCGTCGTTGACATTCTTACGGATTGATTTTATAACGTCAGAGATTGCAGTGTACTTGTGATCTGGTGGCGTGTGCTCGGTTGCAGCACACCTCCAGCAAATTAGTATATTACAGGTTTCACAATACAAACATATGTCATGATCACTATGTTGTCTACATTTTGGTGCGACAGTCTTGGTAAGATCCGTAGGTAAAAACCTCGATTTGTCCAGCTCTATGATGCGATGGTCTTTGGTGTTCCTCAGACGGTTGTGTTCCTCTTGGCATTTCTCGCAGAAGTTCTGCTTGCAGTCCAGACATCTTGATACAGCCTCATTTCCATCTTCACACGATTCACATGTTGCTCTTGTAGATGATGCATGCCTTAATGCCTGCTCTTCTTTGTTTACCTTATCAACAAGAGAACTCAATAGTAAACTGGGAGACAGTTTTTGCACTCCTCCGTCAGGAACTTGCGTCTCTTTTCTGCAGATTGGACACTTTATCTTCTTTCTGCTCACCATCTTTTCCAGACACTTTAGGCAGAAGCTGTGTTGACAGTTCAGCATCTTGGGATCTTTGAAACGACAGAAACAGATCGGACATTCCAGCTCCTTGCTGATCTTGTCCAACACGGTTTGGGTTGCAGCTTCCGCCATCTTTCTTAATAAAACAAACAAAATATAGGGCAAAGTTTTTAGTCAAATACTGTTTTTGTTTGTAAGTGTTTTTTTTTTCCAAATTGAAATTTGACAACAATTCATGATCCCAATTCATCTATATTCACCTGAATATAAGCGACGTTTTAAAGTAAGCCGAACGCATATGCCTGTGGTAACACCTCAGAAGTACTTCTCTCGGACTGGAGAGAGCCTAGCCTAGCAAAAGTCAAACTGTCGCAACCAAGAACGTTTTTTTCCAATGCACGAACACTCTAGCACACAGTAGTAAATGTCGACTTGTTCTCGTCACTGCTTACGTGCAGAAAAGACCAGATTGTTCTGGAATATTCCTGTTGATCGAACTTTGATGTGGGGCGTATGCACTCGGAATATCGACTGATGATTTAGAATTAACAATGAATTTGTTAGTTTACTGGTATTTCAAAGTACACCTACAAGATCGATAGCAAGATCTGGAATGGCTTAATTTGACGTTATTATGCCATAGTTCAAACAGTTATCGTCATCTGAACTTCGCTCTGTAGATCACGATTAATTCTCATGTAACTCTAAGCCGTGCAAAGAACGAGTAATCTGCCCAAGCAACGAAAATGTCCCTTGACCTATTTGTAATCAGGATTCTTACCAATGCTCTGCTTTTAACACTTGTTATTACTTTTAACACCTGTTATTCCCTTTAACACATGTTTCTGGTGTCATTAACAACAAAAATAACCCATTCACTTAATACTGGGCGCCTTTGAAACCCCCAACTCTAAACCTGTGAATTATAACCAACCATTGAGGCGATCAGGGTAATTTGGTGGCCTAAATTTTATGACTTCTAAAGTTCTAATACACGTCATAGTACCCTTATATGTAATCAATAGCGCCCCATCTGACAACAATCAATGACATTAATGTCCATAAATGTTGGAAATGCGATCAATATAGAGGACGCTATCTGATGCCTTTGGACGAGTTGGACAAGCATGTGAAAGCCGTCTGCTTTCTTCAAGATCAGATATGGAGTGCTTGCTGAGCAGTCCTAAATATCATCAGTACTAAACACTTAAATAATGAGCTACTCAGCTATACACTCTTAAACATGTCGAGACAAAATAATGGAGCACTGTTATACATGAATGTTCAGATGCAAATTGCTCTTTCCCAAGCCATTTAACTAATGGTTAAGTGGTTTGGGAAATGAGGAGCCGCCATATTGCAGACAAGGGAGAGGGGAGTGGCATTTAAGCGTGCCACCTGAGACAATCGACACCACTTCCCCCCAGCGAGTCAACGATGAACACATCCTGCAGACGGTAAACTGACATTGGGTTGGTATCGTCTCACAACAGCCATAGTTTTCTGGTGCCGCAGTCTGAATTTCTGTATACTAACCTGATATAAAATATCTGCAAAACAAAGCTACCCCAAGACTTTGTTAAATGACTGTAATCTGCCACCATCTGTACACTCATCACTTAATATCCACAGGTGTGTCACTGCCAGACAAAGTGGACTTGAAACTTTTAATTGTTAACTATTTTGATTTGCGGTGAAACTGTCAACTTCTCGGCCAGCTGTAGCGGCTTTTGACAAGACTTGCAGGTCTGAATTTTGAAGATTGGGATGCATCATATTCCATTAGTAAACATGATCAGTGTCGTTATGGCAGCTGTGATGTTAGTTGTCACGGCACACAACTGCCTCAACCCGTCTCCAGGCAAGTGTACTCGTGATTTTCACGGGGCCACAAACCGGACCTTGAAGAATCACGCCTATCAGACAAAGATCACAGCATCTGTTGTGATCTGCGGGCGTGACTGCTCTATGGACCCACGGTGTGCATCCTTCAACTTCAATTCCTGCAGACGGGTCTGCGAGCTCAACGCGGCAACTAGGATCCAGAGACCCGTGGGAGACTTCATTGAGCTGCATGGCAGTGTCTACTTCGACGAGGACCTGGAAACGCCTCTCACTTCGGCGGTGGGCCCTGCAAGGTACGGCAGCTGCAAGGAGCTCCTGGAGGCATGCCACACCGAGAACGGCATCTACACCATCTTTCCCACCGGTACGTCGGGCACCGGTGAGATCCAGGTCTACTGCGACATGGAGACCGACGGTGGCGGCTGGATCGTGTTTCAGAGGCGGCGAGACGGCACGGTGGACTTCTACCGGACTTGGACCGAGTACCGGTCCGGCTTCGGTGAACTTGACGGCGAGTTCTGGTTGGGGAACGAGCACCTGCGCGGACTCACTCAGTCGGGGCAGTGGCGTCTGAGAGTAGACCTGGGTGACTGGGATGGCACGGAGACCTGGGCCGAGTACGGAGAGTTCGCCGTGTCTGGAGACAGTTTCACCCTTCGCGTGGGTGGGTACGATCCAAGAAGTACCACAGGCGATTCCATGGGCGTTCACAACGGCCTTGACTTTATCACCAAGGAAGGTGGTAACTGCGCACTCCAGTACGAAGGCGCCTGGTGGTTCGCCTGGTGCCTGGATTCGCATCTCAACGGGAAATATTATGATCAAGCTACGTACAACCTTGGCATCATGTGGTCCATAAGAAAAAGGTATTATCAAAATAATTATCAGTACTATACTGAGTTTAATTCTTTGAAATCCTGTTCTATGAAAATGAGGGAGGTACTGTGAGGGAGAACGAAAGTGCATGGGCTTTATTCACGAATCGGCCACATCAAATTGAAAGTGAGGTAAAATCTTCATTTTTGGAACTTGCGAAGAGAAATGAAAGCAATGTCATAAAGTTAATTACAAATTTATACCAGTCTGCTTTAATTAATAATTTCGGGGACTCCAGCTACATTTTGGTGCCTGTTATGCTTCAGAAACAGTGAATCGGTTGATATGAAGACAAAAGTTGGAATATTTTGTTTAGTTTGCCTCTCAGTGATTCAGAAGTAGGAGGCGAAGCCGAAGCCGAACCCGAAGCAAAGGTTTCGAAAAACCCCAGAGGCCGTACTTGAGCAAAGTACATTTTGAGCAACTGATACACTTTATCGATGAGCATTATAATTGGATGATCTGTAAACTTAATAGCAAAAAAGTAGGCCTATCACATGAAACGTAAACTCCAATCTATTTCAGCACCAAAAGTTGCCCGAATTTTGAATATTTTGCTGTCTTACATTTACTGTGCCTGTTTGGCGGTTCTTTGTTCAGTATAAATGAGAGTAGGTCAGTGAGACAACTTTTTTCACAAAGGTTTTCGATGGAAACAATTTTGGGTTCACAATTTTTGCACAAATCGCCTGAACTGAAGGGTGTGGACCTAAAATGACATCACAGCAATAGCGCCCTCAGTTGTCAGGAGAAGCATAACTCATTTTAAATGTTGAATAAAGTGCCCTTTTAAGAGAAATATATATAGATATATATATATATATATGACCAGAAAGGGAGGTCAAGTAGTTTCAATACACTTAAGAGGAATTGAAAATTGCACAAAATGTGTTCCAAGAAAACAAGTCGTTTCATGATACCTTTAGGTATTTTACATAGTTATCCAGAAGTGACCTGTAGAATACCGCCGACACGAAAGAACACAATCAAACACATTTCCTCTTTCACACTGAACGTAGAGGCGTATCAAGTTAGGTCTTTTTTATTGGGGGGGGGGGTAAAAAGGTCTTGAAAACGGCACTCGCACATCCGTGCTGAAATGTAGACAGGGTTGGTTTTTTTCTCCGTACACTGTGGGGCGCTGTTCAAACCGGATGATCATGCACACTACCCGAAAATAGATGGTGCTTTTAGGGCCTTTTTTTACGGTACTTATTAAAAAAAAAAAAGGCACTGGTTTTCATAAAAAAGGCACTTGTTTTAAAAAAAAAGGGGGGGCACTCTTCAGAAATACTGGTGGGTAAACCGTGGTGAAAAAGGGGAACTCGAATGGAAAAGGGCAGTATTTACAATTTTTTTGGGGGGGGGGCTGTAAAGACCCCACCCCCCCCCCCCTCCCCCGGCGCTGGCTACGACTCTTGAATTCAATACTTTAAAGAAAAATGCAGTGATATGGCCAAAAAAATAGTTCTGCTTCCGATTACATGGCATTTGAAAATAAGGTAGGTAGGTAAGGTGGGGTTTTTTTTGGGGGGGGGGGCATTTTTTTGTGTACGATCATGGAGGTGTCTGCGTGTAGTCAAGGGTAAAAGGTAGTAATTTATGGTTTGGGGGGTTTTTACCTCATATTTTCCCTAAAGCAAATTAGGGTAGGGACTATCAAAATAGGGTAACCAGTAGCAGAACTTTTTTTTTTGCCTATCAATTATTGAAAAGGCATCATTAAAAAAGTGCTTTTGAATTGGTTCTGACATTCGGAATTCCATGACAACGGGTCATGCTAGATTGAACCGAACCATTAAGTTGTTTCGTGAATTTTTTTTAATTTATAATTTACATGGTTTACCATTATGTCGGCTTTGGCGTGCTACTAAAAGGTTCTTAATGGCGGAAACACACTAGCATATAAAAACAGTTTCAAACAGACAATAATGTCTTTGTCCTTCGAAATGTATGTTTACTTTGAAACTTTTGAGAAAAAAATAGGTTAGAAAGGAACCTTTTTTAAAATGTACCTCGAAATAAAATGTATTTAACACAATTGAACAGTTTGAAACAGGACCACAAATCTTATTAAAATGATTCTATATTCTAGGAGACTGTGCAAGAACCTTTACAGGAAACATACAGTGGAAATTCAGCTCACCTTGTTTTTATGCTCATTACTATGTGTTGCAACAATACATACAAGATCCTAATACTTGTTTTCATTGGAAGTGACAAGAAAGTGGTAATTTTTCAATTATTTGCAAATCCTTTCATCAATACATGTAAGAGGGCGCTATTTTGCTTTTGTCACACAAGGAACTCCTTGTCAAAACTGCATATGAACAGCACAAAACTTAGTCCTTCAAAATTACCTACAATAAAAAGTTTTGAAGAAATGTTTGCCACTACTATTGTCCAAACAAGCTGTTTAACATGATAAACAGGTAAAAAGTGGAACTTACTCCAAGAAAATGAAGAAAAGTTTGATAAATATTTGTACACAAAGCTATGGAGACACTACTGTTCTGCCTTGAATGACATCACGCTTTGGCTCATGAATATGGAAATTTTCATTAGCATAAAAACTAAAATGTTCAAATTTCTCCCTTATATTGCTACAAAGGAGGTGGAAAGTCATAGTAACATGGCAAGAAAGCTGTTTTCAAAGTATTTAAGTCATAAAAATCCTATTACATGTTCCCTTTAAGTAAGTCATGTATAACATGAATAATGTACAATATTATTGTTTGAGAATACTTAGACATAACAATTATGCACATTGTGTAGGTAATCAAAATTAGAATCATGTCGGTGCATTCGACATCGCAAAAAACATTTCAATATAATTATGTATAACTGTATAGTGTTAATGCTTTAAATTTAAAGCTTGCAAGTTATTTTTTTTTGAAATTATTTCACGTGTGACAAAAAAATGTCATGAATTTGTTTAAATTTTTTGGATCGATTGATTGTTTTGTGTATTATAATTAATTATAAAGAGGGACTGATGAACCGTATATCCGAACTTTACTTTATCATTTTAACAAATAAAAGTAGTTAAGAAGACGGAGTAGGTTTATAGAATGTAAAAAGCTATCCTTTAGGCCAAACAAAAAAGTCTCCGGTTTCTGGTATGCACGCGCGTCGCCGTAGCCATGCGCGTCGGCAAAATGAAAAAGTTTTTTTTTTCAATGAAAGATGATGTCTCAAAACCGCCAAACTCACTGGTTTGACTGGAATCCTGCTGCTGCACAATTTTAACGTGCTTTTAGATTGGGTTATGGTCGAGAATAAGCTTTATGTGGCCTCTCTGGACTCCCATATATTTGCACTAAGTTTAGTCGGGCACCATTTGCAGTCATCCGCCGACATTTGAAGCAAAAAAATCAGGTAAAAAAAAAAAAAGCCGCGTCGCCGCACCACTTTTTGGGCAAGCTCCATACCAGAAACCGGAGACTTTTTTTTTTGGCCTTAGAGGCTACCTCACATTTTCCTTTCAGTTTCGTGATGTAAATAATACTACAACTGCACGCGTCTGAAACTTTGGATTTGTTTCATTGGAATGTTTGCATATACTGAATGTTTATTTTAAACTCTGCGCAGAGTTAATCACTGTTTAAAAATATATAGGGTAAAACACTGGTGGGCAATGTTATTTTCCCAACAATGGTAAGAATTTGCGTAATTGTTGGTTGATTCGGGTAAAGCAAGAATTTGCCCAAGAGTTTAGAAAAATGGTGACTTACATTTTGGGCTACATTCCAAATCGATTTACTCAACTGTTTTGTGTATAGCGCCACCGTTTTCTTTCAATAATGTTCCGCATTGGCTAAAGAGCGGTAGAGGGCGCTCGTAACTTTTGCAATTCTGCAAAAATTAAGTCAACATGTACGGTATTAACATTTGTAACAGAACAAGTTTACAGCTGTCCATCAATAGAATACTATAGTTAACATAATCCTGAGAAAACAAACTAGAACAACAACATCACCAACACCAACAACAACAACAACAACAACAACAACAACAACAACAACAACAACAACAACAGCACTGTACATATAACATACATCGGCGGAGTTGTACTGTCTACACAGAAGACGATCAAGTACGTGTTGTTTAACACTGAATGCAAGACAGACTTTTTCAAGAAAAAGCAGAAAAACCGATTACATTTTTAAAGACACCATTAAACGTGCATTTCAACCTCAATAATTAATGAGTTCTGACATTTGGAGTTCTTTCGCAAAGAGTCATGCTAGATTGAACTGACGTTTTATTATTGTTTCGTGAAAATTTAATGTTTTAGATGTGCCTGTTATTCATATCATAATTTACATGGTTTACCATAACGTCCGCCTTGGCTTGATACTAAAAGGTTCTTAATGGCGGGAAAACTAGTATACAACAAAATTAAAAGCAGACAAAAATATCGGTGTTCTTGTACTAGTCCGTCTACTTTGAAACATTTGAGGAAAACAACTGTCACCTTTGACCCTCTCGACTTTTTTTTTACAAAATTGAAAAGTTTGGAAACAGAAAAGAAATCTTTTTACAATGATTTTTATGTTGCAGGAAACCGCCAGACTTCACTGAGAACATTTATGTAACGAGCCAATGTATAATAATAATGTCATGTATAGCATGCATGTTGTACAATGTTATTGTTTGAGAATATTTAGACATGCACATAAGTAGATATCAAAAGCAGAATCGAGTCGGATCATTCGACATCGCAACAAAAAAATTAAATATATTAATTACTGAATAGTTAGTGTTAGTACGTTACACTGCTGTAAATTTAAAGCTCGCAAGCATTTGTATTTTGAAAACATTTCACGAGAAAAAAAATAAATGTCTTGAATTTGTTTTAACAATTTTGATCGATTGATTTTCCGTGTATAACAAAAAAAAAAACCTGATGAATCTTAAATCTACACTTATATTTATCATAGTAATAAACATGGTATAGTAATAATGTCATGTACGTGTATACCATGTATACAATTGATTGTTGCTTGAGAATATACACAGACACGTACGCTGCAAAAGCTGTAGTGTTAATTTAACACCATTTGGTATCTATATAGGACAACACCAGTAAAATTTAACACCAGATGGTCCTATATAGATACCAATGGTGTAAATTTAACACTCCAGTTTTTGCAGTGTACATAAAAGATATCAAAATCATGATCATACGAGTGTATTCGACATCTCAAAAAAGAAGTATTTATATGAATGTATAGTGTTAAAGCGTTTAACTGCTGCAAACTGAAAGCTCGGATGTAATGGGGGGTTTTCGGAAGTCTGATATGTGTGCATTATTTCTCTAGAACACTGTAACAAATTCGTTTTCATTGTTCGACTCGGTTGATCTGTGTATCATAATAATATGAAAGGAACTGGTAAACTGTTGATTTGAACTTCGTCATTTTAGGTCAACCAAAAGAACTAAAGTATTCAAGAAAATGAAGCATCCAGCCCCATCCCCACCCCTTCCCATTTTTGATTTTACGGAGGCCGGATGATAAGTGAAAAAAAACTGTCTACATTTTCAGCACGGATGCTACAGAAATTGGGCGCCCCCCCCCCCCGTCTTAACAAACAGCACCCCCCCCCCTAACTTCCAGCCCTCCCCGTAACATCATGCCCCCGCCCCTTTTTTTGCAAACGCCGGCTGCGCGCCGTCTGACTCCCGCGGGACAAGATGGGAAGATGTTGGTTTGCGCTGGCGCTCTGATCAGTTGCCACCAATGACGGATTGAAACAAGTCTACAGTTAAATCTGCACTTTGTTCCCCGCCGGCTTATTTTAAGCAGCAGCAACTTGATTAATAGCCTTTCTCTCCACCGCGCACTGTCAAATATTCATCAGCTTTTCTTTGAAAAGAGAAAAACAAGGAAGGGGCCGTCAAGTCTGCTCAGCAAAATACAAATTGTCCCGTCGTGCTTGCGCATAATTGTCTTATATGCCAACATGCGATTAATGCTGGAACATTTCCCAAGTCGTTGAATTAAACTAAAATTACAATCTTTTTGCAAATTCTTTTATTCCTTACTTAAAATCCAAAATTGCCTGGAGTGCTGCTCTTGGGGTTGTCATTTTAGGGAGAAATATCACTAATACAGTTAGCAATACTCCCCAAATTGAACACAAAGTGAAAGATGCGCTACTTTGATGTGTCTTGAACACCGTGAAAGTTTAGTGTTTCCTTATTTTGGGCATTGCTGCTTTCGAGGGTTATTGACTAGCTAGCTAACTTTCATTAAAAATTTACAATCAGTTGGTTTCTCTTGCATTTTTTTTGAGAGATGGCTGGTAACTTCCATCTCAACCTCATCCCCAATGTACGGTCCCACTAACTGCTATACATATTGTCTTGATGTTGAAAGTTGAGCCTGGGAACCCGGTTGTCTCCCATCTGTCTTTGCACCTAGCTGTATCAACAACAAATAACGGCCACTTGGGTCCAACTCAATTGCCCTCCGTTGCAACCTCCGCCCTCCTAGCCGGGTATCAAAGAGATTGCCCGTACGTAAAATTACATAGAAGGGCAGCGGGGGGTTCCCACGCGTTGCCACATTAAAGCAAACACCATTTTGCTTCTACACATTTCCGTAGAACATTCTGTTATATTCAGTGTGATGTTTTCAGTGCATGTTTTTTATATTCAGAAATGGAGTTTCCGGATCAAAATGGTTTTCGGGTGTAAAAGAGAAAATATATCACGTATGTGTTAATTGAAAACATTAAAATCTTTTCGCCAATTTCATGGGGATTTTCTATTTTTCTATGGTTTAAATTGTGTTCTGGAAGGTATATGAAACCTTTCACTAGCACTGCGTGAACCGTCATCATTTTTGTATCACTCCTGGTTCAAACGAAGTCATCATTTAACCCTCAAAATAAAACGCGTCTCTAATACACCTTAAAAACATGTGCGTATCAATACTGAAACCAATATATTGTCTGAGTTATACATTAATTTGACCCTTTAGCGGTTAATTATTAAAAGAATAGCCACGACACACATAAACACGGTTTTTGTACTGGTATACGTGACATCCATTGGGAAATAAAATAATAATGTGGGTATTTTCTTTTCTACTAGTCCGGTTTCGAGGATTTATTTGAACTTAGATGACCGCACGTGTCAGCAATCAGGCCATGCGATTTTTTTTCCTCTGCCACTGGTGAGACTCTTAATAAATAATGAATGGTAGGCCTTAATGCACCGCTGTTTCCTGCTCAACAACGCAGGCAAGGAAGCGACAGAGTACAAACTCCGAAGTTCAGGGGATGAAGCCGACATTTCATTAATGTCTCGCCTCCTAGTTCCTTTTGTGATGAGAGATCGCGCTTTGTTCTGCCTGGGGCATATGCTGTGACTTGTTACATCGGTGTTGTGCACATGCAGCACGGAGTTGAATAGGCTACGTACTGCGCGGTATTATTGTACATGTACATGACCTTCCTTGCTGTTTCTCAGTGGATATAAATTGAAAGATGGCGCGGTCGCAATGGACGATCTATCTCGCGCACAATCGGCCTGGTTTCTCCGCAAGAGTGGGAGATGCAGTCTCCTCGATAGAAGGAGGAGCTGTGATGGTCAGCCCTGGCTACTAGGCACCGCTCCTCCGCCATGAGCGTTACCTATAGGGCCGTTGAGCCGACCATTGCGACGACGTCTGCAGCATCGGTCGCCCAGGATGAAAGCCGGGTGATCCTGGCCTGCGCTTTGTCATCCGTTGCCATGGTGTGCCTGGCGGCCGCCATCTTGTACTTCCGCATCACCGTGCTGCGACGGGAGAGGACCTTAAACGAGCTGCGGAGGTTGGAGGCTTTGGCCGAGCAGCACCCGGGGAGAAGGAACGGCAACCGTCACAGCAACAGCAGGCCCGTGTCTAGGACTTCCTCGTCGGCCTCGCAGCTGAGTCTGAGCCGGTCCTGGCCCACCGGGTCCTTTCGGAGGCAGTTCTCCCACCCTCCGCGCAGCCCGCAGTCGGAGCTGAGGCGGGGCAGCCTGCACGCCATCCCCAACGGCTTCGGGATTACGGCAACCACCGAGCCGCTGGCCCTGTCCTGTGGCACCACGGCGCAAGTATTGACCTCCACCAAACCGGAGCGAGCCTCGTCCGAGCCCGACGACAAATCGCCCAAGCCCGGTGACCCACGTCGGGCCAGCTGGTCCTTCGAGAACCCCGTCTTCGACCAGTGGGTCCCGCCCCTGATGATGACCAAACCTGACGACGAGGACGACGATGATGACATGGACGTGGACGTCTTCTCGCCCACGGACGACGGCGTCGCCGTCGTGAATCGCCACGACGACGACACCAACTTCACTGTCGTCGATTCACAGCTTTTTGGAGATGAGGTGGTACTCTTTGCCATGGACATTGATCAGGAGGACACTGTCTCACCTCAAGCCTCCAGGAAGCACGTCAAGCTCTCGAGACTCGCAGGTTACTGCGGGAACCCTCTCTACACCCGACACGAGGACCACCCTCTCTCCTTGCCAACCTTACACGAACGAGAGGACAGCAGCAGTAGCGGAGGTGGCAACGAAAAGACGACTGAGGCGGAGGCCACCAAAGACACCGACCCGGATCCGAACGCTCAACGAGACGGCCCAACTGTAATAACGATTTCCCGAAGAAGATCCGAAAGCAGTTGTTGATTGACATCCTCTTTTTTCATCAATTTTTCAATTTCAAAAGGAGCGCATTGTGGTCTCGCTTTTTTACGGAATCGAGAAAAAAAACTTACGGTAAACGAATAATTAATTACTTTTCATGTTTTCCCCGCACTTTCCGAGTCTCAACCATTGCATTGTACCTGGCGATGCCTTCCCCCAAGGGCGGATGCAGAACCCAATTTTTGGGGGACCAATAAAAAACTTTGGCCCCCCAAAAAAGTTGGTCAACAAAATTACGGCGTGGGGTTCGGGGCCCGCTTAAGGGCCTCGAAAAAATGTTGGATTCTAGATGCTCTGTGGTGCGATCTGAGGCAATTTCTGATCACTTTAACCAATTATGTTTTAGGAAAAGATGGTGGTGTACGCAGAACCTGCCTTTATTGCGACGTCACTTTGGAAAAAAGATGCGTTCATTTTTTGGGGGGGGGGGAATGGCCCCCGTTGACCCCCCCCCTCTCCTTGGATCCGCCCTTGCCCCCTCTTTATATCCTCCCTACCCCTTGCAGGGGTACGGGTGTGTATATGGGCTTAGGAAACCACGTACACCAACCGCAAAGGTTGGGCAGTCGGGGAGGGGGGGAAGGCCTCAGAAAAAAATATCAACCACTCTCCAAACCTTTCTCCCTTCCACAACAACCAAGCCCACCCATATTAATTCTACCAAGCATGCCGCTATTCAAACTAAACGTTGAGACAAGTTTTTAGTGTGCTGTGTTAAAGCTCTGCAGTTTCAACAACAACAAAGAGAGAAAGCTAATGTTAAATTTTCGGCAAGTAGTAGTGCAAATTGAAAATGTTATGTTGCTTCCACCGTAGCATTTTGACCTTTGAGTGCAATAGACCTGGAAAAGGAAAAAACACCTGTTCGTGTCGTTTTCATAATGCATTCAATCTGGAAAATCACTAGTAATGTAACACCGGTACAAAATGTCATGTCACAACTCTGTGGATTATTGTGAAAATTGAAGATGGCAGGCGACATTTTGGCAATAAAAGTAGCCACGCATTATAAGGTGTCCCAGAAGAATTGTGCAAGCAGATATCCTTTAATTTCTCAAGAACTACTTAACATGAGTATTTCATCTTGACGGAGCATATTAATTATGCTCTTGTAAAAATGCCATGGCAATCCGTTCATGCAAACCAGAGATCTAATAGATTATTTTCACCCATCCTAATGGGGAGGGATTTACACAGCTAACTTAATTTACATCAGAGTGAAAAGGCCCGTGACAATCTGATGCACTGATATCACTATAAACTGTGTGAATCCCGTTGGAATGGGTGAAAAATCGATAGCCTTTTACAATCTGTTAGATCTCTGGTTTGCATGAACGGATTTCCATGGCATTTTCACTGATTACACACAAGAGTATAATTAATATGCTCCATCAAGATGAAATACTCATGCTGAGTAGTTTTTGAGAAATTAAAGGATATCTGCTTGCACAACTTTTTTGGGACTCCCTGCATAAATTCCAGGGCAATATTATTGGTCTGATTTCATTCGGTTGACACCAACGATTATTATTGAGCGCACTTAAATTTATTTGTTGAAAATGAAATTAACATGAATGCAAATATTTTACTCCAAATTTTGCTTGTATATGCCTAGATGTATATTATTTTATTTTACAAAAGGGTTATTTTGAAACAGAAATGCAATTCATTATATATATATTTCCAGCATTTTCTATTTTAATAATAACCGAAAGCCTACCAAAAATTTGTACAGAGAACGTTCAAAATCTAAACCGAATGTGGGCCTTAATAATATGATAACGGCCTTATGTGATCATTCTTTGAAATTACTAGTACTTGTATTTATTTTTCTGTATGAGAGCAAAAAGGAAGTACTTTTTTAATGACTGGTTTTTTTTTCTCAAAATGATTGTAAGGACTATGAATGGTGTGTGTGACAAACTGACAGTTTTGGTTTCGTGTGTATTTTAAAATAAAATTGGACTGAAACTTCTCAAAATGCACGTATGTCCTACTATATGCATACCATGACGAACGCAATCTGGCGCATGCGCAATGTGGAGCAAGCAGTCGCCATATTTTGGTTTTTTATCTCCATGTTAAAAAAATCTGGTTTGCCCATTTGCTGTTCAAAGTAGAATTGTGTGGGAAAAAATATATTTTAATTTAAGTTCCATGTTTACAGTCGTGACTGAATTATTTTTTATATGAAAACATTATTTTTTGCCAGAATTATTTCACACCAAATTTAAAATGAACATTGTTTGATAATATTTTAAGACATTTCATTACACGATTGGAGGGTATTTAGCTGGTTTCCGTACAGCATTCAAA
Organism: Patiria miniata; assembly: GCF_015706575.1. NCBI lineage: Eukaryota > Metazoa > Echinodermata > Asteroidea > Valvatida > Asterinidae > Patiria > Patiria miniata. The sequence continues at coordinate 6,580,330 of NW_024037057.1, forward strand.
TGGAGGGATTGGGAACCAGCGGACAGCTGTAATTGCCAATGTGTTATCCAGACCCTTTTTTACGTGGAGATCAGTGATCGCGCGTGCATGGATATTCCTATTGGTCAATATTATTTTGTTTGAGCTGGCATTCTGCCTTGTAGGATTAAGCGTGTTCTTTGTTGTGCTAACTGCTTGCAGGTAGGTGAATGGACCGATCCTGTAAGCACCGCCCCATTGTGTTCTGACCAATCACAGCCGTGATTAATGTCCGACGTGCGTGCACAAAAGTCCGACATGCGTTTACGCGCGCGTATGATGCGCGCGGCAGGACAATGCAGTGTGGCAGAGGAGCGCGTGTTAATTTGCCCAGTGCGCAGTGGGCGGGGCTTACTGGATCGGTCCATTTGTAAGGAGGTAAACGTGTGCTAGATTATCCATTGCCTCAATCCCTTCCCTGGTATGACCACGATATGTGACAGGGTTACCCCCCCCCCATGTCTCTACTACACCCTATACACCCCAGACTATTTTCTTCCTAGCACCCCCCAGTTATCTCAACCGAATTCCTGATATCCTGGTAACACAATGACGAACACAAAGGAGGGGGGTCCCTCTGTCACATATCTTGCTACGTGATGCGGTATGAGGTAAATTTCATCAGGCATGTAGATTTGTTTTGTTAAGTAAAATATCGAATCGTCTTTGTTTAATTAAGAATGATGTAAATGTTAAAAGCAGTTCATTGTTTAAGACCCATAAGCATTTAATGCGGTGTATTTTTATAGCAAAAATATGACTTACATTGTATATTTTGTTTATTATTATTAAACTGAGGAAATAAGCATTTTAGTTCGAAATGTTAAATTTGTCGAAATGTATGTGCCTGTTAATTATGATTTAAAATTAAACATTAAATTAAATCTGGTTACCAGTCGAATTCTGATAATCGTCTTTCTAAATTCTAAATTGTTAAAAGGCCTACTGCTTTTATTTTGTTCTGTGCGATAATAACCTTTTTGTTAAATTCATTTTGTGTTTTGTTGTTATTGGTTGGTTGTTATTGTTCTGATGTAAACACCAACAAAAAGGACACAGGTTTCCATAACTGAGGCCACAACGTATCAGCTGCATTTTTGTTTCGGAAAAGCCACACAGAAGACGGGGAAAATACATAATCGACGTAACGAATGAAGACTACGTAAATGTTCGTTGAACTTTTAAATTTCGATCGGCTTAAAACCTGCATATGACTCGGTTACTTATTGACGTTCAGTGTCGTGCTCGTAAGTGCCAGGTTCAATGCGGCCTATTTGTGTTTAGTGTTTGCACTAGTCTTGTCTCCAGACAACGTCGGAGTGTCCTTCAGACAGCTGTTCACATGCATTAATAAATTAACGAGGACAGCGAATGGTCATAATGAGTATCCTGATAATAAAAGATGATTCCAAATGGGCTTCGTTTATCGGTTGGGCCAGGGATACAGCGCCAATTAAGAACGCAATAATTACAACACTGTATAGTGACGAGTTGACGAAGTGCAAGTTCTTGGAATGTCGATTGCAAGTTACATTTAGTTGCTCGATTAAAAACAAGTGGCCAATTACCAAAAAAAGAAAGATTTTTTTTTGCCGAAATGCCATGACTGGGCCCATTTTGTATTTTGTAGACAATTTTAGTTTGTTTTCAACGGAACAAAATACATTTACTCCGAATATGAATACTTTCCCTGTGTCGTCTTAGCCAATTTAAAAAAAAATGGCCGAAAGTCTCCCGAATTTCCAATTAAAAATATCAGGGTCTAAAATGTTTCAAATTTTAAATTGTGTTTCACCTTCAAAATATTCTTGACATAATATGCATCCAAATATTGCACACCGGAATACCAGCAAAATGAAACTAGTATTTTTTTGGTGTTGTTTGTGAGTTTGAGGTCTGTGAATATTTAACTAGTTTAAGCTTGATTTAAGAGACTGCAGCTGTAAATACAAAATGCAGTGCTTGCAAATACGCTGAAGTGCGGTTCATCCAAAACTGGTTCACGTACCATTGTATAGGAGAAATAGTAAGTGAGTTAAGGGTTATTATGTTAATGCGCATCTGTTGATAATTAAGCCAAAATCTGCCGGAGACCTAAACGGCTGTTTCATGAGTGACAGTCAAGAAAGTATTTTGTTTCGATGATGCCACGTGTTGTTTCCGTCCCTTCTTTTTTAATCTGAAGCTATTTCATTGTTGATAAAAAAATATGAATAAGTGCCTATTACACGCCTGGGGCAATTATGTTTTGTTTTTACCGATACAAGAAACAGCCGTGAAATTGCAGTGTTATTATCGACTTGTGTTTTGTGGTATAATTCCGCCGTGTATATACACAAAATGAACCGTACTACATATATTATTGGAGCCTGCAATTCCCCAAGGTTATTCCATTTTGCTTGATTTTTTTTCCATTATTATTCAGGACCATATTAATGAAGCTGTACGCCGAAAGGTCTTTTAAAAGTTTTGTCTTGAGTCCTTCATTCAGGCTTTAAATTTTAACCATTTTTTGTCTTTCTTAGCAAGTGTTATACAGGAAACCAAAATGCCAAGCTTTTTTTTCAATTTCACAAAATGACAGTGCATGTATAAATTTCGACTCGTCCCTTGAGAATCGCGATGGAGATTGCAGCTTCAATTTCTCCGAATTTGTTTGTAGTTTGCAAAGAGCAAAACGAATTTTCTGGCCTCAGCTGAATAAGGTTTAAAGGTGATTTGTACTTGGTCAAACAGTGATGCCCTCCGTGGAAACAAGATAAAGCAAGGTTTTTAAAGCTGGTCCACGAGTGCACGAATTTCTTTTCAATTTATTCCGAATGGGTGTTCACTGGAGGTACATGGGCAGTAGCGCACCCAAGGGTGGCGGGGGCCTCGGTGAGCTTGAGCCCCCCCCCCCCCCCCCCCCCCCCCATCCCCAGCTCCCCTCCCTCAAGAGGTTTTTTTTGGGGGGGGGATTTGGTTTTTTAGTCCCACGATTTGACCGTGGTAATAATTATGCATGAGGCCTATTTTCGAGTAGTATTACAGGGGTGTAAATGCGCTGCACCAACGTCAAAATAGTCAACCCCCCCCCCCCCCAAAAAAAAGGACTGTACAACGGTCGGTGGATCCGGGGGGCAACGGGGTCCATGCCCCCCCCCCCCCCCCCCAAAAAAAATTGGGGGGTAGAAAATGTTTGGACCCATTTTTTTTCGGGGACCAAACAAAACTGTGTTTTTAATTCGGCCATAGGCTGGCCTTTTTGAAACCAGCAAAAAGCGCATGGGAATTGGTCTGGGTTGCATGCGCTCAATCACTTTGAATACAACTCATTATATAAGAATGATTACATAGAGAGGAGCCGCACATACTGAATTAAATTTCACAAATTTTAAACATAAATCAAAATATTTAACTTGTGTACTTTTTCATCCTTAGCAAGGACTTTTTCAGAGACAATTGACAGAGAAACAAGAAACAAACATTACAGAGTTCTTTATCGAAGCAAGATGTCAGTATAAAATGATAACGCCGAGACTTCTACACAAGACAGTAGTCGACCAGGAAGTGGCCTTGCGTCCTCGAAGGATTGAACACGAGTTCGGTTCCATAACCTCTTTTGTTCCCTCCCGTCTGTAATGTTTACATGCGAATTATGAGCACCATTCGAAACTCTCATTGAAGCATGCAATAAGGAAATACAGTTGTTATTATTAGATGGCACGACCTTTCCTATGTGTTATTTCCCGGTACAGAATGCTTACAATATTTGAACCATGAAAACTGACTCACTCTGTGTAACCAGCTAGAATGTCGCAAAGGTTATTTGTGACGACCTGTAATTTGCTTTAGGGATGTTTGTTTGTTTTTCAACATTTTTAGATTAATCGCCTTTTTCAAAACAATTTTGTGAGCATACAGATGTTTTTTTCCCACTGGCTTAGTTACTGGCGTCACAGTTAACTTGAGACAAAACTTTTCAGGTCATTTTTTTTCGGGTGGGGGGATTCTTAAAGAGATGCGTCCCCATAACTGATTTAAGAAAAACTAGGTTGGTAACGTAGAAGACTATTCACTTGTTGATCCATCCACTATCGCCCTGTTGGGTTATCGAAAAATACACGGAACTCGATATTTCTACAATATTTTTTTTTTCCAGAGTGCACGCTATTAACCTGCTTTCAGCACAGCTCCTTGCAATTATTGGCTACATGCAAATTATATACATTACTTTGGACCAATCGAGTGAACGGAAAGCTCCATTATCGTTTTTATGCCCCGCCTCTCGAAAACTTTCCCCGTAGAAAGAATGGTTTGTTCTGTTCTTGTGACGTCACGGTTCAAGATGGCCGCGAACTTTAGCAGCAGAAGACGTTTTCGGAGGAACTTTCACAACATCTAGTGAGCATAATCTCAGTTATTTCAGTGTCTTACAATTGCTAAAAGTATTTTGTTTTGATTACGTGCTTTCACATGTCTATATTAATACCGAAACAGATACAGGAAGTTTATTCTTCGTATACGAAGTTTGTTTTTAAAGTCCTTTTGCGTTAGCACGCAAATCATGCACTGCGTCTGCATGATAATGTGTGTTGTGCAATGGCGAGAAGCCTGAGATGATAATTAAACCGGCTAAACTAGAAAACTGCATGAAATAATTGTCATGCACGCTATACCCCTGAAATTTATTGGAAATTTACATGGACTTCCAATTTAGTTTCACTTAATGACCATTTTATTATCGTTGCTTTCAAAAACAAGGAAAAGCCACACAAAATGATTGTTAATTTCATTTGTGAAAATTTAGTGGGACTGGGAATTCTGTCAACATCACATGGGGTGACAAAACCAGCTCCACCCATTTCAGTTAATTCGATCAGACTGTTGCATTGAGATTTTTTTCTCTCATATTATTTGTCACTATTTCACAGATTTTGTAACGTGTGTGATTACAAAATTAAGCAGGAAACAACTGCAACTATGAAAGGATGGATAAAACTCGAGACCCTGCTCAGGTTAGAGAAGCCATTTTGAAAGGTAAGGCTTCAACTCATCACATACACACTGATTATTAAATGTTATTTTCAGATATATTTATTGCTTAAAATATAAAATTTCAGTACGTTGAATGTAGGGTCAAACATTTGCATTGCCTCAGTGCAAACTTTATTCAGATGGAGCATAACTCTGTTTTTGACAAATTCATGAAAATTAGGTTTCACCAAATACCCACTGAAATTAACCGTTATTCTCAGATACATCAATATACATGCTTATAAAATTCCATGGTATAGTTCAAAAACCAAGTATTAAAATACAAAATTGTTAAATCAACATTTTGTGTTGTATAAACGTCTTCAGGGCATGCAACATATCCCCCCCCCCCCCCCCCCCCACCTTCACTCTGGTATCCTTTAACAAAAAATTGATGTTTGGACGGTATCGTCATTGCTTTTACTTACTGCGGTATTCAATTTCCCCCTTTTTTATTGGATTGTCAGTGTTTAAAGCAATGACAAGCTCTCCGTGCGGTGGACCAGCTATTCTCGTTGGGCGTAAGACTCCCACCATTTCAAAAACAGGAGGAGGTAACAGATAAAGTTTTATGTTTGTTATACCTGACATGTCACAAATAAACCATTTGTTATTTGAGCAAAAAAAATTTGAAAAATCCCATAAATATAAAGACGTACATATAGGTCAAGAGTGTGACAGCATGAGCTTTTTCAACCAATGTTTTCGTTCACCCTAACAATCTCAAACCTGCCCCACTTCAAATCTGTCTAGGTTTTTTTAATGGTTGAGCACTGGACTCAAATTTCCCAAAGATATACACTTACTGAAACACAGATATTCACAATCCTCCACAGTTCCAGGAAACCATTTCTTATTCTTAGTACTGTTACTGTCAAGGATCAATCTGTATGTAATGTAATAGTGGCTCAGCTGTAATGTACCTTCCTTCCTTCCTTGAAAGTGCACTCTCATATGTATGTGGATAAACGCACTGCCAGAAACACCGGAGCGAGCCCCTTCTCCTAGCGATAAGTGTTACTGGGTTCTTTTACATGCATTATACAACGCACGGGACCTACGGTTTACGTCCCATCCGAAGGACAAAGCAATAATGGTTAAGTGTCTTGCTTAAGGACACAAGTGTCAAGACCGGGACTCGAACCCACACTCTGCTGATCAGAAACACCAGAGCTTGAGTCCAGTGCTCTTAACCGCTCGGCAATGACACTCCATCTTTTTCTGAAGTCCTGTCAAATTCCCCCAAATCTGATGGATTTTGAGAGGTCTGGGAATGTTAGGGATAATGACCCCTGACCTTTTGAACTCTTACAGTAAAAACAGCCACGGAAACCTTCCACAAGTACAAGCTGTACGACAGCGATGACGACGTGATGATTAGTGACGGGACTTGCACGCCGGAGAAACAAAAGCCAAAGAAAGACAACAAAAAGCGCAAGGAGGCAGCAAAAGCCCTGGAGGAAGAAACAAGGAAAGATTGCCATCAGCTGCGCACTGCAAGCCACAAAACCAACTATCAGAAGGAGAAGAGGCGAAAATCCAGGGCTGAGAGGAACCGCAGGACACACCAGAAACAGCAGCAGGTCAGTACTTTAAAAATTTGAAAATTTCGAGTTTTTTTCTCTGGAAAAGTTACCTGTTTTACAACATAAGGTCCCATGTTGAGTAAAGGTAACTAGAGCAGACAAAAATTGGGATTAGAACTAACACAACCACTTTCTCATACTTATGTAATATGCTACTTAAATCAGCCATTTTATTTGGGGGGTGGTCTTGTTTTGTTTTTGTATTTTTTTGGGGGGGGGTTTGTTGGTGTTTTTAATTTTCCCATTGAAAAGCTAGTCAATTAATCATAATAATAATAATGGCTTCTTGTATATAGCACTCATGTCCGTCACAGCGCTCTATTATTACCCTGGCTTTACCACAGCTGCCGTTACGACGCTCAAGCATTCAAGGAATTTCTCCCTACCAGGTACCCATTTATTACACCTGGGTGGAGAGAGGCAATCATAGTAAAGTGCCTTGCCCAAGCGCACAAGTACCATGTTCCCCATCAGGATTCAAACCCATGTACTTAACCAAAAAAAAAAAAAGGAAAGTTAACGATTCAATTTCTAAAAAAAAAAAAATTGATTTAAAGGGAATATACAATGTACAACATTTGCAAACATCAAAAAACAAAACTACAAATTTATTATGAAATACCATACTGGACTGTTAGTGAATGACAGTCTAAATCATCCTGTAAAATCATAGCACCTGGTGTGCTGACATTGTCAAGAAAAGCGGTAATTTTGTATCAATTTCCAACGCTGGTCCACCGACCAGCGTTGGAAAAAAACTGGCTTATCTCAAATACTGCCCCCAATTTACCATAATGAGTTAGTCCGCATTGTGTTTGCAATAGATTACAGACCTATGAACGGGTACAAGCCAGCTAGATTGGTTCCCTGACCTTACAATTCCCCGACGTTTATAAATTGCTCCGTTTCATCTCAAGTTGGATCAGGGAACCAGACTACGAGAACATGATTGCTTCTCTTAGTTTTTCCAGTATCTACTAACACAAAACTTCAAACAAGTCAGGTTAACAATATTTGCTATAAAATCCTAACCCCCAAATGCATCCATTTCTGCAAATTACAGCAAAAGCAAAGTATGATTTTTCCCTTTAAGGTTGTCATTCTCAAACACTTTTGACATTTAGAAGCTTTATTGCAATATTTGTGTTCTATTCTTGCATTTTTTTAATTTTCTTCTGTACTCAAAAAAGGTGGATCCCCATGAGAGAACGGAATTTAGGAAACACATCAAAAGAGCCAGGGAAATATCCTCAGTAAGTTGGCCTTTCTGATTTGGTGGAAAATGTTATCCATTTTAAAATGTAAGTGTTAGAGTTGTTTGCTTGCTCACAGCCCCCGAAATGCCAATCTTGTTACAAGAATAACCTTCTTTTTTTTTAAAGATATTTAGATAGGCAATGCATAAATATTGTCTCTTCCCCCCCAAAAATACAACATTTCTGAGATATGGGCATTATGGAGTTATGTGTAATAAAGTAAGCAAATCAAAATGGCATAAATGACAATTTCAAAATATTTTTAACTTAGTCTGCTTTGACGAGGAAAATGCACCAGTTACTGGATTTCACCAATCGAGTCACAGATCGCAGGAAGCCATGCACGTGAAGGTCATGTTCTAATTAAAGGTCCTGCGATTTTTCCACAAGAACATCCACTCTCAGCTGGCTTATTTTAATGGTAGCGCCGTTTAGAATGGGGAATCCCTTTAATATGATTGGATTGCTCTTTGTCTGTGAAGTACAATGCCGAAATTGCAGTATGAAAAAAATGCCATTACTTCCAAGGTTATTTTTGTACATTTTGTGTACATTGGTGATGTCATCCTTTGTATAAAGTGCTTCAGTGCACTGCGTGTACATGATGCATAACATAATTGGGTCATTCCATGAATATGGGGTCCAATTTTTTGTGTCCCTGTTATAAACAGCGTGAGTCAAAAAAAGCGGAACCCAAACCCCATAAAATATATTTCATATTTAAAAGACATGTAGCGCCAAAAGTAATAATAACTGGAAAACCAATTTCATAAGCTACTTTTAGATGAAAAAATATACTGAAATTGCTCAGTCCGTTCAAAGAATATCACCATTTAAACACCATGAGCCTATAAAACCTGTCTCGTCCAAAAAAAGCAATTCATTGGGTGTTTTGACTGTTTGCAACAATGAAGAAAATGACACAGAATACTTGTATCAACAACTGTCACCAACTGTCAGACTGTAGTACACAATATCTTTATAAACAACCCTGGTTTTAGGCAAACAATATGATTTATAAAATCTACTCTTTTTTTTTAAGGACTGGCCTTTAAAAGGGTTCTGTTGAATATTTTTTTTTACGTTTAAACTGAGATTGTATCGCTGGTGATGTTTGAAGACAATTGCGACGACAATTCTTGAAATCGCATTTTTTTTGGACGAGAGAGATTTTAGGGTCATTCTGTTTAAATGGTGATATTTTCTGAATGGATTGAGCAATTTCAGTCATTTTTTCATCTAAAAGTACCTTATGAAATTGGCTTTCCAGTCATTATTATTTTTGGTGTTACATATTTTTTTCAATATGAAATGTAATTTTTGGGGTTTGGGTTCCGCTTTTTTTGACTCACCCTGTATGACATGTATAAGATTTTTTTTAATTCAGGACACATTCTTAAATACCTTTTATCTCCAAGATTGATTGTGTATAAAGCAAAGTACCCACCAAACAAATAAAAAATAGCCTGAAGTCAATTTTAATGATACTTTTATGGCAAATTACACAGGTCAGGTGTAACATGGACACAAAAAACGTCACACTTTTAGACCCCAAATTTATAGAATGACCCCATTTAGGCCATCAGCCTGGGGGTTTGGCCAGTATCAAATCAGGGCATAAATGATTATAGTGCGCATGCGCAAGGTATACCGCCCCTAGAGTGGTAACAAGCATTTTGATGGACATTTTGAAAAAAAGGGTGATAACACCCAAAAAACTGCCACCGCTGCAATGCCATCACATATTTCCCAACTCTGGAGGTGTATACCTTGCCAAAAATCGCTATGACGATTATTCCCCTCATTTGATACCGGTGGCCAACATTTTGGACCGAGGCTGATGGCCTAATTGCATCACATAGTCACATATTTTCAGGTCGCATTTTGCAGTGCTCAAATTATGATACTCATGTGAGATGGAAAAAATCACGCAAGCAAAATGTTGAATTTGATAGTATTTACGGAGGAGTAATAGACATGATTTTTAAAAGTTTGTTTTATAATTTTTTTTCCACTTTGTAGCGTTCCCGCATAGACAATGCCCTGCAGGACTCACAACCGTTCTCTGTCATAACCCAGAGCAGGCTCACTGTAAGTTTTACAGTAAAATAAAAAAATGTGAACCATTATCTTAAAAATTCAGGCATGCAGCCTTTCCTCAGATCAGCTGATTTCCTCGTTTTTCACTTCAGACTTTTGCCATTTAAAATTGAAAAACACTGAACAAAGTCCTGTAAAGATTAGAATTTCCTAGTCTTATGATCTGTTTCTCAGTTCTGATGCAAGTGTGTGTGCATGATATGAAGGCTTCAGGAAATATTTGGATTCATTTTTTACTTTGAGCACAAAACATGCAAATCGAGCTCCTCGGACTTCCCAGGAGAGCAATTTTGGGTGCTCAAATTGAGCTCCTCGGATTTCCCAGGAGAGCGATTAACTGAGCTCCACAAATTTCTAAAAATGAAGGCCTGTCTTTTGTTAATTCCAAGTTGCATGCCTGAAAATTGAACTAAAACCTTGATGTATTGAAAAGACTGACATACATGCAGGCGCAAGCTTATTGCTTAAGCACTGGGACGGTAGTCATGATGTCACGAGATAGAATCCCACTTAAAGGGAAAATACAATATTTGCAAACATCAAAAAATAAAACTACCAAATCATTTTGAAATACCTTGCTGGACAGGACTGTTAGTGAATGACAGTGTAAAGCATCCTGTAAAATCATGGCACTTGGTATACTGTCATTTTCAAGAAAAGTGGTATTTTTGTATCAATTTCCAATGCTGATCAGCCGATCAGCGTTGGAAAAAACTGGCTGTTTTTTTCAAATACTGGCCTCAATTTACCATCGCACTTGTTTGCAATCGATTACAAACCTATGAACGGGTACAAGCCAGCTAGACTGGTTCCCTGACCTTACACTTCCCCAATGTATGTAAACTGCTCTGTTTCTTCTTATATGGAGTCAGGGAACCAGACTACAGGAAAATGATTGTTTTTCTTGGTTTTTATAGCATTTTCGAACGCAAAACCTCAAAAAAGTCAGTGTAACTATATTTGCTATATATTTCCAATCCCCCAATTCCATCCATTTCTGAAAATTACAGCAAAAGCAAATGATGTATATTTCCTTTAAGCTTCTAAGTTAACTAGAAAATTGAGTGGAAATTGTTGAAGAAATAAGTAAAAGAAGGAACATGGATATGAATACAGTCATTTTGTGGTAGATCCTGAAAATTGAATCACTTACACTGCACCTGTGATTTTAATCACATTTTTTTTCTTGTTTTTTCCAACTTTTATTTTCTGCAGAGACCTGTTGGAATTTACAACAAAGGCAAGAAATCCGACAAAGTATATCGAGGTAAGGGGAGAATGCGAGGTTTTATGAGGTTTAACCTTGGGAGGTTCTGCATGTCGGGCATTAATTAAGGCTGTGATTGGTCGAAAAAAAAACTATATTGCAGAGTACGCAATTGGATTAAACAGTAGTCTAGTTTCTAAGCTCCTTCGTATTCCACACTGCACAGCTCCGATCCACGTCCCCGACCGCGTCAAGAAAGATGTGGCGAAAGGCCTGAAGGAAATCCTAGGCAGTTCCTCGCCAACGTCGCTGCACTGCGCACCCAGCTATGACTCCCTGCTGTTTGATAGGGGTGGCACCCCAGCATTTAGCACAGAGAAAAGAAGTTGCCACGCGCCATCTGTGACATCAGCAACAAGGTAGATATCTCGGGGGAAGAACACCCATATAGTTGGGCGGTGCAAGTAAAAAAAAATTTCTCAAATTAGACTGAATTTGAAATAGTTAGCCTGTATCTTACTACAACATAATCACAAAAGAATTGTTTCAGTGAACAAAACAATTAAGTGGAGTGGGATTTTTATCTGCGCCATCTACCAACTGAGCTATCCAGCCCTGTATGTTGGCAGAACGTTACCCATTTTGTCAGTGTTATCCCCTTTACTTTAAACAAAGGGTTAAAAACCAGGGTTTTTTTAGCTATAACTGTTTAAGCAGGGGAATATGTTTGGCCTGTGTTGACATTGGTATTTGCTTTCCCGTGCTAAATTATATTTCAGTGTAAATCCAAATTTTCAATTTGGCTTGATTTAGGTCTCGCAGCTCATTTGCCAATGAAGATCTTGTGTCAGAGACAGCCACCAAAGAATTGCCCAAGGTATTTTAACCCGCCGATTCGTTACTTTATATTCATTATACAAAGTGAAGTTTTTAAAAGTTAAAGAAATTAGATTTTTCTAAGTGATACCTTATTTCCTTTTTTTACCCTTATGCAACTCTAGCTTATTGAAAATATTTTTGGAACAACTCCAAATTGCCACAATGTCTAAATTATTGAATATATATTTTTTCAGTTTTAAACCAGGAATTCATCCATTTTCTAAAAAAGTAAAGTTATTTTAATATTCAGTAGTTCCTTAAAGGGAATTAACAACATTTGCATACATACTTCCTGGACTGCTAGTGAATGACAGTCTAAAGCATCCTGTCAACACATGTCACCTGGTGTGCTGACATTTTCAAGAAAAGTTGTATTTTAATTTGAATCAGTTTCCAATGCTGGTCGGCCAACCACTGTTGGAAAAAAAAACCTGGTTTTTTTCATTTTTTTCCGCATTTTCTTTGCAATCGATTACACACCTCTTAACAGGTACAAGCCAGCTAGACTGATCCCCTGACCTTACAATTCCCCGACGTCTATAAATTGCTCCATTTCATCTTAAGTGGCGTCAAGGAACCAGACAAGGAGAACATGATTGTTTTTCTTGGTTTTTCCGGCATCTACAAACCCAAAATTGGGTTTTTAAATTTCATGTTTTTAATCATGATGGTTAATAATAAATTGAATTCAATTGAATTGAAAACGTCAAACAAGTCAGTGTGACAATATTTGCTGTGAACTACTAACCCCCCAAATCCATCCATTTCTGAAAATTACAGCCAAATCAAATATTCCCATTATACTTTGCAGGATCCACCATATGTAGAGATTGCCACAAACCTAATGGCAAGCTTGGATGTTAGGACGATATTTCCTGATCGAGGTGAGACAACCGTGTTTTTGTTTTTCTTTTAGGTTTTTTTTTAATTCTAATTGCCATGCCAGTGTTTTAAAACTATTTTTTATACACATATATAGCCTATTAAATTTCTCTCATTTTGTATGTGCAGATTATTTTAAGGAAGTCCAAGAGGATTTGCTTAAACTTATGAAGCAAAACAGGTAAGACTTTTTGTTTCTTCCTTGACGTTGCTACTTTGGCCCGTTTCATAAAAAGAGGAGTTTTCTGGGGAGGTGATGTACTCAACTATCTGTCATTTACATGGGCGTCGCCAGGATTTTTTCCAGGGGAGGGGCAAAGCAAAGTTTTCCCCAAAATTTCTCAACTTTTTCATTATATTCTCAATTTATCATTTTTCTGAGCGAGAGCATAGGAGCATTAGACCTACCCCCCCCCCCCAGCAATATGGCTTCGCACCTCTTTTTCCTTTTTTTTTTCTTTTCTTTTTTCCCCCTCTTTTTTTTTGATGGGGGGGGCAAGCACCCCCTTGGGCCCCCCCCCCCCTCGCGACGCCCATGGTCATTTAGAACCATGCCTGCATTGCAATCAAATTTCTCCCTGTCTTTTCACCAGTTATTGACAAAGAACTTGATTACAAAAAATCTAGCAGGCTAATCAAGTTCTTGCTAGCACCATATACTCAAAGAGCATGTAAGGCCAAAAAAAAAAATAGTCGATCTCTGGTCAGCGCGCGCGTTGATTTTAATCATGCGCGTCGATCTTTTTTTCCCCCAAAATGTTCTGCGGTAGCTCCAACAGCGCCCTCTATTTCCGCACCTCAATTTCTTTTTTACCAAAGAGCACCAAGGAATGGGAAATTGCACCAAGGCAAATGATCGAAAGCACCAAGGCAAATTATGGAGGACACCAATGTACATGAGGACACCAAAAAAGCAAAATAGTACCCCACCTTGTCTGTACAGTCCAAGCTTGAAGAAAAAAAAAAAAAAGGGAAAAAAAAAAAAAGTCACGTGGCCGCGTCAATTCCGGAAGTTTGGTCTGACCAGAGACCGAATTTTTTTTTTGGCCTAAACGTTAATTTTTTTTATTTACTGTTTACATGCTGATCAGATGAACAAAGTATAATTGTGTATGTGTTGTGTATGCTGCTTTTGTTACTGCCACAGGGTCAGTGAAGGCTGTGACCGCGGCAGGCCTACCTCTCATGTGTCGGGAATAGATGCCCTTCTGGCTAGAAATAAAGGTAATAATAATAATATCGGAGTCTTATGTAACGCACGTATCTACCAACAATTAGGTACTCAAGGCGCTGGAGATATGTCTATTATTAAAGAAAGGTAAATCAAGTTTATGAGAGATATGAGACCCATTATGTAGCACCTTATAAGGGTGTACAAGGTGCTGTGGCACATATTGCAGCCACTGCCAGAAACACCGGGGCAAACCCTTCTCTTAGCGATAAGTGTTACTGGGTTCTTTAACGTGCATTACACAACACACGGGACCTACGGCTTTACGTCCCATCCGAAGGACGAAGCAATAATGGTAAAGTGCCTTGCTCAAGAGCACAAGCACCATGTTCCCACGGTCAGAATTCGAACCCATGTACCACGGCACACGAGTCGAACACCGTAACCATTGGACCACAGCACCCCACAGGTAAGTGCAAGAACTCTGAAAACTCACTGGTTTTCAGCTTAAGATCAAGTCTAGTGTCTTAAAGAAGGTGTCTTCATTCAGCTGTGAAGATGCAGTAAGTTTTAGTGGATTATAAATTCAGAAAAAGTTTCCGTAATGATGTCCTAATAACATATTTCAACCTGATTTTTCACGGGATTATTTTCCTCGACAGGACAAAACCAGAAATCACGTACTCATCAGTTAATAGATGACACCCCACCCCATGAAGTGTCCGAGACTTACATTCCTCAAAGCCACCATGAATCTGGACCACACCCGGAATCAAACCAGGGACCACACCCAGTACCACGCCTAGCACCACGCCCGGGACTGAACCCAGAACCGCACCCTGGAAATGCAGTGTATTCCTTAACTCATGGTCACCAGGAGGGTGGAGCTCAGCCAAGATCATGCCATAGGCCACACCCAGAACCACACCCTGTGCCACACCCTGAGCCACACCCAGGCGATGCAGTTTATTCTCTTTCTCAGGAGAGTGAGGGTTTGGATCTGAGGCATCTCATGCACCAACAGGCAAGCATCTAAGACCAGTTCATCCTCCAGTTCAATTGTTAAGTGAAAACAGATTTGACGTCTTAAATTTTTCTCAAAGTAGAAATGTGAATTTGAGACGAACTCACAAAAAAGTGTTGGTTTCAATCCTTATAGGAGGCCATGTCAACCAATTTTGCCTCCTCGATGACCTCAATGCCTGACCACCACAAGAGGGCGCTGCACACCATCACCGATGGGATGGAGCTTCTGAGGAGGGCTGAGGAGATCCGCAAGTCGATGAAAGGAACGGCTGAGGAGAGACTAGCCGATGAGATTGCTGGTAGTCAACAGCATTGGGACAATGGCCAGCGAAGAGTGTACCACGTAAGAGATATGACAATGCAATGCATGTAGTAGACTCGATGCAGGAGCTGTAACGGTACCACGAAAGCCAGTATTTTGATAAAAGATAATATGGTTAGCACTTGCAAGTGCTGCATATCGTCAGCTTGACATATTTTCAACTTACATTTACACAATCTTGTAGCAACTTTGCATGATGAGTGAAAGATATGTTTCACATTCCCACCACCAAAGACAGAGTTATGTACGAGGTCAATAGCTTAATTTTTATACATTTGTGATTTCTCCCACATACTGACCGTAATTTCAAACTTTCATGTGAGTTATAGTTTACAAATGTATGTGGTAATCTTGTTCACGAGAGAATTTCTTATTGATTTTTTCTTTATCTTACAGCTTGTCGAACACTCCACCAGAGACATTCTGGATCAGATTAATACCTCCCACCGACCTCTGTCATCTCAACCTCATCCCCAAGACTCTGTCTTCCAATTCGGCCACTCCGACCCACAGGACCAAATCCACGGGTCAAGCTACCTCCACGACGACAGGTCCTACCATATCCCCACCCATCGTTTCCATGACGACTACAGCTTGATGGCCCAATCAAACGACCCGTTAGCTGATGAACTCTTTATCCAGGAGGAACTCAGATCACAGGATGTGAGGCCTGAAAATGTGCAATCGTGGCGCAAAAGGAACGGCCAACTTCAGAGGGGCACAGATTCTGACAATAATTCCCCCATCTGGTACCCAACATACATGTCACCCCTACAGAAGCCCAGAATGGAATCGCCCAGCCCACCCAAGCTATACCCGCAAAGGATGTACTAATTTCAAAAAAAGGTGACATATTCTTATCAAAAAGGTTTAGTGTATGCATTATCCATAACGAGCACTATCACAATTTTAAACAAAATTTTGTATATTCTGGTATGAGAGGTTTTTAAAAAGTTTTTTTCTTGCCAATATCATTAATAAGAACTGCACTACCTGTAAAAACCCGTTCTTTTTTAGGTGCCTTTGTATGTCTTTTAACAAATGGCGTAAATTACTTTTGATCTGAAACAACATAGTTCAAATAAAAGCACTAAAAAAAAATGTTGAACCTCTATTTGCCAATTAAGTAAAACAGTATTCACACTCGGCTAATTTTCTCAAAATTTTATTCATGATTATCAAAGTTAGGTAGTAGTTTATTTACAGTTTCAAGTCCACTTGGGTATACTAATATTTACAAAAGTTAAGTTAAGCCATCTTAAAAAGAACAACTGCATTTCAGGCACTTGTCAAAGAAAATAAGGCTTCATTTCGCAAGTTTTTAATTTTAGGTACATTGTATTCAATTCAATTTGAAGGATTCATAAACACGATTTGTCTCAATCAAGCAAAATCTTACGAAAAAATATACTCACAGAAACTACACAGGCCTAATTAATATAAATATGTGAAAATAAGGCTTTTCTTTCGTTATTTTTTCGGAAGCAAAATGTGAAGAACATTTGACTCGCATGCTAACAGTGGGATACTGTGGGGCAGGTTTTGAAATACAGGCCTTGACCATTGGGAATTGCAACTTCCTGCATCAAAAGCAGATGAACGTGTAAATATTTTATTTCAAAACAGCCTAATTCTTTGAGTCTATTAAGTATGTATAGACTTATTATTGTGATGTCCCATTTTGAGTGGCTTTTAACAAATGCCTGCTCCACAAATTCGCACTCAAGTTGATGTTACAATTAAGTCACAGTCAATTTGGCGTCACAAATATTGTTCTATATAGCATCTATTGGGGACTCAAGAGTGCAAAGCAAATATTGTGTATGTAGAACGTAGGACACTGAGTATGTACATTGTACATGTACATGTGGAGCAAGAAAATACAGCTAAAGTACATAGTTGACAATAACCATTGTACTTTGTTTTAAATTATAGCAGTTGGACAATACATTATTCAACAACTCATGTTTATGTGCATACTCAGTATTCTTGGAGACTATACGCCTTTATCATGCTGCCACCATTTCAGTCATGTTCCCTGTATCCACTAACAGTACTTCATGATAATGTTTTTGTGCAAAAAGGAACCAGACTATTTTTCCTTTCAGCCTCGCTTTGGTTGCGTCGATTTGAATGGGATGAAAATCAAGATGGCCGCAACATGATAACGGTCTTTTGCAGTGGACCCAAACATGTTGGATATTGTTTGGAATAAGCGAACTAGATGTATTTTAGGTTAGGGTTTCCATGTTATGACCTTGACAGCTATCTGGGCAGCTTTGACGACAGCCGGCGAATCGTCCTCCAAGTGCTTCTCAATCTGCATCACCAAATTAAAAAAAAATTCACTTAAACATTGACACCAGTTATTCAAATGAAACTTTAAAATGTCAAAAGGATCTCACCCTTTCTCTCCAAAGGCTTAGATCGCTGATAGGTTTGTAACATTACGGTTGTAAGCTTTAATAGCAAAATCTCTTAAAATTTAACAATATTTTCTAAATTTATGAAAAAGAAAGAGAAAGATCATCCCTTTGGGTTTTAAACTATCCAGGTTTTTCAGTCAGAATAACAATTGAACTCAGGTTTTCTGAACTGTTTTCCAAAGCAGCTTCAAAACTGCTGCATGCAAAGAAGCAGTATGTATAGACGTTTCTTTAAAAACATAGTAATTTATTGAGATATCTGAAATCGATAACATTTTATTGAGATGAACAGATTTTATGTACATGTTTGATTCGACTGAAATTTTTAGTGTTATTTTAAAGAACAGACCAAATATTTTATCTGCATACTTTAAAATTTATATTGTTTCTTTGTTTGGATATTTAAAAGTATTAGTTTTCTCTTTTTTATCAAACTTTAATGAGAGGTGAAAAAGACTACTCGGGAAGAAAATTAGTGGTGTTTGAATTTATTTATTTTAGTTTCATGAGATCCACTCGGGGGTGTTAAATTTGTCAGGCCTCAAATAAAAAGTGTGTCTGATGGCACATTTTTAAAAATGTGCATTAGCAATGAAATCCAGTTGCAAGTCCCAAAGAATTTTGCATATGTTTTCTCTATTTTCTCAATATGTATGGTATCCACTGGGGTGAAACTTCACCAAGTTAGTTTTTGTGAATTGTTTCATTGCAGTACCTGCAGCTATATCTGATTCGTAACAGCCAGCCGAGCCGGGCAAGCTCGGCGGTTGAGTGG
The DNA here is from genome assembly GCF_015706575.1 of Patiria miniata. Lineage (NCBI taxonomy): Eukaryota > Metazoa > Echinodermata > Asteroidea > Valvatida > Asterinidae > Patiria > Patiria miniata. The sequence continues at coordinate 6,598,994 of NW_024037057.1, forward strand.
TAAGACGTCTGTGCTGGTATAGTAAACAGAAGGTTGTGGGTTCAAGTCCCACCCAAGTGATTTTTTTTTCTCACAATCACTCGTTGATTTGAGTATAAATTTGATTTGGACTGAGTAGTGTTTACAGGTTCATGTTGCTGACTTACCGTGGAGACATTTTCCAGCAATGCTTTCCGTCCCTCGGGTGCCTCAGACAGCGTAGTGATTGCCTTGATAGCGTTGAGTCGTACCTCGCTGGTCTTATCATTGACTAGGTTGACTAGCTTGGGGATAGCCATGGCCTGGATAGCCTTGTACTTGCCTTGCGTTGTGATTGTAATTCTACAGAAAAAAAAATGGAAAATGAACGGGTGTGTATGTAATTTAAATCAGTAGTATTTTACATAAAATGCAGAGATGTAGTTTATAGTTAAGTCAGTCAGTCAGGCAGCACAAGCTAGCTGGTCAGTCTCTTGGCGAGTCAGTCTGTCAGTTGGTTAAAGCCTTTTGGCAAGTCAGTCTGTCGGTTGGTTAGTCTGTTGGCTAGTCAGTCTGTCGGTTGGTCAGATGGTTTAAAAGCCTGTTGGCTAGTCAGTCTGACGGTTGGTCAGTTGGTCTGATAGTAAACCTCTTGGCTAGTCAGTCTGTTGGTTGGTCAGTTGGTTAGCCTGTTGGCTGGTTAGTCTGTCGGTTGGTTAGCCTGTTGGCTGGTTAGTCTGTCGGTTGGTCAGATGGTTAGTCTATTTAGCTAGTAAGTATGTTAGTTGGTTAGTTGGTCAGTCTGTTGGGTAGTCAGTCTGTTGGTTGGTCAGTTGGTCAAACAATCAGACTGTTGGTTGGTCAGATGATTAGCCCCTTTGTTGGTCAGTCTGTCGGTTGGTCAGTCAGTTGATCAATCATCCAGCTGGTCAGTCTGTTTGCTAGTCGGTCAGTTGTCAGTGTGTCATCTCGTCAGTCAATCACCTAGTTTGCTGGTTAATCTGTCACTCAATCCAATGAGCTAATATTTTGATTTTCAAGGAACTTACGTCATGATGGCTCCTGCTGCCTTAGACCTGACCTCAGGGCTGGCATCGCCCAGTAATGTGACCAGAGGGGGTAGGGTGTTCACCTCACATGCCTTGTTCTTGCCATCAAGAGGAACGCTAAAGACAAAAAAATAGATGGACACAAAACTATTGAACAGGCCAAAAAACACCCCAATTTCTTGGGCTTAGTTCAGCCAAAGTCACGTTTTTGAGGACTTGGGACACGGGCTTTAGTCTGCTTTAACCTACACATATCAGGTTCAGACTTGTACTTGTTGGACTCTGATGTAGTCTTGGACTCAATCTCAGTTTTACTCAGACTCTGTTTCAAACTCGATCCATCTGACTCCGACTTGGCAGAGCTAGAAACTCATATTGGAGTCTCACTTGAATACTTATCATTTGTGACTTGTGACATGACTGGGACTTCAGTTGACTTAGCATCTTGATTGGAGAACTGATCTGGGGCCAATTTCACGGTGCTGCTAAGCACAAAAAAATTAAATTTGCTTAGCACAAACAAATCTGGCTTATAAAAGCAGGTTACCAGCCCAAACTCCATGGACGTATATTGCTCTTGATTGGTATTCAGCTGTTGTTTGCTATAGGGCCTATAGCATGAAAATCACGTGGAGTTTTGGCTGGTAAACTGCTTTTATAAGCCAGACTTTTTTGTGCTAAGCAAATTTTTTTTGCTTAGCGGCGCTGTGAAATTGGGCCCTTGAATTGAATCCTGCTTGTGCCTGATTTGTGGACAATCTGAATACAAAAAGCAGAGCGTGTTTTGCGCCATACGCGAGCAAATGCGCACAGTGCGTCCAACAAACTGGAGCTCACGTAGGTGGTCATCTCACAGCACTGTAGCTGTTTCTGTCCATACTTGGAATAAGAACCACATCTTACCTCAAGTCCATGACGTCCCTGGCAGCTTTTGCTCTGATGACGGGAGACTCGTGATCAAGGAGGTCGGTGAAAACCTCCATGGCTCCCGCGATGAGCGCCTGAATCTGCTCCAACACCAGGCAAAAATGGAGCGTGTCCAGAATGTACTCCTGAACATGGAGACATGGGCAAAACCATTTATAAAAAGGGTGTGACTTTTATTAAATGAGAGTGACCTTGGCTAGATTCACCACTGCTACAAGTAAACTAAACTTTCAGCACCCGATTTCACGAAGCGCTGCGACGCATCGCAACTCGAGTTACGACGTGTAACACGTCGCAACTCGCGATGCGTCGTATCACCCATTTCACAAAAGTTGCGATGTGTTGAACGCGTCGTAAGTTCCTTGACAACGGCTTAAAACACTTCGCAAGTTACGACGTGTCTAGTGGTCATTGCAAAATACGAAGAGTCCCTTTCTTAGCCAGTTTAATGTCATAAACATTACATAAACGAGATTATAATACCGAGGCAATGTGTGTAAAGTGGTAAATTTATAGAAAATTCATTGAATTATTATGAATTAGACTGGAATATTGCAGTTGAAATTTCAAAGTAGCTTTACGGTCCACTGAGAGCTTGTTTTCCTTCAAAATTGCATCGCACGACCGCCATTTTGTTTTACGTTTTAACAAATTTCGAGCTGAGACCCGACGACCCTTTGTTGAATATCAGACGACTATTTAGTGTACGCTGACTAACAGTCACCGAGTTGTGCTATAAATACATACACGACGCGTCGCACTTACGACGTGTTTTGTGAAATGGATCGCAGGACTCGTCGCAGCTGCGACGCATCGTAGGGATACGACGCGTCGCAGCGCTGCGATGCATCGCAAGTTACGAAGAGTTTGATGAAATCGGGTGTAGGACCAGTGTAGTGGCTGACAATTAAGAGAGATACTTTTTTCAGAGGGTTGTAGACACCTGGAATTAAAAAAAAAGGAGTTTTCGTAAAAGAAATTATACAAGTTAAAGATCTGTTAAGACTAAGCTAGAAAAAATTATATTTTGTCTAAAGAAATCACACCTCTACTCACCTTGATCTCATCCACTTCAATCTTGAGTTTGTCCACCAGGGTAGGGATGAGGCTAGCCTCCACCACCCCCTCGGCCCCGGGGGTGAAGTGGCACAGCATCTCCATGGCCATGTGAGCGTTGCGTCGCACCACGTCCAGCTCATCATTGAAGAGACGAGACAAGGGCATGATGATGGAGTAATGGAGGAAGGCGTCCCGACCAATGTTATGACCTGCAGAAGATGTTTAGAGATTTTTTTGGATCTTTACGATTTCATTTTCATGATTCGTGTATCGTTTCGGTTTGCGGTAACACCATGTGGTAATAACTACTGCTTAGAAGATATTAGTTCTGAAAAGAACTTGTCCTGCTTATTATCAACTTTGCTAAGTAGTTTTTTTGTTCTGATAAGAACAGTCCTGCTGTAAGTTCTAAACGAACTTGTCTTTGGTCTCAACGTTTCGACTAGCCTGCTCTAGTCATCGTCAGGAGACTGAAGATAGTTGGAGATGCAGAGTAGCGTCTCCAACTATCTTCAGTCTCCTGATGAGTCCAGCAGGACTGTTCTTATCAGAACAAAAAAACCTACTTAGCAAAGTTGATAATAAGCAGGACAAGTTCTTTTCAGAACTAAATATCTTCTAAGCAGTAGTTATTACCACATGGTGTTACCGCAAACCGAAACGATACCGATACCGGGAACTTTAATTCCACCAGGGCTAGCGGGAAAACAGTCCGGGGGGTGGGGGACCCAGGTAAAAACTCCAGTTGAAACCAGTTGAAAATGCCAACTAGTTTCAACAGGTTTCAACTGGAACTAACTTGTCTCCGACTGGTACTGTTTTTTAGAACCCATTAAACTATGAACAAACCAGTAATCATCTAGTAATTCTTATGGAGTCAACAGATTTCAACCGGAGAGCCAGCCCAAGGGGTGCCAGCAGTGGAGAAATCTATACAAAGGGGGTTAAATATAAACAAGGGCGTAACAGTCAAAGACGTGACTGTCGGAGAGCACTAGATGAGGGGGGTGAAATGAAATGGCAAAGAGGGGAATCAGCCCAAGTGCACAAGAGACAAGGAGACATCAGCCACAGTAACGATAACCCAAGGGTTTAAAAATGGGTGATGGCAAAGGGCTGCGATGGGGACGGAGGGGGGGACGGAGGAGGCTTCAAAGAGGAAACTGACAAGAAGGCCTTGCTTGGCAAAGATTTGAGGTGCAAATGCCCTGTAGACATTTCCTGCACTGCATCCATACACATTAAACCTCGGATATATTTACCTGCAATGATGTACAAGACCTCTGTTGCTTTGTGTCGCACGGTACCATCAGGATCTGTTAGCAGGGCCTTCAGACTCTCAGCACAGCCTGTGAGAGAAAATTGTTATATATTTCTGTAATTTTTCCTGAGGCATGCAATTTTGAGTCAAAGCTACACAACCCATTAAAAATGTTACGCCCCAACTTCAGCATTGTCCCAACTGTAGTTGGGATCATGTACATGTTACTACAGTTGGGACATTCCCACGTAAAGTTGGGACTGCCCATTGGGGCCATTGCTAAAGTTGGAGCGTAACAACTGCAATTTTTTTTCTATCAATTTCTCATAACTCTCATATTTTTACATTTCTTCCCTCTGCTTTCTAATTCTCCACATAAAAATATTTCAGGAATAAGAATTTTGATGAACAACTTACCGACTCTGAGTGCTTCTGCAATGTGTTCTGGGTCGTGCAGGTAGTCACACAGTGTCATCAACGCCCGTTGTCTTGTGATAAGCTCTTTATCGTTCAGTTCTCGGTTCTGAAAAATAAAAAACATGAAAACGAAATAAATTGTCAATAAAATTAAAAATTGAAAAATGATTTGCTTTGCATACACATACAACCAGTGATGTAGTGCCTTGATGCTAAGCCTTGGCCTTAAGGCTGCCTTAAGGCTGGATTTTAGGGCCTTGGCCTTGGCCTCGAGGCTTGAGGGCAAAAGCCTTGGCCTTGGCCTTGGCCTTGAGGGTTCAGGGCCTTGCAATTTTGAGTCAAGGCTCTTTAAGGCCCATAGATTTTTGCATTTTCCAGATAAATCTGTTCGAAATTTTGCTGTTACCATTTTATTCATATTACCATGGAGGAGGGAAGCACCCTATAGATTTGTGTGTTGGGCACACTTCCACTTTTGTAGCATCACATTTTGTTACCATTGTAGTAGATTTGATGCAACAATATTCCGTACACTTGTGGGGCTAATGAGATGATCACTTTAATTGCATATAACTATGGAATAGATCTGATTGGTTGTATAGGCCTACATGTATGTCTCCCTGATAAGTGCTAAAGATTTACATGTATCTGTTTTAGATAATGCTGATATTTCTGAGCATGCTGGGCCAGCAAATAAAAATTTCCCAAATTAGTTTCTTGGATCCCCCTTTTGTTACACTTGGGAGAATTGTGTGTCAATATAGAAGTAAATCATTATTTTGTTTAGTTAAACCATATTGAAGACCTGAACTTATACTTTAATAGATACAGTGCAGTCATAAAACGGTGTAGGCATATGCGAGCATGTTGATTGCAATTAAAGAAATGTTGTTCTTCGTAACGAGCAATTCGTGATGATAAGGGCAGATCCAGGGGGGCCAAAAGGGGCCATGCCCCCCCCCCCGCCCCCCCCCCAAAAAAAACAACGAAACCATTTTTTTTATGTGACGTCGTAATAAAGGCAGGCAATGAGTACACCACCATCTTTTCCTAAAAAAACAACAGTTAAAATGGTCAGAAATTGCCTCAAATCGCACCACAGAACATCTCGAATCCAAAAATTATTCGGAGCCCTTAAGCGGGCCCCGAAGCCCAAGCCGTAATTTTTTGACCCACCTTTTTTTTGGGGGGGGACCAACATTTCTTTGCCCCCCCCCCACATTGTGTTCTGGATCCGCCCTTGCGTGATGATGTGTCACTCATGTGACTATAATTAGTTCTATATCAGTGGTCATTTCGTAAAACAGGGCCTTAGCCTTGGCCTTGGCCTTGAGGGTTAAGCCTTGGCCTTGGCCTCGAGGCTTGAGGGTCAAAGCCTTGGCCTTGGCCTTGGCCTTGAGGGTCAAAGCCTTGGCCTTGGCCTTGGCCTTGAGGGTCAAAGCCTTTGCTCCAACACTGCATACAACACAGCTATACAGTTCATGTATTGATATTTCCTATTCCAAAACACTAAAAATATTCAGGGTTTTTTTTTCAGGGGAATGATTCGTGTATTTCACAAGTTAATGAAAAGTTCTTTATAATCATTTGATTGCTTTTGATGGGTTATTTGTTTTTGTTCAGTTCAGTTCTGTTAAGTTCATTTATTTCCACAGTGTTCACAAATATCAACAGTAGCCTAATTATTATTGTTTAACAAATTAAAACAAAACATAAATTAATACAACACAATCAATTTAAATCTATCTAGTTATAAAAGCTCACAGCTGTAAATTAACATGGGCAAATCGGCACAACAGACATTTTAAATCTCACAAATTACAGCATGAAATTTTACTTTGAAATTATCCCGATATTTAGCCCAAAAAATTCATTTCGTCTAAACTAATTCCTACGGGGGGAAAGGGGGGGGGGGGGGGGCGGGGGGGGGGGTTACGGGTTTAGCGTATTTTTTTTTTTTTACACTTGACAGAACTTATGGTTATAGAGCTACAAATCTTAAAGTCTACTTACCAACTTCGGCAATGCCCTGTCCCCGTACGCGAGCGGCGCTTTGGTCGGGTCAATGTTGGGTGGAAGCCTCGCTGAAATACGCGTGGTCGCCATTTTCCGGTCAATGTCGAATTCCTCAAACTTGAAACAACTTTCGCGGTGTTGATCTCGTTTTTGTTGCTGCTAAATATTAAATTCCTAACTTTTTCTAAAAAACAAGGCTTTAAACTTTTTAGTGACAAGAGGTTTTGTGAAGAAGCCTTCTATTTAGGAGGAAAACAGCCTTACTTTTGGGACGTTTTCCGTGCAAACCGTACGGCAATCTGTACACTGGTTGCTACGATACAGCGGTTCACCCTTGACCCAGGGTCAACTTGCGGTGAGGTTTACTGTTGAATATGTATAGGGGTCAAAGTTCAATAGATGTCATTCACTGAGTAATGTTTTGATCAGGCGCAGCCGGATTCTTGTGGCAAATTTGTGACGAAATCTCGGAAATTAGACAGTCGTTTTCGAAAAATGTAATGACTGTGTTATCTGAATGTATCAGGGATGCAATAGGCGTATAGAAATGGTAAGTTTGAACAGAAAAAACTGTAATAATGGGTGTTTTTTTATACTGTATGTAACATGTCTATGGAACAACAAAGCTAGTGGATTTTTGTGTGTGTGTGCAAAGTCGATGGGGTTGGACTGTTCAATTTTTTGTTGTTTATGTTACAGTATCGTGTTCAAAATAAATGATTAAAGGGAATATACAACATTTGCTTTTGTTGTCATTTTCAGAAATGGCTGTATTTGGGGGTTAGTATTAGTATTTGATAGCAAATATTGTTAGTTACACTGACTTAATTGTTTGATATTTTGTGCTCGTAGATGATGACAAATCATAATCATGTCCTTGTACCCCTGGGCCTGGCCCCACTTAAGATGAAACACAGCAATTTATAGACGTCAGGAAATTATAACGTCAGGGAACCAGTCTAGCTGGCTTTAACCTGTTCATATCATAAATGTGTAATTGAATGGAAACAAAATGCGGACTCACTACATATGGTGGAAAATTGTGGGCAGTATTTGAAAAAAAGCCAGTTTTTTCCAACACTGGCATGACTGGTCGGCCGAACAGCCTTTGAAATTGATACATAGATACCACTTTCTTGACAGTGTCAGCACATCAGGCAGGTGCCATGATTTAAGAGGATGCTTTAGACAGTCATTCATTAACAGTCAAGTAAGGTATTTCATAATAATTAGGTAGTTTTGTTTCTTGATGTCTGCAAATGTTGTAAAGCCCTGTACGTGTCACACAAAAAATTAATAAAACCAGCCCATATGTATTAAAGGGAATGTACATCATTTGCTTTTGCTGTCATTTCCAGAAATGGATGGAATTGGGGGGTTGGAAATATATAGCAAATATAGTGACTTTTTTGAGGTTTTGGGTTCGAAAATGCTATAAAAACCAAGAAAAACAATCATTTTCCTGTAGTCTGGCTCCCTGACTCCATATAAGAAGAAACAGAGCAGTATAATACATTGGGGAAATGTAAGGTCAGGGAACCAGTCTAGCTGGCTTGTACCCGTTCATAGGTGTGTAATCGATTGCAAACAAGTGTGATGGTCAATTGGGGCCAGTATTTGAAAAAAAGCCAGTTTTTTCCAACGCTGGTCGGCCGACCAGCGTTGGAAATGATACAAAAATACCACTTTTCTTGAAAATGACAGTATACCAGGTGCCATGATTTTAGAGGATGCTTTACACTGTCATTCACTAACAGTCCAGCAAGGTATTTCAAAATGATTTGGTAGTTTTATTTTTTGATGTTTGCAAATGTTGTATTTTCCCTTTAATATGGGAAAAAATGTTGCAACCTGACGCCACTTTTTTTTTCATATATCATCTCAATGAAGGTCATTCATTGCAAGACATGAATCCTGGACTGAGGAACATTTCCAATTTTGTTAAGAAATACAAGTTTTTCTAGATTCTCCATAGACTTTATACACAACCACTGAAGTAGTGTTAGGTTGCAGTATTTTTTGTGTTTTCTGTTTTTCATAGTTTTCAGTGGTTTATTTCAAAAGTCAGTTTGGTCATGGTGGTGTCTACTTTCTTTAACACTCATTGCTCATTGGGGAAATATTTCATTCAGTATACATCCAGTCAACTCGACCATGATTTACCGACTTGATTCGAACCAACTTGACTGTTTGCCAACTCGACCATTTTGCCAGCTCGAGAAACAAGAACAACCACGCTCTCAACTGACTTGTACGTTCCGTTTTTCATTGTTTGTTTGGGTGTCTTTTTTTCGGTGCAGAAAGCAGAAACCAAATCTGAGTCGACTGAGTGAAGCAATGAAGCAAGCAGCATGAATGCCCGATCACAGACTTTTGAAGTTGTAAGTATGATACGTCCAAAGAGATACGAGATATTTGTTATTTAGGCTGAGTAAAACAAAATCGGTTTCTGGTCAGGTTTTTTTTAAAACAAATGAAGGAGGCGGCTCATTCCCCCTCCCCCCCCCCCCCTAAGATGGCAGATTTTCCAAGATGGCAGATGCATTCTTGTATCTTCTTCGACTCTTTCGCTGATACAAAATTGTGCCCAAAGGAGCCGTCACCCTTTCTACATAGCTACAATTTTGTTGGAAAAATGAAAAAACAGTCAGTGACAAATTTGCAAATATATTGCAAATGTGAAAATTAAAAACAAACAAAGGGTGCAGGTGGGAAACAGGAGTATGATTTTTGTTTTTACTAGGACTAACTTCCTTTTTTTTCTTATATTTTACTTAATCTTGATCCTTTCTTATTGCAGTCGGTGGAAGGGAGGCAGATTGAGGAAGTCGTGCTGAGTCTTCTACATACTCTGCTGTTCCATAGGACGACTGGCAAGGTAATCCCCCCCCCATCAGCTGGACAAGTCCCCGCCCCTTTCTCTTCCAACCCATGTTACAGTTGACTTCTCACAGTAGGCGTGATTGTGATCACGTCAGCCAGTGAAAACATCTATTCATTGGCACACCAGTTTTCATCGGTTGCTATGTGTTACCATTCAGCACTCCAGACTCAAGAACCATTGAGTTTTCAAGAACATAGGTCTGGGAGCTAGTTCGTCAGTGGTTACAACGCTTTCTTTGTCTGCTTTTCTTTTTCGTCAACAGTTCCACTACAAGCAGGAAGGCACCTACGCCATCGGCACGGTGGGCATGGTGGACGTGGACTGCGATTTCATCGACTTCACCTACGTGCGCTGCCACTCGGCTGAGCTGGACCGAGTGCTGCGCAAAGAGGTCACCGCGTTCCGGGACTCGCTGCGGTCGAGCGACGGCCGGCTCAGCAACGGGCAGGTAGGTAACGTGGGCTCCTAGAATTTGGAGTAGTCAGATAATTAATCGTCTGGTGGTATTAATTAGGAGTCCATTTCATCAGAAAGGGGGATTTTGTCCAAGTGGTTAGGGTTTGTGACTCATGATCAGAGGGTCAGGGGTTCAAATCCAGATGCTGGTCGTATGTTGTGTCCTTGGGCAAGCCACTTCACCCCAACTTGGCTCTCTCCACCCAGGAGTATAAATGGGTACCGGCATTAGCAAGGGAGTAATCTGCAATGGACTGGCATCCCATCCAGGGGGAATAGAAATATACTCAACTTAACAGTCGTTTCTTGCCAAGAAAACCGGAGATAAATGCCGGTGTGACAGGCTTTAACTTACTTATTTTATCATAACCCTTAGAAACCACAGAAAACAAAGATTACGGTATGAGGTTTAAATTCCACTGAACCTCCTTTCTGAAGAATTTTTACGTTGCATAATTTCTACGTGTATTTGTTGGAATCATTGCCTTCACAGATTTCCTTGGAGTTTTACCAGAAGAAGAAGAATCGATGGCCCTTTCCCGATGAGAGCATACCGTGGGAGGTTTGGACCATCCAGATCAACAACGTGACACTGTCAAATGAGCATGGTGAGGACAAAACTAGATTTTCTCAATTGAAAATAAAATTTCAGTCACAAGCAACTGCGCATGCACACAATGATAGGGTCATGGGTCACTCGGGAAATCGAACGCTCATAATCGAAGGCGCATCGAAGGGAGACGGACGCACCACGCTCACATGTTAATAACAAGCAGAATAGGCGTTCCCGTAACATCGCGAAACATCACATCAGCGATTTTATCCCGAATGACCTTTGACCTGGACTACTTCATGGAGATACCGAACTGGATTATTGACATGTGCATTATCAATATGAAGTTTTCGGCTGGAAAAAAAAATTCAGTTTGTTGGATTGTTTTTTTTTTCTTTCCAGAGAGGCAGCTCTACCGGGAGAAGTTGGGGGAGATCCTGGGAGAGAAGGTGATCTGCATCACGGAGGCCATGGGACGACACGACTACCTGCCCAAGGTGCCCAACCAACCCCTGCTGGACACCGTCTTTGACGTCAGCTTCCCTGACGTACAGCCTTACCTCTTCAAGGTACAGTGGAGTCTGGGTGCTAGACATTGTTATTGTAATTGCCTGGCAGTAGACCAATGCATTCAGCCCCGGCCACTGGGCACGCAGACAACAACATGTGGACAACCTGGCCAGTGCAACACTGCATGCTCCAGTAGCGTGTGTCCTATGCGCGCACAATTCTCGGACTTTATTGCACACTTGTCAGGCATAATCACGCAATTGCAGTGGTGTAAATCTTTGTCGGCAAGTGGGAGGGGGGTGGCTACAATTCAAACATTGCCCGGCCGTGGAAATTCAAAAAGCGGGGGTGGGGGTGGGGGGTTGGACACCACATTACACTAGGGGGCGCTGTTCATGATACAAATCTACATCTTATTTATACTTACGTGCCTTAACCTTACAGCAAAACGGCCTATTTAAAGTTTTGCACTTTTTCCCCCTCTGTTTTTTTAGTGCTATGTAATGCATTTTGGCTGTTGGAAATTTAGAAAAATGCCTTGAAATCTGAGTCCCGCACAGGTAGTTCGAACACATTCCGGGCTCCTTCAACCAATAGTTATACCAAAATATGCAAAACGCGTGCAGCGTGAGCGCGTATGTGGCGCCACCTCAAAAATGGTTTCTAATTTTGTTCGCCGGACTAGTCCATAGGTGACCCAGCAGAGTTCCTTTAGACCGGAGACATGAACTGACTGCATTTTGTATTTGAGGACAGGCAGTGCCCTCATGGCTCCTGAAATTTGATTGGTTGCCCACCTTGACTTCCCTGTAGTCTGCTTGGCTTAATTCCCAGGTAGAAGGCAGTGCTCAGTTGTCATGTTTTTGCATATTTGAATATTCATAATGTATGACCCTGCATGTAAGGTCATTAGGATATTGTTGCGCCGGCTGTTCTCTGACACTATATCCAAGTAAGATGTAAGCCATGTCCGGCTACGGCTTAAAATTACACACAGGTGTCTATGGAAAGTGGCTGCAGCCACTTATATTGGCTTCATGTAATGTCCAGTCGTAGCCACGATCAGACAAGGCCATATTAATGCAGTCTTCAGACCACCAAGCTTCCTGCACTTGCTACCATGGTCTAGCAACAGCGCCCTCTGTGGACCATGCACATAGAGCCAATAATCCCTTTAATATTCGCTCTTCCCACAGATTTCCCATCAGACTTCGGGGCCGGCCAACACGTCCGTGGGAACAACGATGAGGAAACTACTACGGGACACACTGGCTTTATGATGACGGACACTGTATCAATTTCCAAGATAGGAATCTGTGAACACTTGAGGGCGCCCTTCAACTAAAGCGTCAACCGTGTGCAGGGTTACGTTTACCTGCTGTTTTTTGCCGGACCCAGAGGGCAGCTTCGTGTCCTCGTTGAACCCAGACCACTGACTGTGACGTGCGGGCCGGGCAGTGCTATTGTATAGGATACTACCAAGTAATGCAAACAAATAGGCCAGCCATTGTGTAGACCAGATACATGAACTTCTAGTGAAAAGTCATTCTGAATGGGTTGAACAAAAGTTATGCACTACAAGACCAGCATTACCAGTCTTGTCTTGCATCCGCTTAACATGATTATGCCCACTCGGAGTAAGATATTTCATCACTTGTGAACCCATAAGTGAAAAAAATTGGTTTAAAAAAATTTATTTCCCTATTATTTTAAAATGTAGCTATCATGAAAGTTGTTGATTGTGTGGTAATTATCATATATGTACATGTTATTTGAATTTTAATTGTGATGCTTAACTTGTAATTTTTATACATGTATAGCGCTTTCCATCATATCAATAATCTCAAAGCGCTTTACAATTATTCCCCCGTTCATCAGGCCATGGGACCACGCGGCAGCCGATATCAGCGCTCAATCGGTCCTCTACCCTCACAGGTACCCATTCATACTCCTGGGTGGAGAGAGGCAATTGTAGTAAAGTGTCTTGCCCAAGGGCACAAATACCGTGTTCCTGGCAGGGTTCGAACCCCCGCACCATTGTATATGAGTCCAACACCGTAACCACTGGACCATGGCATTTTACCAAGGTATCGTCCTTTTTGTCTTTTCTGTTTTAACTTTGCGGAGTTTGCACTTTATCAGTTGTTGACATTTCAATCCAAAGAAAACTGCCGAAGCGATTTTTAAGAAATTGTTTTTGAAAAGTTATGGGGAAAAAGTGCACACCAACTGTTAAAGTTTATAAGTTGGTGAATTCTTATGATGATTGTACAGTTGAACAAAAAGTGAAAACTGGTTTGCTTTAATGATGTACAGATATGTGTAGACCAGAGATTCAGTGACGTCAACATTTGTTTATTGTTGTGTGCTTTCCTATGGGAGCTTGGTGGCTGTCACCCCCACCTAGCTCTTATAAAGCAGGCACATTATGTTATTAAAATGAGACATCGTAATGTCTCAAGCCTGTAGCGTGTATTGCCATTCGCTTTTGTCCCAAATAGCCGGAACCAAAATGCAAGGGTTTTGTTTGGGGGGGAGGGGCGAGAATAACCCTAACAGAACTCAACCCATCAAACCCCAACTGCATGTTTTGTAGGAATCTGTCAGGATGGGTGTAGTACCCCTAAACTGACAGTCTTTTACATTGGGTTGGGCACACCTCCAGAACCAAAGTCAGAAATATGATTGTTCATATAGGATTACTTCTCAAGAACAATTTGCTTTCACTTGTTGTACAGAAAATAAATTAATTTGAAGTCTGTAATTTTGTTTCAATTGCGTGTTACTTGCTAATATTGCATTCTGTCTCGATGTAAACAGAGAATAAATGTAGACTTTTTTTGCATACAGGCAAATGGTCCCTTTGTACTTTGATGGTTGGCATATTTTATGGGATCTGAAGTAGGGTCGGTTGGTTGATAAAAAGGTATAAGGTATTTTTTGGGCATCCAAAGGAATTTCTGCCTTGTTTGGAGAAAGGTCAACTTTTGGCCAAATTTTGATAAAAAAAGTAAGGCTAAGGCCAAAAAAAAAAAATATTCGGTCTCTGGTCAGACCAAAGTTCCGGAATTGACGCGGCCACGCTTTTTTTTTTTTTTTCTTCAAGCTTGGATTGTACAGACAAGGTGGGTACTATTTTGCTTTTTTTGTGTCCTCATGTATATTGGTGTCCTCCATAATTTGCCTTGGTGCTTTCGATCATTTGCCTTGGTGCAATTTCCCATTCCTTGGTGCTCTTTGGTAAAAAAAATTGAGGAGGTGCGGAAATAGAGGGCGCTGTTGGAGCTACCACGGAACATTTTGGGAACAAAAAGATCGACGCGCATGATTAAAATCGATGCGCGCGCTGACCAGAGACCGACTTATTTTTTTTTTTGGCCTAACCCCTTGCAATTTTTTCAATTTAGGCCAAAAAATAAAATTGCTTGAAACTTGCTGGAAAGATGCCTAATGGACCCTAGAACACATTCCAATTCCATTTGTAGAAAGATATGCTATTTAAAAGAAAATTTGGATGAAAATGTGGGGTAAAATCAGTCAAAAATGTTAATTTATTTCTCACAAAATCGACGGTTTTTGCCCAAACCTTCAAAATATTGAGTGTTCGAGTATTGATTTGTGCTCTACTGACTTCCAAAGGAATTTCTGCATTGTTTGAAGAAAAGCCAATTTTTGGCCAAATTTTGATAAAAAAGTAAGGCTAACCCCCTTGCAATTTTTTTCAATTTTGGCCAAAAAATAAAATTGCTTGAAACTTGCTGGAAAGATGCCTAAATGACCCTAGAACACATTCCAATTCCATTTGTAAAAAGATTTGCTTTGTAAAAGAAAATTTGGATGAAAATATGGGATAAAATCATTCAAAAATATTAATTTGTTTCTCACAAAATCGATGTTTTTTTTGCCCAAAACTTCAAAATATTGAGTGTTCGAGTATTAATTGGTGCTCTACTGACTTCCAAAGGAATTTCTGCATTGTTTGAAGAAAAGCCAATTTTTGGCCAAATTTTGATAAAAAAGTAAGGCTAACCCCTTGCAATTTTTTTCAATTTTGGCCTAAAAATTAAATTGCTTGAAACTTGCTGGAAAGATGCCTAAAGGACCCTAGAACACATTCCAATTCCATTTGTAAAAAAATTTTGCTTTGTAAAAGAAAATTTGGATGAAAATATGGGATAAAATCATTCAAAAATATTAATTTGTTTCTCACAAAATCGACGGTTTTTGCCCAAACCTTCAAAATATTGAGTGTTCGAGTATTGATTGGTGCTCTACTTACTTCCAAAGGAATTTCTGCATTGTTTGAAGAAAAGCCAATTTTTGGCCAAATTTTGATAAAAAAGTAAGGCTAACCCCTTGCAATTTTTTCAATTTTGGCCAAAAAAATAAAATTGCTTGAAACTTGCTGGAAAGATGCCTAAGGGAACCTAGAACATATTACAATTCCATTTGTAGAAATATATGCTTTTTAAAAGAAAATTTGGATGAAAATGTGGGGTAAAATCAGTCAAAAATGTTAATTTATTTCTCACAAAAAGGACGGTTTTTGCCCAAAACTTCAAAATATTGAGTGTTCGAGTATTGATTGGTGCTCCTCTGACTTCCAAAGGAATTTCTGCATTGTTTGAAGAAAAAGCCATTTTTTGGCCAAATTTTGATAAAAAAGTCAGGCTAACCCCTTGCATTTTTTTCAATTTTGGCCAAAAAATAAAATTGCTTGAACTTTCTGGAAAGATGCCTAAGTGACCCTAGAACATATTCCAATTGCATTTGTAGAAAGATATGCTTTTTAAAAGAAAATTTGGATGAAAATGTGGGGTAAAATCAGTCAAAAATGTTAATTTATTTCTCACAAAATCAATGGTTTTTGCCCAAAACTTCAAAATATTGAGTGTTCGAGTATTGATTGGTGCTCCTCTGACTTCCAAAGGAATTTCTGCATTGTTTGAAAAAAAAGCTAATTTTTGGCCAAATTTTGATAAAAAAGTAAGGCTAACCCCTTGCAATTTTTTCAATTTTGGCCAAAAAATAAAATTACTTAAAACTTGCTGGAAAGATGCCTAAGGGACCCTAGAACACATTCCAATTCCATTTGTAAAAAGATTTGCTTTGTAAAAGAAAATTTGGATGAAAATATGGGATAAAATCATTCAAAAATATTAATTTGTTTCTCACAAAATCGATGTTTTTTTGCCCAAAACTTCAAAATATTGAGTGTTCGAGTATTAATTGGTGCTCCTCTGACTTCCAAAGGAATTTCTACATTGTTTGAAGAAAAGCCAATTTTTGGCCAAATTTTGATAAAAATGTAAGGCTAACCCCTTGCAATTTTTTCAATTTTGGCCAAAAAATAAAATTGCTTGAAACTTGCTGGAAAGATGCCTAAAGGACCCTAGAACACATTCCAATTCCATTTGTAGAAATATGTGGCTTTTTAAAAGAAAATTTGGATGAAAATGTGGGGTGAAATCAATCAAAAATTTTAATATACTTCTCACAAAATCAATGGTTTTTGCCCAAAACTTCAAAATATCGAGTGTTTGAGTATTGATTAGTGCTCCTCTGACTTCCAAAGGAATTGCTGCATTGTTTGAAGAAAAGCCAATTTTTGGCCAAATTTTGATAAAAAAGTAAGGCTAACCCCTTGCAATTTTTTCAATTTTGGCCAAAAAATAAAATTGCTTGAAACTTGCTGAAAAGATGCCTAAGGGACCCTAGAACACATTCCAATTCCATTTGTAGAAATATATGCTTTTTAAAAGAAAATTTGGATGAAAATGTGGGGTAAAATCAGTCAAAAATGTTAATTTATTTCTCACAAAAAGGACGGTTTTTGCCCAAAGCTTCAAAAAATTGAGTGTTCGAGTATTGATTGGTGCTCCTCTGATTTCCAAAGGAATTTCTGCATTGTTTGAAAAAAAAGCCAATTTTTGGCCAAATTTTGATAAAAAAGTAAGGCTAACCCCTTGCAATTTTTTCAATTTTGGCCAAAAAATAAAATTACTTGAAACTTGCTGGAAAGATGCTTAAGGGACCCTAGAACACATTCCAATTCCATTTGTGAAAAGATTTGCTTTTTAAAAGAAAAATTGGATGAAAATATGGGGTAAAATCAGTCAAAAATGTTAATTTATTTCTCACCAAATCGATGGTTTTTGCCCAAAACTTCACAATATTGAGTGTTCGAGTATTGATTTGTGCTCCTCTGACTTCCAAAGGAATTTCTGCATTGTTTGCAGAAAAGCTATTTTTTGGCAAAATTTTGATAAAAAAGTAAGGCTAACCCCTTGCAATTTTTTCAATTTTGGCCATAAAAATAAATTTGCTTGAAACTTGCTGGAAAGATGCTTAAGGGACCCTAGAACACATTCCAATTCCATTTGTAAAAAGATTTGCTTTGTAAAAGAAAATTTGGATGAAAATATGGTATAAAATCAGTCAGAAATATTAATTTGTTTCTCACAAAATCGATGTTTTTTTGCCCAAAACTTCAAAATATTGAGTGTTCGAGTATTAATTGGTGCTCCTCTGACTTCCAAAGGAATTGCTGCATTGTTTGAAGAAAAGCCAATTTTTGGCCAAATTTTGATAAAAAAGTAAGGCTAACCCCTTGCAATTTTTTCAATTTTGGCCAAAAAATAAAATTGCTTGAAACTTGCTGGAAAGATGCCTAAAGGACCCCTGAACACATTCCAATTCCATTTGTAGAAATATGTGGCTTTTTAAAAGAAAATTTGGATGAAAATGTGGGGTGAAATCAATCAAAAATGTTAATATACTTCTCACAAAATCAATGGTTTTTGCCCAAAACTTCAAAAAATTGAGTGTTCAAGTATTGATTGGTGCTCCTCTGACTTCCAAAGGAATTGCTGCATTGTTTGAAGAAAAGCCAATTTTTGGCCAAATTTTGATAAAAAAGTAAGGCTAACCCCTTGCAATTTTTTCAATTTTGGCCAAAAAATAAAATTGCTTGAAACTTGCTGAAAAGATGCTTAAGGGACCCTAGAACACATTCCAATTCCATTTGTAAAAAGATTTGCTTTGTAAAAGAAAATTTGGATGAAAATATGGGATAAAATCATTCAAAAATATTAATTTGTTTCTCACAAAATCGACGGTTTTTGCCCAAAACTTCAAAATATTGAGTGTTCGAGTATTGATTGGTGCTCTACTGACTTCCAAAGGAATTTCTGCATTGTTTGAAGAAAAGCCAATTTTTGGCCAAATTTTGATAAAAAAGTAAGGCTAACCCCTTGCAATTTTTTCAATTTTGGCCAAAAAATAAAATTGCTTGAAACTTGCTGAAAAGATGCCTAAGGGACCCTAGAACACATTCCAATTCCATTTGTAGAAATATATGCTTTTTAAAAGAAAATTTGGATGAAAATGTGGGGTAAAATCAGTCAAAAATGTTAATTTATTTCTCACAAAAAGGACGGTTTTTGCCCAAAGCTTCAAAAAATTGAGTGTTCGAGTATTGATTGGTGCTCCTCTGATTTCCAAAGGAATTTCTGCATTGTTTGAAAAAAAGCCAATTTTTGGCCAAATTTTGATAAAAAAGTAAGGCTAACCCCTTGCAATTTTTTCAATTTTGGCCAAAAAATAAAATTACTTGAAACTTGCTGGAAAGATGCTTAAGGGACTCTAGAACACATTCCAATTCCATTTGTAAAAAGATTTGCTTTGTAAAAGAAAATTTGGAGGAAAATATGGTATAAAAACAGTCAGAAATATTAATTTGTTTCTCACAAAATCGATGTTTTTTTGCCCAAAACTTCAAAATATTGAGTGTTCGAGTATTAATTGGTGCTCCTCTGACTTCTAAAGGAATTTCTGCATTGTTTGAAGAAAAGCCAATTTTTGGCCAAATTTTGATAAAAAGGTAAGGCTAACCCCTTGCAATTTTTTCAATTTTGGCCAAAAAATAAAATTGCTTGAAACTTGCTGGAAAGATGCCTAAGGGACCCTAAAACACATTCCAATTCCATTTGTAGAAAGATATGCTTTTTAAAAGAAAATTTGGATGAAAATGTGGGGTAAAATCAGTCAAAAATGTTAATTTATTTCTCACAAAATCGATGGTTTCTAC
This sequence comes from Patiria miniata, assembly GCF_015706575.1. NCBI lineage: Eukaryota > Metazoa > Echinodermata > Asteroidea > Valvatida > Asterinidae > Patiria > Patiria miniata. The sequence goes on from NW_024037057.1 coordinate 6,618,173, forward strand.
CCAAAACTTCAAAATATTGAGTGTTCGAGTATTGATTGGTGCTCCTCTGACTTCTAAAGGAATTTCTGCATTGTTTGAAGAAAAGCAAATTTTTGGCCAAATTTTGATAAAAAAGTAAGGCTAACCCCTTGCAATTTTTTCAATTTTGGCCAAAAAAATGAAATTGCTTAAAACTTCTTGGAAGGTTGCCTAAGGGACCCTAAAACACATTCCAATTCCATTTGTAGAAAGATATGCTTTTTAAAAGAAAATTTGGATGAAAATTTGGGGGGAAATAAGTCAAAAATGTTAATTTATTTCTTAAAAAAATCGATGCTTTTTGCCCAAAACTTCAAAATATTGGGTGTTTCAGTATTGATGGGTGCTACTTTGACTTCAAAAGGAATTTGTGCATTGTTTGGAGAAAAGTCAATTTTTGGCCAAATTTTGATAAAAAAAGTAAGGCTAACCCCTCTCATTTTTTTTCAATTTTGGCCAAAAAATGGAATTGCTTGAAACTTCTTGGAAGGTTGCCTAAGGGACCCTAAAACACATTCCAATTCCATTTGTAGAAATATATGCTTTTTAAAAGAAAATTTGGATGAAAATTTGGGGGGAAATAAGTCAAAAATGTTAATTTATTTCTCACAAAATCGATGGTTTTTGCCCAAATCTTCAAAATATTGGGTGTTTTAGTATTGATTGGTGCTCCTCTGACTTCCAAAGGAATTACTGCATTGTTTGCAGAAAAGTCAATTTTTGGCCAAATTTTGATAAAAAAGTAAGGCTAACCCCTTGCATTTTTTTCAATTTTGACCAAAAAATAGAACTCCTTGAAACTTGCTAGAAAGATGCCTAAGGAACCCTAGAACACATTTCAATTCCATTTGCAGAAAGATTTGCTTTTTAAAATAAATTTGGATGAAAATATGGGGTAAAATCAGTCAAAAATATTAATTTATTTCTCACAAAATCTATGCTTTTTTTGCCCAAAACTTCAAAATATTGAGTGTTCGAGTATTGATTGGTGCTCTACTGACTTCCAAAGGAATTTCTGCATTGTTTGCAGAAAAGTCAATTTTTGGACAAATTTTGATAAAAATGTAAGGCTAACCCCTTGCATTTTTTTCAATTTTGGCCAAAAAATAAAATTGCTTGAAACTTGCTGGACAGATGCCTAAGGGACCCTAGAACACATTCCAATTCCATTTGTAGAAAGATATGCTTTTTAAAAGAAAATTTGGATGAAAATGTGCGGTAAAATCAGTCGAAAAATGTTAATTTATTTCTCACAAAAAGGACGTTTTTTGCCCAAAACTTCAAAATATTGAGTGTTCGAGTTTTAATTGGTGCTCCTCTGACTTCCAAAGGAATTTCTGCATTGTTTCAAGAAAAGTCAATTTTTGGCCAAATTTTGATAAAAAAGTAAGGCTAACCCCTTGCATTTTTTTTTCTATTTTGACCAAAAAATAAAATTGCTTAAACCTAGCTGGAAAGATGCCTAAGGGACCCTAGAACACATTCCAATTCCATTTGCAGAAAGATATGCTTTTTAAAAGAAAATTTGGATGAAAATATGGGGTAAAATCAGCCAAAAATGATAATTTATTTCTCACAAAATGGATGGCTTTTGCCCAAATCTTCAAAATATTGGGTGTTTTAGTATTGATGGGTGCTCCTCCGACTAGGAAACGAATTGCTGCATTGTTTGGAGAAAAGTCAATTTTTGGCCAAATCTGATAAAAAAGTAAGGCTAACCCCTTGCAATTTTTTCAATTTTGGCCAAAAATGAAATTGCTTGAAACTTGCAGGGAAGATGCCTACAGGACTACAGAACACATTCCAACTCCATTTTTGGACAGATATGCCATTCAAAACGAGAATTGTGTGTAAAAGCGAATAAAAATATGTTGTTGTTTTTTCAATAAACAGAATATTTTTTCCCCAATATTTGAAATCTTAGCAGTTTGAATACTAATTGAGGTATTCCTTGCATCCAAAAGAATTTCTGAAAAATTCAATTTCGGGGAAAATATTGATAAAAAAGAAAGGCTAACCCCTTGATACCCCTAAGGGCAAATATTAGTGCAATAATCGATTTAGGATTGTCCCTTGTAAATAATCCAAACACTTAACGACCAAAAAAAAGAAAATCTTGTACACACTCATGTTCGTTTAAATGATAATTCTCTGATGATTTTTAATGATGGAATGATGATGATGATGATAATAATAATAACCTTATATAACCACTACAACAGGGCATAAACCTGATTAACAACACTCATGGGTTTCTTTTCCTTCAAAATTTGTCAAAACGTAAAACTCAAAAAACTTGAAATCGCACTAAAAGCTTAATATGAAGCCTCCACTTCCGCCATTGTTTCATAAATCCATGGATTTTTCATGCTCGGTCAATTTTTGGTTTGTTTACTATCTCTGGGTGTTTGAATTTCGGCCTTTATTCTGATCAATGAGATGAAGCCGAATCTGACTTTTGGAGTTTTGCGTAGAAATACATGTATACTACTCAACCGCTAAATCACTTTTTTTTTTCTTTTTCATGTCAAGTGTTCCCTTGAAATGACATGGACCAGTAAATACTGAAAAAAAAGCTCCTGAAATATTACCATATGTAAACAACCAGCTCAGATCTGATGTGATTCTTACAGCTTTTACAAAACTGCAGGGTTTTATGGACAGACGTAGCATCACTTTCTATGAGCAAAGCCCAAAACATGTTTGTTAACAGTCTTGCACAATAAATGCATAAATTATGCAAATGCATGCAAATCTATGCACACAGCTGGCATGGCACTGTTCTTGTTACAGAAAAAACAGTTCTTACTGGTTCATGTCACATGCAGGACAAATTTCGTCTCAAATCACGCAGAAAAAAGTACAAGTTTTCACACCACTCAAAAATTTGTTTTAGTGATGCGTCAAGGCACAGTGGGGGCTTCACCTTCAAGCCAATGTTTTTCTTTAAAGTCGTCAAATAATATACATTTTTTTCTTAACTAACATGAAATACATGTAAACACGTCTTTAGTTAAAATAATCAACACTATCAGGTATTTTCTATATCCGCATGTCACCCTACTATAAAGTTCATCGTTGATTGCCATGGCGACTCAGTATTGTTTTTTTTCTCTTCAGTCGGCACCTAAGGATGCTCAAGTATTACATCACCCTACACAAAATAAATCGACGAATCACCTTCTCCGACAGAAATCTTGGACACTGTCTGAATGCATTTGAACATGTGATAAAGTGTAACGCAAGCCTGGATTGGTCGCCCAGGACTCCATATAAAAATAGAAAACACCTGAGTAGGCGGAGCTTTAGCGTCCGACCGCTGTTTCATGCACGCCGAGAAAGAGCGCATGAAACAGCCGTTGGATTTCCAATAAAACTTGTGTACCTTTCGGACACACACTTATAAACTTAAAACTCTCTTAAAACTAATATATATTTTTTTTCTTTAATAAAAAATAGCTAAAATGCTTTTTAAGTGTTGCAAGCACAAAAACATGGCCGCTTGCATCTTAAAATGTATCTTTGGCACGCCATCCACAAACCACAGGTTTGCAACATCTCTTTGCAATCAAACTCACGGCTATAAAACCCAATTTTAGGCCCAGTGAATATTACTGAAGGGCCATGCTGGGTTTCAGCAACATGTCTGAGTCCCGAGTCAATTGCAAGTCGATGCAACAAACTACGTTAAAATGTATGAACATTTGACAAAAAACCAAAACACCAAAACAAAATTGTGTAAATGTTATGAATTCTACTAATCCTACGCTATATACTGTTCACAAAGAGAATAAAATTGCAAAAATCTACAACTACTCCAATGCAGAAGAATTTTAACAACTCATAAAAGGTCGCTTCTAACAGCTTCAAACACGGAATTCCAAGGCAAATACAATTGATCAGGCAATATTTTTTTTATATGTGGAAATTCTCAAAACAACACAAAGAGCTCTGCAAAATGCAGATTCGAAAACTCTGACTCATCTGTAGATGAAAATAAAGTCTGAGGTTTGGAACAAATATTTCCTTCTTTTCTGACCACAACAGCCACGATAGGAAAAATACTTGCTCCATCAAAACTCACATACACATCTTTTTCATACTAAATCAAGTTCTATGTACTTTCACAGGCCAAATTCTTGAATTGATGTTTAAATTTCCATTTTTTTTTGCTGAAAATTCATTTCCTTTCAATGAAATTGACAAATATTCTTTACCTAAGCTTACTACTATAGCTTTTAAGAACTACAGGTACATATTTTGGCTTTCCAGAGAAAAGTACTTAAAGCCAGTCTCTGTGAACTAGCATTTGGAAATATAAACATAAATTTATAAGAATAAGGCAACTTCTTTTATACAACGGTACTCACAGAACTACAGTGATGGTAGTTTTTAAATACTCAAAAAGTGAGGTCTTTCCTTCTCTGTAAAACTGGGGCGTCTTGACATGATTGCGAACTTAAATATGCAGAAAACTTTGCTCTCGTCTAAATAAATACCAGCAAACACACAGCCTTTCCAACAACACTCTATGAATATTTTATGCAAATAGGAAAAATACTTTTTCAACATGCATATTTCAATATGCAAATGAGACGTGGCGCTGCATGATGGGTCAGGAAAAGTCAATTTTATGATACAATGTACAGAGGTAACAGTTCATGGTGTGTATACATTTGAACTGATTTCATAGGCCAACTAGGTGTTGGCCGTTTGTTTTACTGATGAATATTCAATAACTTGAAAGATGAACAATTCATTTCTTCTTCTTCTTTTTTTGTCAAGCATTTTTCTTTAACATTTTCCCCAAACAAAGAAATACTTGTGCTTAAACTGTCTTTTTGGGGGGTCATTTTTTAAGCAAGATATCTTAACTCAATGGAGCTGCTTTTAGCACACACACAATGGCTTAGTAAAACCCAGTAACTAGCATGGAATTCGCCAGTAACTAGCATGGAGAATGCCAGTAACTAGCATGGAAAAATGCCAGTAACTAGCATAGAAAATGTCAGTAACTAGCACTGAAACAACGTCTGTAACTATAGCATATAAAGTGCCAGTAAACAGCACAGAAAATGTAACTAGCAAGGAAAATGCCATTAACTAGCATGGAAAATGCCTGTAACTAGCATTGAAAACGTCAGTAACTAGCATGGAGAATACCAGAAACTAGCATGGAGAATGCCATGTGATTTTACACCAATTTCACTTCACCAAAAAAGTTGCCAAGCACTGTTTTCAGTTTAGGCGCTCCATAACACTGGACGAATTTGTTCTTAACCACACAACCATGCAAAGCACAGTTTATGGATTTAGGGTAAGCTTCACAATTTTGCATGTTCAGGGCAAAACTGTTTTTGTTATATGCACGGAATCCACAATCTAGGCTAACAACTACATGTACCACCTCGACACAAACAATTCTCACTGGATAAACCTATAACCAAAAGCCTCTTCTAATAAGAAAAAAAAAACAATAACAAAAATATGAATAATATATAGCAAACTCTGCATATATCTTTTTTTTTCTACAACAAAAACACTCTTTCTTTTTTCTTTGTGGCAGTTTCGTGGCTAGTCAATACACATTATCGTTTGGCAACAACAGTACTGTAACTTTTTTTCGTTAAAAAGACGAGATTTTTTTTATCTTTGTACAAAGGTAAAAGACATTTCTTCAAGATCACACAAAAAGAAGGTGTAAAAACAATGACATTTTTGATTGTTCATGTTTGAATTTGTGAACTTTTACCAATAAAAGAAACCTGTATTTTTTTGGAGTTGGACATACAGTTTGAGTATTCAGCAAATCTTCAAAATTCTTCGAGGCTGGACGATTGCATAAAAAAAGGCAACAGCAAACTTACGCATTTAGAGGTAATGGCACATATGTGTAGGGCTTTCTACTGCCAACATTTACGAACTGCAATTCACTTTCTTTTGCAAACCAGCCCCTAAGTTTTCCTGTAGAAATCCACAAAGAGTATGAAGTTGAAAAGGTTTTTTTTTTTTTACAGATTATGGAAAAAAGAAATTCATCGAGAACTTTGTGCAAAAACTTTTTTAAGTATAAACACTTTGCATATATATCTCAACACGTTAGCACACTTGTGTATGACAAGAGTATGGGCAAATCAAGACCAGCAAATCCATTTTTCTGCAGTATTTTTGCAAAATTGTTCAATTTCCACGTACAAATGTCGAGTTGTTTTGTTTACAAATGTTTTGTACTTTCTCATTCAAACAGAAAAAAATTGCAAGTTATGTGTAACTTGCCTTTCACAATATCTTTAGTTTTGGAACTTTGACGTTTTACTAACCAAAACAATCAGTGGAATTGATGTTTACCGTGCTAAGAATCTGTATTTTAAAGACATCCCAACTATCGTAGAGCTGTTACAAATTAAGAAAATGGTGATTGACGATCAATATAACCACTTCTTTGACAGTGGGTGATGCTGGGGGGAAAAAAGTGGATCTGCTGGTCCCTTGTGATGTCTTTTTAAGTCTGGAATTTTGAAATTTCGGAATTTCTGTCAGATAATCAACTGAAAACCCCACAAATAGTAAACAGTGAAGGTTGGGCAGAAATTCGGCACTTGATTACGTCTTGGATTTGACAAGCAGCAGGAATTTTCCTCGTGTAGTTGAACAATTTGTTCTCCCATGTATTTGGTCAACAACTCAACTGCACGTTATAAAATCTTGCCTTAAGATTCTCAATTGGGTTTGGTCATAATCCACTGGCGAAAGTACCAACCAAAAAATCAATTTTTTTGGCCAAACATGTCAGATATCCACACTTGTTATGCCCTTTCCAACCCAAACCTTCACATTTTCACAATGTTGTTAACAATTCTTGATATTTTTCATCAAATTCACATTCAGGGCCGATTCTGCCCACTGACCCCTCTCCTTTCCAGTTAAACTCATGTTTTTCTTGCCAAAGTTTCAGATTTGTTTCGGACTTTTGAGTATTTGAATTCTGACAAATTTTTACAAATTTTTAAAAGCTGTATTTTTGCAGCCCAGTGGTTGTGTGATCAAGAATGCTTAGTTCATCAATAATACCCTTTGTCAAAAAGGGGAATAAAAGTCATTTTCCCATTGTTTCCATGCCAAATTCCTTCCAATGCAAAATTTCTCTCGTCCGTCCGACTTCTTTTCATAATGGCTCCCTATATACCAATCATGAATCCATCATATTAAGTGATTGTGTAGGCTTTCATATGGTTAAAAATGTGCATTAAAATGCAATCCTAAAACACTTCCTAAAACACTTCCATATGTAAAAATGAAATGTTACTCTGGAACTTGGTTAAAATTACTAGCTACAAACCTTTTCTAATTGCAGTCCCTAAACTAACAGCATTAACAACGCAGGAAGATTGTTCCACTAACTTTACAACTACAAATGTTTGGCCTTGTCACGCCTTATTTGAAAACACCTGCCAATTAAACCTTATGAATGAAAATTGATGAGGACGCTCTACTACTCAATGGCATAGTAGAAACGAAAAACAAAACAATGATAATTAAAATAGGCATGCGCTTAGTACTTTAACTCAAATTAAAAATTCATGAGTATGGAATTCTAGCTGTTAACTACTGAATTTTAAGCATGGAATTAATAAACAACTGTTTTAAGAAGTTAAGGAAAAAATATCTCATCAACACCGCAAGTTTCAAATCTTAAAAAAAGTCATGACCGAAAATCAACAGTGGAATTTCTTTTCAAGAAATTTCAAAAAAACCCACAAAACTCATCAACGTTTGACCAATTTTCAGAACTTCCGTGAGGTCATTGGCAAAACTCTCAAGTCAAACCCCAAACCAAATCAAATCCAGATAAAGTTTACTAACTAGTTAACATAATCCAAGATAACTATTTAACTAAACGGCACCGTACCAACAAAAACCTGGTTAACAGAAAATTCAACTTCAGCATAATCCGCAACTCATCAGAAAAACAACCAAACAGTCCAATTATAACATAACTAGATAACATAATCCTAGTTATTAGTTAAGAAAAAAACCCCAATGCAATTGAACATAATAACTAGATAACATAATCCTACTAACTAGCCTAATCCAAGTTAAGCACTATATGTAACTAGTAAAGATGGATGACCTCCGCGAGTAATAGTAGAACAAGTAAACAGCCAAAATATACAGGAATGAAAATCTCAACTATAACTACAAATAAACCAGGAGGGTTGAACAGCCAATCGTTTAATAAATGGTTATACTATTCGTAAGATGGAATTTTGCGTCGGCCGGTGATGTAAAACAATATTAGGTTTCGCCCTTCACGGACATATAAACACTGTATACTTAGTGTGTTACCTCCCGAGTAAAAGTTGGAAAAAATCACTGGGATGGGACTCGAACCCACGACCTCCTGCTTTCTAGTGCAGATGTCTTACCACTCGACCACCGAGCTAACGGGATCGGTTGGCTGGTTCGAATCTGATGTGCATGTATAGTAGCAAGAACCGCAATTTAACTATTCATAAGATGGAATAAACCTAATACATTTTTGTATTGATTTACATCACCCCGATGCAAAATTCCATCTTATGAAAAGTTTAATTGCGGTACCTGCTGCCACATGTACATCAGATTCGAACCGGCCAATCGATCCCACAAGCTCGGTGGTCGAGTGGTAAGACGTCTGCACTAGAAAGCAGGCGGTCGTGGGTTCGAGTCCCACAAAAGAGAATTTTTTCCAACTTTCACTCGGGAGGTAACACGCTGAGTATACACATTGATATGTCGGTTAAGGACAAAACCTAATATTGATAAACGGTCATCGTTATCAAAAACCCTAAGTTTAAACAAAACTACTCTTTGGTTAATGCTCTAGCTGTATAACGTGCAAGTCCCATTGCTCGGATTTAAGTAAAAGTTGAATACTCTAACAATGAATGATCTAATGAGGAAAATAGAAAGGCATGAAACTAAAATGATTGTCTTTTAATTTTTTTTTTTTTACATGACTTAATAGTTCTAGCTGTCATTTTTACGCATCTCATAAGGAAAGGTGTTGTTAAAATTTCATTGATTTTGAACTGATCGATTTGATTGATTTTGAACTGAACTGATCAACTAGATTCCATTATTGATAACGGTACTGATTTTGTTTAATCAATATCATTATTGATCATTATTATATCTGATTTTGCAGACTGTTTCTGATAACTCGACTGATCAGTGATTCGATCAGTTTAATTTACACGTATAGAATTCGGGCGTTTCGCAATGCAGTGCGCCACCAAGAGTTTGCCAGGGAGAGTTCATTTTTCCCAGTGCATTGTGGGAAATAATCGACAAATTTGCAGAGCGGGACATTAATTGAAATTGTTAGTTTTTCTGGTCAGTTGTTTCGCAAGCGTATGATTCGAGTATCTGTTTGCCCTTTTCTTTTCTTTTTATACATATGTTTTTTTTTTGTAAGGCGGCAGAATGCTATGCCCCAATCTATAACAAATTAGCTCAAGTTGTCTACTGATACTCGTTCAAATGGGTCATGCTTTGTCGACCGTAAACTTGACAAATGGACTCTCCATGGCAAACTCTTGGTGGCGCACTGCTTTTTTGCGATTCGCCTGAATTGACTAGTTGTCTGTGGAATGATCCGTATTGATTATTATATGCGTCAATTACTCAATTGGTTATTATTAGGTATTGATCGATACATTGGTTATCAATTGCCAATTGATCCGTGGGTATTGATTTTCCGATTGATCAATATTGTGCTTGCTGGTAGACATCGTTGGGGGAGGTAGGGGCGTACCCGTGGCCGTGGTAACCACCGTAGCTGAACTGTGGGCTGTCGGGAGCGTCGCCGCCTGTCCGAGGGAAAGAATTGGTGAAGTGGGAAAAGAGCAAAATGAAGACAATAATACCAAAAATCTAAGAAACGGTAGCAAACAGGTGGAATCACGACTATCAGAGTCGTAAAAGTTTGATATCAATTTATCATAACTTCATTATCAAATATTGGAATACTGCAAATTAGGATCAAGGCAAACGATCAATAGATGAAAATTCAATGTGGCATGAAAAATTCATTTCAGAAATTATTCAAAACTCAAAACAAAAACAAACTCCGCAGTATTACAAAATCAACATGATCAATAAATGAATATTAATGAGAGTCACAAACGGATATCGATCATGTGAAACGCAATCAAGTGATTTCATTAACTACTCGTACATTAACGAGTCATTAAATAATCATGGAAAAGTTCTTCAATTAAATCTTCAACCAGAATGTAAAGACACTAAATAAACAAATTGATAATGAAATGGTATGAATTTCACAGCAATGTGTGAACCAAGTATAATGAACGCATGAACAAAACAAAAACATGTAGCATCATTTTAAGTATGAGATGGTGTTAAGATTACAAATGTAAGCAGACTATTTAGAACTTTTGCTCAAAATTGTTGTCTTCAATTTTGTGTGCTACTTTGTAACAAAAACGGACATAGCATGGGCCAAAACAAAACTTAATAACCCCCCCCAAAAAAAATGGAATTTCATGTTTAATGTATGAATGCAACAAACTTTCATGGAGTTAGCAATAGGCATGAGGAATGTGCACTGAATTATTAACAAAATGCAATTATGAATTTTAATAGTGGTTTAAAAATTGCATGGACACGATTGGAAATGTTCCTCAAATGTCACATGAACCTCGTGAGAACCTCGTGAGATGCATCACAGAAACCTCATGTGAACTTCACAAAATATGGATCTCGACAGATCCCTTGCAAGAAGCTCGCTTGGGCACATCAGCCTCACGAGGACCTCATATGAACTGAATATGGGCCTCATTGTTTGCCTAAATGCATTAGTCTCTAGAGCTTGCAATCATGTGAACCTCACATGGTATCACATGGACATCATCCTCAAATGTGCATCACATGATATTAATTTAAACAGCCAAGGCCCTTGTGAACCATGTGAGACTTTATAACCTCACCCAAGTATGAAATCATGTGAGCCTCACATGGTAACATATGAACCTCACAGAACTTCACATGAATCTCATGAGTGAATCCTCAAATGCACCTCACCAACAAAACCTCAATTCAAGGACCTTGTGAGCCTCACATGGTAACATATGAACCTCACAGAACCTCACATGAATCTCATGAGTGAATCCTCAAATGCACCTCACAGAAAAAAACCTCAATTCAAGGACCTTGTGAGCCTCACGTGGTGACATATGAACCTCACAGAACCTCAAATGAATCTCATGAGTGAATCCTCAAATGCACCTCACCAACAAAACCTCAATTCAAGGACCTTGTGAGCCTCACATGGTAACATATGAACCTCACAGAACCTCAAATGAATCTCATGAGTGAATCCTCAAATGCACCTCACCAACAAAACCTCAATTCAAGGACCTTGTGAGCCTCGCATGGTAACATATGAACCTCACAGAACCTCACATGACTGTCATGAGTGAATCCTCAAATGCACCTCACCAACAAAACCTCAATTCAAGGATCTTGTGAGCCTCACATGGTAACATATGAACCTCACATGAATCTCATGAGTGAATCCTCAAATGCACCCCACAAACAAAACCTCGATTCAAGGACCTTGTGAGTTAAACACACACAAATGAACGGGGGGGATTATAGTTGAGTTTGTCTGCCATACCTGGTGTCATTAAGACGGGAGGTGATGAAGTGATAGGGACACCGACATGGTACGTCTGCTGGTAAGCAGTCGTTATGGCGACACCGTTTGACATCCCATGGGGGTTGGGATGGGTAGGAGGCGGGGGTCCCCCCTGGGGGTGATGGGGGGCGATGTAGTCGCCTGAGCCGGTGGGGGAGGATGAGGTGACAATGGTGGTCGAGGGAACGCTGTCCGTGCCTGGATGCAAAGCAAAAAAGGGGTACAAAAAATTGCCATGCAGAAATCAAAGTTGGGTGTTCGACTGTTTTGAATTCTGTCTCTCAATACAGGAGTTCCCCTTTTTATGTGACACAAATGAAAGTTACATCTTGATTTTTTTCCCCAATCCCTAAAAACCAAACCAAAAGACTTGAAATACGTGATGCTCAGTAGCCACAGCAGACAATTGGTGACGTAATTACATGCATGTCTGTGAATCATGGTTGAAACATTGAGGTGTGTTTTTTTATTCTAAATTGAAGTCAATTTTGTTTCAGTGTTTTTGATAAAAATTTGTTTGATATCAATTGAAGTGAAAATTTGCAAAAACAGAACAGTAAGGTTCGTTATGTTTTGGGGGTGAGGAGAGGTTTTGTGACACTACTTTAAAAAATCACTACCTCGTAACTGTGGACCGTTAGAAAAAGACAAAAAGATCTCAATCAAAATTTGCTTAAGATTTGATGTATGTTGACTGGCTGCTGACCAAAAAAGTTACTGTCGCTTATGTTGTGAACCCAATACCCAACCCACCCCCTAAAATTTGGCCTGAAAGCTGGGACCTACATGTACGTCCCTTCTTTTTTTCCACCAAGATTAAACAAAACTCCTTTTTTCGAACACCCTACTTTTGACCACGTAGCTGGGCATTTATGAATGCATGTCAGCATGGACACTGCCAAAATGATTTAGCGATGAAGATTGTTGAATGAAATGATCAGACAAACATGGAAATTTATGCTTCCGATGTCGGGGAGAATGAGTGAACTTTTAAATATATGGCTCTCGGATATTGAAAATTTGCGTATTGTGTCAGCACACACAAAAACTGACTTTTCAGCATGTTAGCACAATGGGATCAAAGACTTACACATGTAAACTAACTAAAAAAATGCAAATTTGGAGTACATTTGCAAATTTAATCCAAAATAAAAAAAATCAGTGTGTCGTCATAAGCAAACTTTTACTGTCACAATATGTGTGATTCCTGAGGTTGAATTGTATTTATCCAATTGAACTTTTCAGGAGAATAACATATTTTAATAGTGGGTGGTCTTGCGCAATCATGACGCAGCTCGAACAAGCCAGGCATTATGAAACCATGATGAACACTAGATAACAAAAAAAATACTTAAATACACAACTCCCGATCATGACAAAAACAAACTAATATATGATTTAAGAAAAAAAAACACCACCACACAAGGCAGCTAGGCTTTTATGTACTACCAACATGATAACCAATGCAAATTGAAGCCTAATCTTACTCTGTTTAATCATTAAACCCCCGCAAGGCCAAAATTCAAACTCCGACCTCAGATAACCATCAGGTTCTTAATCATTTTTTTCTTCTTCCAGGACAGGTTTCTGATAAGAGATTTTTGAAATGTTCCCACCAGAAACAGACCATTGTTTGTGCCTGCCAGCAGAAAAAAATGATAAAATAATATCGGCCAAGTAGCAAAGGTTGTGGGTTTAACAGAGTGAAGTTAAGCTCAACTTTTAATGTGAAACCAAACAAAAAAATAAAACACAAAAACTACGGACTAAAATGATTTGCAACCATTTCTTCTGCACTGCATTCTGTACTTTTAATTCTAATTTGGAAAATAAAATCTGAGATGAGTTGGTGAAGTAACTAGGTACCAACTACTGAGGCACTATGCTCCAACAAAGAAGCTCAAACCATGAGATGATGATATGAGGAGTGGGGAAGAAAGAAAAAGGAGGGAAACTCAAGCTAGAAAAAGAAATGTGGCAGCTTTTCCTTTAAATGAGTAAAGAAATCTCCATTTCAAAAAGACAATTTCCTCTTGTTTATGCATCTCAACTTCCAGTAATTGTGCCTGAAGGACATTTTGAATGTTCATGTCTAAACCTTTTCCCTTTTTGTAGCATTTCAAGAAATTTCTTCAAGAATTTTGTACGATTTTGACTATTCAAGACTTATGATGTTCTTCAAAGGAATCTCCACAACTTTTCAAGAAATGTTAAGTCCACGGCCACTGCTTGATCATTGTGACTTTTTGAAAGCACTTTTTAACACACTTTTCTGACGTTGAGTGAGACCTCACAGAACCCAGTAGGGTTTTTTTTAATTTGAAAATGAAAATATGAACAATCTCTGAGAAATTTCAACAACTTTTTCAAGAATTTTGTATGATTTTGGCTATTCCAGACTTACATGTAGGATGTTCTTCAAAGGAATCTCCTCTAACTTTTCAAGAAATGTTCAATCAACAGCAAACGAGGAATCAATCTGACTTCTTACAAGAACTTCTCAAAATATTTTTCTATTGTAAAAACTTTGCAGAATGTTTTTTTATGTTTTTTTTTCAATGAACACGAACAATCTCTAAGAATTTATTCAGGATTTCACTGCCAAGGAAACTTGAACAATAAGAACAAGAAAACAAAAGGTCTAAAAAAAAGGGGGGGAATCATGACTTAAAAAACACACAGAAGTGCAAGAAAAGAAACAATTTTGGGGACAAAAATAAAGAGAGGAATGCTTGTGATATCACCCTCAAACATGATCCTGAATGAGAATTTGAAGGTGATCAGGAAAAAGGATATGCCAGACTGAAGGATGGAGTGACTTACTAGTGCTACTTCAAAAACAAGTTCCCGTTGGGAAAGATTTTTTGGGGGTTTAGTACCTGCAAGCTTAGCAGAAGAAATGCCGCAGATCTGCTAGTTATACCGCTTACCATCTAAGGGCAGACCCATGGTGGTCAGGACGTGCTCGGCGGCCAGGGACTTGGCGTCTTCCACGCTGGTGCAGAGCTTGGTGGGCTGGATGCCGGCCGGGTAGCTCTGGGCAAGAGCTGGGATCTGAACCTGCAACGCCCCCAACGAAAGTCATTTCATTTTTGAATGAAAATTTTTGTGTGAAAAATTCAACCGATGTTTAAAGAGGTTGTGGAATGCTCGAAGACATTTCCGTCATTTTTCGGGTACATGTAGCCCAAGGTGTGATGAAATAAAAACGACTATTGCTTCTGTCATAAAATGAGTACAAAAGGTACTTTTGAGAGCTGTTTTTCAAGTCCTGTCATGCCTGTTTCGACCCGAACGTGCAATTTGTGTAAAAGTCGTCGTTGCGGGCAGCAAACAAAACACAGTAAATCGTGACGTAATAAACAGGACTCCCGATGCAGAGTAGCATAAACGAGTCATGTTTGTTACGTCACGATTTACTGTGTTTTGTTTGCTGCCCGCAACGACGACTTTTACACAAATTGCACGTTCGGGTCAAAACAGGACCTGAAAAATAGCTCTCAAAAGTACCATTTGTACTCATTTCATGACAGAAACAATAGTCGTTTTTATTTCATCACACCTTAGGCTACATATACCCAAAAAATGACGGAAATGTCTTCGAGCATTCCACAACCTCTTTAAAATGCTAGGTTCACACATTCCCGATTTTTAAGCCGAATCGCCGCGAATAGCAATTCTTGAGTAAATCGGGGGATGGTTCTTGGCTGCCTCGGGATGATTCTGTTTAGTTCGGTAAAAGATCGTGAAAGATCGGGAAGCGCTCTGACAAATTTTGATGATCATGTTCATAATTGTTTGGGTGATTCGGAAACCTACCGGTATTTCAATTCTTGGTTTGTTCTGGTTGTATTTACAACGAATTGGGGAATGTGTGAACCTGGCATTACGGAATTGTTTCTCAAAGAAAAAAAAATTGACTTATTAGCTGCCAGACATTATTCGACTTTCACAGGGCGGTTTAATTCGTGCACAAAAGGAAATTCCTTGTTCAGAGGGCTGCTGATGACCCAAATCAGAGAAAAACTGAATTCAAAGTATGGGAGGTTTGTTGTAACACCAAGTGAATATTATCTCTTGATCTCTTTTGTCATCAGGTGACTACCGGACTCTTGCTGGTGCAGGGTTTAAGTAGTTTTCCCATTGAAACATAACATTTAAATTAAAAACTTGTTAGGACAAAAATATACAATTTTTTTTCAAGAGCATATGAGGCACATCGCATGTGCGTCTTTAAGTATAATTTGTTTAGGCCAAAAAAAAAAGTCTCCAGTTTCTGGTATGGAGCTTGCCCAAAAAGTGGTGCGGCGAAGCAGCTATTTTTTTTTTTTTTACCTGTTTTTTTTTGCTTCAAATGTCGGCTGATGACTGCAAATGGTGCCCGACTAAACTTAGTGCAAATATTATGGGAGACCAGAGAGGCCACATAAAGCTTATTCTCGATCATAACCCCATCTAAAACACGTTAAAATTGTGCAGCAGCAGGATTCCAGTCAAACCAGTGAGTTTGGCGGTTTTGAGACATCATCTTTCATTGAAAAAAAAACGTTTTCATTTTGCCGACGCGCATGGCTACGGCGACGCGCGCGCATACCAGAAACCGGAGACTTTTTTTTTGGCCTTATGTATATTTGTTATCACAGTACCTTATAGACAAACAGCTGAACGTCATTTTGCGGCCCCCGGCTGGACAGCAGAGTGTAGGTGGGTATGCCCCAGTTGTGCTTGGCGCATTCTTCCTCCAATATCTACGGAGGACGACGGAAATGGCAACAACAAATTAGCAAAAGTTTGGAAATTCATCAGCGCATTATTAAATGGATTCCAAAACTGACCTCAGGAAACTACAATAGGTTAAAGCAGTTAGGAATACAAGTAGATTGCTACAATGTGTGGTACTATATTAGACAGAGGATTAGAATTTTATCATCAAGAATGTTTGAAGGGTTTGAAAGTAGTTTGCCGCAGCTAAAATGGAAGTTCCTGCTCATGCACATGCGTTATTATGCCATGCAAGCCATACAACAATTTTTTGGAGTAAAAAACTAAAACAAAAAATTGAAAACCCACTAATTCCCACACTTACTTGACGTTTTGTACGAAAGACCGAGATACTTGTACATGTACATTGGTCTAAAAATTTAGAGCTAAGATTCCAATGAACTCATCCAAACATCAGTCCCAAGAACTTGGTTGAAATAAAACAATATTGTGAATCTAGTAACTGCTAATTATTCATTCAAGTTCGTTGATTGGAAGTTCAACTAATCGGAATATTATTGTTTAATTCATCTTGGTAAAGGTATAAAAAAATTAAAAACCAGTGCCTACAGCCAGTGTTTTTTCCTCAGATTATTACTTAATAATAACACGCACATCGACTGAGACATCATGAAAATCGATGTGTGTACTTCGTTTATCAACTGACACTGGTTAATAATTGAACCCTTGTGGCATTAATCTAAAATGTTTTACATCTGCAGTGGGGTTTGATAAGTAAGAGATTAAAATATTCTATGCCTTATTTTCCACATTACGTTTAGTCTGAGCTGCGGTTGCACTAAAAAGCAAGGTAGTTATAGGAATACATGCCATGTACTGGAAGGGATAAAACCTTACTTTTGCCCTAAATCTCTTTCACCATTAAATATATGTTGTCTTCTAACAAAATATATTTATTTGTATGTTTTATTTGAACATAAAAAATTTGACATTTTCGACCCTGTATAAAAAGCTTTCATTTTGGTTGCATCTATTTTTTTTTCCGGTGTGAAACTCAAACATAAAGCAGGAAGAGCAACCTTAACCAGTTTCAAAAACTATGTTCGACTCTCATTACCCTAACACTAAACAGAGCTCAACCCATCAAACCCCAACGGCATATTTGTTGGAATCTTTCAGGATGGGTACAGTACCCCTAAACTGACAGTCTTTTACACTGGGTCAGCACACCTCCAGAATCAAAGTCAGAATTATGCACTTTCCCATCTGGTGTTGGAATTTGCCAGGATGGGTATGGTTCGTAGTAAATCATGCTTTGAGAGTTAGGGTTGAAATAAATTTTTCTAGGGTTTACAAAACAAGCTACCTCGATCATTCTCCTCATCTGGCATCCCTAGACTGTTTTTGTTTAAAAACCTTGCAGTGGTAAAAAACTCTGGTGTTGTCGATTGTAGCCTGGGAAAAACAAACACTGATTTTCTGGGTATACCTGGACAAAACTCTTCTGCGGCTTGAGAGTTACTGGGTTGGTGGGTGTCAGTTCCATTCCGGGGATTATATCGTAAAGCCTTGACTGTTAGTGGGAGGAGGATCATGAGCAATGTGGGATGGAGAGTGAGAGGGTGGATGCGGTGGTAGGCGAGGTTGTTGGCAATTGGGCGTGGATGAGGGATGGAGGTTGATAAAGAGATTGGTTTGGAAGAATGGATAGGTTGTAAGTAGGTGAGTCAGAGGGCGGGGTGCAGTACAGGCACGTGCACAGGTGGAGTGATGGGATGCAGGATTCAAACGGATGGATTTTGCGGAAATGGGTTGTGGAGGTACAGATGAACGAGAGGCATTTCAGACAAGAAACATCCACGTGGGAGGATGAAGAAAGGTAGGGAAGGGTAGGGAAAGATAGGTGGTGCGTGGGTGAGTGAATGGATGGATTCAGTACAGTTACATTAAGGATGACGTGGATGATAATAATGGATAAATTTATCATTAATATATACATAAATATGATGGATGGATGAAAAGGATTAAACAAGAATGTACAGATGGAAGATCATGCAGACAGGAAAATAGGCATACAGGTTGGGGATTATGTCAAAATATAAAGCACAGTAGGAAAAATGTATGAATTTGGAAAAAAAAGGAAAGATTCGGGCAACATGGATGAATTTATGACAAAACAGGCGATTTGGGAAATTGTGCGGGTTGTGATATAGGAAAGTCCGGTGTGACGTTACCGTACAGAAAGACGGGCAAGGGGTTTTGACAGGCATGGCGGAGGGATTTAAGAATGAGAAATTTGAATCAGAAATATGTGCAAGGTTTGGCGGTGCAAATGTGGGAAATATGTCGTGCCGCAAAATAAAAAAAAGTGATTGTTGGGAAATGTCCAAATCATGGTGAAAGGTATGCAAGGAATTTAGGAGTGTTTTCGGGGGAGGAAGAGAGAAAAAGAGAATAAATGCATAAAAATTATTATCAACATGCTGGTTAGAGAGAAATCATTAGTCACTGTGTAAGCATCAAGCAGAGTTTTCATTCCAGCAAAAAAAAAAATTCAATTTTAGGCCAAAAAAAAAAGTCTCTGGTTTCTGGTATGGAGCTTGCCCAAAAAGTGGTGCGGCGACGCGGCTTCTTTTTTTTTTTACCTGATTTTTTTGCTTTAAATGTCGGCTGATGACTGCAAATGGTGCCCGACTAAACTTAGTGCAAATATATGGGAGTCCGGAGAGGCCACATCAAGCTTATTCTCGACCATAACCCAATCTAAAAACAAGTTAAAATTGTGCAGCAGCAGGATTCCAGTCAAACCAGTGAGTTTGGCGGTTTTGAGACATCATCTTTCATTGAAAAAAAAATTTTTCATTTTGCCGACGCGCATGGCTACGGCGACGCGCGCGCAAACAAGAAACCGGAGACTTTTTTGGGGGGGGGCCTTAGGTCATTATACCGTTTGTTCCCTGGTTCAAGTTCCACGCACAACATAGGCCTGAACATTGTTTTTGGTTGTAAGTCTCTTTATCTACTTGAAGGCACGCCATGCATAACAAGGTTAGCCAAGATGCAACATATACTGGCTGGTTTGTACAGAATATTTATGTTTTGAGTAAAATTCATTTTGCTTTTAATTTCCCCATAATTACCGTGCATGGGTAGAAACTGCACAAAACATAGATTAAGAAAAAGGAGTTTCTTGATAGTTTCATATCAAAGAAAATGGGTTAATATGCAAAATGTAGTTTATCTCATTCGCCGGTTAATAATCAAACTTTTTTATCAGACATGTTTTCCGCAAACAGTACTTAGTGGGCTAAAATTGAATTTCAAGATCAGATAATGGCCAAAGATAGAATACAATGGATTTTTTTAATGTCTACTCATCGGTAATCTACAGGTTAAGGACAATATTGAGTCAAAGAACCACGAAAGACACAATTACAAATGTATATCTTCAGAAAATGACTAGTTGAAATGTACCAGAAAGGATTAGTTAAAAATGTCGAACAGTATTACAGACAATGATCATTGACCCTTTAGCATTTATTTGTACAACATTGCATTAAATTTTATTTAGTCCCCAATTAATTCATACAAACTGAATGCATGGTGGTTTGGGGCGGTGGTTTGGGGCGGTACAGGGCGGAACAGGCAGGGTTGTTCTGGTGGTACGGGGGGGGGGGGAGCAGGCAGGACAGTTTCGGGCAGTACAGAGAGTAAAAGGCAGGATGGTTTGGGGGGTACAGCGAGTAAAACTCAGGGTAGTTAGGTTAGGGTTAGGGGTGGTTAAGAGGTTGGGGTGGTAAAGAGAGTAACAGGCAGAGTGGTTTTAACCTCTCAGGGAGTAACAGGCAGGGTGGTTTGGGGCAGTACAGGGAGTAACAGGCAGGGTGGATTAAGGTAGTACAGGGAGTAACAGGCAGGGTGGTTTGGGGCAGTACAGGGAGTAACAGGCAGGGTGGTTTGGGGCAGTACAGGGAGTAACAGGCAGGGTGGTTTGGGGCAGTACAGGGAGTAACAGACAGGGTGGTTTGGGGCAGTACAGGGAGTAACAGGCAGGGTGGCTTGGGGCAGTACAGGGAGTAACAGGCCGGGTGGTTTGGGGCAGTACAGGGAGTAACAGGCAGGGTGGATTAAGGTAGTACAGGGAGTAACAGGCAGGGTGGTTTGGGGCAGTACAGGGAGTAACAGGCTGGGTGGTTTGGGGTGGCACAGGGAGTAACAGGCAGGGTGGCTTGGGGCAGTACAGGGAGTAACAGGCAGGGTGGTTTGGGGCAGTACAGGGAGTAACAGGCAGGGTGGTTTGGGGCAGTACAGGGAGTAACAGGCTGGGTGGATTAAGGCAGTACAGGGAGTAACAGGCAGGGCATTTGGGGGCAGCACAGGGAGGAACAGGCAGGGCGGTTTGGGCATACAGAAAGTAACAGGCAGGACGGTTTTGGGTGACAAACAGACTAATGGGATCAAGTCTTCCAAGCTGGCTTTAACCTCCAGACGGGACTTCAGTTTTGAAAACAATTGACTAACCTCAGCTGGCTTCCGTCCGTCGTAGTACCGGTAGCCACCACGGCCCCCGGACTGGAGGCCGCCGTAGCTACGTAGGCCTCCAGCGCCTCTCATGCCGGCTGCCCCGCGCCCTCGTCCCCTAGGGGAGAAGGCTCCACGGGGTGCCATGGCTCCTCGTCCCGCCGCGCCAAACCTAATGGAGGTGGGGAAAATGACAGGAAATACATACATGTAGTCGCTGCCTTATTCCGAGGAAAAATTATGAAAATGGTTTCAAAATGTTAAGTGATGCATACATGTAACTGAAGAAAAGTTATGAAATCAGAAACAGGTCACGTAATATTTTCACATCCAAGTTGTTCACAAATTAAATACAGTAACACACTATCATTTAACCAGTTCGCGTCGGAGGATGTGATAACATGCACTGGCTGTTTTTATACACAGGCACGGCTGACGGGTTAAAACGTCATGATTGCCGTTACTCGCCTCCAGGTTACGTCCCAACACATCAAAATCCCTCATGCCTTTTCTACACACACACACACACACAAAGTCCATGAAGTTTGTGGAGGCAGACCGTGTATTCATCTTGAATTGGCCGTTGTGCACGGCCTATTGCTGAGCAATTTATACGCTCAAGTGCACACCTCAGAGTGTTGAAACATGAGGTTTCAAGCAAGAAATATCGTACAAATACTGTAGAAATTACTCTCGCGAATCTGTATTTGTGGCGTTTGGCTGTGCATCAGAACTTGGCTGGAAAATTTTGCCTTTTGCACAAATTGAACATTTCGGCAAAACTAATCCCGGCGCAAAGTGGTTAAAAAGCCACTACAGTTAAACTCACCCATTCATGCCGCTGCCTGTGTTGTTGTACGGCTGATAGTATGGGGCTGACTGCTGGACCGCGACCTGCTGGTCATATGCCCCACTGCCGTAGCCGTAGGCCCCGGGCTGTATGTAGCCCCTGCCGGCCCCGGCCCGGGGGAAGCGCATGAGCGCGTTCTTGTCCACCGGCTTGGCGAGAACCACTTCAATCACCGAGCCATCGATGGTTGCTCCTGAAAAGACAGGGGTTGGTCAACAATGATCATTCAATAATTCGATAGTAGTAAAGTCTGTCCCGAGCCAATGTGGCTCATCAGGCCGGTGTTAATCTCCGTTTTCCTTGGCATGAAACGACTGAGACTATTTCTACTCCCCCTGAATGGGATGCCAGTCCATCACAGGATTACTCCCCAGCTAATGCCGGTACCCATTTATACTCCTGGGTGGAGAGGGGCAAGTGGGGGTGAAGTGCCTTGCCCAAGGCCACAATATATGGCCAGCGGCTGGATTCGAACCCCAGACCCTCTGATCATGAGTCACGAATCCTAACCACTAGGCCACACACTCGATAACTTGGGTTTTATTTATTTTTAATTTGATTAAGCCAAAACAACTTGTGTTACAATGTTGGCTTCCTCCTAAAAGGAAGAACATATGTGTAAACTGAAGTTTTCAGCTTAACCTTAAAATTCCACCCATAGCACAAACGATGCAAAGACTGATGCTCTTTAATTAATTGAGAAACTGACACTGGACCTCCAAGAAAAAAAAAAGGTCCAAAGGAAATCTAGGAAACACCCAAAAGACACCCAAAGATTTCGTTTAGTTTGCTACAAGTTACCTGACTTGAGCCTGGATAAGGATCAATAAGCACATTTTTGCCCAACCCAAAAAGGCCACGCGATAGTTCTCTGACTGACCGAGTCACTGACTAACTTACTGATCAAATGAGTGATCGACCGACGTCGACTTATCGAGTCCCCGACTATGTACTGACGGTTTGGTCCAGCTCAACTTTACAAGCAATGTAATGTTTATTTTGTCCTTTACCAAAACGACCAATGAGGCCAAATAAAAAAGGGTCGATGAAATTCTTCTCTTTTTTTTGTGGCTCAAAATTTGGAAAGAATATTGCATCCTGACGCCACTGTTTTCATATGATCTTAATGAAGGTCAGTCATTGCGAAAATGTTGAGAACACATGAATCTGAAACTGAGAAACATATTTCAATTTTGTTAGAAATACCGGTACGCACTCCACTCTCCATAGGCTTTACACAACCAGTGAAATGGCATTCTTTCCCAACATTTTTATACCGAGCAAAAAATTAGGGTGGGATGATGGTCGATTATTTTTTTGGCATGCATGCTTTCTTTAGTAACAGTTAGCATATAATCATTATTGTATTGTTTATTAAAAAGAAGAAAAAAGATGATTACGTTCTGCATGATTTTGTAGGTTTGATGGGGTAAGGCCAAAAAAAAAACCAGTTGTGCTTCCGGTTTCCCTACCTACTGGTACATGTACCTATTCTGACAGCCCCTACCCTAATTTTTTTATGGGCAAAATGAAAAAGAAAAAAAACCCCCAAAACATCAATTTCTACCTTTTACCCTTGACTACACGCAGACGCCTCCATATGATCGTACACAAAAAAATTGCCCCCCCCCCAAAAAAACCCCTACCTACCTACCCTATTTTTGAATGTTGTGTAATCGGAAGAAGACTTTTCATTTTTCTGGGCCTAATGGGAAACAAATTCTGTTTTTCTTGACCTAAATAGTTTCATTTGCTGACATCTTTCAATCGCAACATTTCACCCTACCGGTACAAGGGATCAACAGACACCAAAATCTCACCGTCCATGGCCTTGAGTGCTACGAAGGCGTCCTCCCGCGTCAAGAAATGGACGAATGCAAAGTCTCGTAGTTTCTTTACACGCTCAACGCAGCCCTCCTTCACCTTATTGAACTCCGCCTGGATAGTCTCTTCCGTGGTGTGCAGCATGAGGTTCCTCACGTACAGAATTTTGACCTGGGTTTACAATGCAGAAAAGACAAATATCATAAGCTTCACAAAATAACTGCAAACGGTTGTTTTGGTTTTGCAGCCGAGAGACGTACCGGTACATAACGGCCGTTTGTTTTTAAAAGTTGTTGCAAAACAGGGCCCAATTAAGTTACAGTTACAGTTAGCGAAAAATCCCTGCTTACTCTAGCAGAAAATTCTGTGCTTACAGTAAGCGTATTTCAGGTGTTAGTGAGGAATTTTGGCTCCTACGCATGCGTACATCCCGTAACTAAGGATTCTGTGCCTACACGGTTAGCACATCATTTTTCTGCTAGTGCGGTTAAGACAAAATGATGATCGTAAGCGCAGTATTCTGTGGTTAGAAGAGCTGTAAAATTGGGCCCAGGTTTCGAAGTTACAGTTAACTTTAAAAAAAAAACCGACTGAGATACATGTACACCGAAGTAAAAATCATTTTGTACAGATCAATATGGACCTCTTTCAGAATTTCAGCTCAACATTTTGAAACTCTTTGCATTCAGTTTAAAATCCGTAACAGAAGGAAAACAATTCAAGACAAATGTCAGACACGGGCACTGACTGGAAGTCAATCACAAGAAAGGACTAAGTAAGGACTGAAATTTAATTAAAATGAAACAGGACAAACTTAGATGCTTCAGTCTAATTAAGCTTTCCTTCTTCTCACAACTGAAATCATCATCATCATTGAATGTTACTGGGGTGACCACCAATTTAATTTCGTCCAAGGAAAGGACCAGAAGTGCTTGACAAGCAGACATTATTAATTACCGTTCATTTTACTAATTAAAAAATGTGGACTCGTGGAGATACATGTAGGCCCTACATGTTACATCTACACTCGAATTATTAAAATAAAAAAAATCGAAACTAATTCCTTGAACTGTTCAAATCTTTCTAAAATGTTCATTCTCATTGTTGTAATAGCTTATTCTTGCAGGTTGGTTTTGGACAAGGATGATTTTTAACCAAAAATAATGAAAAATGTTTTTTTCTATAAACTTTGGGAAACTTTCTTATAGGATTCGGTGATATTCAAGAAAATGTGAGGCATTCTGACAAAATGAGACGGAACTGGGCACAGGCTGAAGTGGATAAAAATGCAAAAAAAAAACCAAAAAAAAAACCAAGTGAGGGTGTTTTTAATTTTTAGATTTATTGTTGTGTACTCCACATACCGGTAATTTATTTTAAAGAAATAGTGTAAACATTGTGAAATAAAGGTATTTTCAAAGGAAAACAATTGGCATCTTTCATATTCACAACTACAAAAGTCAAAATTTAAAAGCGTTTTTTTCCGCAGTATTTTCCTTTTTGACGTCGATAAATGCGAACTTTCAACAGCCATTACTTGTCAACGGAATGTCCGATTGAAGTGCAAAGAGTATTGTCTGGAGAATTTTATCGTCCTGTCCTAATACTCACAAACCCTCATTTCGACCTCTGCCCAGTTCTGTCTCATTTTGCCAGAACGCCTCACAAATTAATGGACAATAGACCCTGTAAGTTCGATAGTAAATAAGAATAATTTGGGAAATCGGTACCATATGTCATCTGTGGTAATTTAGTCTATCATTAAATTTTCCATTATCATTACAACAATTTATTGCACAGAATAAAAAAAATAAATGTGGAAGCTCAAGCACTTAACTTGACACTTAAATAGAGATGTACATGTAGGAGAACCACCCCAGTTAACTTTTAACAATAAAAGCCACAAAGCAGCGTTTAGCTTATTGTTGTCCTCAATGAGAATACAAACCACAAGTCCTTTCAAAGAGTCCTTTCAAAGAGTCTAGTCCAACCACTGCCAATTCAACACCAATTTGCACTAACAAAACGGTCACCATAAACCCTACAGTGTGTTTTTAAAAAGTGGACAAAAAGAGTTTGCACAGTAAAGCAGTATTCAGGGGCTGTAAACTTTTAGCAGGCTATCACTTTACAGGCTCAAGCCTGTCTTCAAATTGACACAGGTCCAGCCAGGACCTGTTTAATGTTAGGGGTTAATGCCTCAGACTCAGAGAAGAAACCACCTCCCAACTGACCACAGCACGCAAAGACAGTTGGGTTTGAACAGTAAGCTGTTAACATTGGTCTTGCGAGTGACAGGTTATCTCAAGGTGTGCCAGGGCTGGCCCCACCTGGGGTTACCCTGAGTTCAAAAATCACCCAAATTTGTGGATTTCTTTTTGTGATGACTGCAGGTGCATTTGTCTCCACTACTTTAGAGTCGACATTTTCGGACATGTTCATGTGTGGTTAGGACAAGGCTAGTGTTTGGGGGAAAAAGGATGCTGCAACATCATTCACATTGTGTTGACACCAGTCCCTCTTTAACTATGTACCGGTACATATAGCATTAGCCTTTACATTGTTTTCAATCAATGTATTCCTTGCATATTATTCACAATAGACAATGTAACTAGGCAATTAATACTTTTTTTTACAATTTCAAGAGAAGAATTCATGCAAAAAAAATGAATGGTTAACTCAAGGTTGAACTCTTGTGCTCTGAAAAACAAACCTTGAAGTAGCGGTAAACCTCATGCAATTTGCCTTTTGTTTAATTCCACGTTCTCCCCTAACAGGATCTGCAGGTTTTTAACATTTCTTGTTCTTCTTGTGATATAGCTACCCAAAAAATCTCTTGTGTGTTCTTCATGTATGCATCATTATTTAAGAACCAACATCAGCAGCATTTCTGCAATTGTTTTTAAACATCTTACTCTGGGTATAGGCTCTAGGAATGTATCAAGCTTGCTTAACAAAAATCTCTTAATAGCCCTGAGCTCTTTATAGCTCTGTCATTAACTGGCCCTGATAAGCAAAGTGCCCTGTCTAGTTGACACACAGGCCCAGCCACACTATCACCCACCCAGTGTGATAGGGCCATAATGGTGTCCCAAGAGGGCAAACGCAAACCTCCTGATAAGGTGCCCCATTGGGCCAGGGGAGTGAATGGGAGGGGAGGGGTTGGTGACAATACCCAAACCCCTGAGTATTGTTTCTGATAGTGATACTGATACAAAATTTGGCTAGCTACACTTGTGGATTTTCAGGAGGGTACACAGGTAGCCAGGGAACCAAATCTGGTGAAATAAACAAATTCCTTATCAACTCACTTCACAACTCCGTTGAGAGCTCAGAAAGTTGGAAACAGCCATCAATGCAAAGGAACATCGCTATACCGAACACCTAAATACCGAACATTGTCCTTGGTTCCCAATTTTTGTGTTCCAAATGTACGGAACATTGTTGGTGAAAAAAAAATGTCAAGAGAAGAGCGACAAGTGGCTATTATTTCCCCAAGGAATAGAAGGGGAAAGTCACCCATTGCTGTAGGTAGTGAGCTCAAAAAATGTGTAATGATAATTTGATAGTCAGCGCGTGTTCAAAGTCGTCTTTCAGTAACTACCAGAGCGGGCAGAGTGAAGTTTTGAAAGGCACAATGTATTGAAAGGTTAGTACCGGAGCACGGGCAGCACAAAATCGCTATACCGAACGATCGTCATTACGAACACTTTCTGTGGATCCTTATGTTTTTGTTATAGCTGCGTTCCACTGTACAACTTACAAGCATGGTGTTTCTTCAAACACAAATCCCCTTGAAGATGGACAATAGGAAATTATTTTACATCAGGCTCTGTATGCGAACAAGCTTATTTTGAAAACAAATTGCGAAAGAGCCACACACAGAATTTACTCCCACTGCACTTTCTGCCATTACAGCACTGACAAATTCTACCGACAACTTTGCAAATTTTGACAGATCTACCAGATACATAGGCCTACCCAATCCCTCCGAATTGTTTCAAGAGATTACTCACTTATGTGTAACATAACAATGCCATCACCTATTGTCTTACCGGAACATTGTCCGTTGATTCCCTACATTTTATTGTTTTTTAAGTCCCTACCTGGCTTTTATAGCCTTGTTACAGGTGATTTCCATAAAACACATGTTTGCATTTCAATTTGTTTTTAACATAATTGTGTTTATCAAAACACCTGTCACACTTCCCAGATGTGAGCTGTGGCTTTCATTACTAATCCACTTTATTTAAAGATTAATACTATAACTAGGAGAAAAATCTTGATTAACTTTAATTAATTAAGAGATAATAATATAGAGTTAATATAGAGCTAATCACCAGTATGAACAAAATTAAACTGAAGTAAAAGAAAACCACAAAGTGGCTGTAATGGCATGCAAAAATAAGCTGCATTTCTGCGCTCTGCTAAAACAAATCAATTATTTTAGGAGTTGGACAAAATATACTTCACTACACTCTGTATTTTAATTGGTGGTTGGACTTTGGACTATGTTTTTAATTGGGTGGGGGAAATTCTGTGCCCAGGAATGCAGTGGAAATAATTTTACCTGAAGGAAAACATATTCACACTAGTGACTGTCAGTCCCCTGTGAGTAATATTACATGTAAATGTAATACTACAAATGATTATTTCAACTTGAGGACCTAATGACAGTGTTTCCAATGCAAAGACTTGTAAGCATCAGATTCCAATGTTATTGTTTTGGAGTCTTCAATCCATCCACGAGACAATCAAGTTGTCAACACCTCCTTTAAGGCCCTAAATTGCTTCCTGATAGCCCTGTCTGGGAGGCTGCATGGCATGGGAAGTATCATCATGAAGAATAGGTACTGACAGTGCTGAGTCCCCTAGGAATGGTCCGTTAATAGATCATTGGCACGCGTCTAGTCTAGAGGACTGGAAGAAGTGTGGGAACTGAAAAGAAGGCCTCAACAGATCCAAGAAACACCAGAGTGGCGTCTCAAAAGCATGCTCCGAGCCAGTCGTTGTGGCTACGGTAGACCATCTAAGGTCTGGCATCTTAAGTTTTTGTGACAGAGAGTGGTCTGAATTCTTATTAACTGATAAAATTGAAGTCAGTCGGATCTATGGATGTAAACTGTACATAATAAGCTCTTGCCTGGTTCCGGAGTGTCTCAATAATATGCAAAATAGACAATGATCTAGACAAAGGGGCGTGTTCCGAAAACTTTCGCCAAGAGTGCATTTACTGACAATAGCATTGCATTTTGTCAATTTTTTGTCAATTAGTAGCTCTATTTTATGGAAAACTTAGGGGGCCTGTTTTGGTCGATTTTCTGGGGACAGACCTACCAACAAACCAACCACGAAGTGACATGTACCGGTAGAAGCTCCTGCAAGAGCCTAAAAATATAACAAATTTCTGTGAAAAACACTATGATTCCAGCTGGAAGAAACTTGTTAAAGTTTGAAATCTGCACGGGTAGCCATCTGGGGCAAGCCTGCGTATACATGCAGTTTGCAAGTTAATAGCAAAGTTTCAACTGTGTGTTCTACAGTACTTGTCATACTATCAGGCAGGACTTGGTGTGATTATTCTGATGTTTATTGTTAAAATGCTGATTTTAAATCATTGTTAAGCTCTCTGCCAAAACAAAAAACAAACAAAAAACGCACAAGTCCTAAAGTACTTGCAGATCTGTGTACAAAATGATGACTTTTTAAGCATATTGAATCTCCTATGTCCAAACAACAGTCTGGTTGTCAAGTTGCTTCCCTGCATAAATTTACATCTTATAAATTTACTGAAAAACACATGATAACGGAAAAAGACTTTTTAACTGCACAGATTGGCTGCACTGAGTTGTTCTAATGCTTGAAATGCAAGTATTACATGCAGACTAATCCTAGCAGAAAAACTGACGAAGTCCACATGCAACAACCCAACCACTACATTTACGGGCGCTGGCAATGAAGCTCGTCCTTTCAAATTAAACTTTAACTATCTCCTATCTCCTCATTAACATAATCAATTGTTCGATGGACCTGGGGAAGATTTATACAGGGAGCGCATTAAAATGATAAAAATGTCAGCGGGGTCATCATTAATTTTTTTTTGCAGTAAAGCCCAGTTGCAACAAGTTTGATCCTTGATGCGTGTTTAGAGATGAGCCATTACGATAGGCAAGTTAAATGTGGAACAATTTACCGATGCCCTACATTTACACTTGAAGTGTAGGAAAGGCCATCTTTGCAAGACTTTTGAACGAGATTTTTCGTAACTGAACAACTGATCGACATGTTTGTTGCACGGTCGACTGTCTGTCTTTAGAAGCACACACAAATTTGCCATTTCATGCTTAAGGCAAAAAAAAAGTCTCCGGTTTCTGGTATGCGCGCAAAATGCACAAAAATGTTTTATCAATGAAAGATGATGTCTCAAAACCGCCAAACTCACTGGTTTGACAGGAATCCTGCTGCTGCGCAATGTTAATGTATTTTTAAATGGGGTTACGATCGAGTGTAAGCTTTTTGTGGCCTCTCTGGACTCCCAGTTTAGTTGGGCACCATTTGCAGTCATCAGCAGACATTTGAAGAAAACATTGTGTCATGAGAGGGCGCATGCACTGCAAATAATGACTCGGCAACTTTAAGAAACTTTTTAAACTGAAACCAAGATCTAGAATATTGTGTTAAATACACAGCATTCACAGAGCTAAAACTTCATCGGGTTATAGTTATTAAGCACCTGATTTTGGGCACTCTTGATGCTTCAAACGAAAAAAAAAAAAAATGCACAAATGATGCATTCTACCTTTAAACCACCTCCATTATCTGCTACATGATCCCAACAAAAGCACCACCATATACATGTATGTACATATACCCTGCCACTGATTTTCTTTCTGCTCGACTGCAGAACAACAGTCGAGATGTAAGGCTGCCTTGTAAAAGCTGTGACAATTAACCAACAACACTTTAGTCCTCCCAACAAAGGCAGTCCATGTGCGCCATTTAAGACCATCAAAAGCAGTGACAAGAGGTTAAGGGATTAGAATGGATGAGGATCATTGAGCAACAAGTGTCATAAAGTCAGCCCCGCTCAATTATGGGCTTTGCTGTGTAACAACAACTGCAAGTCACGCCTTTGGCATTTCTTTTGTTGGTCTTTTTTTGAGGGGGCTTTAGAATTTAGCTTTATTGACAAAACAAAGTGGCCTGGGGCCTTGTGAAGGATGTTAGGGCTGGTTAACTTTAATTTGTAATGTCATAAAATCCCTGGGTAAAGTTGAGGGATTGTGGCTAGGTGGTGATATAGACCAGACTGCCGTTTCAGCTGCCAGGATTAACCTTTCTTGCTCAAAATGTGCAAAACTGTTGTTCTCCAACTAATTTTTAAAAGTATAGGTGATAAAACCTTTCATCACACATTTCAAGCGCCAGTTATGGTATTACTAGATTTATAAATATTTTTAGTTGAAATAAGGTTTTATATTGATCAGAAAAGAGTGAAGTTGGTGAAAAAAAAACATAATTTGCTACAAACTCACTTTGAATCGCAGAACTCCGACAGGTTTTTGTTGAAGTCTCCTTTATCTCTACCTTGACATTTTTACACTATCAGAGAAAATCTTATTTCTTCCTTTGAACAAGATCTGTATAGGCCGACCGCATCCGTAAAGACATTTTGTTTCGTTTCATAAGACTTCGAATGAAAAGAAGTTAATAATGGCATTCAAAACAATGACAACAGTTTACGTCAGTGACACTTTACAATTAAGACATTTTAAATGACGTCTTTTAACAGACAAATGTAGATTACCCATGTTTCCATTATTCAGAACACGTACAGCTGGCCTATCCATTGGTAAACACTAAATTTAATTTATAACCACGTTTTATACTCTCAACTTTGCAGAGCACTTTTTTAGCTAACGGTTTACTCGGCTAATTTGAGGGAGGAAAAAAAAAGAAGTGATTCCTGATTATCACCAGCAGAGTTCACTCTACTTTTTTTCAACTTTGAACCATCACCCACTTTTTTTAAAACTGAACGGTGGGCGTGTACCGACACGCACGCCAAATTGCGTGCAGCATGGGTGTCTTTTAGACAATCGGACGGTTATGGGGCATGTATGTT
Source organism: Patiria miniata (assembly GCF_015706575.1). Lineage (NCBI taxonomy): Eukaryota > Metazoa > Echinodermata > Asteroidea > Valvatida > Asterinidae > Patiria > Patiria miniata. The sequence goes on from NW_024037057.1 coordinate 6,649,934, forward strand.
TGTCAAACAACCTTAATATATCTGTCACTGTGTGGCGAGCCTGGGCCTTTATCGTTTCAAAGCACGCACAGGTTAATAAATACACGGTTACACAGTGCTGGGTCCAAGGGTCTCTGGGCGAAAGAAAAAAAAACCTGAAAGGCCGTTGATAGCGACCACGTAAAGTGCACGTGGCATTCAAGTCCAGCGGTTAGGCCTGCGATTTGTGCTGAAGTCATGGTATTATGACTCATTGCAATGTTCAATTTCATAATTGCATACCTGGTACCATATTGTACAATGCAATAGGTTAGACCAATGGATTCTTTGGGGTATAAGGGGAATTTCCACGGAACTAAATCCGTGATGCAGTATCAGACTGTATACCAAGTATTTAAAACTAACATTTTACAGTTTTTTATTCTCCAATCACCGTAGAAGAACAAATTTCAACAGTAGCGAATTGGTGAATTTTGATCAGAATTCAAGAAGTGAAGTCACATTTGGAAACAACCAAAATAGTTGAAATTATAAATTCAACTTCCATCAAACTACCGGTATCAGACATCCTAGATATTTGTTGCAAATTTATTTAGGATCTGTCCCCACTTGTTTCAATTTCAAAATGTTCCCATCGATTCAGTTCACATGCAGTGGATATTTTTCTTAAAAGGATGTTTCTCAAATGTTTTTTTTACCTCAAACTACAAAATTGCCTAATTTATGGCATGATCTGCTTAATGTATGCCTATACCTACCGGTATTTCATTTCTGTTTGATTAAAGTTCACCAATTATGTTTACAAGTGGTACATGTATGCCAGAGATATTTTTAACAACCCTTTAATAGGTTGCAGTGAACTGAAAATGTTGTGTTGTTTTTTGGAGTTGTCATTTTTGCACTGGTCTTGTGGGAAAAAAAATGGACGTTTGAGATTCTAGCCAAAAGATGCGAGGATCATGTCGCAGTGAGGATTGGAGGGATGGCATGGCAACCAACAATCAGTCTAGGGGAAAAAAACAAGCGATAAATCCACTAATCTCTGCCAGCTCCTGTCTTTTGGTTTAAAATTTAACAAACTTCTGGTTACTTAATGACTCAGCCCTATGTATGGCTTTATCTCTGAGCCCTGGGTCGAAGGACTAAAGTCCTTCGAGTGATAACGGATGCAAGTCCGTAAACAGCTTAACATGCGTGTATGCATGATGTGTACTTTTTTTCCCCCATCCCTTTTTTTGCACTGGACAGGTTTTCCATTCGTTGGTTGATATCGCAGCAAGGGGGTGTGTCGCAATAACTGGGTGGTCGTATTTGTGCAGAGTTAAATTTAGACGAAAAGAACTGTTGTCTTCATTGGAAAATTATTTTAGTACAACTTATAATACAAGGATGGAATGATATTTAACCAAAGCCTTTTCTGCCTTTGACACTGCTGGCAAATTATTGGAGACAAAATATGGTTAAAATGTACAACACTTGTACAATTTTCCTGCAATGTAATTATTCTCTTGTGCCAAGAGCAAATATACCTTATTCACATCAGGAGGAAGCCATTTTTGATTTGGTTCCCTGAATGTATTATATAAATGTTAGGCCTTAAGCTGTTGAATTGGATGGTGCCAGACTCTTTATGCGTTCCAAGCCTCAATTTTTTTTTTTACAATATGCTTGAAACATTAGGGTACCAAACATTAAGTATGTATGTAACTCATCAATGATCAGAGCAGACTGGTATTAATTTGTAATGAACTTTGTTTCATTGCTTTCATTTCTGTTCACAAGTTCCAAAAATGAAGTTTTTACCTCGCTTTTGATTTAACATGGCTGACTCGTGAATAAAGCTGTCCATTGTACAGGCTATGTTTTCAAATTGAGTCAAATGTTTGCATGCTCGTTTTAAATCAATTAAGCATTTGTTGAATCTCAAAACAATTTTATTGTCGTCGGACTTTGCCTACTACTAGCACGCACAATAAGCTCACAAAGCAACAAATTTTGTAATGTACAAGTTCACACGCATGTGTTGGGCAAAAAAATACAAAAACAAAATGGCAGCCACCACCGCCCAGCAATAAAACATGCAATAAATATGGGGGAAGCCCTCAGTCTGCCTATTAATTTGTACAGTAGGTCTCCTCGTAACACATGGCCTGACCTCTGCACACATGAAGATGTTCATAACCCCCCTGTTCAAATTTGAAAAGGAGGGTGCCCAAAAGCTGTAGACAAAAAGAGAGCGGGGCAAGCAGCCAGGTTGCACAATGTTTGTCTTGTGCTGTTGGTACATGTACTTTTTGTTTGGTGCAGGATAGAGGTCTTGGCGAGAAAGATTTTCTGAAGTCCATGAATTCTACCTTGAAACAGACTGGTTTTGTATTAGAGTAAACTGTGCATGTGTTTGACTGATTTTCCTAAATAAATAAAATTGGTTTTTAACCCTTAAAGCTATAGTCCATCATTTGCAGCTATCCGAAAAGTAGCTGGCATAATTATTGTTGAAAAACATACTTGGTTGAAAGATAGTAAGGGGACTAAACTCCCTGTGAAATTATTCTTTCTGGCAAGCTGTCATTTTGAAGTAATCAACGAAAGAAGGCCTTTCCAACGGTGCTTTTTAAGACGCACCAAATTAGTAGTTCGTTTTGTTATTCGGCGAAGCGCGCGCAAGCATTGGCACGACGCACACGCACCCCCGGTTGCTATAATTTGTCAGATCAGTGCGCGACATCGCGTAGCTGCATTCGGCTCAGCGAGAATGTGTCTCGGACGCTGAATTCAGGCGCAATTCAAAACATGATTCAGCAACTTTTGATTTGAAATTGAGATCCTAGAATGCTGTTTTTCTCAGAATATACAGCTGAAGCCGAGCTGAAACTTTATCAGGTTAGTTGTTCTGTACCCTTCTTTAGATTTTGAGCACTTTTGTTGCTTCAAACGAACAAAATGCACAAATTACAAATGATGGACTATAACTTTAAAGGGAATATACATCATTTGCTTTTGCTGTAATTTTCAGAAATGGATGGAATTGGGGGGTTGGAAATATATAGCAAATATAGTTACACTGACTTTTTTGAGGTTTTGGGTTCGAAAATGCTATAAAAACCAAGAAAAACAATCATTTTCCTGTAGTCTGGTTCCCTGACTCCATATAAGAAGAAACTGAGCAGTTTACATACATTGGGGAATTGTAAGGTCAGGGAACCAGTCTAGCTGGCTCGTACCCGTTCATAGGTTTGTAATTGATTGCAAACAAGTGCGATGGTCAATTGGGGCCAGTATTTGAAAAAAAGCCAGTTTTTTCCAACGCTGATCGGCCGATCAGCGTTGGAAATTGATACAAAAATACCACTTTTCTTGAAAATGACAGTATACCAGGTGCCATGATTTTACAGGATGCTTTACACTGTCATTCACTAACAGTCCAGCAAGGTATTTCAAAATGATTTGGTAGTTTTATTTTTTGACGTTTGCAAATGTTGTATTTTCCCTTTAAGTGACCTCAGTAGGCAGAAACAGCCTGTATTGAGATATTATTTTTAAAAAATGTAAAATATGACCTATTGAAGCTTAGTTATGAGGGGTACAAGAAAATGGAATGAAAATGATTGTGCAGAGATTTAGCAGTGTATGCGAACTTTTAAAAATTGGGAAAGAATGTCGCATCCTGATGCCATTTTTTCCGTCATCTATCATCTCAATGAAGCTCAGTCATTGCAAAAATGTTAAAAAGACGTGAATCTGGGACTCAGAAATATTTCCAATTTGGTTAGGAAATACTTTGAAAATTGTCTTGACTCTCCATATACTCTGTACACAACATAGCATCTGGATACTACATTCGTTCCAAAAATCGGGTTCAAAATCCCGACCATGCTGTATCGTGGGAAAAAATCACCATTTTGTTTGGATGACTTGTGTTACATTGGAAAATGAAATCTTGTGCAAAATCCATCCCATTTGCTAAACATCCGTCTTCCAAACCACAAACAACTAGACTGATCTCTCCCCTTTGGGATCAACTTTGGTTTTGATAACGAAATTGAACTGAGCTCCATTTTTTAGAGAGAAAAAAAGCCATCCAAAACATTGATCAGTTCTTTGCTCTGTGGTTACAGGTCAAGGGAAAAGTGAAAATATTTTCAAGAAGTGTCTCTTCAACTGTGTCGCATCATATTACAATTCACTGGACCTTCACTGCTTCAAAACATGATGAGGAAGGGTCCTAATGTTTATAGTTGTCTCGAACTATGGTCTTTTGGGAAAAATCTTCAAGTTCAGTTTGGTCTGAAAAGTTAAATATTGTTGTTTTATTACAAGTTACGTTGGGAAAGTATGTACAGTATCAGAGGCCACTTCTTTGGTTGTGCACAAAGTCTATGGAGAGTTGAGTACAGTTTCAAAAGTGTTTTCTAACCAAATTGGAAATGTTTCTTCCTCTTTAGTCCCAGATTCATGACTTTTCAACATTTTTGCAATGACTGACCTTCATTGAGATAATATATGATGAAAAAAGTTGCGTCACAAGTTTTAAGTTTAGTGTGATAAACCACAAGCAATTATTAACTCATTTCAGAGTTTTGAAATTTTACATTTTTAAATTTTACAATTGAAATTCAGCGTTCTTCATTCTGTACCCTGGAAAGAATAGAACACAGCTGGCTTGTTACATAGTGAACACTTTTGTCATGGTCTAGACTAAACAGGAAAAAACATCAAAATTCAAGACATTTGAAAAATATTTATTAGAAATTCTAAAACAGCCATTCGATTCAAATTATTCATTTGAAACATGTCATCTCATCACATGGTGATCAACATTACAATACTACAGTTTCGAGTCATATTTTTGTAATTCGTTAACAACATGATTGGGGGGAATTTGGGGTAGGCCTGTGAGAAAAATACGCTCCAAATTTTGTGAAGTAAGCTGATTTAAGCTTCACTAGTTTCACATGTTCAAATAAAATGTAGGCCTAGGCTTTTTCCTTCTTAAAAACAAAACATGGACGCACAGGTAAAATTTTCAACACAATATTTAGGTCTGCCAAATAACTATGAGATAAATTTACCGTCTTCATGATGTCTTCGTCGACGTCTCGCTCCGGTTCTGCCCAGTCAACCATGATCTGGTGTCCCCATAGCTGGATCCTTCCCGGAATTAGTTTCCGCCTTGCCATGGCTGCCGCCCGGTGGTTCTCGAACTCGACGAAGGCGAAGCCCCTGTTCTTGGTCTTGTCCGTGGCCGATGGATACACGATCACATCGACCACGCTCTCAGTGACTTTAGCCATTTCACTGAGGATTTCCTCCTTCTTCTTGTTCTTGGGGATGCCGCCCACGAACAGCCGGCAGTTGTCGACGCTGGGGCAGACGCCCAGGTAGCGGCCCTTGCGAATTTCGTAATTATTCAGCTGTTTGACGGCCTTCTTGCCGTCCTCCCGATTAGTGTACATGACGAAGGCGTAGCCACGGTTGTTCCCGCTGAAGTCCATCATGAGCCGGAGCTCGTAGATCTTGCCCACCTTCAAGAAGACCGGCACCAGCTCGTCCTCGAAGAGGTCACGGGGAATCTTGCCCACGAAGACCTCGCAGCCTCGGCAGGGCGGCTGGCCCTCCCAGCCGGGGCAGGGCCCGCCGTATTTACGCTGGCCGTTCTCCTGTACGATGTCGTACCCGGTCTTCTCCATGAGGGCCAGCAGGGCCGCCTCGTTGCGGGCCCCGGCGATGCCCTCGGGCGCTGGCTTGCCTGTAGAATTTTCCATGATTACTGTTTTGTTCTTTGATTCAATGATGGGTTGGTTGGGCTCCCGGCTGGCCAAGGACTGATCTGAAAAATAGAATCACTTCATATCTTGTTGGTTTGGATAATTACGCCAGCCGGTTTCGTCTCTCCATGCGTGCGATCTCGTACCTTGCCAACAACAGCTAGCTAGCACGTTATCTGATTAATCTGATAAAATACAATGCGCGTGCTAAATATAAACCTATCGATTACACAAAAACCGAAGCATCGATCTATCGAAACTGATTTGGCCTCTTGACAATTAGACACTTTTAAGGCAATTATACCACAAAATAATATCAAATTCTGATAAAAGTTGGAAGAATTCGTCCAAAAAAGCTCAAAAAGATTAAGTAGCTTTGGAAAAAGCGTGAAAAATCGTTGCGTTTTCTCAAGTTCCCAATCGGCGATTGATTACAACCGATATGAAAATGCCCCGGGCGTCATCAGTTTGCGGTGATGTTGCGCATGCGTTGTCTTTGATTAAGCGGTGATGTCGGCTGCTCACAAAGTCAACAAATCGGATGCGTGGTAATTATGGCGTGCCATGCAGTGGGTCAAATGTCGACCTACCTCCAATACATGACGCGTGATGGGCAAACAATTAGCTGGGAAGTTTGCTTGTTCGAAAAAAATAATTACAGAGAGATCACCGAATCTATTGATGCGAGGTTTCAAACCAGGAACACATATCTGTAGTGTTAAGTTATTTGTTGTGGTACATCGTATGAGTTATTTTCCTCCATTTTAAAAGGAAATATTGCATGCCTACCAAATATCATTCTTGAATGATACAACGCTTGTCTCCTTCAACAAAGTTTCAAGTTTATGTTTAACTTTATTTTTTTGTCCCATAAATAATTGTTTACTTTTACAATTAAATTTTCTTGTGGCAGTTACTCCGAACATAATGGTTTCTAGTTCATGAAAACTAAAAAAAGTTCCAGTCAGATTTAATATCGGCGCGCTGTTTAGGTTTTTTTAATTAAAATGAAAATCAATAGTTAAAAAAGGGAAACTTTTTTTTCGGTGTGTAACCGAAATTCCCTCCTATGTGTTTCTGTAGGCTTTTTAAGTTTGCTTAATTGAGAAACTCTAATTTCGGTTCTCGTCTGATATCAACTTAAAAAACTGCATGCATACCTTGTAATGAGGCTATCTGCAGATTAACCGCTTATAAAGCCGGCCGGGGCTTAATTTTGCAAATGCGATAAGGTTAAGTGTTCTGCAGAGATAAAACCGAAGATTTTTGTTTACAGTCTTTGCAGCCGACCTTGCGTGTAATGTCTGCCCAAATATCGGCCAAGGGGAGGAGCCCGATAATTTTTTTAATGACTCTGGGTTTTCTTTATTAACTCAATAATTTAACTTCTCAATAATAACTATACCAGCAGAGAGTAAAGTCAAATTGTTGATAAGAGAATCATGCCAAAGCCGACTCTAAATTGTGTTGGTTGTTCTTTGAGATTTAAGTGTGCAAATTCATGCGTGCTATCTGTATTTTTTCCCCAACATGGAGAGATTATTACATAATTAATCAAATTGATATGGATAGTATTGTTACATAGCTTGCGTTGACATTGGGGAGAGGTCATTTCTATAACTCTTCACATATTGAAATACTGGTCTAATTTTTTTTCTTTCTTTTAACTTGGGGGAGTGGGAAAAAAATATTTTGAACGAGTGATAAATAGCACAAAAATAGTTGAATTCAGAAGTTTTTTCAAGCTCTTTTTTCCCCACCGAAATTACATTTTTTTTTTCATTTTAACTTAGGGACACATTACATTAGTTTATATTTTTTAAAGATCAAATATTCACATGTAGGCCTATTCAGTTTTCAACTGCGAGACATGTTTTTAATAAACTATTAATGAATTGAACTGAATTGACACACTTACGAGGGATCGACTGGGGGGGGGGAATGACCTTTGGAAGTTAATTTACCGTACCGAGCGGTTTTTGTGTCAAAAGAACAGGGGAAAGGGGAAATTTAATTTTTGAAGCAACTAAAGCAAGTAAAACTCGAATAGCTTTGTATTTTTGCTTCAGCGCACACAAAGCATAGAATCAAACGATCGGCTAGCGCACGGTTACACACCTATGTTCCGACACCCCTGTGTTCCGACTGCACATATTCCTATTCCTATCCCTAACCCTAATCCTAACCCTAACCGGGAGTAACACAATCTTATGTGCAGGTTGTCGGAACATAGGGGTGTCGGAGCATAGGGGTGTCGGAACATAGAGCAGTCGCCCTAGCGCACAAACACAGTGCACCGTATGGCATATAGTGAGGTGGTCCAGGCAGGCTCGAACCACCCATGCACCTCAAAGTTTACTGAATTTGTAGCTTTCCAGTTTTAATTGAACATTAAGGAACCACTCCTTCCACCAGAATTGCTTCGGGCCTGCCCAAGGGCGTCAATCGCTTGTCAAAAGTGCATGGGGGAGACATTATCTCAGAAATCAGGCGAGCGCGAAGCGCGAAGCCTTCCAATTACTGAGTGGCCGGGAAAATGTTGGATTCCCGGTGGTGCGATCTGAGGTAATTTCTGACCACTTTAACCAATTTTATTTAGCAAAATCTCATCATTTTAACATCTTTGTCAAAATTGGATTAAATGAATCAGCTATTCTGAGCTATCGAATAAAAATGTTATCTAATGTATAATATTTATTCGGAGACGAAAAAAATGGGGGGGGGGGGGGGCAAATGATATGATATCCTCCTCCACTTTCCCCCACCGATTGACGCCGATGGCATCCCCTACCCCACCCGCCGCAATCCACCTTCTTTACCGGCCTACCCCACCAAGTCATACGAAAATCACGGGCTTTGTGATCTGCCGCATTAATTGGACGTTCCTAATCCTAGGTATTTTTTTCCTAATTAGATGCGGCGACACAAAGCTAGAAGGATAACTCGTATTTCGTCAAGCCATTTTACTTTGAGAGGTGCGGGGAACTTGAAAGAACATCTGTGTCTTCCGGACAAGTTCAAAACATCTTCATGTTTTTGGCGGGGCCATCGCGCGGACAGTGCGTGAGGGGTTTCTGTCACGTACAATCCGTGCAACTCTGTTTGAAGAATTGTGGCTTTGAGTTTGAATATTATTTTGAAATTTGAAAAAAATAATGATGGACTTTTTATTTCAGGCAAATGATAAGTCTTGAAAACATGCCACAGACCACAAAAAACTGTGTATGACCCTCCAAAAATGGTCAACAATGAACGACAGCGGATGTGTTGGTTCCATATTATTTTGCTACCAACTTTCAAACCTCCGGGTCGGACGGTCAAAAACAGAATCTTCCTCTCAATATTTTGTTCATAATTGTCCTCTTGGCATAACCCCAACCTCCTTGTCCTACAATTCTTTTGTTTCTTCCCATCATCAGCGAACACTGGAAACAACATCACTGGTCATTCACACCTTTTTGCGGTCTTCGGTTTTGGGCCAACAAAAGCACACGAGTCGGCAAGCACACAACAGCAGAAGGATTAAGAATGTTTTACAAGGCGGCGTACTAAAAAGGGCGGCGCAAGACGCAAAGATCAAACAAAGTTGTAACATTTTGGACGAACTCCTCAGACGATGCCGCTCCTTTACAATCATCATGTCACATGCACGCTCGACCATGACCACATTGAGCCATGGTTGAATCCAACCCAAGCCGGGCGTGCTTCCACGAATTTTTCAACTCTAAATGCCTTCTCTGATACACTCCGAAGTCTTTCAACTAATTAGTCGGTTTGGGGTGAAAAGGTAGACGTTGGAAAGGGTTAAATGTCCTTTAAAAAACAAAACAAAGAAGTTAGGTGAAGTTTTTGCCCATTATGCTACATTTTCATTCCTCAGTACATGGAGATGATTTGGGGTCCGCTCATTATGAAGTCCGACGCTTCATATAGGTCCGACACCTCATAAGACCGAAATTTCGGACTTATGAGGCGTCGGACTTATGAGTCGTCGGACTTGTGATTACGGCCCCGATGATTTTACGGGGAGACAGCATTGTCTGCAACACGGCGGTTACCGATCAGACTTGACTGTGCCGCGTGTTGACATCTTTCCCCACGGGAGCTTGGCTGGTTTCTTCCGGCGGGGATCTGCAGCCGACAGTCCTGTCGACGCCCGTCCATAGTTTTGCATCTGCAGTTTGTCAGATCGTAAATGGTCAAGTTGTGTGGAATGTATCATAATCACATCGAGGAGAAATATAAGTTGGCCCTTGCCCAACTGGATTTCAGGAAAATACAAGTTTACACCTATCTGTTGTTCAAGAAACAACTGATTAAATCTGGATATTTCCCATCTTTCGCCATCTGTTCAATTTGGGAGGAAATTGTATAGGCCTGTAATGACTTTTCGATTTTTCTTTTCTAAATTTTGAACATCTCTTTATAGCCAGCTTAACCAGCAAAGTCTCAAGGTCGACAAAAATATATACTTAGGCTACACGATTTGGGACCGTGATACAAAAACTCCAAAAATACAAGCAATTTTTTGTTAAAAGTCGGGACAAGCCTAGTGCTCCTCTCGCGATAACTTCTCGGGATGGAAAAATTGCCCCTCGAAAGCACAATTAGTGCCCCGCTCGCAACATTAAAATTGGGCCCCTAAAAAATAATAGTGCTTTTCACGCGAATAAAATGGTCACTGAACTGGTCATCAAAAGCAACAGTGCCCCTCTCGCGATAAAAAGGTATCTGTACATAACTACAATCCTGGCCAAATCTCGCTTGGCCCCCAACGCCCTGGCCCTCATTCAATGTTGTCTCTCATTGCGCGGTGTAAACTCCAAGAGCACAAAGAGCAAGATGGACAACGTATTCATAATTAGTTCCTCGTCATATAGGTTTATAGCGAAATGAATGGGACCATATTCTTTTCCTCCACTTTCACACCGACGGAAGGTGCCCCACTTGCCTGCTACCCCCCCCCCCCCCCCCCCCCACCCCCACAGCCAAACCTCGGATCTGTCCCTGCTGCAACATTCTCTGATGTCAATTTGCAATAAACAAAGAGGGATCCACTTCGGAGGTCATTATCCCCAGCGAATTCTCAGAGCCATGAACAAACTGAAATCTGAATACAAGAAATCAATGCTGAAAGGAATAAAATTTACCTTATTTCATACTTTTAATAGGTACATATTGGCTACCCATGTACAAAAACCTCAAAAATAATGTTGACCATTATATAAGTGCCCTAGAAAATTTTCTTAGCATATAGTAGATCAAGTATAAATTTTGTAACCACTAATCGAAGGACCAGTCCCCTTAAAAAACTTTGCTGGAAGTGTTTTCCTCACTTCCCCGAAACATTCTGGTGAACATAACCGTCTTTTATAATAAAAGTATGTATTTTTGCCAAAGTCAAACATGCGTGGCTAGCTACAGTCAACTGGCCTCCGTGAAGAGCGCCCTCTAGTGTTGCAGACCAGTAAATAAAACTGCCACAGACCCCAGTGATAAATAACCCCCACTTTCAAAAATCAGGAAAAATACTCGCAACTCTCCAAGGTGTTTGAGACGCACATTAATTAAACCTTGTGTCATCATCTTTTACTTTCTCTTCAATTTTTGGGGGTAATCTGATGACTTTTGGGAGAAATTTCCATCCAAAGATGATGATCACCCCTAGCCCTAAAAACAGTCCTGAAAAATCGCCCTTTTGAAAAATGATGCCTACACTCCATTGCAAAACAGAGCAATTGTTGGGCCAAATTTCATCCAAATTTCACAAAAACACAAGCTTGAAATCCTGTTCATGGCTTCCAACCCTCTCGTTCACAAACCCTAAAGCTCATGGCCCACAAAATGCTCTAATAGCAGAGAATTTGAGGGCATGCAAATCATGATTTGGCCAGAGTAGGCAACTTTGGCTTTATTAACTGGCCTGCAACCATACACTTTTCCAGAGCCGTATATACATGTAGAGAGAGTTGCGACATAAGGGTCACACTGTTTGGAACCAAAATGGCGGATTGTGCATCAGTGCACATATATAATTCGTACACAATAGTCGCACGTTGCACTGTACACATAATGAACGGCCATTATGGTTCAACAGTCTGAAGTTGTTGCAACTCCCTCTATATACGGCTCTGGGCTTTTTGAATGAATAGCGCCCCCTAGTGGAAAAATACATCTTAATGACTGTCTTGCAGTCAATCCACCACCAGTCTTATCTGTATTAGGCAATAAAACTTCTTTGCCTCTGATTATTTGTGAAAGCTCCAGTGACCTGAAGAGTCAAAATTTAACGGAGGACGAAAAGTGGACATCTGCTTCTCTGCTGCCAAAATAGCAGAAAAGCTGACTGAACGTTTGGAACAAAGGTTTTCCTTTTTCAGTGGAGGTCCAATTTTCGTCCACAAACAAAGGAGGAAAAGTAAAACCTCCTTTTTCAGGTAGCAGAAAAGCAAAAAAAGTAGATTTTATTAAAAGGTAAATTTTGCTATTCTGACAGCAGAAAAGCAGACGCACACTTTTCGTCCTCCGTATTTTTTATAACCAGAGTCAGTCAGCTAAAATGCAAGATGCAGGGTATTGTGCGAGTCATTGTCACTTTTGATGTTACAGCGCCCTCTAGTGGCGCCGGTCAGTCAAACGCCAGGTGGACATTCTTCTCCTGGTCTCGTCGGACGATCTCACTTTGTTTAGTCACCTCATCCACTTTCCGCTGCAGCATGACTAACGCAAAAAATAAATTAATACAAAAACAAAAATACTAATAATAATAAAAAAAATTCAAATTATAAAATAATTTACATGGAACACGACTTGCACTCAAAGCAAATTCCTAAACGAACTTGAGAGATATGTCATATATTCTTACAACAAATCACTATGGGCCCTGTGTGCTGACGAAAGAGGGCGCCCTTTTACCTAGCAACGACGTCCCATGGGTGGGACATTTCGCTGGTTGACGCGCATGCACCGTTCCTTGTGTGTGACGCACGTACACCAGGGAATTTGTACTATGCACACACAGTGGCCGCGCCGCGCGGCAATGAATTGCAGTCAGGCAAGATGCGTCGGTTGGTCACCCCCAACTGTACTTGCTTTGCCGGTGAGGGGGTACTTGTGAACGGAGCGGATACCATAATTATTTCAAAATTCCCTATCCTGAAAAGGACTTCAGAAAAATATCTCTGCCCTATTTGTCCCCCTACCCCCCCCCCCCCCCCACCCCCCAAAATACTGAATAATAATGTGTATTTGTACAGCACACACATCCAGCAGTCTTGGTGCTCATGCAAGGCGCTACATCATTATTACCCTGCTCATTGGGCAAATGAAACATCCCAAATACAATGGCCCTTTACAATATCTTGTTCAATACCTGTGTTCTGGTCAATCCACTGAAGAGAATCCATGTGAGCATTTAAGATCTTGCCAATTTGTGTGATCTGATGAAGCAAAGAAAAATTCACACAAATTGCAAAATTTAAGAATGTAAAAAACAAAAATGAATAAAAATCACAAAAAAATTGTGTGAACAATGCATTTTAAAGAAACTTGTGGTACTTGTGTAGGTCAAGGAATCCTTGGTTTTCGGGAGAAAAACAGAGCGATAACTTACTGGATCATTGGTGTCTTGAGGCGCGTTGGCCGTGTTGAGATGCTCGATGATTTCTCTTAGGTCTTGGACCATCCTCTTCATCTGACCGTCGATGTTCTCAGCTAAGACGTACCTGGTTCAAAAAGTGAAGAAAAAAAAACGTGGAAAAAAAAACACAGAGAATATCCAATATTAGGTTTTGCCCTTCCCCGATGTATAAACACTGTATACCCAGTGTGTTACCTCCCGAGTAAAAGTTAGAAAAAAGTCACTCGGGTGGGACGCGAACCCACGACCTCCTGCTTTTCTAGTGCAGCCATCTTACCACCAAGCTTGCCGGGATCGGCTGGCTGGTTTGAATCTGATGTGGCAGCGGGTACCGCAATGAAACTTTTCATATTTGTTCTTGCAAGTTTTCTAATATTGAATTTACATCACTCCGAAGCAAATTCCATCTTACAAAAAATATCATTGAATGTCATTTTATAATTTCTAGAGGCATTTGCTGCCAACGTTGTAGTCGAGTCCATCACACTGGAGCACTCATGCGTGGTGACGAAGCGCCCTCTATTGCTCATGCTGGAAGTCCACTGTCAATCACTTGTATCAGTTCCTGATAAATAATACCGGTGCTTATATAGCGCAGATCCAATTTAATGATCAATGCGCTTACAAGATTACAAAAAATAACAAACACAAACAATTACACTAAAAGAGAAAAATGGCAAGGGAAAACGAAAAACCCAAAAACGTAAGAGATCGAGCGAACACGTGTGTTTTGAGGAGACTTTCGAAAATTTGTGGGCTAGGAGCCAGAAATGATGAAGTAAGACAATGACCATCATGATTAGGTACTTGGTACTTGCACTACTTGGTTCTTGGTTAGTTCTTCTCCTAAATACTCCACAGGAGAGTTTTAGCAGGAGGCCAGAAACACCAGGGCAAACCCCTTCTCTTAGTGATAAGAGTAACTGAGTTCTGTTACGTGCATTACATTACACAACACACGGGACCTACCGCTTTACGTCCCATCCGAAGGACGAAGCAATAATGATTAAGTGCCTTGCTTAAGGGCACAAGTGTCCAGACCCGGGCCCAAACCCACATTCTGCTGCCTCTGAAACACCAGAGCACGAGTCCGGTGCTTGATCCGCTAGGCCATGACACTCCAGGTAGGCCTGGGTTTAAACAGTTTGGACTTACGTCCTTTCCCTCTCCGAGTCGGCGTGTTGCGAGTAGACGGTGCCTTGCTGCTGGGTGCGGACGGCATCCTCCAGGGGTACCAGCATGTCCTCTAGCTCACGCTGCTGGGCCATGATAAAGTCCAACTCATGCTCCAACCTGCCAAAAAAAAAAAAAAAAAGATGGTGCGTTGTGAACACTTGTGTCAGTTCCCAGTGTAGAACACAATGCCTCAGCACACCAGTTTGCGCACACAGTCATGCACTACATAACTCTCTAGGACAAGGCATTGTCTTTTCCTTTGTCCCTGCAATATAACACTCTCCCATAGACTAAGCACACAAACGCATGATCGAGGACCTTTTCAAGAAAAGATGAACTCTCGAGGACAACAAAGAATCTGTTGTTCTCCCTTTGTCTGTCTGTCCTTTGGATGTATGTAGTGCACGTACACATATGGAGCAGAGTACAAAAACACTAATTTTCATCTAAATGTGCCATAAAAAACCTGTGTGTGACGGACGAAGTGAATGTCTATCTCTCTGTCTTTGTCAAACAATTTTGAATTGTCACTCTATCAGTGGAGTAACATTTGCTATTCTTACCTCTGTTGGTCTGTCTTCACCTTCTCCAGGTCACTGTGAAGGGTTGTGATCTAATGTGGATACAAATACGACGTCAATTATTTGAATTGACATCAGATTTAGACCAAAAACAAATTCCCCTTTAAAAGGCAATCTTATTCACAACCAACATGAAGTTTAAGAGTTTTTCATGCTCTCTTGTGCAAGTTGTGGGAGGGGGGGGGGTTTGACCTTGTGTGGGGGCCAGTGGTTAGGGTTCGTGACCTATGATCAGAGGGTCAGGGACTCAAATCCAGCAGCTGCTCACATGTTGTGTCCTTGGGCCAGCCACTTTACCCCAACTTGCCTCTCTCTTCACCCAGGAGTATAAATGGGCACTGGCATTAGACGGGGAGTAGCCTGCGATGGACTGGAATCCCATGTATGGGAAATAAAAAAATATTTCGGTCATTTCATGCCAAAGAAACCGGAGGTAAACGGATCCAGCTAGAATTCAGCTGCTGGTCATATGTCGTGTTCTTGGGCAAGCCACTTCACCCCAACTTGCCTCTCTCCACCGAGGAGCATAAATGGGTACCGGCATTAGCTGGGGAGTAACCTGCGATGGACTGGCATCCCATCCAGGGGGAATTATATAGAAATTTCTCAGTCGTTTCACGCCAAAGAAACCGGAGGTAAATGATTCCAGCTAGAATCCAGCTGCTGGTCATATGTTGTGTCCTTGGGCAAGCCACTTCACCCCAACTTGCCTCTCTCCACCCAGGAGCATAAATGTGTACAGGCATTAGCTGGGGAGTAACCTGCGATGGACTGGCATCTCATCCAGGAAAAATAGAAATATTCTCAGTCCTTTTATGCCAACGAAACCAGAGGTAAACGCTGGCCTGATGGGCCATCCGCTCCGTTCACAAGTACCCCCTCACCGGCAAAGCAAGTACAGTTGGGGGTGACCGACCGACGCCATCTTGCCTGACTGCAATTTTGCCGCAACGCGCGGCCGTACCACTGCGTGTACATAGTACAAATCCCCTGGTGTACGTGCTTCGCACACAAGGAACGGTGCGCGTCAACCAGCTTAATGTCCCGCCCATGGGACGTCGTTGCTAGGTAAAAGAGCGCCCTCTTTTGTTGGCGCACGGAGCCCATACCGGCTACTGACAGACTTTACTTTACTCTTGTGCAACCCCAACTGCAATCCCCCTCCCCAATTTTCTGATGATAGGGCTACTCACCATCTCCCCGTTATGGATGAGTATCCGGTCCCAAGCGTTGACCTGAGTAGCCTGGGTCAGGAAGATCTTCTCCTGGTCCTCCAGCTGGACTGTCCACTTGTTGATGGCCTGCTCCAGCTGGTGATAGCTGAGGGTCGGGCCCTGGGTTGAAGGGGCGGCGGTGGTGGTCGTGGTGGTTGTGGTTCTGTGGGACAATAATATTTCAGGTTAGAGCAGTCGCAATTCATATCCTGGACGAGTTCCGGACAAGTTGCGGGTAGAATCATTCACTTTGTCTGGGAAGAAGCTCTGCATTTGTCCTGGACTTGTTCTTGGGAAAGTTTCATCAGCAACTGCTGGGCTCACCAATACTGATAATTTAACTTGCGGGAAGATTGCGGGGAAGTTGTTCAGAATCCTGCAACTTATACCGGATACAACTTATATCTTGGCATATGACAAGAAACACAATTTCGGGGCCCACTTTGCATCCGTCACATTAGCAGTTTTTCCAATGGTGGTAATTTTTTCATGGACTGAAACAATTACCTGTCAAAAAGCAGTACAAATAATCAACTCAAATTATCTTCAGCAAAAGGCTGCATGTCCATTCAAGTGTTGAAATTCGTCTTTGGTGGTTTCAGGTATTTCATCAAAAACTGATAATTTGATGGTAGCACTGTGTTTCTTGTCATATCAACTTTTTGTGACTCCATGTAAAATAACATTTCCCATGACTTTTATTGATAGCTTTGAATTTCAGTATTTTCAGGATCTTTCTCTGGGACTGTGGGAACCCTAAGTAGGATTGTCATTCTATGTTGGAGAATTTAAAATGGCAGGTTTAGACAAAAAGGGGGAGGGAATGTAATATTTTCCATGCTGCACTTAGTTTTCTCCAAAGAGTAATGATTAAATTTCATGGGGTGAATAAAAAAGATACCACAAAGGATAAAAACTCACGGTGCTTTTGATGCTGTCAAGCCGCCCAAGCCTCCTGGAGAACAGAAATTGAAAATGAAATTATGTCAAATAACGGCAGCAAAACAACTGTTTGTTATTCATTCTCCAATTTTTTTTTTCAGAACGTAAATATCTTAAAGGGAATATACAACATTTGCAAACATCGAAAAATAAAACTACCAAGTTTTTACGAAATAC
Source organism: Patiria miniata (assembly GCF_015706575.1). NCBI lineage: Eukaryota > Metazoa > Echinodermata > Asteroidea > Valvatida > Asterinidae > Patiria > Patiria miniata. The sequence continues at coordinate 6,667,410 of NW_024037057.1, forward strand.
CTTACCAGGATGTTGGTAAATGACAGTCTAAACCCTGTAAAATTATGGCACCTGGTGTGAAGTCATTTTCTAGAAAATGGTATTTTTGTATACATTTCCAACAGTGGTCGGCCGACCACCGTTGGAAAACCTAACTATTTAGCAACTACTGCTCAAAATTTACCATTTCTTCAGTCCAAATTTCTTTTTGCTTATTGGTTACATGTGCATGAACGGGTGCAGGTCAGCTAAACTGGTTCCCTTACCTTACAATTTTTCGGCATCTATAAATGGATCCATTTTATCTTTAGTGGAGTCAGGGAACCAGACTACTTGAACATTTGTGTTTTTCTTGGTTTTTCCAGCATTTTCGAACACAAAACTTCAAACATGTCAGTGTAACAATATTTGATCTATTATACTAACCCCTCAAATAGTTCATTTCTGAAAATTACAGCAAAAGCCAATGATGTACATTCCCTTTAATGGGTTTTTTTCAGCCATAACTTGTCAAGGGAATGTCAGATTGAAGTGCAACAAACAGTATTGTAAAGAGAATTTTTATTCCCTTTCTTGATACCTACAAACCCTCATTTTACCTCTTCCCAGTTCTGTCTCATTTTGCCAGAACGCCTCACATTTCGCCCCCGCAATAACATTTGCTCAATGACTTAACATTTTGCATGAGAGATTGTTTTTGCCAATGTGTTTTAGCCAATTCAACAGTTGCGTTTTATTTCAGTTCTACAATGAATGCTTACCCAGTGACAGGCCTGTTGTACTTGATGTAGTTGTGGCTATACTAGTAGCTGCTGGGAGACCTGTAACATGCATAATACGGAACTGTTAATACCAAGAAGAAAATAAGGACTGTCTCAATTCATATCCGTGACGAGTTCCAGACAAATTGCGGATATTGTATCGGGTATAAGTTGCAGGATTCTGAGCAACTTCCCCGCAATCTTCCCGCAATGAAGTTATCAGTATTGTTGAGTCAAGCAGTAGCTGATGTAAAATTTCGCCGAACATGTCTGGGACAAATGCAGAGCTTCTTCCTGACAAAGTGAATGATTCTACCCACAACTTGTCCGGAACTCGTCCCAGATGTGATTTGAGACCGGCCCTAAGCCAAATGAACAAGAGTTTCAGAGGTTTTGAGAACACTTCGGAACTGTTAATACCAAGAGAACACTTCATACAGCAGCAGTAAGGAGGAATATCATTTAGATGTATCCAGTTTCGGAGAAGTTTACCCACAATAGGCAAATTGTATCTGGGATACATTGAACTATCGCCGTTTTCGAGTTGGCCACGCCCCTTAGACAACCCAATGAATTTTTGTACGCTAAATTTTGTTTGGCTCAGATGTTGCGCTTTCTGCGTCCATACGTATTATCATGTATTTGGACAAAATCTCACAAGCTGCATTGACGAAAATTCTAACGCGATTCCACCGCGATAGGTCAATTGCAGGAGTCTTCTCATATTTTAAGTTTGTAAACAGTAACTGAAAACATCAACGCTAAAAGATTCTTGGAAAATCATTCAGAATCATGCAACTAATGCAGGACACGACAGGTGTATGTGCACCGCTCGCAAACAAGAGAGGGCGCTTTTTAACCACTTTCAAGAGCCCAGTGGATGGGGCACACCACGTGCGCGTACAGGTTCGCTACACGTACTGGTTCGCGCAAGCATGGTGCCAAGCACGCACAACTATTTTATATCCTGAATGTGCACAGAGCCATAGCGTCTTCGCGTGAGCGTCAGGCGTCGTCAGCAATGCCTTACAATGTCTCTCCCAGTGGTCTCCCTTAAGTCTCTGTTTGTAACCGTTGAGGGGGTACTTGTACACAGAGCCCACTGTGGACAAAGGGTGCACTGAACCAATTCAAGCCCCATTGAAAACAGTGTAAAATTAACAAAGTTCAGGGCCAAATAACATGCAAGCCGACATCACTGGGGTTTCTCAAACAAAAATTAAATTATTGTCTTGTCCTTCATGTTTTCATTTCTTTTTAATTTTGGGTAGACTAGCTGATTACATTTTTTAATATTAACACCAAAACAAAATCACCTCCCGAAAAGTGATAGTTCCCAAGCCTGCATGTAGCTGTCTTACGAGTGGCATCCTTCCACTTTCACAGGCAAATAGGACCCATTTTTCAACCTCTATTTTATCAGGCCTGCCCTCAGATGGAAGCCCAAAAACCAGGGAGTTGATCCTTGGCAATATTTACACAATTCAGCCATTTTTAAACCCAAACGGTCTCCTTTTTTAAAAGAAATTGTGGGGTCACTTTTAATGCTAATGTTCAATTAATGAGACGTCTTGGCACTTACTGAGGGAAAGCCCGGCCGAGACAGGTCCGGTGGTGGAGGTCGTCGCCGGCTTGCCGAGCAAGGATCCAAGCCCTTCGGATGGCTTTGTGGCTGTTGCACCAAACGGCAACCCTCCCCCTGATAACAAAGATGTATCTGAATATCAGTTTTCCACAACTAAACACATGTAATTTACTTAACACGCACTGGTGGGATGTGCTTAGTGACATGTACTACAAGAGTATGTTATTATGTAACTGAAAAAAAAATTCAGAAATTTGACCAGTTTTGACACTGGAAGAGTGATACAAAATTCTTATTAAAATTTTTTTTTAAATTGATCGTTGAGATGCCACATGTTGACTTTTACCACTGGATGCATTACTGTAATTGTGTATTTGTGCCTTTCTATGTTTTATGAATCATGCTTGTAAGCATTTCAATTCAATTCAATTCAATTCAAATAGACATTTCTTTCCATATACAGCTAATACACGACAGATAATGATTGATTATAATCATACAAAAATACACTCCGAGATAGAAAATTACATAAGAGACCTAAAAAATAATAATATAAAAAAAATATAGGTGATGCTGATATGGAGACTAGCTAAAAAATAGAAACTTGTATTCAAGAGAGTAAGGGGTAGAGCTCCACTTGACCTCACCAGTTATCGACGTCGTCGTGGATGGTGTTCCCAGGGTTCCAAGCGTTCCCAGGGTTCCGAGGGTTCCCGACCCTAGTGCAGGCGCCGTAGTTGATCCAAGTGCAGATACCGCCGTTGTTGCTGTTGCTGTCTTGGCGCCAAATGAGAAGCCTTGATTTGTGGTGACAGAAGCGGCAGCGGCGGTCGCAGCAGTGGTGGTGGTAGACACGACGGGCGTGCCAAAGCCAACCGGTTTGGATGCTCCTAGGCCGGCACCCAGGCTGAACCCGCCGCTCGTGGATGACGCAGGGGTTGCCCCACCTAGTGTAAGAGAGAAAAGAGGGGAGGGGAGTGTCATTGCCCTGTCAAGCTCTGGTGTTTCTAATCAGCAGAGTGTGAGCTCGAGTCCCGGTCTTGACACTTGTGTCCTTAAGGGGTTGCCCCACCTGGTGAAAGAAGGGAAAGAGGGCGGGGAGGGGAACGTCATGGTCAAGTGGTTCACAGCACCGGACTCAAGCTCTGGTGTTTCTTATCAGCAGAGTGTGGGTTCGAGTCCCGGTCTTGACACTTGTGCCCTTAAGGGGTTGCCCCACCTGGTGAAAGAGAGGAAAGAGGGAGGGGAGGGGAATGTCATGGCCAAGCGGTTCAGAGCACCGGACTCAAGCTCTGGTGTTTCTGATCAGCAGAGTGTGGGTTCGAGTCCCGGTCTTGACACTTGTGCCCTTAAGGGGTTGCCCCACCTGGTGAAAGAGAGAAAAGAGGGAGGGGAGGGGAATGTCATGGCCGAGCGGTTCAGAGCACCGGACTCAAGCCCTGGTGTTTCTAATCAGCAGAGTGTGAGCTCGAGTCCCGGTCTTGACACTTGTGGCCTTAAGGGGTTGCCCCACCTGGTGAAAGAGAGAAAAGAGGGAGGGGAGGGGAATGTCATGGCCGAGCGGTTCAGAGCACCGGACTCAAGCCCTGGTGTTTCTTATCAGCAGAGTGTGAGCTCGAGTCCCGGTCTTGACACTTGTGGCCTTAAGGGGTTGCCCCACCTAGTGAAAGAGAGAAAAGAGGGAGGGGAGGGGAATGTCATGGCCGAGCGGTTCAGAGCACCGGACTCAAGCTCTGGTGTTTCTGATCAGCAGAGTGTGAGCTCGAGTCCCAGTCTTGACACTTGTGGCCTTAAGGGGTTGCCCCACCTAGTGAAAGAGAAGAAAGAGGGAGGGGAGGGGAATGTCATGGCCGAGCGGTTCAGAGCACCGGACTCAAGCTCTGGTGTTTCTGATCAGCAGAGTGTGGGTTCGAGTCCCGGTCTTGACACTTGTGCCCTTAAGGGGTTGCCCCACCTGGTGAAAGAGAGGAAAGAGGGAGGGGAGGGGAATGTCATGGCCGAGCGGTTCAGAGCACCGGACTCAAGCTCTGGTGTTTCTAATCAGCAGAGTGTGAGCTCGAGTCCCGGTCTTGACACTTGTGGCCTTAAGGGGTTGCCCCACCTGGTGAAAGAGAAGAAAGAGGGAGGGGAGGGGAATGTCATGGCCGAGCGGTTCAGAGCACCGGACTCAAGCTCTGGTGTTTCTGATCAGCAGAGTGTGGGTTCGAGTCCTGGTCTTGACACTTGTGCCCTTAAGGGGTTGCCCCACCTGGTGAAAGAGAGGAAAGAGGGAGGGGAGGGGAATGTCATGGCCGAGCGGTTCAGAGCACCGGACTTAAGCTCTGGTGTTTCTGATCAGCAGAGTGTGGGCTCGAGTCGCAGTCTTGACACTTGTGTCCTTAAGCAAGACCCTTGACCATTATTGCTATGCAGCTCTTTGTTGTTAGTACCTGGAGCTGTAACTCACCGAGACTGAAACCACCGCTAGCGCCGCCCCCTAGAGTAGATCCGCCCCCAAAACCGAAGCCGCCAGTAGCCGTCGTGGTGGCAGCTGGTGCTCCGCTGAGAGTCGGTGTCCCGCCGAGAGTCGGTGTCCCGCCAAGACTCAGTGTCGCAGCGGGTGTCGCGGAGGGTGTAGCGCCGAACGAAAAACCGCCAGCTGCTGCAGTGGTGGCGGCTGTCGCACCGGTGCCGAGACTAAAACCGCCAGTGTTTGCTGGTGCTCCACCAAGAGTTGGGGCGGCGGTGGATGCAGCTGGGGTGGCGCCGAAGGAAAAGTTAGACCCTGTTGAAGGAGTACACGGAATCGCATTGAAGCACATTTACAGAAGAAAATGGCGACTAAAAATAAAAGACTTTTTTTGAGGTGGAACCAAGCAAGCACTTCACATTCTTCTGACAAGGGTACAGTAAAATCTTGTTAAGTCACACCTCAGGGGCATGGGCTCAAATTTTGAGTTAAGCAGAGTTTTGAGTTAGCAAATGGAGTTTCTTTGCAACAACAATAGATGGGAGTAAGTCCTTACTTGGAGTTAGAAATGTTCCCGAGTTGCAAGCGTCAATTTTAAGAAAGGATGCTCTCTGTATCTTAATACAAATTGATTATATTCCACTTTACCTACCTTAACCCTAACTCCCCAGCCTAATTTACTAGGAACCATACCCATCCTGGTAAATTCCAACACCCACATGGGAAATTGTACACACACACTGTTGGACTTAGGTTCTGGAGGTATGCCAACCCCAGTGTAAAAGACCATCTGTTTAGGGGTACTGTACCTATCCCAGCAGATTTAAACAAAACCTGCTGTTGAACTTTGATGGGTTGAGTTTGGTAAGGGTTACATCAAATTTATCAGAACCAAATATTTCATCTGCAATTAAGATTTGGTGGATGAACAGACAAATTTAAAATCTCCCCCCCCCCCAAAAAAAGTTTCATTCAAAAATTGTCTAGACTTTTCAAATATTGAAGGCCAAGTATGAATTAATTAATACACATGCAAGTAGGTCATTTTTTTTCCCACAGCACACGTCACATGTTTAGGTCAATTTTTGTGTAAAATCATGCCATGGCTAGAGGATAATAACAGAACTAAATATTGCTGAGTGCTTCTGAAATGGCCAATGATTAATGGTAATGGCACCTTCCACAAGGTACACGTAGGCCTAAACTTACCGACTGGTTTGACCCCCGCACCGAGCGAGAATCCACCAGTAGATGCAGCGTTGGTCGTTGATGCTGCAGCGGGCTGAGCACCGGCGAATGAGAAACCACCGCCGCCTGCTGGGGCGGCTGTAGCGGTGGTGGAAGGGGTTCCACCTTAGAACAAACATGAAATAAAAACAGTTTGAAACAAGGGAAACTTGCTTGACAGGACCGTGACTTGAAATCAACATTTACCCTAACCCCTCGTAACCATCCTCAATCCTACAAAATCCTCCAATTGCTACCGTGTTCAAATTGGATTCAGCCTCGATCTTCCAAAATCATCCGTTATTTCTTGAATTTGTGTGGTGGAGGGGTGACCATTGCCTCTATCCGACCTCCAACAATCACTGTTAATGGGTCCAGGCAGTGCCGATGACATTCAGAAGCAAAATGGATGATATGGAGCATAATTATGCAGAGCTCAATTAAGCACGAATGAACATTTAAGCAATGCTGGGTACAGCCTACCAACTCGACACAAACGTCCACCAAAATCAACACGTTTCTGCTATTCAACCTCAATCCTTCAAAATCCTACAAAACCGCCTGGAAGATTTTGGAGGCTTGAGAAGGGTTAGGGTATCCATCAATCTGAGATATATGGAAATAAGAATTTAATATTTTTCTTTTATATTTTAATTTCTCTATTTTCAATTTGCCTCTTTTTTGGGGGTTTAAATATGGTACACGAATTTGATTTGAGTATTTTTGGAGGATTCAGCAAAAATCCTCACAAAAATTGTGAGAAAGTTACATCTAGGATTAAATGAGAGAGAACAAAAATGGGAAAATACTACTTTTGACACTTACTTCCAAATGAGAGGCCCCCACTAGCACTGCCAAGAGTGGTCCCTCCCCCTCCAAATGAAAATCCGCCGGTCCCTAAACCGGAAGTGGTAGATGCCGCTGCTGTTGCTGGCTTGGCGGTACCAAAGGAGAAACCACTGGTGCCGCCGGGGGTGGCACTTCCAAAGCTGAAGCCCCCTCCGGTCCCCGAAGAGGCAGGGGTGCCAAAAAGGTTATTTGGGGGGTTGGCCATTGTGCTTTTGACAGAGAAAACAACTATGGGTACGAACAAAGTTATTATTATTATAGTATTAAAATATGATATGTGTTTTTACTGCAAAGAAAGTGCAAGATGAAGATCGCAGTTGTAGTATATTTTAACAATAAGCCTTTTCACAATTTCAGTATGCATGCGTACATCAGATTCAACGATTTAGTTTTAAGAAATAAACAGTGCATGCAAAATCATGTCAAGTAACGCAAGTAATTTTTTCCGCTATGGCAGTAGCAGACGTCGTTCATACCCTGGAACCTGTTGCGTGTATAGCCCCACTTGTCATGCTTGTTGTGTGGCCTCCATATTGCTGGGCTGTATGTTCGGCCACACGCCTGGTTTTCTAACCTACTGAGGAGTTAAGTCCTCAGTACAGTAGTTAGTACAGTCCGAAACTGGCACGTATGGACTCCAAAAAGATGTCTAAATTTCTCAAAAATTTGAAGAAAGATAACCTAATCTTCCCGGAGGGCAACAGCTGAGACATCACAGAAATCAGAATACAACCGTATACGGTATATCATTTTATATGCAGTGGTATGTAAAAAACGTCCAATAAAATGTTATGGCAAGTTTCGGACTAAACTCCTCACTAAATTTACATTACCCAGACGTGTGGCCGAACGTACAGCGCAGCAATGAATCCCCATAGCAATGGGGCTATCGTGTGTACAATGTCAATGTCAATGGAGCCCAACCTGATTCAATCATTCATCAGTTCATGCAAAAAAAGCCAATTCTTTTCCCCACGCACTTTCCAGTAATTGGAAGAATAACGAACCATAACATAAGAAATAAAACGATTTTTCCTATATCAGAAAAGCGGTTTAGAAATTATCAGAATAAAATAACTGATTAAAAACATTGCAGATTCGCATTTTATTTTTTACCTTCCTGAAGTTCCTCAAAGAAATGAAACCGTGCTGCAAATGGCGGTATACATAGCGCCCTCAAGCGGCCAATTTTTAATGTGGTTGTTGCATGTGCCTTCCACCGCCGCGCTGTGACCCGGGTTCGAATCCCGCCTGGGCCAATATATGTGGATTGGGTTTCGCCGGATTCCGTTGTTTTCCCCCAGAATATCTTCAAGGCTTTTCCTCCCACCTCTAAAAACTGTAATTTCTTCTCACTGTCCTCTCTCCAAGTTTTTACATTTTTGGCCCATTTACTCCAGTGCGTACCCTTAGATGATACAAGCGTGCAGATGTACTTCCAAAATAATACACGAATACAGCATTTGACACACAGAGTATGTCCCAAGAAAGACATTTGGCTCATTTCGGCCATTGCAGATTTGTCCTTTCAAAAAATATAGATAGAATAACAAGAAGTGCTCAAATCACCAGCCGAACCATTTTCATTTCCAGTAGAATTGTTCCCCCTTTGGGAACTAAAACTGCAATCGGTCTTTTCTCAGATCCAGCCCAAAATTAATTTTTGAATCACTGAAATAAATTTACCTACTTTTCCTCAAACTCAGGTCAAGGGGGGGGGGGAGGTTCCTTTCATAATTTTAATGTAACAGTACAATGAGAGTTCCTGTTCTTAATCGTTAACAGTTACTTTCATATTTACATGTTCAATTGGAATAACGGATGCAAAACCTCAGTTCCTGTATCGTTGCAATAAAAAGTAACTTTATTATTCAATTTTTATTTTACAGTCATGTGGACATACACTGTAGCGCCTTCTTTTGACAAAAAATAAACTGCAGTTGAAAAGCTCTTTGATTTCTTTAACTTTGAGCCACATTTCTTTCACCACATTCATCAAAAAGGGAGATAAAACAACCGAGCAAGAATGACATAAATGAAGTCGACCATGATTATATTTCTAACTCCTCATTTTTGTCTTTGGATGTATGTGACCCGAGGAGATGTGTTTGGAGTCCCAAACCCACTCTTTTTAATACGTGTGCACTCTCTCTCAACAAGTCATTTTAGCAAAACCCTGGGTTTGCTTCTTTAATTTTTTCTTTCTTAATCAGCATCAACACTGACAAAAATGGGGAACGGCCACAAATTAGGCTGGATAGCTCAGGTGGTAGAGCACCGGAGCGGCAATCCGGAGGTCTAAGCTTCAAACCCTGTTCTGGTCAATAGCTCAGTTGTTAGACCACTGGAACAGCAATTCTGAGGTCGCAGGTTTAAACCCTACTCCGGTCAAAAGTTCAGTTGGTAGAGCACCAGAACGGTGATTCTGAGGTCGCAGGTTCAAACCCTACCACCAGTCAAAGTTCAGAAGATGGTAGAGCATCGGAACGGCAATCCGGGGGTTGCAGGTTCAAACCCTGCTCTGGTCAATAGCTCAGTTGGTAGAGCATCGGAACAGCAATCCAGAAGTCGCAGGTTCAAACCCTGCTCAGGTCAATAGCTCAGTTGGTAGAGCACCGGAACGTCAATCCAAAAGTTGCAGGTTCAAACCCTGCTCTAGTCAATAGCTCAGTTGGTACAGCACCGGTACTGTGTTCAGGAGGTCGCAGGTTCAATTCCTGGTCCAGTCAATTTCTTTGTCCAACTTAAAAATTCTTTCAAATATGACAAACAGTGCCCCTTGAAAGTGACCTGTTTCAGCTTCATTTCAATTCTGGCACTTTGTGCATGTTTCTGCCTTGGTACAGGAGTATAAAAGGATTGAAGTTGTGTACTAAGGTTATGTCTCTGTATGTGACGCGAACCCGTGCTGTAGGATCGTGAAGAGCGAACTACCAAGATCTTCCTCCTGCGGTAGAAAAAAAAAAACAGATTAAACATTTGCTTCGGCAAAATGGTCAGAACAGGTTTGAGAACAGACTGGCAAAGGCCAACGAAGATTACCAGCAAAAATCCAACTCACTTGTGTATTAAAATGTTTCTGGAACTTAGTTGTTTGAGTGCAGTGTGTTTTTACAGTGGTAGTGAGTTAAAAAAATTTGCCTCATTTCAATGGATGTCCTGGCTGCAATTTTTTTTTTTTTTTGCAGCATACATTGCATTTTAACCAATCATATCGCACACCCTAATATGAATATTCATCACGCCGTGTGGATGGAAGACGGACACTAGGTTCTTGTAGTGTTTCCCTTCAATAAAACTTATCCCAACCAACAAAAATATTTTATGAAAATGGATATGGGTTCGAACCGCAGGTCTTGCGATCCATAGTTCATTCCACTATCCACTAGGCCATTGTGGCAGCTCGACGAAAGCCGTTCTTTAAAATGTTTGAATGTACATGCATGACTGAGTGATAGCAATGGTGAGACGTCATTGTAAACATCGAACTAGCTGAATAACCATGATCCATTGACGATGTGTGCCGCAGATAAAAACACTGCGTCCCGGCTCACCTGATATGGCCATGACACCAACAGGTCCAGAGATTCCTCGCTTTCCCCCGCCACCTGAAAAACGAAAAAATAAATTTACATTTATTCTTTGATACACTTGGGCCAGTTAGTGTAAGGGGGAGGGGATTTTTGTACAGTTTAAGAGTGCCCCCTCCAGAAAATGAGTCATTGGAAGACCCCTAAATTTCTCAATCCATTTTCTTTAGGAGGGGGGGGGGGGGGTTTCATTGCTTTACCTTGACCAGGACTGATCCGACTAGAATGGAGCCGTCCGACGTTAGCTGTACACTCTGGTGAGGGAATCTCCTAAAGACAACAACAACAAAAATTGGCAAATCAAAATAAAATGTTTAAAAATATTTTTGAAATCAACACATTAGCATCTTGTACCCATGGGCATATGAGTGGGGGGGGGATAGCTAACCCCACCCCCTTTTGTCAGACCAAAGTTGATTATTTACATATTACTGAAAAAAACTCACAAATTTTCTTTCTTGAAATGAAGTCGTGTAATCTATTACAGCGGAACACCTTTATGACAAGGTCCTTGGGACTTTACGAATTACCTTGTTATAACAGGTACCTTGTAGTAACAGTAAATAAAAACAAAGAAAAACAAAGAAAAACAAAGACTTGGGACCTGACATTTTGCTTGTTATAAGCAGGTGTTGTATTCATGGACGTGGCCAGGATTTTTTCTAGAGGGGGGCAAAATTTTTTTTGCCAAAAAATGCTTGTACTTCTCAACACATTCTCGATTTATCAGTTTTAGAGGGGGGCAGGGACATTTTGCCCCCCCCCCCAACTCATTAAATTTACACCACTTTGTCTTCGCGCCTCTTTTTCTTTTCTTTTTTTTCCTTTTCTTTTTCTTCCTTTTTTTTTTTTTTTTTTTGCTTTTCCAGGGGGGGGGGGCAAGTGTCCCCCCTTGCCCCCCCCCCTCGCGACGCCCATGGTTGTATTAACAGTGCTCTTGTTATCAGGGTTCGACTGTACTTAGTTCCTTCTGTCTGTGTATTTGTTAACTTCAGGTTGCGGCAGTGGTCCTTCCCTCGTCTTCCACCGCTATGGTCCTGGTTTGTTTCCCGCCCGGTCCACACGTGGAATGAGTTTTCAGTCCCTACCTGATTCCGTGGGTTTCCCCGAGAATATTCTTCTGGGCTTTTCCTCCCACCTCTAAAAACTGTAATTTATTGTCACTGTCTTCTCTCTGCAGGTTTCTTCAGGCTTGCGAGCTACAGTGCCTAGGGCGTATTTGAGGAATCCTTGGTTTCATTACCAGAAATGAATAACAATAGTTAGCCACGCTCTTTCTTAAAAATCCTGAACCTCCACGCTTTGGCCACCTCTTTTAAAATTCCTGGATCGACCAACGATACCTCTTGAGTTTCTTCTGGACCACTTCCATGCTCATGGATGGAATGGTGACGGTAGATGTGAATCGTATCTCGTGCTCTGTCATGCCCAGCTGCTGCATCGTCTTGGAGGCATCCTCAAGATGCATTTTCTAACATATTTTTTTAAATAAAGAAGAAACAATAATTTTACAAAACATTTGGTGCGCTGCTTTATCAATGCCTCTTTTCCATATGTGTAATCATTATATAAGATTTGAGGCTTTGCACGGTGGAGTATCAGTATCGTTTCGGTTTGCGGTAACACCATGTGGTAATAACTACTGCTTAGAAGATATTTAATTCTGAAAAGAACTTGTCCTGCTTATTATCAACTTTAGCTAAGTAGTTTTTGTTCTGATAAGAACAGTCCTGCTTTAAGTTCTAAAAGAACTTGTCTTTGGTCTCAACGTTTCGACTAGCCTGCTCTAGTCATCGTCAGGAGACTGTGTAATCATTGTTAGTTGAAACTTCTTATGCACTAGATAATTTTTTTAATAAGTTTTTTTTTAAAGATAATTATAAAGTTTTACTTTTAAAAAAACGTACCTCTCCAGAAATGGTGACTGCACCGTGTAGTACTCTCGGTTTTTTGACATCTTTTAATGCATCACCTACAAAAAAAACAACCAAGAATGATTTTCTATTTAATTTATTTAACTTTTTTCCTGATAACTAATGGGTCAATTTCTAAAACGTCAAGTCAAATTCAGAAGTCAGATTTTCGTTTTGTATATGAGGAAACTGGGGCAACTGGTTGAAATCAACTGCAACTGAATTTCAAGAGTCAAACTCAAAAATGCCAGATGTCCACTTTTCAAAAAGAAAAAACTCTGGTTGTGTTTGTTTTTGGGGCTACTTTGAACCATTGCTTGAATGTAGAATACATTCAGATATGACAGTATAGACCTTTATCATGCTGCCACCATTTTAGTCATGTCCCCTGTTTCCAATAACAGTACTGAATGATAATGCTTTTTGCTCAAAAAAGGAACCAGACTGTTTTTTCTTCCAGCCTCGCTTTGGTTACGTTGATTTGAACAAGAAAAAAATCATGATGGCCGCAACATGATTATGGTCTATACTTCTTCATTGCCAAGATGTCCTTGTTCGTACACCTGGGCAATTCCTTAAATTCTGTCAGACACTTTAGTGAGCTGCTGTTGGAAAAGTGAATGTGACACATCACTAATAATGTGACATCTAATGAGTAGAAAACAATTACAGACCAAACTAAGGTACCACCACCTTAAAGGGAAAATACAACATTTGCAAACATCAAAACATAAAACTACCAAATCATTTTGAAATACCTTGCTGGACTGTTAGTGAATGACAGTGTAAAGCATCCTGTAAAATCATGGCACCTGGTATACTGTCATTTTCAAGAAAAGTGGTATTTTTGTATCAATTTCCAACGCTGGTCGGCCGACCAGCGTTGGAAAAAAACTGGCTTTTTTCAAATACTGGCCCCAATTGACCATCGCACTTGTTTGCAATCGATTACACACCTATGAACGGGTACAAGCCAGCTAGACTGGTTCCCTGACCTTACAATTCCCCAATGTATGTTAACTGCTCTGTTTCTTCTTATATGGAGTCAGGGAACCAGACTACAGGAAAATGATAGTTTTTCTTGGTTTTTATAGCATTTTCGAACCCAAAACCTCAAAAAAGTCAGTGTAACTATATTTGCTATATATTTCCAACCCCCCAATTCCATCCATTTCTGAAAATTACAGCAAAAGCAAATGATGTATATTCCCTTTAACGACCTTGTACATGTACATCATGTTGTCGGACGTTTGTCGGATTTTACGGAATTGCCCACCTACATTTAGAAACTCAAATCTGATACCAAAAACCTTCATTCTTTCACAAATTCTCCAGGCAATCAAGCACACTTCATCATACAATGCTAGAGGTAACAAGAGCTGAAAATCTCGGAAACAAACTAAGACTTTTTTCTCCGGCTAGACATGTCTTACCTGACAAGGCGATGCTTCGCTTGAGCAGGCTCAAGGACACGTCTGCCGTGAGGTTTGCCTTGGTTTCCATGGCAACCACTTCTCCGTTGGCCGGCATGTGACACTGGATTCCTGAAAAGGAAGAGAAAAAAAAATCAAGCAAAAAGTCAGAAAAATACCAAAAGTTCTACAATTCTGAAAATGTAAACAATCGTGAAAAAGAAGTACCGATATTATTTTTGATAATATGGGGATGGGGGAACACAAAGAAAAAGGTGCCGACATTCTCAAACATGGGCATTCCAAGTTGTGGGACAGAGAACCCTCCTGCTATTTAAACAGTCACAAACAGTCGAAATTTCAATCCACTTCCCCTGCTATACTTTTAACACAGGCTAGTCACCAGCAGTCAGATCATATGTCAAGCAAGCGCTGTGACTAGTCAAACTCAGTCAACAGACCACGAACAGACAAAGCAGGCAAGTTGTGGGCACAGCTGGCTTATCAATTACCCACAGTCAAAGCAAAGCTGAATCAAGTTACATCAACAGTTCCAGCCAGTCAATCCTGCTTTACGTAGGCTGGGAATTCTGAACTGTTGAAAACAGTCACTTGATTGATTTTGACTGAAAGGACTACTTGGCACAGAATGCATGTTTGCTTTGAAGGTTATGGATCTCAGTGAACGTAGCTGAAAATGTATTTATCAAATCTTGTAGATCCGTCATCTGGTAATGGCTAAGGAGATTACAGACTAGGAGTTTGGGATCATTTCTCTGAATCATTAATTAGATATCATGGTAAATTGGCTCTGTCACGGACATTAGGCCAAAAAAAAAAGTCTCCGGTTTCTGGTATGGAGCTTGCCCAAAAAGTGGTGCGGCGACGCGGCTTTTTTTTTTTTACCTGATTTTTTTTACTTCAAATGTCGGCTGATGACTGCAAATGGTACCCGACTAAACTGAGTGCAAATAATGGGAGTCCAGAGAGGCCACATAAAGCTTATTCTCGACCATACTCGACCATAACCCAATCTAAAAACACGTTAAAATTGTGCAGCAGCAGGATTCCAGTCAAACCAGTGAGTTTGGCGGTTTTGAGACATCATCTTTCAGTGAAAAAAAACTTTTTCATTTTGCCGACGCGCATGGCTACGGCGACGCACGCGCATACCAGAAACCGGAGACTTTTTTTTTTGGCCTTACACACTTCCTTTCATAATGCTGGGATTGCCCATATCATGAATTTTGAAGACACAAAAACAAACTTGTCGGTGATTTGATTCACAACTGACCAAATTCCCCTGTGATTTTCTGCTTTAAGAATTCCATCTTCTTGGCTTCTCCGTGGACCAGGATGACGTTCTTGGGCTCGCACATTCTGATCAGCTGCATGATCCCTTTGGCATCTGCGTGGGCACTGGTATCAGTCAAAAAGGGAAACAAATAATACCTTTTAACCATAACTCCCTAGGCCTTTTTGCTAGGATGTAGCCTCAATCCTGCAAAATCCTCCAATTGGCCTCATGGAAAAATAGCATATAGCCCCAATCCTGCAAATTCCTCCATTATTTCTTGAATATGGTCCGTGGAGGGGTGACCACTGCCTGAATCCTGCAAAATCCTCCGGCAATGACTGTCAATAGGCTAAGGCAGAGGCAGTGACATCCTGGAGCAGTGCGGAGGATTTCAAGTATAATCAAGGACTAAATTTATGCACGGCTGAGCATAAACAACACAAGGTCCGGCCCAAGACCTTGACATAGTGCGTCCTCCGAAATCGGCAATGCACTTTTGCCATGTAACCTCAATCCTGCAAATTCCTCCAATTTGCAAAAAGGATTTTGGAGGATTTGGGATGGTTAGGGTTAAAAGAAAGTAAAAGTTGCACGGAGCAAGTAAGACCACAAACTGTTTGCAACCCATAGAGTTTCATTCATTTACTAGAGTACTAACACTTCTTCTTATTTGCAGTCATCATAATTAAGGATGAATTAAGGGTGGAAAGTTCTTGATCTCTGGTGAAGACGTCTGCACTAGTAAGCTGGAGGTTGTGGGTTAGAGTCCCACTGAGAAGCTCATCATTTTTTCTTCTCAGAATTACTTGGATAACATGCAGTACACAGTGTTTAAAAAATATGTCAGTTGAATTTAAGTCACTTTGACGCTAATTACATCTTGTAAGTAATCTTGACGTTTTCCAGTAGTTTTTAGTGAGTTTCCACTTACCTGAAAGACATGTACTGCACCGACAGCTTCACGTCAATCTGCAAGTAGAAAAAAAAATGTCAAATCTGCTTTAAATTTCCAAAGGACTGGACGATGAAAGCGTGTTGGAGAAGTAGGCACATAGCAGCGGCACACAGCAAGTAGCAGGATTTTAGATTTACTTAGGGTGCTGCCTGTTCTCATACACATGTTTGATTAAAGGGAATATACATCATTTGCTTTTGCTGTAATTTTCAGAAATGGATGGAATTGGGGGGTTGGAAATATATAGCAAATATAGTTACACTGACTTTTTTGAGGTTTTGGGTTCGAAAATGCTATAAAAACCAAGAAAAACAATCATTTTCCTTTAGTCTGGTTCCCCGACTCCATATAAGAAGAAACAGAGCAGTTTACATACATTGGGGAATTGCAAGGTCAGGGAACCAGTCTAGCTGGCTTGTACCCGTTCATAGGTGTGTAATCGATTGCAAACAAGTGCGATGGTCAATTGGGGCCAGTATTTGAAAAACAAGCCAGTTTTTTCCAACGCTGATCGGCCGACCAGCGTTGGAAATTCATACAAAAATACCACTTTTCTTGAAAATGACAGTATACCAGGTGCCATGATTTTACAGGATGCTTTACACTGTCATTCACTAACAGTCCAGCAAGGTATTTCAAAATGATTTGGTAGTTTTATTTTTTGATGTTTGCAAATGTTGTATTTTCCCTTTAAGGTGGAAAGCTCTCCAGTTTGCAATTGTTTTGTTCTGCAACCGAGTGTAGTCAACTACCATAATGCACTTGCGTCAGTTGGTAACGGGATGGTTCTCCGACTTTACTTCCCTTAAAAAAAAAATCCTCCAGAGCCGTGAATGAGAAGACAAAGAAGAAATATATTTTAGCGTCCAGTAGGACTTGCTTAATAACTCTCCCTCTCTCGGGGACAATCTGTAGCGAGTAACCCTATTGGTCAACATCTAACATGTTACAGTTTTAACAGGTCTGTAAACTGGCCTCATATTGGTACAATTGACAGGTTAAAATGGCTGCTACACAAGCTGTACCAGTATTAATGGTCAACCTATCTATCAAACCACTTCAACAGGCTTTGACAGTTATAAGGTCTAATCCATAGAGGTTTCTGGTAGGTGATGACCAGCCTGTACAAAAGCTACTGAGAGAGGTAATAATAATAATAATTAATAATAATTTGGGAGGCTAATCATCCTTACTCGCAGCTAGTATGCTGAATTGCGAAGGACGCGGCTACAACGTGGTCGGGCCGCTGGCACGTAAAGGCGCCTATGGCTGCCGGCCACATCGACCCATATATGACCACAGAGCACAGCCTGAGATCGAAAGTGTTTGTTTTTTCGGGAGGGAGGAAAACCGGAGGGCCCAGAGAAAAACCCTCGTGGCACAGGAGAGAACCAACGCACAACTCTACTCATATGTGTCCCGCGGCCGGGATTCGAACCGGGGTCACCTTGGTGAGAGGCGAGCGTTTTACGCACAATATACCTACAAGGTAGGCATCCCCCCCCCCCCTTCTCCATCCTCACCACTTGTCTGTTTTCCATCTCAATCTTCTTGGCCCCGCTCAGGATTTTGTTGCCCACGGTGCCGGCCACGCAGTAGCCCGGCATGATGACCATGTTCAGCGGGTTAGAGGCCCAGTTGCGGAAGATCTGGAGAGACAGGCCCGCGTGGAGCATGCCGGGCGTGGCAAAGACGACCATGGGGCCGGGGTTGTGGATGTAACCCCTGTCGAACGGCTGGACAAAATAACAACGATCAAGGACAATTTCAAAACATAGCAGCAACAACATGGCAGTAGAAAAAGCAAAAGTAACAAATATTCCTTTTATGCATTCACAAGGATTATTTCCCTAAAAAAAATCGGTAGTCATACAGAAATGATACCATTCATAAGATGGAATTTGCGTCGGGATGATGTAAACTCAATATTGACTCTTGCCCTTCACCGACGTATTTTTTATAAACACTGTATACTCAGTGTTGCCCCTGAGTGATTGTGAGAAAAAAAATCACTCGGGTGGGACTCGAACCCACAACCTCCTGCTTACTAGCACAGATGTGTTACCACTCGCAAGCATTTGTTTCTGTTCTGATTTTGCTTCTTCTTTTTCTTATTCTTCTATCCCAAATCCCATAGTCTTTGCACATTTTTCATTTTTGGGGTCAGCTTTCACAATAAACAACCTTCAATCTGGATGAAACTTGGCAGACTACAACCTATACTACCAAAAGCTAACCCCAAAATCCGTCCACTTCTGAAAATTTCTGCTAAAGCAAATGTTGTATATCACCTTTAATTGGAAAGGGGCAGAAATTATGCAGACTTTAACGGGCATCAGGAACATTGAGGAACTAGATATAAAAAGTTACCGCTGATAAAGTTGTTAACATGAGTGGAAACTTTACCTTGATATGCTTGAAATCAAACAGGTTCCTCTTGACGAAGGTCTTACGGATCTTCTGATTGGTCCACATGATGAAAAGCTTGTAGTAATGATTGGCCTGAAAATTAGGGGGGAAAAAAATCGAAATTGCAAAATTCCTCAAATTTACCACTGTAAATTTGTTTTCATATTTTTCGCGGTAGCTACAACAGCGCCCTCTATTGCTGCACCGCCTCAACTTTTTGCGGGTAGCTCGACTCCAAATGATGGAGGGCACCAAGGCAAATGATGGAGGACACCAAGGTATATAAGGACACAAGAAAGCAAAGTAGTACCCACCTTGTCTGTACAATCCAAGCTTGAAAAAAACAAAACGCATCACTGCATCAATTCTGGAACTTTGGTCTGATCAGAGACTGACTATTTTTTTTTTGCCTAAGCCAACACGACCTCAAGTTGAACTCAGAGATCTAAACTGAAAGTAAATGAAGCCAAAAATAAAATTGTTTTGAACTAGACATTTTCTGACCTTTTCTGTGAGTCCAAGCGAGAAGTAGACCGGCACTGTCAAGTTCATGCGATCCCTGTATCATCATGTCAAACAAAAGGAAGAAAAACAATGTCTCGTGAAATCAAGACATATTTTTTTTAAGCAAAAGGCAAAACCAGGGCATAGTTGGTCGGTTGGGAGAGTGGACTGAAACTATTTTAGGAAGTACCACAACTTGTGAGTACCAGATTTCCTGAATTGAAGGTGAAACTTGAGGTGATCTTCACACAAAAAATGTTGGTACGTTTATCTTCACCCAAAATTTTGATTTAAGTCATTTCAGCCAGACAAATAACAACATTTCTTTTGTGGCTGAAAAAAAGTCGCACTCTACATTCTGGGGGAGTGTGGCCTAGGAGGTTGGGTTCGTGACTCATGATCAGAGGGTGGGTTCGAATCCAGCCGCTGGCCGTATGTTGAGTCCTTGGGCAAGCCACTTCACCCCCACTTGCCTCTCTCCACCCAGGAGTATAAATCGGTACCGGCATTAGCTGGGGAGTAACCTGCAATGGACTAGCATCCCATCCAGGGGAAGTAGAACTATTCTCAGTCGTTTCATGCTACTGAAACCGGAGATAAACGCCGGCCTGATGGGCCACACTGGCTCGTTACAGACTTTACAACTTACCGTAATTTCCTGCGGATAAGACGCGTCTTATCTGACTTTCTAGACCACAAAAACATCGCTGCGCCTTATCTACAGGTGCGCCTTATCTGGTGTCGCTTGAGTTCAAAGTGACGGTCTTTGTGTGAAGAATTCTTTCAATGCCGCAATCAATAATGCGGTCAACCAAGGCTCAACTCTCCAGACATTGTGACCGTATTTTCATTCCAACAATGCCGCGATGTGTTGATCCCCCAAGATCGTGCTTTCATTCCAACAATGCCGCAATGCGTTGATCCCCCTTAGTGATCGTGCTTTCGTTCCAACAATGCCGTCATACAAACGTTTTTCTTTGTGGCCGTTTTTTCATTCCGAAAATGCTGCAATCAGAATTACTTAAACGTTTGGAAATCGCATTCACTCAAGTTCTATTGTGTGAACGTTGAGGGTGTTTATTGTACAGGATATCTTCGAAGTCTGCAAGCCTGAGGATCAAGATGAAAACAGTGCGAGTCGGTAAAAGCGGCTCAGGAAAGCGTACTTCCGGCCCGAGCGCCATGTTATGCATACAGAGACCGCACGAACCTCAGTGCAAGTGTGGCCGAACATTTTGTAGAAACACGCTGCGGTGTATCATCAAGTCCGAGCGGTAAAATCTCGTTAAAATATATATTTCAACGGACAAATACATACACAGAGAAGAGAGATCACGTTCTGAGAATTAATTTGCGGAAATTCTCTTTCTCCACCGATGTATGTTATTTTCTACGATCCAAATTCGTCCTGATACGCTACTGTAGTCATGCACGGAACATCATGGTCCGGTACCGTACGTAGGCCGTAGTCACTGGTTCCTGGCCCACATCATAGCTTCGATTCTGTAAGCATGCGATGGGAACCAACGAATACTGATGGCACTGCTGCCGCACGGAACATCGTACAGCGGCATGGCTTCGACGACGTGCATCACAAATGCGTCAGAATTACAGGCCTTTTCGTCAAGATTTAGCGTGTCAAGATGAAATAATATCGTGTAAACGATTATGTTGTGCATGCAAATGGCGTGTGTAATATTACTGTGCGTATCGGCGGCTGAAAATGTGATCGGCAATTTGTTTTCTGTGTACGGTGAGTAATTATACTGACACTGTGACAGCTCGGTTACTTCTCCCACGCGGTCTGGGTAAATTTTCCCGTGTCGAAAGTCCAAGTGCGGACAGTGGTCACATTTGACCATTTCTCATTTTACTATCGTCTCGGTAAAACCTTCCCAAAAAAAAGTCCAGTGCGGACACGGCTTAATTCATCCTCCGAATAGTGTGATCGTTCTAAGGCAACACAATGGCCCCTTTGTGGCGATGTACCGACACCGGGTGACGCCTGGTGTTCTTCTGTGTGCGGTCAAACATGCGTCTTATGCGGCGGTGCGCCTTATCTGTTGGCGTTTGAATTTTTTTTGGGTGATTTTAGGGACCTGCGCCTTATCCGCCGCGCGCCTTATCCGCAGGAAATTACGGTACTTAACTACATTCTGTCTACTTTAATAAAGAGTCCCAACTTCTTGATGATGGATTGAATGTGTCTGCTTTTTTTCGCTCTTATTTCTCACCAGAAGGTCTCAACGAGGATGCAGAGCTCCTGAGCCCGACCCAGGGCGAAGACGGGAATCAACACCTTGCCACCTTTCTCGATGCAGTCGTGGATTTTTTGCAGAAAGTCACGCTCTCGGCATCTGAAATATCAAGAAAATTCGTCATTCTAATTGGAACAATACTCTCAGTTCCAGACTGGTTTCTTTCCTGCGCTCTGTTTTTGAAGTCAGAATTATGAAAGATATTTACACGGTACCAGCGTATCTCAAGACAAGTTCGGACAGGGTATTTCTACCTTTTAGAATCGCGGATTGTGGTGGCGTACGTCGACTCTGTGATGAGGATATCCGGCCTACACTTGTCAATCCACGCTGCCCTGAGATTTACAAAGACAAAATCACAGAAAAATGTCACGATATTGCATTTTCTAGTTAATACACATATTCAGGAACTTGACAGTGTTCCCGACAGATGACCAAAAACAGTTCAAACAAAACAGTTTATTGTCAATACTAGTCAATGTGGATTGATACAAAATACAAAATGGTCCACTGATAAGCCTGTGTTGCATTGCAAGACTCCGACTGAAAAGTTACTGCGTAATAGTTGGGTGGAATTGAAACATTTGTGCGGCGTTCTGGCAAAATGAGACAGAACTGGGCAGAGGTCGAAATGAGGGTTTGCAGGTATTAGAAAAAGAATACAATTTCTCCTTACAATACTGTTTGTTGCACTTCAATCGAACATTCTGTTGACAAGTTATGGCTGTTTAAAGTTTGCATTTATGGACATGTCAAAAAGATAACATACTGAGAAAGAAACTTTAAAAGGCCTTTAATCTTTCAAGTTTTGTAGTCGTGAAATTGAAAGATGACAAGTATTTTTCATTGAACCCATTTTTATTCCACAATTTTTGTACTATTTCTTTAAAATAGTAGGCAAATCAAAGATTACAAATATCAATAAATCTGCCAAAAAAAAAATCACCCCCATACGGTTTTTGGCATTTTTCTCCCCTACGGCCTGTGTCCAGTTCCATCTCATTTTGCCAGAATGCACACTATGCAACTGAGATCAAGCCTATATCACCTTATTGTACAAAGTACGCCGTGCAAGTTGAGTGATAAACGTATGTAAATAAAATATTGAAAGGACAAAATGAAAAGTTGTTTCTCACCCGAGATGTCTATCTGGTGTCATGTTGTAATCACCCTTGGAAAAAAAAAGAAAAAAAAAGTGAATCACAAATCAATCAAATTAAAGAAAATATGTGGATGCATGCACGCAACTGTAATTGCAAACTGGCCACATAAATTTGGCCACAATAACTGTAGAGCTAAAAAAAAAAATTACTGCAAATAGACTCTGTGCACAAGAACCCCCTCAATGGTGAGAATAACAAAAAGTGTCGATATATTGAAGGACCATTGGACGCCATCTTGCCTCAAATGCACTGGTATACATAGATTGAGTACACAGTGTACAATGCATGTGAACCAGCTAATTGTCCTCAACAAGTTCTCATGGTCAGGTAACAGGGCGCCCTCTATTGTTTGTGTACAGAGACTACTGTTTGCCTTAACCCTAACAATCCTGAATCCCCCAATTTTAATACGATTTTGCACATCCCTAGGGAGTTAGGGTTAA
Source organism: Patiria miniata (assembly GCF_015706575.1). Taxonomy (NCBI): domain Eukaryota; kingdom Metazoa; phylum Echinodermata; class Asteroidea; order Valvatida; family Asterinidae; genus Patiria; species Patiria miniata. The sequence goes on from NW_024037057.1 coordinate 6,690,204, forward strand.
TGGTTGGAATAAACAGGGGTGAGATTGTCAATTAAAAAAAGTCTGAAAATGGACGAAATGTCTGAAAGAGGCATATCTTTCTATACTACTGTCTTTCTCACGGATTCAAAAAGTTTGATTTCAGAACAAAAATCTGAAAAATCTCATGCCTGACTACATTATACTCACTGTGTAAACCACCGATTGCGAGCCGACTTTCATGCGGAACATGGCGGCTCCAAGCACATGGCCAGCGTAGTAAGCTGTAATCTCCAATTCATCGTCAACCTTGTCAAAAAAACACCCAATAAATTTGTAGTTTTAAGTAAACTACAGATTTTCTAACTTCTCTCGGAAGTGCACTCTTAACTTTGACACTCTTACCACAGATTGAAGAAATTTGACACCTCATTCTTTTACTTCAAGTTTATGAATTTCTAATGAAAACAGAAGTTTTGCGGCCTTGTTTCTTGACTTTTTTGTTGGTTTTAAACTTTTGTTTTTGGAGGTATTAAAACAAAACCGAAAATAAACAATGAGAATGTTTCCAGAGACAGGAAAAATTGGTCACAGAATTTGTTTGTCTGTTTTACCTGGACTGTCTGATGGAGGTTGACGATGATGACTTTCTTCATGCAATCTTTGATCATCTGAAACATGAAATGAAGGAAAAATGATCGATCTCGTTGTTAGGCTGCTCCAAAACTAGGCTACATGCAAGTCTAAGGAACAAGAACAAGCAAAAACACTTACAGGAAAAAAACACCCCACCAACACCAACATAATATTTCTGTGTTTAACAGCAACTGCCATGCCAAATATGTGTGCGTACTTGGTGCTGTACTCATGCAAACAAGTACGCACAGGCGATGTGCCCCATCCACACGGCTCTTGAAAATGGGAAAAAAAAACCCTTTTTTCTTTGTGCAGAGTGCTTTACTTACTGCCGAAGTGAAGAAATTTGTCTCTCCTTTTCTCTCCACTGTGATCTTCCGATAGTCCTCCTGGGGAAAAGAAGAGAACAACAGATCATTTCAGTCCTCGGGAGTTGGGTCTTTTGTTGAAAACGGTCCTCTACTGTACGGTTATGTGCTGAGTTTACGAAAGAGTGTTATATTACAGGGACAAGGGAAAACACAAAGCATTGTCCTCGAGAGTATAGTAAAACACGACTGTGTGTATCACGCTGTGTGTCCAGACACTCACGGTACTCAGTCAACATTGTTGCTTGGGTTTGTTTCCAATTAAACTAACTTAGATTTAAGTCCACTTTGGGACTCGGGAAAAAGGCTCAACTTAGCTCTAAACCCCATCAGGTTTTCTTACAGGTATCAGGCAAAATGCAACAATATCCAACACAAATAAAACAAGAACCCTGCTAAATGCAACCAAATGCAACAAACGTTGCATTTTGCAGTGAACCCAGTGCATACCAGCCTTGGCACCCAGCAGCTACCCTGCCAAATGCAACCAAATACAACAGTGGATTGTGTTGTATCTCCTTGGCACTATCCTGCTAAATGCAACAAGATGCAACAGAGCACGGGGACTTGAGTTGGCTGATAAATGCAACACTATGCAACAACTTCTTACCATTGTTGCTTTCTGTTGCATTTTTAGCATAGTTAGGGTTGAGCAGTTATCCTGCTAAATGCAACAAGATGCAACAGAGCACGGGGACTTGAGTTGGCTGATAAATGCAACACTATGCAACAACTTCTTACCATTGTTGCTTTCTGTTGCATTTTTAGCATAGTTAGGGTTGAGCAGTTATCCTGCTAAATGCAACAAGATGCAACAGAGCACGGGGACTTGAGTTGGCTGATAAATGCAACACTATGCAACAACTTCTTACCATTGTTGCTTTCTGTTGCATTTAGCATAGTTAGGGTTGAGCAGTTATCCTGCTAAATGCAACAAGATGCAACAAAGCACAGGGACTTGAGTTGCCTGCTAAATGCAACAGTATGCAACAACTGTTTACCATCGTTGCTTTCTGTTGCATTTAGCATGGTTAGGGTTGAAGAGTATTTACCAGTAGGATGGGGCATATGGCCTTGGTTGGCTGGGTCATGTAGATGGGGCCATCGTAGCCGACGATCTCGCTCATGTACGGCAATGCACCGCAGTGGTCCAAGTGAAAATGGCTAGAGAAAGAAAGGAGAACAATGTTGGAAAAACAGTAATTACCATCGAGCCATGGCCTCATGGTTTGAAGCATTGAATTGGTGGTCTGCGGGTAATTCTGCAGGTTGTGGGTTTGAGTCCAGACTAGGGGCGTTTTCGAATCCCTGTTCTTGACAACACTCGGGTTAACCCGACACGAGAACAGCGGTCTCGAACGTGACGAACAGACCCGAGAGGGCGTTCGCGGATCGATTTTTTCACTCCCCGGTTGATGGAGGGTTCGGCGAGGTGCAGCTTGAACAAAATGGGGGACTGTGCAGATTCGTAAATTTGTTTTGTTTGTTTGTTTTTTTGCTAATACCCTAATGATTGCAATAAGAATACCATTATAGTGCAGGTCTGCAATTTCATCCCCGCATGTCCGGTTTTGCAACAGTCGTCCTCGTTCATTTGGAATAGGCCAAAGTACAAATTCAGACGATTGTCGGCCATTTTGCATTGCTTTATATCGATGCGACACGCACCCGCGCGTTCGTAACAACCAGCTCGAGAACACGTTCTCGTGTTTACACGCGTGTTGTCAAGAACAGGGATTCGAAAACGCCCATGGGTTATGTTGCGTGTGCCCTTGGGCAAGACATTTTGTCACTCATTGCTTCTCCCCGCCTAGGAGTAATAGGGGAATCTTTGAGGGCAGAGATGGTTATTGTGATTGATTTTAGCTGCGAAATGGCAGCATCGAGCTGTATACTCCCCTGATTAAGAACGGCTATTCACTGGAAGTCTTTTCATGCATCTGGTCCAAACAATGGGTCGGAAGTAGCCCATTCATTGGTGCTAGGGCAGACATGGCTCTGGAGTGCTCTGAAACGTGCAAAACTAAATCAGGCCCACTTTACTCACACTTAAGCCAGCAAATTTCTCCAAAAATTCCACTGGGGCAAAGAACATGTCCTCAGTATTTCACCAACCAAGTTTGCAGACTCAATTCAATTTTCAAAGGAGACTTTTCTTCAATATTTTGCACATGAGAGGGAAGTCAAGTGATTCCAAAATGGGGCTAAAGACTAGACTGGTACATGTCCAACCATGGTCTAACTATTTGAAAAGACTGACCTTTTCATTCAGTGTCAATAGTCTGGTGGCTTTACTATGGAGAAATGTGTGGTAAATTGAGACTAGTTCCCGCTTTATGCCACATGTTTCTTAAATTCTTTTGGCATGGTTGATTGATGCAGTACTGAAGCTGTGTTGGACTGGTTGTTTTAGGTGCCAGTCTATTTTCTTGTTTTGCATGTTTTCAATACCTTAAGTTTTGGGACTCTCATACACAGTATTGAGAATCCCAAATTTTCGGACTAGTGCTAGGGGTAATCCTATACAATAGCACTGCCCGGCTCACAGGTGACAGGTGACAATCAATGAGCAATTCAGTGAGATAGGTACAAACAGGACACTAGGCGGGCCCTCCGCGATCATCAGATCAACACACAAAAACTTGAGAATGTCTTGTCTTAGAGGATCTGAACTTTTGAAGTAGCAATGTGGGTTAGGTTTCGACTCTAAAGCCTTCCAGATTCTTCAAAATCTTCTAGGTTTTTGGAGGATTTTGCAGGATTGGGGAAGGTAAACGCCAATCCACTATTACCGGGTAAGCGATTTGTTCAAAGTTTCTCACCTTATTATTACGCAGTCCAAGTGTTCTGTGAGGCGACCAGTTCGGGTGATGTAGCTGAAATCGGGGAATCGTCTCTGGGAATAAAAAAGCACAAAAGTAGTGACAATTAAACAAAAAAGTTTTAAAAAGTCACTGTTATGAAATAAAGGCTGTGCATGCATTATTTAACCCTAACTACCCCAACTCTATCAAAATCCATCCCCCAATTTGGATGGATTTTGGGGGACTTGGTCCAGGAGGCCTGGCGTGACTTAATATTGATGGAGTATGATGGACTTGGGCCTAATGGCCTGAAGCAGTGCTAGGGGTATTAAATTGATTTTGCCTAGCTTCCTATACTGCTATTGTGATAAAAGCCATGTGTAGCAAGTCCATGAATGTCAACCAGTGCGTCAGTGGTGGATTCCATTATGTCATGTACAGTTTTGTATTGGACGCACAGTGATTGATGGATTTTGATGGACTTGGTCCAGTTCCAAGTAACAGACGCTACAGAGTTAGGGTTAAAGAATGCATACTTGTTACAATTGCTGGAACTAACCCTAACTCCCTAGCATGATTTACTAGGAACCATACCCATCCTGTCAAATTCCAACACCGTATGGGAAAACTGTACACACATATTTCTGACTTAGTTTCTGGAGGTGTGCCAACCCAATGTAACAGACTGTCAGTTTAGGGGTACTGTACCCATCCCGACAGATTCCAACAAAACATGCTGTTGGGAATTGATAGGTTGAGTTCTGTTAGGGCTAATGAACAAAATTAGACGGTGCAAATTCAGCTAGCACCATTCATTTGACTGTAGACGTTATGCGCAGCAACCATCTCAGATGGCAATGCATTTGTTTTGCTGGGATATATGCGCTGAGTGAACCATTTGTGCATTCATTGTTATGGAATTAAAATAACAAGAAATGCTCTCTAACATGGCGGCTACGCATAAGGTGTATTAAAGGGAATATACATCATTTGCTTTTGCTGTAATTTTCAGAAATGGATGGAATTGGGGGGTTGGAAATATATAGCAAATATAGTTACACTGACTTTTTGAGGTTTTGGGTTCGAAAATACTATAAAAACCAAGAAAAACAATCATTTTCCTGTAGTCTGGTTCCCTGACTCCATATAAGAAGAAACAGAGCAGTTTACATACATTGGGGAATTGTAAGGTCAGGGAACCAGTCTAGCTGGCTTGTACCCGTTCATAGGTGTGTAATCGATTGCAAACAAGTGCGATGGTCATTTGGGGCCAGTATTTGAAAAAAGCCCGTTTTGTCCAATGCTGGTCGGCCGACCAGCGTTGGAAATTGATACAAAAATACCACTTTTCTTGAAATGACAGTATACCAGGTGCCATGATTTTACAGGATGCTTTACACTGTCATTCACTAACAGTCCAGCAAGGTATTTCAAAATGATTTGGTAGTATTATTTTTTGATGTTTGCAAATGTTGTATTTTCCCTTTAAATCAGTGTACTGAAAATATAGTACAACTTACATCATCGTTGAAGCCCATGTGCATGCCGCAATCTAGCATGATGTTCTTGCCGCCGATTGTGACCAAGATGCAACTGCGGCCGACATCTGAACCCAATACAGAGCAAACAAAAAATGTTTTAATAGTGGCAATACAGTAGAACACATTCCTAACAATTAACTATTAAATGTCCATTATTGAATAATTTAGTATTATTCAAAGCTACATTTCACCGAATATTCGAATATTAAAAACTCTCCGATCAAGTTTTACACTTTGTTAGTTTTTTTTTTATATTCAAACTGGCAAAAAGCTATTGGAATATTTGGTTGACTTTTGATTATTTTAATATTTGTTTTATTCGAGACAGCCCTAATTGTGTTCATTACTTGTACTGTACAACAATACTTCTTTCATTCTACTAGAAAAGGCAAACAATTTATTTGGTTTTTAACATGCCTGACATGTATGTTCTGTTTACATTGTGTGAATGAAATAGAACTATAAAAGTTAATCTGGTTTTGAAATTAGCCACACACCACTTAGATTTAAATTTAGACAAATGAATTTGTCGAAAACAAACAAAATAGGTCTCAAAACATACCTTGTCCTGCACCTGTTGAATTAAAAGAAAGAAAGAAAATAGTATGAGTGGCATATAAATTAAGTTGTAACTTGTTTTAATCTAAAACACGCATAATTCAAAAATAAATGATAGGGCCCTAAGGCCTAAGTAATTTTTTTCTATTTGACAAAAAATATAAATTAACAAATCCTGATAACTTTAGTTTTACTAGGCTTATAGTGTTGGTGATGATATATGTAAAAACAAAACTTTCAAACACTGTTGATTTCTGGTGCTAATTTATGCGCCCTATCAAATGTTGTATTTTTTGTAAAGCAATTGTTGAGTTGATCAATCAGTCATTGTCATTTGTTAATAGCGCAGTTTACTTTTATTACATTTGTTTGTGACATATTTATCGAATTCGTTATTTATATGTACCAGATACATGAGATAGCTTTTATTTATTGATGTATTTCTCTGGAGTATGAAAAAATGTTTCTTGAATTGAATTGAATTGAATTGAATTGAATTGTTGATGTGCATGCAAAATGATGCAGTGATGCCATATAGCGCCACAGGCATGACCAGATGACAGGTGATTTTTTTGTAAACTGCGTTTTCAATTTCAGTGGTTTTAATCTAACTTGCTCAAAAATCATGAAAATAGCCTCTTCACTTACCGAGAGGAGTGACTTTTATCTCTGCCATGGCCCCCTCAACGTGTTAACTTGTGGTTGCAGCTAGCTGCGACGACTTTTAAGGTAATTTTATTTTAGTAAAATCAAGAGTGAGACAAGACAATTCATAACCAGTTTGTCACGTTTGTTGCTGAATAAATACACATGAAAACCGGGTCTCTACAATATTAAAAATAGGTGAACTAACCAAGTGAAAATATTACTACTTTGAGTTATTGGCAACAAAAATACAAAACATCACACAAATACACAGCAAGTAAAATTGAAATCGAATTCATACAAGCTTAGGTGATATCATATAATAATTAACAGCACATATGTAAGTTAAACCCAATGTTTACAAAGGTGATTACCCACACTTACAATGGTCTCAACCAAAATGTTACCAGACTGCCACCCTGCCTATCAGTGCACGCTAAAACCTATTGCCCACCATCAGTAACCAAACATGTGCCTAGCAGACGACCCTTTTATGTTTACGACACCCCGCCCGTGTCATCAATTATCAAACAGTCGTTAGGTCAACAACAAGTGCCGGCCGGAAGCAGTCATCATGGCAGAGAAAGAACTGTTCGACTTCAAGCATTTATTGGACGAATTTACTGCCTCAAAAACACCAGAACATTATATTTTGATGGAACATTATGTTAACGCATTCAACGACTTGTCACGGTAGGCTTTTTTGCTCAATTTTATGTAACAAATGACAGTGAGAATACATGTATAACTGTTGGATTGTTTTCAGATGACCTTCAGTGACCTTGTCCTTGTACTTTGTTGTACCACATTTTTATGTTACTAAAATAGTAAAAAGTGACATATTTATTAGTTATTACGGAATTACTGAAATATTTAAGGACTATCTTTATCGTTGATATGGATATTAAAGTATGCTAAATTTAAATTGACTCGGTACTAGGCCTAGTCCTACATTCATTTGTAGAGTATATCCTCGACCCTCCATAATCTGCGCAGGTAACGCTTGCAACGCGCGCGCATTGTCAGATACAAATTGAATACAAGTGCGTTGAAATAGGACCGCGTAGCTTTAGGGGGTCTGACGTCAGTGACGATACATTTTTCTTTTCTGATTTGTGGCTTTCGGGGATTTTTTTAAAGGGAAATAAAATCCGAAATTGTAAGTGGTCTGATTCCCATCTCAGATTAAGATCTGTCACAGTACCGTTCTGGCTTAATATCGTCTAAAAAAAAAAAGCCAGCGCTGGCCTAGCTTGAGAAACTCCTTTTCAAAACTGCACTCTTTCATTCGAAAAGTCAATATTTTTTTGCATCTTTTGCAGGTTCTTTGTTCTGATGGGCACCGCTTTTGGCTTCGTCTCCAAGGACATCAACGAGAAAGTGGGCATCCTGAAAGCCCACCGCGCCGAGAACCCGGACCACTTCGTCACCATCCAATCCATGGTGGCCTACGAGGTCGAAAACAACCTGACCCAAGCCAAGACCCCATCGGGTCTTCTCTCCGGCTCCCGCACCTTGCTTCGCCTCCACCGAACCATGGATTTCGTGGCAAAGTTCCTCGGGCGATTGCAAGACATGAAGGACGACGAGTACACGAGCAAGCCCGCCGCGGAGGAATATAACAGATCGCTGGGCAAGTTCCACCCCTGGATGATTCGTAAGATTGCGGGCCTGGCCATGTACACGCTGCCCACCCGCGCGGTCTTCATCCGGAAGTACTGCAAACAGGAGAAAGAGGAGCTAGAGAAGTTGGTCGGGCCGACGGCTGCGATTATGACGGAGATTGCTGACATCACGCAGCAGTTGTACACCGATAATGACTTACTGGATCTCCCTTGATGATAACTTACATGCAGTCTAAAAATTTAGGACAATCAACATGCTGTATTGAGACTTAAATTTTAAGCTAATATGAAATGGCCGCTCATACTTACTAGGTACAGTGAAGTGTGTGAATTGAATACCTCACGCAAAGGCTCTACAGTGGAACACCGCTATAACGAACATCGCGGGATCCACAGAAACTGTTCGTAAATAGCGATCGTTCGGTATAGCGATTTTAAGCTGCCAGTGCTCCGATACTCATTTTTCAATAAATAGCGCCCTTCAGAACTTCCCCCCTTCACGCCCTGGTACTATTGGCTCCTGAAAGATCACTTAGAATACGTGCCGACTATTGGATAATGTCATTACACAGATTGTGAGCTTACTACCGGTACCTACAGCAATGGGTGGCTTTCCCCTTCTATTCCTTGGGGAAATAATAGCCACTTTTCACTCTTTCATTGTATTTCCATACATCCTTAACTGTGCTGTTACACCCCAACTCTGGTAGGGGTGTGCATCGCAGCTGGGTACCAGTGTACCCAAACACTGATGTTCCAGATTATGGGATCGGATACTAGTGTGTGAAGTAAATACCTCGCCCTAACGCTCCATTTCCATACATTTTAGGCAGTGTATATTTTGCTGGAGACGGCAAACCTTTAGTAAACGTTAGTTTGCCGGATATGCACTGAACATGCGCAGTTACTGTTTTTTGGTACTTAAACATTTTCCGGTGACAAGTTTTAGTCTGGCTCCATGCCAAAATTATCGTTGTTACCTCGTATTCACAAGATGGGATTCAGACCATTTTATAATTTCGGACTTTATTTCCCTTTTAAAAAAAATCCTCCAGAGCCACAAATCTGAAAAAGAAAATGTAATACTCTGCAAAACATGTTTTAGACATGTTAAAATAATAAAAGAAGATTATTCTTATTTATTTGGGGATGAGAAAAAAAAACTGAAAAATGTGGTGCGGTCGGAATCGAACGCGAGTCATCCCGCTTACTAGAGCTTTTGCTTAACCATTACACCAAACGTGCTACACAACTTTTGGTGGGAATTTAATACATCTTATAATTCAGCCCTATTTTAAAGAGTACAGCGCCCTCTGTTGCTATGGATTGCCGCCGGCAAACCTTTAGTAATTGTTAGTTTGCCGTCATTACCTCCGGCAAAATATCCACTATCTACATTTTAACTGCGCTGTTACGCCCTAACTATGGTAGGGGTGTGCATCGCAACTGGGTACCTATGTACCCAACCGCTGAGGCCCAAAAAATAAATAATTTTGCTTCCGGTTACCCTACCTACCCTATTTTGACAGCCCGACCCTAATTTGTTTGGGGAAAAAAGAGAGAGAAAACAAAGACAAAAACCTTCAATTACTACCTTTGTACCCTTGACTACACGCAGACACCTACATGTATATGATCAACATAAAAAATCCCCCCCCCCCCCCAACCTACCCTATTTTAAAATGCCATATTTAATCAGAAGCAGAACTTATTATTTATTTATTTTTTGACCTAATGTCAGGAACCAGTTCCAGATTATGGGATTGAACACCCATAACCAACTTTACAAACTATGTACTTATTTCTAAGACAATGAAAAAGAAAGGTTTTTAATGTCATTTTTGGGAGTTTTCAAAATGAAAGCCAGGATTGATTGTAAATCAAAACAGAATTGACGTTTATAATGTGCATTTTAACGTGCAAGGGATATAGAAAAAAATCTGCATCTTGTTTTTTGCGTATATGCAAAAAACAAGATGCAGATTTTTTTCTATAATTATTTGAATTTGCTTTATTCTTGTTAGTCAGTTGTTCAACGCACAAAACACTTTTCTCAGGAAGTTTGGGGAGAGGGTGGAATGATATAATAGTTTGTCAGTGTTCCTCGGGGGAATATTCCAAGACATCTACAAAGTGTGCCATACTCATTTAATCTAGGATAAAATAAATGTGAAACAAGGGACCATTTTAGGGGAAAATAATTAAAGTAATATACAACATTTGCGTTTGCTGTCATTTTCAGAAATGGATGGATTTGGGGTGGGTATTTTATAACAAATATTGTTACACTGACCTGTTTTGTGTTCATAGAGGCTGGAAAACCAATAAAAAAAATGCTGTCCTTGTAGTCAGGCTCCCTGACCCTAAATCAGATGAAACAGAGCAATTTATAGATGTTGGGGAATTGTCTGGTCAGGGAACCAGACTAGCTGGCTTGTACCACTTCACAGATATGTAACTCATTGCAAAAAATGGGAACTTAATTTGGTAATTTTTGGGGCTGTACATGTATTTGATAAAAGGTCATTTTTTTTCCAACGATAGCCCGCCAACCATCGTTTGAAAATGGTAAAAAATTCCACTTTGTTTCTTGAAACTGACAGCACATGTGCCATGATTTCACAGGATGCTTGAGACTATTATTCACTTACAGTCAAGTAAGGCATTGTAGTTTTTTGTTGTTTGATGTTTGCAAATTATGTTACCGTTAAGGTATTTGTCCAGTAATTAGAAAGTCAGATATAAAATTGTATTATGCGATAACCCAATGTAGTATTTATTGATGTAGGGAATTCAATATTTCCCCCCAATTATGTAATCTGATTATTCCTGACACACCAACTAATATATTTCACAAGTGGTCGCAGCGTTGTCATAAAGGTGAATAACAGATGTTCTTATTTTTTTTTAATACTGAAATGCAATATTATGCAGTTTATATTTTATATAAAAGGCAGGCATGCATGTTTTGAGGAAACTTATCGATGAAATATTAAAGCAATTATTGCATGGATATGACTTTGAATGGATATAGTTGTCATTCAATAGTGTTTTCTGTTCGTCTTGTTTTGATAAAAGGGCTGAAATTTACTTTAAGAAAACTTTTGACATTGACATACCGGCATTATAAACAACCATATTCTCTTATTTTTGGGAGTTTCTTTAAACTCGTTCAAGTCCCCCACGTTAGGCAACCCTTCGCCTAATTTTGAGACCGATTTCCGGCCACCTCTGTTTTATTTTTTACCTTTCTAGCTAAATGATGCTATCATTGCTCACATGATATTTCACACAGTTTTATTAGGGAAACTGTGCCAGTTAGTAAACTGTGAATTTGAGGCTCGAAATGCCGAGGTTTGGCAAGACTATACTTGATGCAATCTGGGAAAAAGGTTAGGGTATACATTTTGGATCTTTCATACTTTTTATGTCCTCATAATTATCCAGTCACTAATGTGCTTTAGAAAATGTTTTTTAAGCAAGTGATATGTAAATAGAATGCCCAAAATATTCTTTTCAAAATTGTTTTTTTGCAAATGTATAAAATCATGTGCATAAAATATATGGCGCGGCAGCCATTTTGGATTTATGCAAATAAGGTACAAGTCAAAACAATTTTCAGGTGTCACCCTGCTACAGGCAGACCCATAGAGTCTGCATGCCAAATTTGGTGCTTTGGACCAGTCGGTAACAATTCCACACATGAGAAACACGATCATTACTTAGTTTTGAGGATTTTTTTTTTTCAATGTAGACCTACATGCGTGCCAATCGAAGTGACAGCGCGAGCCAAGTTTTGAGGTTAATAATAACATATACCACAGCGCCCTCAAGCACGGAGTCTGAACGGACGTGTACATTTAATACTTCGCTCATACACCCTCCCCCCCCCCCCCTAAACTTTATACTTGGATTTCTTGAGGGTGTTATCTAACGCTTGGTGGCGCTAAGCTGGGGGCAGCAGTGTCACTCGCATGACCTTTTCATTTTATGTTCATATAGCGACATGTACTTCATCAAATGCCGCAGAATCCCCTTGAAATGTAATTGAAGAGGGTCAACACATTGAAAAGAATAGTTCCGGATTAAGAAACTTCACAATAAGTCACCCCCGGGGTTTAAATTCACGTTTGGTTTCAAACATGGTTTGAATGCTTTTTTTTCTTCCAGTCCCAGCCCGTTTTGCAATGGGTCGGCTAGCGCTACAGTGTAACGTAGGCACTTTTGACCGGCGTCACGGTCACGGTTAGTCAGCCGGCCGACCATCCACACACAACACAAGCCATGCACCACTAAAACAACAAACCATCGATACATGACTGTGCATAAAGTGCAAACAATATTGTACCATTATGTTCCCGCTACAACTCATTAGTGTGAACGGTTGCTGGGGTGTTGGTGGAGTAAAAAAAAATCCCCGGGAATTTCCCCGCCGGGGATTTATTTCCGGGGAATTGGCTCTGCAGTGTCACGGTGAAAAGGCCTTTTGTAAATAACAACCATGCGGGGCGGCCTAAATGCATACTGAACAGTGAATGAACTTTCCCATGAAAAGAGTTTGTTTGTATAGTGTTTGCCATTCGGATTTGTATTTCCTTCCTCCATGATTAGGCTAGCTACTGAAACACTCGGTCAAGGAAGTGATGTTAAAAAAAGGGTTGAGTATATAAGGGCTATTCTTGCTGCCTATAATGACAGTGAACAGTGGATATTTTTTTTGGCAAATTGTCACTAGAAAAACCACCTGTAGTTTTCAGGTATAAGTTCAGTCGGTCCAAGGTCTAAAGTCCACAGCGACCGGCAAAGGTAGGTCCATCTCACGAGAGATTTGATCGTAAAGTTTGGCCGACCAGGACGGAACGACAACATGGCTAAGCGGGAGCTTTTCGACTTTTTGAAACTTCAGGACGAGTTCCGAGCGGCAAAGACGCCTGAAAATGAAATCTTGCTGGAGGAGTACGCGACAGCGTTTATAGACATTGCAGGGTACGTTTAAGCCTATAGTTTGTTGGCGGTCTAGTTTGTGACTTTTGTGGTTGACAACGATCACGGTAGACACAGACTCCAAACTAAATATTTTTCGGCGGCTGTTGGCCATCAACCGATATGACGTCCAGTGGTGCATTAATTTCACGTAGGCTTAGCTACTAGCTGTTATTATTAAGGCTGTTTTGTTCCCAAAATTGTGTTTTTGAGAGTGTTAACATGCTGTACACAAGACAGTTTCATAGTCGAGTCACCGAGTCCGAGTCACAAGCCTCGAGTCCGAGTCACGAGTCACTGTTCTTAGTTGTTCACCAAACTAATCATATTTTGAAATTATTTTTTAATCATCCATTCTGTCTTTTAAGTTAATCCCAGTGTATATTGTGTACCTTGCATGCCTTGTGTGTACATGTTGTTTACACCCAAAATGTGTTTTCCTTTTAATTCCCATCCCCAAATCCTCCTCTATCCCTTCCCTCCATGTTTTATCATCCGAACATTATTCCTCAATGATCCTTTCTCATCCCTACGTTAGGTTTTTTCTTTTGATGAAAATACGTGAGGCTAGGCTCGAGTCACGAGACATCAAGCTCTAGTCCGAGTCATTTTCCAATGTGACTCGAGTCGAGTCCGAGTCACGAAAACTGTGACTCGAGTCCGACTCAAGTCAGAGTCCTGGACTCGAGTCCTACAAAGTCATAATACTGACGCAAGACTGAGGTAACTTTGACATGTTTTAGTTTTAACAGTATTCTAATACAGTGATACAAAAAAAAAATAAGTTCATCTCTCAATCGTCTCCTTTTAGCTTCTTCGATCTACTGGGGACCGCCTTCGGTTTCGTGGCCAAGGACCTTCGCGCGATGGTCAAGATCCTACGGGCGCACCGGGCCGAGGACCCCGAGCACTACGCCACGCTGCAGTCCATGGTCGCGCACGAGGTGAGCGCGGGCCTGACCCGGGCCAAGCCCTCCAAGTCCGGCCTGGTGAACGGCTCCCGCACGGTGCTCCGCATGCACCGTACCTTGAACTTCGTGACGCGCTTCCTGGACCGGATCAAGTCGATGCCTGACGAGGGGTACACCAGCACGGCGGCCAGCGAGGAGTACAAGGCGACCCTGGCCCGCCACGAGCCCTGGCTGGTGCAGAAGGTAGCCCTCCTGGCCATCAAGACCCTGCCCATTCGGAAGGTCTTCCTGGAGAGGAACGTCAAGCAACCCAAAGAGGAGTTGGAAGCCATGGCCGACACGGCTATCGGACTGATGAGAGAGGTCGTGGACATTACGCAGACGCTGTTCGAGAAAAACGACTTACTGGACCTACCCTAGTCAGATTCGCGACTCCCTGACTGGTCTTGTGAAGTTGTTTCTAAACTTTTAAACTTTAAATTAAAAGCACATTTTTATAAAATATTTCTTGAACTTATTCATCGCACCTCAGCAAACCCTGCTTGTACGGTTTTTAAGCGATTTTATACATTTCTGTGATTATTGTACTGTTAGTATAATACTATTCAAAAATGTGCTTTCCAAATATAAATGCATAACAGTGATTTTGTATAATTACAAAACAGTTTTTAATTTAGAATTCACATTTTAAAAATACATTTTGATGTACAACAAAAGGAATTAGAAAAGCTGATGTTTACGAACAAACTTTTGGGAGAGGACTTTGATACCATGCTTTGAACGTACGCACAAAGTTTTTTAAAAAGTTGGATTTTTACAAAGTGCAACCATTCATTGTGATGATGTTGACATTTTGACAAGATTGTTAATTATCAACAATCAGGTTAACGTCCACAAATCAAGACAGAGAACGCACAGAGGAGTTATCTATTTAAGGTCAATCTGTGAGCATAAAACGATAGCGTGGTTCATACCGACTCACGGCCATAAGATCCAAAACAGTATAGAAACGGGCGGGAAGCCGCGAACCCGATTGTGCCAGACTTAACGCACATTGGTTACTAGTTAAACCTCCGTAGCTAGGTTACACTCTTATGGGACTTTTTCGAAAACACGGCTTCGGTACATCCCTGGCTCTGAGGCCTTCATTCCGTTTCCAAATCAAATGGAAGTGATCCGAACTTTGGCTTACAGCTGATAATGTATTTGATGTTCCTGAAATAGAGTTTTCGAAGTCAAGGGACCAAAACAAAGTTCCTCAACCGAAGCTGGAGACGAACTCGAGGTTTGGAAATCGCCCTTTAAAAATATGTTGTTATAAAAGTGAATGCCAACGTTAATTTAATAGCGTGATTCGATCCGTTTTCAGGAAAACTGCTTTTGTCTACAAAAGCGCTTGATCTCTCGCAGAGGCTAATAAAGACACATCTACACAAATAGACCAACCAGCAACCCCGTTTTACAACTGCATGGCGAAACTTTTATTTTTTTATAATTATGCAAAAATGTTCACAGCCTGACTGACAAAAAAGGTCACCTAACATGAATATTCATCGACTAAGCCACACGATGAATATTCATCACTGTAAAGTTTCAATCAACCTCATGAATCTCTTAAATATGCGCATACATTTACACGTTTCTCTTCATAATACAATAATTAACGGCTTTCTACACGTGACCTTTATGCTAATTAACTTGTTTTTAACTGTGCAGAGGTCACTGGAAGAACAGGTTTTTTTTGGAACAGCAAAATGTTCTTAAAAACTATTTTTTATTTTTAAATACAATTTCTATAATTTTAAGGCCATGTTAATAGTATCCAAACAAATTTTTTTTACAGAAAGAGAGAAAACCTTAAAAAGCAAAAGTACCAAGACATTGAGTGTTATGTCATTTACAGAAATTATTAAATTAAACTGGGAAGAAAGCTTGTGATGTATTTTACATCAGCTGGTCAACAAAATCGTTCTGCTCAACGAAACATATTGCTAGAAAAATCTGCAGAGAGACGCTAAAAAGCAAAAAGGTTATTACCTACAAACTGGCGGACAAACCTTTTTTCCAATACATGTATCGGTAATAAACGGTGTGTCTAAAAAAAAATGCAAACAAAATATAACGGAATGCCAGACGAAAAATGTGTAACCAACATAGATAATATAGGTATGGTTTGAAAGATACGCTTTTCCACTTTAAAATGAGACATCAAACGTCCAAAGCTGATAATTTTTGATAATGTTAGGAGTAATTTTCCAAGAGAGGTCAAATTGACCATGGGACCAAGTTTTCAATTTTAGGCATGGGACAATGGTAGCCTAATTGCCTCTGTGTGGATAATTGCCTGGCCTGCAAAAAAAAGCCATGTGTTTAACGAGTAAATACAATCCTAAACACTTTCTTGCTATCAATTTGTAAACATGTTTACATGCTAAACAATTTTTAGCATGACGTGATAGAAAGAAAGTGTTTAGAATTCTGTTTACTCGCTAAACACATTTTTTGTAGGCAAGGCAAATATCCACACAGAGGTAATTAGGCCACCTTTGTCCCAATGCCTAAAATTGAAAAACTTGGTCCCTGGTCAATTTGAACTCTCTTGGAAAATTACTCATAACTCTGTAAAAATTACCAGATTTGGATGTTTGATGTCTCATTTTAAAGTGGAAAGGCGTATCTTTCAAACCATACCTATATTATCTATGTTGGTTACACATTCAACGTCTGGCATTGTCATATTTTGTTTGCAATTCTTTTTTTAGAAACACTGTATAATTGGCACAACACGTCAGATTTTGGTCTTTCTTTTAACATGGCCTTAAAATTGTACGAGCAATTCTCATCTTCTACGTATACCTGGCAACATTTTATTAAAACCTTTTTTTGTGTGACAAACTTACGAAATATCTTTAAAAACGTCTTTGTTTTTTTGTCAATATATTTACAAGGCATTAGTGGTTTGTTTATTAGCTACATTAAAAAAAGTCTATTAAATAAAGAGCTGATAAATTGACACATAAAAAAAAATCCAAACTGATTTGGACTTTTTCAACTCCTGGTTGTAGTTTAACCCAATGGTACCCATAGGCGTTCCAAGTAGCCCACTGCACTCAACCCAGTGGTACCCATAAGGTCAGGTGTTCCATCCTGCTGCAAGCCCAATGGTACCTATATGCGTTCAAGGAGCCATCTGCACTAAACCCAGTGGTACCCATTTTTCATCTTCAGGTGTTCCATCCTGCTGCAAACCCAATGGTACCTATAGGTGTTGAAGAAGCCATCTGCACTCAACCCAGTGGTACCCCCTTTTTTCTTTTTACTTCTGGGTGTTCCATCCTTCTGCAATTGAACCCAATGGTACCCATAGGTATTCAAGGAGCCATCTGCACTCAACCCAGTGGTACCCATATTTCTGTGCATACTTCTGGGTGTTCCATCCCGCAGCATTCAAAGGGTACCCATTTTTCAAGCTGGGTATAACTGTGAATCCATTTAACCCAGTGCTACCACTTATTGTTCCTGCTCACTATATGCAACCCAGTGACACTCGTGCATAGCTGCCAACATTTCAAAATCCCAATTAGTAATCAACCCGTGCGGTCATTTTCAACTTCTCGTTTTATCGAAAGCTTTACCAACATCGAGTACAGGTACATGGTTTACATGTACACATACATGTGCATACCCTTCTTGTTGTGAATAATAATGTACTGTTGGCCAAAAGATAATTTAAAAAAAAAAAAAAAAAAAAAAAAAATTTAATTAATTTTGTTTTAATGTCTGCATTTGTTTGTGGAAGTCAAATAAATAAAATAAAATCAATAACATATGCGCATATTTTTTTGGAGATGCATGCTATCGATGTTGAGTTTTGAGTTCGTATCATGTTTTTACACACAATGATCTATGGCCACCGTATGCAATAGAAATATCCCGCCAACATACCTTGCAAACGCATGCTGATTTATCTTTTCTGTCCCTTGTGACAAACTAAAACTCTATTACCAATTATTCCAACCATACTCTTATTAAATTCCATGATTAAAATCTCGCACTGATGGGTCTCATCCCGGCAATAAGCGACTAAATGTGCTCACGATCGTCACTGAAAAGTACTCACATACAGTACACACAACCACACATCCGCGAGATGCACACAAATGACACACCATTGAAAAATATTTTTAGTCTGGTCCTCAAGTACTCCACTGCGCACACTGCATTGATGTCTATCAGGTGCTTGACTGCATTCTTATTAGACTTGTCACCAGTCCATCCATTATCGCAACATTTCGCCAGAAGTTTTCGGTCAAAAACGATACTTTACATTTTTTGTTTCGTTAGGTAGAAAATGGGAAATTCGTAATGTTTTAGTGGCAAATCGTATTTTCGTAATTTAACAAACAATTCGTAATAATTACGAAAAAATCGTACTAGTTGGCAGCTATGCTCGTGTTCTTACTCTTGGGTGTTCCACTGTGAATCGGTTTATCCCAGTGGTACCCATCATTTTACTTCCAGTGGGTATTCACGTCCACTCCATTCAACCCAGTGGTTTCATGCTCTGTCATCAGTCCACTGCATTTCACCTATGGTATCCATTTGTAAGTCCTTGATGTTCCCATTCAACTAAATGTAACCCAGTGGTACCCAGCTTTTACATGCTTTACATTACTAATCAACCCAGAAGAACCCACTTTTGTTGGTAAACCACTGATACGCATACTTTTTTTAAATATTCTTTTTTTTTACATGTATCTTCATGGGATTGCAAGTTTCAAAAATCTTTTTTTTTTTTTTTAACCAACTCTGGACCCAAGGATTGACACCCGTTATCCATCAAAAGCTAAGCTACTTGCAGTTGAATTGGTGTCTGGAGTCCAAAAGTACATTATTACTACCATGGGATAATCTAAGCAAGGCACCAGCCTAGAGCCTAGCTCACTACCCAGACCAGATGGATTGTAGAAAACCAAAACCAAAAAAACCAAAAACAGGCTGTAAAATCTGTTAACCAACTACTGTTAAACACAAAACGAAATAAAACAAGTTTTAAGCGTGCACTAAATCTTAAGACAGCTAAAGTGTGACTGTATGATATGTTCCCATTTTGTACAAACCGTTTTGAATGGAAATGCTAAATCTGAACCATTTCCAAATTACGAATTAATTTAAATGTTTAACATAAACAAAAAATGTTTCTACGAAATCTCTGAAGCCACGAGATGTCCTTCAGAAATTCCAAACCCATCCGGAAAATTTCCAAAACTTTTCCATTCGGGAGAAATAAACCCAAAACACCGACTCCCCCATTACAACTACATATGCCAAATATACACTGTAGCAAAGGTCAAATGTCAAAAGGTCAAATAATACAAACTACCAGAAATGCTTTAACTGTACAGTTTTAATTAATCAGAATAATTATGCAATCTACAATAAGCTCGATTGAAAACGTCCGCTGGGAAAAAAGTACTGTTTTACACATTAAATCTACAAGCTTAAAAAATGTCTGTTTTTCTTTTTTTATTTTAAAGCCAAATTTATTTCTTTAGTTTAATCACACGTCATTGCAAGCTTGTTGTTGACACTAATGCGGTCAATTTTTTTCAAAGTTTTTGTTTTTTCGCAAGTAGTTTTCTTTAACAGCATGAACAAAAAAACACTGTACAAAAATGTAAATTTTTGGTTACAAAATGATCAGGGGACGTTTAGTACAAAAAATTTATTCGAGAATTTGTTCGTGGATATTTGTAACCTTTTTTCCCTAAAAAAAAATCACAGACTGAATAATTACGCGAAATTCTCTCGAATTTGCATACTCTCAATAATACGAAATTCTCAAACACATTGTTTCCGTCCGCAGCAAGTAATTTTAAAAAAAAAAGGTCACTGAAAACATATCGCAAATATCAACAAAAAAAAAACCCTTTCTGACAAAATTTGCCAGCTTTGTTTTTTTTGTTAACAAGCAGTTCGTGACAGCAACCTACAAATGGCGCAAAATATGTACGGCACAGGCAACCAACTACATGTTTATCAATAAAACACAAAACTCTCAATGTGGGAGAAAAATATGGCAGGGATCAAATGAAAAAAAAAACTGTCAGTGCCAAAAATCACAATTCACATGCCCGACAGCGTATTTCACTCCCTGTAGTACTTGTATTTGGTGAAGTACATGTACTAGTATAATTTGGATACTTCCAAGTACTGGCCTTGACCGTGAAATCACATCGCATTTTTAAAACCAAACTTCAATTGTAACCCCCTTTAAAAAAAAATTCACTAGATGTACAAATTTGATGAATATTTCATGATATTGTTGTTCTTGCCGGTCTGATGAGCAGGCTCACACCCAGGAATCGCCGGCCGGACCGCCGCCGGAGTCCAGATAGACGGCGCTGGAGGGTTGGCGGTTCTTGTTGACTTGGGCATAGACCACGTTGTCTCGCTGTGGTGGGGGATCCTATAATGGGGGAAAAAAGATGATCAGTTGGTAAATTCTCCTTGCTAAGAACACATGGAATATCCCTATAGCTCTACTGGTATGTTTCGGTGCTTTACTTGGGAGAACTCAACAAACAATTGAAATATTCCTCACTAATAAAGGTTATTTTTTTTAAATTCTCCCTAAGAACACATGGAATATCCCTATAGTTGTATTGGTACCTTCCGGTGCATTACTTGGGAGAACTCAACAAATAGTTTAAATACTCCTTACTAATAAAGGTTACTTTTAAAAATTCTCTCTCAGAACACATGGAATATCCCTATAGCTGTACTGGTACGTTCCGGTGCTTTACTTGGGAGAACTCAACAAACAATTTAAATACTGCATACGAATAAAGGTTATTTTAAAAAATTCTCCCTACTAAGAACACATGGAATATCCCTGTAGTTGTACTGGTACCTTCCGGTGCTTTTACTTGGGAGAACTCAACAAACAATTTAAATACTCCTTACTAATAAAGGTTACTTTTAAAAGTTCTCCCTACTAAGAACACATGGAATATCCCTATAGCTATACTGGTACCTTCCGGTGCTTTACTTGGGAGAACTCAACAAATAATTTAAATACTCCTTACTAATAAAGGTTACTTTTAAAAGTTCTCCCTACTAGGAACACATGGAATATCCCTATAGTTGTATTGGTACCTTCCGGTGCATTACTTGGGAGAACTCAACAAACAGTTTAAATACTCCTTACTAATAAAGGTAATTTTTTTTAAATTCTCCCTACGAACACAAGTCTATGTAATAGACCATGGCAAATGCCGAGGTGTATGACATGTGAGCAGATTTGCTGATTAATTAGGCAAGACAACCGCCTCTTGACTTCTAGATTTTGACCAATCAGCAGGCGCTTTCTATATCGGGTCTTCGGTCATTCACACAATGCGCTTCACAGACAATGGATAAAAAAACCTGTGTCACACGCTCTGTATCATGTTACGGGATAATGCGCCCGGCTGTTGTTGCATTACAAAACACTGCGTTCGAATTGACCATTCAAACCATTTAGTCCTGATTAGGGAATGAAATGACGTCACAATTTAGTAAAGTCGACTCCGATATTGGCTGGCGCGCGGCTTGCATAAATGTACACGTCAGGAGATATCAGACGTTATACAGGATTTGGCTCCGTGGATAACACGGTGATACTCGGACTAGTTTTGAATACTCACCCTGCCCCCAAAGACGGCCACCCCACCCACGGGCGGTCCCCTGCGGCCCCCGCTGGTCTCGTTGACCTGTCCGTGGTCGATGGAGGCGTAGTTCAGTTCCCTCATTGGGATGTCGTCCCTGGATCTCTCAGACGGAGCTGAACAATTCGGGGAACAAAAAGTTTGGAACTTAATTGATGAGATAATATGGCCACAAAAAAAAAGTCTCCGGTATCTGGTATGGAGCTTGCCCAAAAAGTGGTGCGGCGACGCTGCTTTTTTTTTTTTTTTTTTTTTACCTGTTTTTTGCTTCAAATGTCGGCTGATGACTGCAAATGGTGCCCGACTAAACTTAGTGCAAATATATGGGAGTCCAGAGAGGCCACGTAAAGCTTATTCTCGATCATAACCCCATCTAAAAACACGTTAAAATTGTGCAGCAGCAGGATTCCAGTCAAACCAGTGAGTTTGGCGGTTTTGAGGCATCATCTTTTATTGAAAAAAAAAAACTTTTTCATTTTGCCGACACGCATGGCTAGGGCGACGCGCGCGCATACCAGAAGCCAGAGACTTTTTTTTTTTTGGCCTATTGTAGATGATTTTGGCAAACTGCTGGAAATAGCGTATGCCGCATCACAGAGAATAATCCAGGGTCTTCATTTCCAATATTACGTGCAAAATCACGTGTCCCTTCCTTCCCGTTGAAAACAGAAGTGCCTTGTAATGGACCGATCCAGTAAGCACTGCCCCATGGTGTTCTGACCAATCACAGCCGTGATTTATGTCCGACGTGCGTGCATTAAAGTCCGACATGCGTGCACGCGCGTATGATGCGTGCGGAAGGAAAATGCAGCGTGGCATTGGAGAGGAGCACGTGTTAATTTGCCCACGTGCGCACTGGGCGGAGCCTACTGGATCGGTCCATTTAAAATTGGTGAAAGATGTGAACTTGCTTTGAACGATGTATAATCTGGCTAAGTTGTTCTTTACAAAAAAGTATAGTTATAGATGAAAACTGATGTGGCGTCTTCATGACATCATCACGTGACATCATAATTCAAAGCCCTATGAGAATGTAATCACATATTTTATGCCACAATTTATTATAAACAAAACTACACATCTGTCCTGCATGGAACTTATACACTTGAAACTTTACATGTCACATGTCACAAAAAAAGACCCTCCAAATTAACTTCCGAGTTATCTTTTTATTTAACACAACTTAGCCACACTCTTAATGCATATTTATACAAATTCAGCAAGAAGTGCTGTAATATTAACAATTTCATGCAATTACGCTGTTAGAAAAAAAATATAGAAAGCAAAATTTTTTGTTTTAAAACGAGCAAAATTTGGAGCAAACTACATGTAAGAACTACGAACTACCTTCTTCGCTATAAGCGGACATGGAATCTCGAGTTTGCGGCACGGCAAAACTCGCCGGCAATGGCTCTTGTCTTTCAGGCACGTAAGAGGAAGCTGAACAGGCACAAAATAAGCAGGCATGCAAGTAACAGGAAAAAACGTACAGAAAAGAGAGAGAAAAAAAAGCTGATTACTACAAAAGAGTTATCTTAGCGAGCACTATAAGGTTAGGGGCAGCAGTACAGGCTGATATTCCGGGTGATCTCATTGGATGATTTGGACGTAGTGGATTATGGGTAAGGACAGAATGGTTGCCAAGCCAGCACTGAGTTCAATTGGGATCTCCCATGATTCAGTGCATTTTTTTGTCTCAAGATTCTGTCATGTACAGATCAGTCTGTAATTCATGTTTTGAGTGATTTTCTTTTGGTTGGTACAAGCAAAGTTATGATATTTTTCTGCAAAGTTAGCTTTCTAAAAAGTTACATTTCGGATACAACAATCTGGAAAATGGAAATTTTGAGATTGGACTGGTGGCATTTTTTGTGTGCGGTTGAATGTACTGCTAGTTTGACTCACATAAGGATTAGGTTAGGGATTAGGGTTAGGGATAAGGGTTAGGATAAGGCTAGGTTAAGGATAAGTCCGGATTAACTCGGGTGGAAAGCTGGGTAAAGCAGGCATCCAACTTGGAATTAACAAAAACCGAGGAAATTCCAATCTTTACAGGACTTTGTACAGTGTTTTTCAATTTTAAATGGCAAAAGTCTGAAGTGAAAAACGAGGACATCAGCTGATCCGAGGAAAAGTTGAATGCCTGAGTTATGAAGCCAACTTTTTATTTTCAGATGGCCGTACACCCAAAATTTCACTTGGAATCAATTTATATAAAAAATAATTAAAAGAGGATTTTAAGAACTTTGAAGGATTGAGGCTGCACCTTAGCGAAGGCAGTTCAAGAAGCAATTCTGCAGTATTTCTAAGGTTAGTTGTTAAAAACTTAGATTAGTGCACCGTTGATACCTTCGTCACTAAACTGCGACATAGAATCCCGGGCGCCGGGCTGATCGGTTGCCGGCGGCAACGGTTCTTCCTCGGCGGCCGCTTTGGGTGCTACGTAACGGCACACAGACATGCAAGGCACACCATCACATCACATCAAGCAAGTATTACACAAGAGGTTAAAAGAAACGATTGAAACGTTAGTGAGTTGAAAAGTATTAGAGGCAGAATACAACAACAATACAACACATGCAGCATTTTGGAGATTACAAAGTAGAAATTGTTATGTTTGTTTCGGTCTAAAGAAAAATGGGTTATCTTAGGCCAAAAAAAAAAAGTCTCCGGTTTCTGGTATGGAGCTTGCCCAAAAAGTGGTGCGGCGACGCGGCTTTTTTTTTTTTTAGCCGACTTTTTTGCTTCAAATGTCGGCTGATGACTGCAAATGGTGCCTGACTAAACTTAGTACAAATAGGCCTATATGGGATTGGGAGTCCAGAGAGGCCACATAAAGCTTATTCTCGACCATAACTCCATCTAAAAACACGTTAAAATTGTGCAGCAGCAGGATTCCAGTCAAACCAGTGAGTTTGGTGGTTTTGAGACATCATCTTTCATTGAAAAAAAACCTTTTTCATTTTGCCAACGCGCATGGCTACAGCGATGCGCGCGCATACCAGAAACCGGAGACTTTTTTTTGGGCCTTATATGATTTGATCTGGGATCTAAAACTTTTCACCCTCATCAACAAGCTCTGAAGATGAAGAAGTTCATTTTTGAAAATTAAGAGGAAAAACACCGGAGAACAGTCCGCAAAGCAGAAGTTTTGGGGGTTTTTTTGCGCAGGGTGTTTTTGGACAGGAATTTTAAGTTTCTGCGCTTAGTAGCCCCATGAAATCGAGCCCTTGTTTGAGGATTTGAGAAGAAAAGGAAATCTGTCTTAGATTTTATCATTTTTCTCTTGAGTTGCACAAAGAAATTGACTGGAGCGGGGTTTGAACCTGCGACCTCCGGATTGTCGTTCCGGCGCTCTACCAACTGAGCTATCCAGCCCTACGTTGGCAGCCCCCCAATTATGTCAATGTCTTTGGTCAATGGTCGCTAGTCAGAAGCCATAACGTTCTGCAGAAGGCTATGATTATATAAAGCGATGAGCGTGCTACCTTCGTCGCTATAGGCCGACATAGAGTCTCTAGCGTACGACGGCTGGCGGACGTTTATGTAGGGGTCCTCCATGTCGCGTTCATCTCTAGCTACGACAGGCTCTGACCCTACACATGCAAGGTATATACAGAAAGGTTAAAGGTCATGAGAGTCAAGAATGTGACTGTACATGTACTTTTAATCCTTAAAATGTTTGGCCCATAATAAGCCAGGTCGGTATTTCAATGACCCGAGGTCATTCGGGATAACATCGCTGACGTGATGTTACACGATGTTACGCGCACGCCCATTCTGCTGGTAATTTACACTCAAGCGTCATGCGCCCGCATTCATGCGCCTTTGAAACATTCGATTATCCCGAATGATCCGTGACCCATATCATTGTGCACATGTGCAGTTGAAATACCGAAATGGCTTATTCATGTCGGTTTTTTTTCGTGGGGATTGCCTTTCGCTGACAAATTGAAGGTTTTGTAAGATTTCAATCAAACCCTTTCTTTTTCAAACCTGAATATACGGTTATAAGTCAGAGCGTTTGTGGGATAAATTCTTTAAGGTACTCTAACGAGGACAGAAGACAGAAGAGAGATTGTCAGAAATGAGCTACGGATGCTCTTTCGGTGACTGGTTTTTTTTCTTGTGTTCTTGAGCAAGGGACTTTACCGCAATGGCTCCTCTGCACTCCAAGCAGGAAAGGGTGCAAGCCAGGGCGAAATTTGAAATGGTCAGAGTGGAGGATGTCAATACGACTTAAGAAGTTCACAAAGTGATGGTGTGTTTAAGCAGAAGAAATGAGGCTTCAAAATCGTCAAGTGGAATAAAAGTTTGGACAGCCAGTTGCAAAAATACAAACACAATAAAGAGAAAGAATGTCTCTCAGACAAGAATTATATTAAATCTGACACAGGCACATCATTCAAACTGGCTGTCAGGGGCCATAGCGCATGCAAAGCAAAATGAAAATTGTCAACGACACAACGCTGCAAAACATTTTTTTTTTGCAGAGTCAGTCGGGCCACATGCAGGTTAATTTTTATCTGAACGGCGCCAATCTATATAATCTGTTTACGGAAAACATTTCACTTTAAACAAAATTTGACATTTTTTTAGGAGCACAATCTATTCAATAGTATAAGTTGGTGGTTTATTATTTATTTTATCAGTTTTGGATAATGTGCTCCACATATGGATTTTCAGACTTGTGAACATTCTGATTGCGAGCAAAATTAGGTGTTAAAACAATTGTTATTTTTACGGGACCAAAATTCAGTTAAGAAAAGTTGGCATAATATTCAGTATTATGTTGCATTAAAATGTTTGGGTTATCTGTCTATAGACAATATATCAAGCCCACAATACATTTCTTAAAAAAACGTTATGGGGGGTTAATTTTTTTTCATGCAAGAATCATACAAACTGTAACAGTTTTTAAGGTTAAGAGAATAAAATTAGTTTGCAATATCTGCATAAATTTGCATAAAATTTCCATTTTTTACATAATTTGCAAAGATTTGCTGAACTCTCAAACATTTGCCAAAATTTGATTTATTTTGCCAAATTTGAATAATTTGGTCAAAATTTAAATAATTTGGTCAAAATTTGAATAATTTTGCCAAAATTTGAATAATTTTGCCAAAATTTGAATAATTTTGCCAAAATTTGAATAATTTGGAAAAATTTGCATAACTTTGCCTAACATTTGCATAATTTTGCAAAAAAAATGCATGAATTTGCATACACTACCTTGTGACCTAATGGTATCGTACGGAGCACTCCTCTGCTGCTGTTGCTCCTGTCGTCGGTCGTAAGAGTCGTAGCTGAATGGCGGGGGTGCCTCATCCCTGGGCGGGGCTGTTTTGACTGGGAGGGGGGAGGCCTCGTAGTCCAATCGCCCAGCTGGTGGATTAATAAAAAAAAAAGGCAAAGTTTTCCAATCAAGTCTTATCAGGGGTGTGAGTGACCACTGATGAAAATAGCTGAAAACAGCTGAAAGAACTTTGGAAATCTCCTATACTTTTGAACACAGCGAGTGAGGGAAAAAAAGCTGAAATCCAAAACAAAAAAAAAGCTGAAATCAGCTTTAAAGCTGAGATATCACACCCCTATCTTGTATCATGCATTCATTGTAAGAAATATCTTAAATGGACTCTGTGTTAAAAAGTCCGAAGACAGAAATCCCCCTCGCCAATTATTGCAAATTATATCAAAATCACACTTTTATAAATTGTTGTTATTTTTGATTGTCTTGCTAATGTTGCTAGCACCAGGAACCCTCGCCACATGGCCAGGCCCGTCGCCAGCCCTCAGCATCAGGGAGGGGGGGGGGGGGGGGAGGAGGGGGCGCATAGTACCAACTAGGGGGCCCACTACCATCACAAATACAAAATACATATGCATGGCTTTTGCTGTTGGGTGGGGGGCAAGTACTCGCCAAGGGCCCCAGGCCCCCCCCCCCCCCCCCCTTGACGACGGGCCTGCACATGGCACAAAAAAGGTTGTTTTGGGCTGCTGACTAACGCGATGATGAATTAAGAAATCATAAAAATTAAAAAAAATGTACGGTCAAAAGAACAAGTCCGTCTTAAGGTCAATTTGCTCACTCTAACCTTTTTCAATGAAGAGTCTTATAAGATGCAAAATGAACCATTACACGATGAGCGTCATATTCCTTCAATAACTTAGAACAAATTTACAATTTAAGGTCTACAAAGATTATGTGATTTGTTTTATTCCTCTCAGTTTTTCTTAATGCAGGCATGCGACTGGGAAGTAACAGAATGAGAGGAAATTTCAAGCCTGACAGATTTCATACAGTGTTTTTTCAAGTTTTAATGGAATTAGTGTGAAGTGAAAAACGAGGAAATCAGCTGATTCGACAAAAACTTGCATGCCTGTTAATGTCAGTTTTCATTTTTTTAAATTTGATTGATTGAAAACCAGTTTGTGACAATTTGGCCGACTCAGAAATGTGGACGAGCTGATCGAGGGAACTTACCAGGTGTTGCGCCTGGCGTTGAGGAGGAGCGTTGGGGGGTGGGACCGCCCATCCTCTCTGAGCTAGGGGTCTGTAGGGTCTGGCTCTTGTTGGGGGAGCGGGACGTGGTCCAGACGCCGGGGCTGAAGTGCTGCTCCTCCCAACCGTCCTGCTTGTACAACGGACGCAGGTCCTTGAAATTCCACATGGTGCTCAGAACCTGCCGACCAATTGAGAATTGAGTGGCCCAATTAATGTTAGGGCCCGTATAAGAATCATAAGTAAATGCACTGGGGCTACAGTTGTTCATCCAACCTGGGGCCAATTTCACGGCGCTGCTAAGCAAAACAATTTGCTTAGCACAAAAAAAGTCTGGCTTATAAAAGCAGGTTACCAGCAAAAAATCCATGTGTTGTATATTGCTCGTGATTAGTATTCAGCTGTTGTTTGCCTTAACATGAAAATCACATGGAGTTTTGGCTGATAACCTGCTTTTATAAGCAAGACTTTTTTTGTGCTAAGCAAATTTTTTTGCTTAGCAGCGCCGTGAAATTGGGCCCTGCCCTGCTTTGTACAAGGGACGGAGGTCCTTGAAACTCCACATGGTGCTCAGAACCTGCCGACCAATTGAGAATTGACCGGCCCAATTAATGTTAGAGACCCATGTAAGAATCATGAGTTAAAAAATAGGTGTATGCATTGGGGCTACAGTTGTTCATCCAACCTGCCCTGCTTTGTACAAGGGACGGAGGTCCTTGAAACTCCACATGGTGCTCAGAACCTGCCGACCAATTGAGAATTGAGTGGCCCAATTAATGTTAGGGCCCGTATAAGAATCATAAGTAAATGCACTGGGGCTACAGTTGTTCATCCAACCTGGGGCCAATTTCACGGCGCTGCTAAGCAAAACAATTTGCTTAGCACAAAAAAAGTCTGGCTTATAAAAGCAGGTTACCAGCAAAAAATCCATGTGTTGTATATTGCTCGTGATTAGTATTCAGCTGTTGTTTGCCTTAACATGAAAATCACATGGAGTTTTGGCTGATAACCTGCTTTTATAAGCAAGACTTTTTTTGTGCTAAGCAAATTTTTTTGCTTAGCAGCGCCGTGAAATTAGGCCCTGCCCTGCTTTGTACAAGGGACGGAGGTCCTTGAAACTCCACATGGTGCTCAGAACCTGCCGACCAATTGAGAATTGACCGGCCCAATTAATGTTAGAGACCCGTATTGGAATAATAAGTTACCAAATATGTGTATGCATTTGGGCTACAGTTTTTTTTATCCAACCTGCCCTGCTTTGTACAATGGACGGAGGTCCTTGAAACTCCACATGGTGCTCAGAACCTGCGGACCAATTGAGAATTGAGCGTCCAAATCAATGTTAGAGAGCCGTATGAGAATGTTAACAGAGAGGCAATTGCAGGAAAGTGTCTTGCCCAAGAACACAAGCCCCTTGTTCTCTATTCGGACTGAAGAAATGCTTGTTCCTTGTTTTTTTTGTCTTTTTTAATTACCTGGAAGGCACACTTGATGACCGTTGGGGGGTACTTGTTGCGTGATTTTGTGATGGAGACCAGCTTCTCAATCCCGCTGGCATCTCGTAGAGACCTAAGAAGTTGAAGGGAAACAAAATGAGACCAATTCAAATAACTTTCACGTGTTCACATTACAGAACAGTGCACATGGTGCTTGAATAATATGGGCGTGCAAAAATGAGACGAACCTGGGCATAGGCTGTGGCGAAAAATGAAGGGAAAAAAAAAAAAAACCTGAATGGGGTGATTGTTTTTTTTTTTTTTTGATTTTCAGATTTATTGATATTTGTAAATTTTTTGTTATTTCTATTTGTAACCTTTGTCATGTCATATTTTAAAGAAATGGTATAACAAACGTGGAATAAAAATGTTTTTTAGGAAAAATATTGGCGTCTTTCATATATATTGGCGTCTTGGGGTGATTGTTTTTTTCGATTTTCAGATTTATTGATATTTGTAAATTTTTTGTTATTGCTATTTGTAACCTTTGTTATGTCATATTTTAAAGAAACAGTATAACAATCGTGGAATTAAAGTGTTTTTTAGGGGAAAAAATGGCATCTTTCATTTTCACGACAACAAAACTTGAAACTTCAAAGGCCCTTTTTCTCAGTATTTTACTTTTTTGACATGTCGACAAACGAGAAGTTTAAACAATCATAACTTGTCAACGTAATGCCCGATTGGAGTCCAACAAACAGTATTATCAGGAGAATTTTAGTCTCTTTCTGAATAATTAATCGCAAATCCTCCTTTCCACCTCTGCCCAGTTCTGTCTCATTTGCCAAAATGGCTCACAATTAACAGACGTCATTCTGGTGGGTCTTACTTTGAGTTTTCCGGGTTCCTGTTGATCATCTCCTGCAGGGCGTTCAGGATGGCCACCAAGGTGTCGGTGCTCAGCTGCTGCCTGCTGCTGTCAGTGGCGCTGCTGGCCGACACGTCGCTGCTAGGCAGCCTGAAGACCAGGTCCCGCATGGCGTACTTGCCTGCAAGACAGGTCGAGAGAAACAAGCAACGGGGCTTAAGAGGGCGACCTCTTGTGATCCTATTCAGACAGTCTTAGGCAAAAGTATCAGGGAGTAATCTAGCCTTAACAATAGCTCACTTAGGGCCCGTGACCATTCAGCCCCGGTATGAAAAGGGCTCCCCGGTAAGCTCGTCCCCTCCCAAGAAGTCCTCTCGTACCGTCCCAGCTACCGGCCCAGGAGCTGGTCCGGTTGCTAATCAGGAACTCCTCTATCCTGGGGTCTATTGTTTGCAAGTATTGACACATGTAATATATCCCAGAAGAAACCCGCTTGTGGTTTTCATCTCTCAGTGCGAAACAATAGAACACTTTCGTCGGCACAGATCAAAACCCCTGCCATGCGGTTTCGCACACAATGGGACCGTAAATTACAAAGGCATTATGGAAGGATTTTATCTTTAATCCGGTAAGTCTGCTATTGTTCTGCTCTGGAGTTCTCTGAAGGGCAATACATTGATGCGCCTGACTGACTTCAAAACTTCTGGTCAGACAGGACCATGTACCGGACGAGACTGGGCTGAAGACCGGACTGGCTTTGGACCGGACGAGGTACCGGGGGGCCCTTTCCATACCAGGGCTGAATGGTCACGGTCCCTTAGATAAAGAGTAAAGGATCTGCAAGTGCGTCGTTGTCCTTATGAAGTGTCCTCCTGTGAGCCCAATCAGAAAGTCTCGGGGAGTTTTGTTAAAAACCAACATCTAGACTGAATTACACATTAACCCTAGCTCCCTAGCGTCTTTTACTAGGAACTGGACCAAGTCCATCAAACTCCATGAATCACTGTGCGTCCGATACAAAACTGTACATGACATAATGGAATCCACCACTGACGCACTGGTTGACATTCATGGACTTGCTGTACACATGGCTTTTATCACAATAGCAGTACAGGAAGCTAGGCAAAATCAATGGGATACCCCTAGCACTGCTTCAGGCCATTAGGCCCAAGTCCATCATACTCCATCGATATTTAGTCACGCCAGGCCTACTGGACCAAGTACTCCTAAATCCACCAAAATGGGGAATGGATTTTGATGGATTTGGATGGTTAGGGTTAAGACCTTCAAACAATATCTGTCAATTTTGGGCTTGTGCCACGGTTACAAGCCAAGTCAACCGTCACATGCGATGCAATCAAGCTACATAAGTCGTTTGTCTGAAATTTTCATTTTGGAGATACAGGCCAAAATAGGGCCACTTCATCACATCACATCTCTTGGTGTTCCGACTTCCATAATTTTTGAACTAAAGATGGTATCACAATGCCGTTTTCACAGCAGTAATGCTGAGATTGTGCTCTTTTCAAATCTGTAATAAAAAAAATTTGGACCGGGGTCGACAAACGACTCATTTAGCTTGATCGCATCACATATCTAAGAGTGATGATCACAACGGCTTGTATCATTCACAGCATACAATTCAGGAAACTCACAGCACCGTGGGTAAGTTGCATAAAACTGGACAATGAGAGAGCGCGTCTTACCGATGAGTTCTTTGTTCCTGGTGTCCAGAGCCAGGTTACGCAGTGCTCTGGCTACTGCAGAGACGATCTTATCGTTCTCCAGCCTGAGGAGTTCCACTAGGACAGCCAGACCCTTCTCCTTGCGTACCTGGGCCCTGACGTAAAGAGCCCACTGGGGGGGAAGAAAAATACCAGATGGAATGAGTGATCCAGCTACATAGTGGGACAGATAGGGGAAATATTTGGGGGAATTGTGCCTTTGACGATAAAAGCATGGCATTTGGCACACAATCAGAGTATATCTTAAGAAAAATATTTGGCTATATGGCCATAGCAGATTTGTCCTTTGAAAAAATACAGGGTGAGTCAAAAAAAGCGAAACCCAAATGTTGGGACTATTGTTTTATTTGAATAATGCATGTTGCACTTCCAAAATCTAAGACATGAAAGCCCAATTCATAAGCTTTCTTTTAGTACAAGAATCATTCAAATCACTCATGTACTTTTCAAGTTACGGAATTTTAAACACAACCACCGTTTTGAAGTTCTGTCCACGGATCACAAAAAAGGTGTGCGTTCTTTCAGCAAAACAAAAACAATTCACACATATGTGATTTGTTTTAGTTTTGATGGAAGAACACTGAACTTCTTTGTGATCCGTGGACAGAACCTTAAAACGGTGGTTGTGTTTAAAATTCCGTAAATTGAAAAGTACATGAGTGATTTGAATGATTCTTGTACTAAAACAAAGCTTATGAATTGGGCTTTCATGTCTTAGATTTTGGAAGTGCTACATGCAGAACTTCACTAAAACAATGGTCCCAACATTTAAGTTTTTTTTTTTTGTTACTCACCCTGTACTACTGGATATTAAAATCCTACAATGACAAGCCAAACTTGGATGTACTTTATAACTCTTTGTACTGTTCCGGGGATCAGGGACGAAGCTGAGACTAAAGTTTTAGACTTGTACGTCTTTCAGACTTACTCTCCATTCTCCAGAGGATATGTTCTGGATGGTTCCTGTGGTGGCCTCCAGCGTGACGTGATTGGAGCACTCCGACAGCAGCTTGAGGTAGGTCCCCACCATCTCATGGGCAAAGAGCAGCTCCCCGCCCCTCGGGGGCTGCCTGCGCTCCGGGATGGGGGTGTTGGGATCCCAGGTCATTGTCCTCCTGTGAGAGGGTGGGGGTGGGGGGAAGCGTAGGATTGGGGAGATTAGGTTAGGACTGTGACATTGTCAGTTGACTCCCATTTATATGAACCCTGTTTACAAAACAGTTCTGGTTAAGGGCCCCGTGCACAAGTACCCCCCTCAACGGTAAGAAAGGGAGAGTTTGGGGAGACCACTGGGAGAGACATTCTAAGACATTGTTGACGCCGCTCATGCAAAGACGCTCACGCGAAGACGCTAAAGCAAAGACGCTAAAGCAAAGACGATCAAGCGAAGGCGCTCACGCGGAGACACTCACGCGAAGATGCTCACGCGAAGACCCTCACGCGAAGACCCTCACGCGAAGACGCTCACGCGAAGACGCTCACACAAAGACGCTCACGCGAAGACGCTCACACAAAGACGCTCACGCGAAGACGCTCACGCAAAGACACTCACGCGAAGACCCTCACGCGAAGACGCTCACACAAAGACGCTCACGCGAAGACGCTCACACAAAGACGCTCACGCGAAGACGCTCACGCAAAGACACTCACGCGAAGACCCTCACGCGAAGACGCTCACACAAAGACGCTCACGCGAAGACGCTCACACAAAGACGCTCACGCGAAGACGCTCACGCGAAGACACTCACGCGAAGACACTCACGCGAAGACCCTCACGCGAAGATGCTCACACAAAGACGCTCACGCGAAGACGCTCACGCGAAGACGCTCACGCGAAGACGCTCAAGCGAAGACGCTCAAGCGAAGACGCTCTGCAAAGAAGCTCTGGCTTTGTGCACATTCAGAATAAGGAGTCATGCAAACTTCGCGCTATACATGCTCGAACCAGTACACGCATGCAGCGTGTCCCGCCCACGGTGCTCGCAAAAGTGGCAAAAAAGCGCCCTCTCTAGTTCGCGCACAGAACCCCTAGTGAACGTAAGTCCTCAGTCCCCACTGTGCATTTATGTGCACAATAAATGGGACCAGCGCTCAACTTAAAACAAAATTTGGTTTTAACAAAGTCAACTTACGGTAACGTCGACGTCGCCTGTTTGCCGGCCGGGGTGGAGCTGTCTGTCTTCTTCTTCTTGTTGCCTCCAAAGCATCCAGAGTCATCGGCTGTGTGAATAATGAATACGTGAATATATGAATCTATGAATATAAATGTGAAATTCATGAATATACAAATATCTGAAGAGCTATTAAAACCCTCATTAATGCAGAAGCAACATGGAGGTGAACTTACACACTAAATGTGAAATTATTCAAGTGTCTTAATACATCAATACATGTATTTGAAGTAGAAAAATGTTAGAATGATTGCTTGAAGCATTGTGACCCTTTCTCAAATCTCGACTTTGGTATCAGCTGCGGAACCATATCCCAGTTCTGAAAACTTGGACCAATAAAGGCTTCGGTGCTGGCAGTCTGGCTCCAAAACCTGGATGCAAAAGGCCCAGTGTACACTTGGCTAGAAACACGGGGACCCAGAGCGTGTCGGAGCCGCAGCCAGATCCTGAATTCATGCAGTTTTGTAGGTTTGAAGCCAAAGCTGTGATTTCTGAAAATTTCATGCACATACATGAGAAAGTAGTAGGGCTGTGCATCGAAACCGGGTACCCGAGTACCGGACCGTTAATGTCAGGAATCGGTTCCAGATTATGGGGTCTCGTCCCCATAACCAACTTTACAAATTACATAGTAACTTCTCTGACAATGAAAAAGAAAGGTTTTGAAGTGTGAAATTTTCAAAATAAATACCAGGCCACATGGGAAAACAAAACATTTTTCACAATTATGACGCTCGCGAAAGCTGCAGCTTACACCGTAAAGCGTAAAGCTCACTGTACACATTTGTATCTTGCTGTATTGATGAGCCGATGCGGTAGTATTATCATGAGGACCTTTGTACACAATCTCAAAAGCAGAGTTGTAGTTGAGTACTTTCCGAGTACTTTGCTTATTACCAAGTATTGAGCTGTTTCTTGCAAACAACGCAAGAGAAACATTGACAGTAGACAGCAAAAGGAAGTTAGTCTTAGAGAAATAAAAAATTATATTGAGACTTTGGTTACATAAAACCACTTTTTAATTAACTATTTGGGACAGAAGTACCCTAAAAGTACTTGAAAAGTACTCGGCGAGTACTTTCCGAATACTTTTGTCTTAAAAGGTTAGTTCGTACAAGATTCTGATTATCTTAAGTGTTTAATTTCTTGTGGTGGGGATTTACTGCCCAGTGTCTGCATTATGCAGCTTTACCCACACCAAACCATCATAATCTCTGGTAGCTAAGATGGTACTCGGAAAGTACTTGACTTCAACTCTGCTCAAAAGCAACTTCCGAGATTTGAATTATGGCATGTTTGGCGTTGGGTGTCTTCAACGGGTGCCGGTGTTTTTTTTTCAATCGGGTACCCAGTTTCTGAACTACCCGTAAATGCACACCCCTAGAAAGTAAGCAGTCAGTAGTGACAAGTTATTGAATGTGACGCTTAAGCCTGTGAATAAAATACATATTTACAATAACAAATATACACGATAGAATTTAAATAAATGTGATGCATTATTCATGAGATGTTATGATGACATCATATCAGTTAGTAAGCGAGTGGTTGAAAAATATGGCGGCTGTGTGATTTTCTCTGTTGACAGTCTGTTTTCTCTCCACGACCAAATCCTTTCTGGGACAATTTCAAGCACTTTTTATGTGAACTTTCAAAGATTTTAAGGACTTTCAGTGATTTTTGGAGATATTTGCAAGTCTTTTCCTATTTAACTCTCCGGAATTTCAAGATTTGTTTTAGGACTTTCCAAGGTATTGCCGAGTAAAAAATAAAATGTGTAAGGAAAATGTGAAGACGATGATGAGCCTTTTTTTCTTGAGCTTACCTTTTAAACATCCCGATTTATCTGTTGCTGTAAACCCACAGAGAACGAACACACATAAAACCATTACACTAGCACTCATAGGGTTGGTTCCAAAATTTGTTAAATTGTTGTCTTTTCTTTCTGTTATCCGTTCAGATTGAATTTATTTTTGATAGACAGGAGTATATGTTTCTGGAAAAATTGACCATTTCAAGAATGACTCAACCACAAACTACGCTTCGCCAAACACTTGGCTGTGACAAACAGCCACAGTTGTTCCAAAAGTTTATGGCCAGTTATACTAGCACTGAGGGCTTTATATTGCAATCATGAATAAACAATCATTTGAGGCGTTCTGGCAACAATGAGATGGAAATGGGGACAGGCCATAGTGGAAAAAATACAAAAAACAGAATGGGGCGAATATTTTTCCGATTTTCAGATTTATTGATATTTGTAATCTTTGATATGTCTACGACACATATTTTAAATAAATAGTATAACAATTGTGGAATAAAAGAGCTTTAAAGGAAAAAAAACAATTGGCATCTTTCATTTTCACAACAAAACTCGAAACTTTGAAGGCCTTTTTGACAGTATTCACTTTTTGTCATGTCGATAAATGCGGACTTAAAATAGCCATAACTTGTCAATGGATTGTCTGATTGAAGTGCAACAAACAGTATTGTAAGGAGAATTATATTCTCTTTCCTAATACCCACAAACCCTCATTTCGACCTCCGCCCACTTCTGTCTCATATTGCCAGAACGCCTCACGTATAACAAACAATCTTTTGCGGACCCAAATGTGTAGAAGTATGTTACAGCAACATCCTGCTGTGTATGCAAATGTAACAGTTATTCAGCGCTCCTTAATTCAACTGGCTTAAAGGTCGTTAACCACAACCCCCTAGGCCCTTGTTGCTTACAACCATCCTCAATCCTCCAAAATCCTCAAAAAAATTTTCAACTCCGCCTAAATTTTTCAAAATTGTCAGACAGTCCTGCCTCAAAATGCATTCATCCTCAATCCTCCAAAATCCTCCTCATCCCAAAACTTTGCACTCGTGTTTAAATGAAGGATAACCAACGCCAAATCCTTCAAAATCATCAGACAGTCCTGCCTCAAAATGCATTCATCCTCAATCCTCCAAAATCCTCTTGTGCTTCAATCACCATTCATCCTCAATCCTCCAGAATCCTCATTTGATTCAATCACCATTCATCCTCAATCCTCTAGAATCATCCAAAACCGCCAGGAGGATTTTGGAGGAGTGAGGTGGGTTAGGGTTAATGTAAACTTGATTGGGTTTTGTTTTGTTTCTTGGCCCATGAATGCGAGAGATAAAAAAAATCAAACTCACGTTTCTTTTTAGGCGGGGATGCCACACCGTTCCTGGAGGGCGTGGCCCGAGGGGGAGGGGCCGGGATTGCGTCTGGGTGATTGGCCTCATTGCAGATCTTGAACGACAGATTACGAATGATGCACATTGTGTTTTCCACCACCTAAGAGCATAAAGAATGAAATATTAAATTGAGGGTTCATGAAATGAATCTCAAAATTTAATACTTAAATTCTGTGGGCAACTATCCATACCTCTGAGCTGTATGAATATTATGGGACAACCTTATGGTGTGTGTCCAGGGGGTTAAAGGTCATAGCCCATCGAGTGGTCGAGAACAAAGAGCTGACCTTATTGTCCACGTTATTGGTGTCGATGGCCGACTTGATGACGTGGACCAAGGAATCCACCAATCCTATGCAGTCTCTCATCTTCCTACGGGCCTCCAGTCCGCTGGAACTCACGTTTCTGTCGAGGAGAGGTGAACATTCCTACAGGTTTACTTTTATTGTTTTAAAGCGGAATTCATGACCTCCGAAATATCAGAATTTTTCTTTTCTGCATGGGGACCAGGGTTCCCTTCTTTTGTCGATTTTGTTTCCCCTTTGAATAAAAAAAGTGACAAAAGTGGGAATTGAACGTATAACCATCGGAGTATTGTACATGTGGCCTGCTGACTGAGCTATTACACTTTGCCAGTGCCCAAAATATTCAACTTCAAAAAAAAAAATTTGCTTTCTCTAGAGCTGATAAATAGATTGATGTTTGATGTACAATATATTAAGAAGTACAACCTGTTTTCATAGAAAAAGTAACTTTTCAAAGAGTAACAAAAATACATTTTCTCTTCTAAAAAGTAAAACTCTTTCAAAAAATAAAACTCTATTTTAAGGCCAAAAAAATGAATAAGTCGGTCTCTGGTCAGCGCGCGTGTCGATTTAAATCATGCGCGTCAATCTTTTCTTTTTTTTCTAAAATGTTCCACTGTAGCTCCAACAGCGCCCTCTATTGCCGCACCTCCTCAATTTTTTTTTACAAAAGAGCACCAAGGAATGGGAAATTGCACCAAGGCAAATGATCGAGAGCACCAAGGCAAATTATGGAGGACACCAATGTACATGAGGACACCAAAAAAGCAAAATAGTAACCCACCTTGTCTGTACAATCCAAGCTTGAAGAAAAAAAAAATAGAAAAAAAAAAAAAAAAGAAAAAAAAGACGCGTCCCCGCGTCTATTCCGGAACTTTGGTCTGACCAGAGACCGAATATTTTTTTTTTGGCCTAACATAATAAAAATTCTTCTCCCAACATGTCCCTTACCTTAAACACCCCGTGGTATTTCTGTACACCCCAGACCAGGCGTTATCGTTCGGGTAGTTCTCTGGATCTTCTTGGTTCCAGCCCGAATCCGGCACGATGATGTCGTTGACGAAGACCGAGAGGCCGTCGTCAATGATGGCTTTCTTGAGGGGCTGTTGGAAGAGAGATAAAATGACACTCTTAGCCATAACCCAATTAAATGCATGGGAGTGTGGCCTAGTGGTTAAGGTTCGCAACTCATGATCAGAGGGTCAGGGGTTCAAATCCAGCTGCTTGTCATACATTGTGTCCTTGGGCAACCCACTTCACCCCCACTTGCCTCTCTCCACCCAGGAGTATAAATGGGTACCGGCGTTAGCTGGGAGTAACCTGCGATGGACTGGCATGCCATCCATCGGGAATAGAAATATTCTCAGTTGTTTCATGCTAAGGAAACCGGAGATAAACGCCGGCCTGATGGGCCATATTGGCTCATGACAGACTTTACCCAACAGCTAAATGCAACAAATTACAACAGGTTAAAGTATGCGAAACCTTGTTGCATGGGGTTAGTTCTTAGTTAATGCTGAGACAAACAAAACAATCACTTTATAAGTGAATTCAAAATTCTTCTTTTCAAATACAGTCATCCAAAAAATTAAAATTTGATTATCTGATCTTAATATTTACCTCCGATGAAGACAAATTCCACAGGGTCCCCGTCACAAGCTCTTTGGTCTGAAAATAGGAAAATTAATGACAAGAGTAATTTAGACCATATTGTACTTATTTATTTAAACATCTTTTTTGGCGGGGGCAAAAGGAAGATTTTTTCGGTCTCAAGTGTAGATACATTATGGAAATGCAAAAATACCTCCAAATTTTTTAATTCTCTGCTATTAATCATTATTTCAGAACTATTTGTATAATTTTTTCCCATTTCTGTATCTCAAAATCTTTAAACTTTTAGTCACTGTTCTGCCCCAAACTGCCCTGTTTATCACTCCCTGTACCACCCAAAGCTGCCCTGCCTGTTATTCCCTGTACCGCCCCAAACCACCCTGCCTGTTACTCCCTGTACCGCCCCAAACCGCCCTGCCTGTTACTCCCTGTACTGCCCCAAACCACCCTGCCTGTTACTCCCTGTACCACTCCAAACCGCTCTGCTTGTTACTCCCTGTACTGCCCCAAACCACCCTGCCTGTTACTCCCTGTACCACCCCAAACCGCCCTGCCTGTTACTCCCTGTACCGCCCCAAACCACCCTGCCTGTTACTCCCTGTACTGCCCCAAACCACCCTGCCTGTTACTCCCTGTACTGCCCCAAACCACCCTGCCCGTTACTCCCTGTACTGCCCCAAACCACCCTGCCTGTTACTCCCTGTACTGCCCCAAACCACCCTGCCTGTTACTCCCTGTACTGCCCCGAACTGCCCTGCCTGTTACTCCCTGTACCACTCGAAACCGGCTAAGCACTCCACGGTTTTACAGATTCATCAGAGAAAAAATACAATACAATACAGTGTAATGCTCATGGGTTTAATAAAACCAGTAGTGTGCTTTTACTCTTACATCTGGGTCTCTGGTGGTCCGCAGCAGTCGGACCAGGGCCGGCACCCCGCCGGCGTTCTTGATGGCTCCTTTGTTCTCCTCGTTGGCCTTGCCGTAGGAGATGTTGCGCAGCGCCCCGCAGGCGCACTTGTGGATTTCTGGGGTGGGGTTGCCCAGGAGCTCCACCAGGATGGGGATGCCTCCAAGACTCCTGAGACGAAGAGGAAGACACAGGTAGAAATGAGTAATATCTATGCCTTTTCACACAATGGACTTGCGTTAATGTCGACACTTTTACTGGTTTACACATGGGCTGGCCGTAAATTTCGATTTTCTCGGATTTGAATCAAGTGAATCGACTACAACACTGATGCCGTCAATTGTACAAAGTCCAGATGGGTCATTCTATACATTTAGGGCTCAATGTGTGACTTTTTCCCGTCCCTGTTACCTTCGTACTTTGTAATTTGCCATTCAAGTATCATTAAGAATGACTTCAAATGATTTTTTGTATGTGTTGGGTAGGTAGTGTGCTATACATAATCACTCTTGGAGGACGACTGCATTTATAGATTTTATATCAGTTTCGGCCCCGAAATTGGGCCACCAGTATCATACAATCGAAATGAGCAATGCTCATAGTGATTTTTGACAAGGTATGCACATAGAGTTGGAAAATGTGGGATAGCTTTGCAGTGTGAGCGGTGGCAGTTTTTTTTTTTGAATATGGCAGCCAATATGCTTGTTACCGGATTAATTATATGTGGTAACAAGCTTGTTTTGGCTGCCACTTTTTTTTTTTTTTTTTTTTTTTTTTAAAGTGATAGCACCCAAAAAGTTGCCACTGCTGCAATGCTATCACATATTTTCCAACTACAGGGGTGCATACATTGTACCTTACCAAAAATCACAATGAGCATTATTCCCCTCATTTGATACTGACCAAACCCCCAGGCTGATGGCCTATAAGGAGTGCATCAGAATTATAAAATCATCGACGTCAGATGTAACAGGGACAGGGAAAAAAAGAGACGCCAATTTTACAGAATGACCCATGTATCCGATTGCAATATCTAGGCTCTGATCAGGACTATGTCTCACCTCGTCTTGTTCTTGATAGGGTCGTCCCCGTAGGTCAGATGCTGCAGGTAGCCCGCTGCGTTGGCCACGATGGCCGGATTGGTGTCACTCAGGTAGTCAATGATCTCCTGCAGGTCCGGTGTCCTCCACTGGGGGTCATCTGTGTAGATAAAGGTCACAGGTCAAAGTTCATGAGGTCAAGGGTCACACTCAGAATGGAATGCAACTTATCAAAGAAAAACAGTTCTCAGACAAAGAGAATATAGATTTTTTTTCCACATTTTTTGGGTCATCTGTAAATAAGAGGTCACTGGTCAAAGTTCATGAGGTCGAGGGTCACATTCAGAATGGGATGTAATTTATCAAATGAAAAACTGTTCTCAAACACAATATACATGTATATATTTTCCCCGTATTTTGTGGGTCATCTGTACACAAGAGGTCACAGGTCAAAGTTCATGAAGTCAAAGTTCACACTCAGAATGGAATGCAATTTATCAAATGAGAAACTGGTTTTTTTTTGCTCATCTGTAAATGAGGTCACAGGTCAAAATTCATGAGTTCAAGGGTCACACTCAGAACTGAAGATAAATTATCGTTTTTCAAACGAAATTTCTGATTTGAATTAGAATCTTCATTTTTCAAAATTGTTCATCCCACATGAAAACAAAACAAATACGAAAACAAATAAACAACTGGTACATTTTAGAAAGAACTACACAAGGCATGCTTCTGGTTAATATGAATATTCTAACATGCTCAATACAAACATGTAAATTATTCGAATCTTAATCTAAAGCTAAATAATCGTGCATATTTTTATTTAGTTTTTTTCCCCATCACAAGTCTACCAAATTATTTAAGGAGAGGGAATCGAAGTGAAAATAGATAATATTATTATTCAAAGAAAGTAATTAAGATATTTATCAATATTAATGCATGCCGTACATTAGGCCAAAAAAAAAATAGTCGGTCTCTCGTCAGACCGAAGTTCCGGAATTGATGCGGTGACGCGTTTTTTTTTTTTTTTGGTGGCTTTTTTTTTTTTTCAAGCTTGTATTGTACAGACAAGGTGGGTACTATTTTGCTTTTTTGTGTCCTCATTATACATTGGTGTCCTCCATAATTTGCCTTGGTGCCCTTTATCATATGCCTTGGTGCAATTTCCCAATTCCTTGGTGCTCCTTGGTACAAAAATTTGAGGAGGCGCAGCAATAGAGGGCGCTGTTGTAGCTTCCGTGTTAATTTGAAAAAAAAAAAAAAGGTTGACGCGCATGATTAAAATCGCCACGCGCGCTGACCAGAGACCGAGTATTATTTTTTTTTTGGCCTTAGTACACTTAGTACAGAAAGTACACATACACATAAATAAAATGTTACACAGTAGAAAGTCATGCACTAAAACCTCATACATGTCAATAACAGTTTTATCAACTTGCACAACCACAGATTAAAGGTGTACAATTAGAAAAATGTTTTCTAAAAACTTGCAATCTGATTGAAAACATGTACATGCAACATGGTTACTATACGACTTCATGCACTAATATGTGTGTACATGTACAATGTGCGTACATGTACATGTACTACAAATGAATTTTGGCTGCCTGGGCCCGTCTCAATTCATATCCGAGACGAGTTCTGGACAAGTTGCTGGCAGAATCATTCACTTTGTCCAAAAGAAGCTCTGCATTTGTCCC
Source organism: Patiria miniata (assembly GCF_015706575.1). NCBI lineage: Eukaryota > Metazoa > Echinodermata > Asteroidea > Valvatida > Asterinidae > Patiria > Patiria miniata. The sequence continues at coordinate 6,733,437 of NW_024037057.1, forward strand.
AGACATGTTCCGGGGAAAATTTTCATCAGCAAATGCTTGACTCATCAATACTGATAACTTCATTGCGGGAAGATTGCAGGGAAGTTGTTCAGAATCCTGCAACTTATACCCGATACAATGTCTGCAATTTGTCTGGAACTCGTCCCGGATATGAATCGATCTTATCAGAATTATGGTTTTTAACCCTAACCCTCCTCAATCCTCCAAAATCCTCCTGCCGGTTTTGGATGATTTTAGAGGATTGAGGATGAATGGCAAGGACGTATCCCTTTTTTTGTGTTGAGGATGCATTACGTCAAGCCAGTAGGCCATATCCTGCATTGGTTATGTTCAGCCATGCATAAATCAGCCCTGTTGTTTTCTCGTATTTCATCCACACTGCTTCTAAACGCGCCATTCACACTGCCTCAAACCACAGCAGTAATTGGCAGAGGATTTTGGAGGATTGAGGCAGTGGTCACCCTCCACAGACTCAATGCAAAAATAACGGATGATTTTGGAGGATTGAGGCTGAATCCAATTTTTTCTTGGTGGCAATTGAAGGATTTTGCAGGATTGAGGTTGCATCCTAGCCAGAGGGCCTAGGGGGTTAGGGTTAACGGACAATTTAATCCCCGTTCTCGTCATGTGTCATGCAATTTACGAGGCATGCAAATAAAACGCAGACTTGGAAGATATACCTTTCCCACTACCACTACCCATGGAGGATTTGCGCGGGATGGAATCCTGACTACGATGAACGTGGTGGGAGTGACGGTACCTGGACGGACCTGAGGGGGAGGGGGGATGTATGACAGTGTGTGTCCATGGGTGTGTGTACATGTTTGACGGGGTGTGGCATCACCAACGGGTGAAGAGATTCATTAGAAACGGAAGTCGAGATTTGAAAATGAAACAAATTAAAAATAGAGGAATACAATTTGTTCTTTGTTTTGTCGTCTTCATCGTCATTTTACCCAAAAAATTTCCCTCAAGAAAAAAATAATCTAAACCCTGCCTTCTATCCACGAAATTCATGTTGGTTTTAAATGTCACTAACTAGCTCGGTAAGTCTAATAACCTACCTGTAAAAGTGAATTTTAGTTTTCTTATAGGAACAGGGCCCGTTACTACACAATCGCCTTCTATAATAATTCCACAGAATTTGACCCAAACTTCCAATTTTTAACTATGCATGCCTTAATCGGATGCTCAGAACAATTGTGTTATTAAAACTTCTGTTAGGTCAACCACTGCACACTACAACAATCTTTTCTGAAAATGCAACATTCATAACATGACGAATCGTGTCTCGGTAAATGTTATGAATAAACAAATGGTTACTACAAACACAGGTGTTCACAAAATGGTTGCAAAACAGTTGTCTTAAACAATGTGAATTTCATGGATACATTATTATATCCAAAAACTTGGTTAAAACCAAGTGCTAGAAAATTGTTCTTTTTATAATGCCTGGTGTGGAGTCCTGACTCGATGATATATGATGAAGTACAGGTATCAACAACATGAAACGGGTACCCGACTACGGACTCTTTATGCATTTTGGGACACTGGATCGCAGTACAGCACGTAAAATTTTGTTCTAAATGAGCAGAAATTTATAGCGCTTTCATGCGAGCAGCAGATGTGTGGAGACAATGTGTTCACTGCTGCGGCAGTACTTTGGCAAGGAGTCCACAGGATTTTGAAACAATGGATGCGGCCGAAAAACAAGGGGAGGGGGAGGTTGGGTGCTAGACTTACCTTTGTCGTATTTGTCGTATTCCACCGTGTCCTGACTTCCGGTGCGGTCCATCGCCCCTAACGGCGCCATCTGTTCGTGGGCGGTGTCCGCGGTGATGTCATCGGGGTGGTGATTATCATACGGGTAGGACCCATCTGTGAGAGAAACCACGTGATTGGTTGATTTGGTATGTAACCAGTTGTCTGATTGGTTAGTACATATGTGTCGGTGGTTACCATGCATGCATGGTCAATCTATGAGGGAAACCAAGTGATTGGTTGATTTGGTATATAACCAGTTGTGTGATTGGTTAGTAGATGTGACGGTGGTTACCATGCATGCATTGTCAATTTATAAGAGAAACGCTGTGATTGGTTGATTAATATATAAGCACTCATGTGATTGGTTATTATGTTATTTTTGTTGGGTATTATATTATTTCAAAGTGGTGAGTTTTGGTTATTGTAAATGACACATCTTTAATTAAGAATGTTGGTTACCAAACCTTGTGATTGCCTAATTGCTTTATAAGCAGTTGTGTGATTGGTTAGTTAAGTGACCTTAAAAACGATGTCATTGGTTGACTGGTAACAAGAAGCCACCTGATTGGTTTAATAGTGAAAATGGATAGTCAATATGGTGGAATAATCTGATTGGTTAAATGGTACCCAGTGCTGGATTGGTCAGTTTAGGCATGCACCTATAAAAGAAGACACACGATTGGTTAGTTGGTGATTGGTTACAGTTGGTGCTGTTATAACAAATCCTTTCAAATCTCTCCGCTGGTTAGGCAAACATGTGACTGAATTGGGACTGTGCAGTGAGATTTATACATGTAATAGGGTGCAGTACCTCAGGTCTCTACATATCACATGTGTACTGAAGCAGCTATCTGCCATCTTTGTTCCCCCATGTGACATGTGTTACAGCACTGGCTTTGGGGGAAGCAAGATGGCGGAAAATGCTGCTTCAGTTGTGTCAAAGCGAATAGGCCACTCAGCGTGTAGTAACCAGTCAAGTTAGTTATGGGGGTCAGTGAAGCATGACACAGGATGACGGGTGCAGGGGTACATGTAGGTTCGAAGGTTAGTCAACAAAATGACCCAAAATAAACAAAGTAACGTGCAGTGACCAATTTTTTTACTAGAAGTTCGGAGAAACAAAAACTAAAAGATCCTCACTGTAGTGGCCCTCCTCGGGCGGCAGACGCGAGTCCCAGTCTTCGTGGGCCGGCAGAGGGTAACGGTCGTCGTACGGATCCGCGTAATTATTATACGTGTCTGCTAAGGACAGGAAGGGGGGCGGGGTCATAAAAAATAATGGGAGGTTTGGATAGTCAGATGGAAAAGAAAAAAGCAGATGAGACTTACCGGTACACACACACACACACAAAATGAAAAAAAAATGGCATGAAATTATGGCAAATTGTTGATATGATGGAATGAAAGATAGGGATTTTTTTTGGTGATAGTTGGCTAATGTTGGAAGAAATCAATTGCTATGAGCACTATGTTGCTACATGTAGTAGGTTGGATCAGAAAAAAAATATTGGGACAGTTTTCAAAAAAATACGATTTAAAGACAAATTCTTGTAATATTTTTTCTCCTTGAAAATGCACCTTTGTGTCCCATTTAACCTTACTTTTAATTTTCGGTTAGCTATTTCGGTGGCTTTTTGATTTTAAGCTAATGTAAATTTCCACATTCATGAGCAAACGTGTGATGTCATTTCAGGCAGAAACCTCAATGTTATTTCAGCACCAAAAAGTTGCCAGAATTTTGGATATTTCGCTGTCGTGATGTTTCATTTCTTGTGTGATTCGTCGTTGTTTCAGTACATGGCAGTAAGCCAATGAGCAAACTTTTCTCACAAATGTTTTCAATGAGCCAAATTTTGGGTTCACAATTTGAACAGAAACACCTGAACTGAACAGTGTCTTCCTGAAATGACATCACAGCAACAGCGCCCTCAGTTGTTCGGAAAAGCATGGAAAATGGTCAATGTTTAAAGAAGTGCCCTTTCCAATGAAAGCAACCAACCAAAAAAGGGATGTCAAATAGTTGTAATACATTTGAGAGGAGCAGAAGAAAGCTGCTCAAAATTTGTTCCCAAGGAAAATTCACTTCATGGGTCTTGCTGCTAGAAACTTGAGCACAGAATCGTTATTATAATACCAGAATCATATGGCTTAAGCGGGGCCGAAAGATTTGGCCCTGTGCCAAGTTTTACCTCTCGGCTCAACAGGTCGTTCATCGTAGCGGTCTCCGTACTGCGGCCGCGGAGAATCGTAAGCGTTCTGTGACCTCGGTGCGGTCCCGTAACGGTCGCTGCCCTCCACGGACGGCGCGTACATGTCACTGGGCGTGTCGTTGTAAGAGCGGTCGTACCGCTCCTGCCCCGGGTCGCCGCGGTAGCCCGGCCGGTCGCTGCCGTCAATAGAGGGCGTCTTGTTGTACTGTCTGTTGCCATCGTACTGGTCGCCGGGGTAGGGGGACTCGTTGCTTCCGCGGTAGTCGTCGGGGTGGGCGGGGTAGTCGGCCGGGCGGTCGTAGTTGCGGCCGTCGTAGGCCGGGGAGTCGCGGCCGTCCGGGGACTGGACGATACGGGTTTGGACCGTGTGCTTCGTAATGGTGACCTATGAACCAAAACAAATTTAAATGAAAACTGGGAATTTTTTTTTTTTTAACATACCGAGTACTGCACACTAATATACACAGTTGCAATCAATCGGAAGTCATCCCAAGTCAATCTAGGTGAGCGTCAAGACTAGCAGTCAGGTTGGTGCAGAGGTTACTTTCCTCGCCTTCCACCGGGTCCGGGTTCGATTCCTGCCCGGACCACATGTGGATTGGGTTTTCAGTCCCTGCCTAATTCCGTGGGTATTCCCCAGAATATACTTCTGGGTTTTTCCTCCCACCTCTAAATGTCTTCTCATTGTCTTCTCTCTACAGGTTTCATCAGGCTTGCGAGCTACAGTGCCTAGGGCGCTTTTGACGAATCCTTGCTTTCATTACCAGAAAAAAATATGAACACTGCCAATAACTGTGACTTGGGCATTATTCGTCACCTGTGACTATAAAACTTGCCAACTTGACTTGTCATGGACTCGACCAAGGCTTTTTTTGATTGACTTGTGATTGACTTGGGCTTGGCTTGCAATGGATTTATAAGTAACTTGAGCTTAGCAGCTGCATGAGATTATCAGGGGTGAGATTGGGAGAAAATGAAATATCCACAAAATAATCCATAGAGGATTTGAGGGTCGCCGAAGGCCCAGAGCAACGAAGGGTCTATGGAATATGCTTGTACAACTTTGCCTAAAGACATCCCCTAAAACCAATTTCTTTTATTCTATATACCTTGATAGGTAAAAACAGGCTTACAGAAAAACCTCTGCAATTCCAAAGGGATTCTTTTAAAAAACTCAGAAATCACGAAAATTCCCTTCAAAAAGTCTTGAAATCGGGAAAAATCCTGACAAAATATCCACAAATCAGGAAAAAAATCCTGACAAGAAAATCCTCAAATCAGGAAAAATCCTAACAAATCTCACCCCTGGATTATTTATTTGCTTACCTGTGTGGTCTTCTTGACTTGTTGCTTGGGTCCTGGGGATTCTGCGTGGCCGTTCACTGCCGGGCTGCCATAGTCTGTCACAACAGCAAAGAAATTATATCGTTCATTAAACTAAGTAGCGTCCATCATTTGTAATTAGTGCATTATGTTTGTTTGAACTGAAGCAACAAAAGTGCTCAAAATCTCAAGATGAACTTTCAGCTCAGAGAATGCTGTGATATTCCAAGAAAACAATATTCTAGGATCTCGATTTTCAAATCAAAAGTTGCTAAGTCACGTTTTGAGTTGGGCCTGAATTCAGCATCCGAGACACGTTTTCACTGAGCCGATTGCAGCTATGTGATGTCACGCACTGAACTGACGAATTATAGCAATTTGAAAACCACAGCTTCATGGTTATCCTTATCTGTGACTACAGTTATCATGGCAACTTTAGCTTTGCCACATCTAAAATCACATCAGCCAAAAAGTAAAGTTTGGAGCGTTACCATTGTAGCTCCTGTCCGGTCCGTTGCCGTAACCAGGGTAGTGCATGCTGTCTCCGGTATCCATGACTTTGTGTTCACGCAATGCGTCTCTGGAGAACCAAAAAATATATAAAAACAAAATTTAATACACAGACCAACAACTAACCAGGTGAATCTAATTGCATCCCACTGACACTTCGCAGTCAAGACATGTGAGACATCAGATGAATCCCGACAGAAAAGTTTTGGCAGAATCCTGAGTAATCCTAAACTGCTAGACGTCTCACGCGTAAATTGATGGGCAATATTCGAATGGACAAATAACGTGATGCAATCAAGCTAAATGAGTTATGTGTCGGCCCTTATCAAAATTTGGGTTTTTTTCCCCCACATTTTTGAATAGAGCTATCTTTCAGTTTATATTTGTTGAAAACCCCATGTGAATACGACCTTCCGTTCAGAAATTATGGGACTTAGAACACAGGCAGATCAGAAAGAAGAAAACAGAGAAATCAAACAGAGAAATCAACGATTCAAAATTGAAGTGTTTATTAAGCATCAATAAACATGCATTATTTCAGGTTATTGGATATTAACCTCTTAGCAAAAATGTCACATTTTACGTACTTTACTGTGAGTTTTCCCGGAAAAAAAATAGTTGACATGAAAGAGAACATGTGTAGCCTTCCGATTTTACCATTTTTTTTTTTTTTTTGACATTTCCACCCCTACTGACCTATTTTGGGCTGTATCTTAAAATCATAATTGCTGAAAAAGGATTCATTTAGCTTGATCGCATCATATATTTGAAACTCACAGCGTGTCACATGTAACTTACAGGGCAGAATCAATCAGATGAGAGTTGTTGTACGCCTTGCTGTCCACGCTACTCTCGCTCTCGAGGACGGACTCGTTGACTGCCGAACGGCGGAAGGAAAATGAGTCCTCAGTTTCACTGTATAAAGGGAACAAAATTGGAAAAAAACTTTAGATTACAGCTTAGAAATTGACCCACGTGTTCAGAACAATTGTGCTTATTCAGTCAAATTTGAGTAGACGGGCGGTTTCCATTTCCCCTTCTGAAATCCAGTCTTGGGAACTTTGGCGCTGGGGCCCGATAAATTCCCAGCATACCTCACGCTCATGCATTTGCTTGAATATTATTATTACTTATTTCTTTCTGGCAATTAAACCAAGGATTCCTCAAAAGCTGCCTAGGCACTGTAGCTGGCAAGCATGAAGAAACCTGTGGAGAGAAGACAATGAGAAGAAAGTACAGTTTTAGAGGTGGGAGGAAAACCCCAGGTGAACATTCTGAGGAAACCCACGGAATCAGGTAGGGACTGAAAACTCAGTCCACAAGTTGGCCATGGGGAGATTCGAACCCGGGTTACAGCGGTGGAAGGCGAGGAAAGAACCGCTACGCCAACCTGACTCCCCAAGAAAGCGCACAAGTGAGGTATGTTCAGGGCCTATGCGAAAGTCCCCCGATTTGATTTGGTTCATCTTGTGTATAGCTCCCTCACATGGCAGCAGCTCAACTGCGCTTGCCGAAGTCAGGACCGGCTCCATTATGATCAACAAAATCAAGACCCAGTCTGGGGCCAAGACTAACCTTATACTAGCGAAGGTCCCGGTCTCGGACTCCTGGCGGCTTCTCTCAAACTGGTTGAGCACGCTCTGTCGCTCCTTGTCCAACTCTCGGGTCAGTTTCTCAAACTTCTCTTCCTGGTCGATCAAATTCAAGAAAAATCAATTAAGAACCAAGTTCATTGACAACCAAATTATGAAACTCTACATTTAACCAAAACAGCTAAGTCCAAATCACAAAGCATTATGGGCTCCGTGAACAAGTACCCCCTCAACGGCAAGAAAAGGGAGAGTTGGGGGAAACCACTTGGAGAGACATTCGAACGCATCGCCGACACCTGACGCTCACATGAAGACGCTATGGCTTTTTGCACATTCAGAATAAAATAAGTCGTGAGTACTTAGCGCTAAACCTGCGCAAACTAGTACGTATACAAGGTGTGTCCCGTCCATGGGACTCTGGAAAGTGGTAAATAGCGCCCTCTCTTGTTCGTGCACGGAGCCCATAGGCTTTTCCCGACAGGTACACCAAACCAGACAACAATTTTACAACATAACACAACGTGGAGCATTTCCCTGCTAAACTCATTGCTGAATAAAATCATTCAGTGTGTGAATTCAGTATATAAAGTGAGTAATGCACATGCTGAATTGTGCTACTGGGGTACTACGGTACCTTCCAAAAAACCAAATTTTCAAAATAATCTGCAAATGAAACGTCTATTAAATCTTGTTAGAACTGCAATACTAACCGGATTAGTAGGGTAGCATTGGTTTTAAAGCATTTATTAAATTTGAATGTTAATTGAAACAAGTTGTCATGTCTTACGTGTCATCCACAGAAATGCCCATCAAACCCAGAAAAGAAGGTTTGTAGATTTTAAAGAATATGTAGACATGAGCATGTATGTATGAACTACATGTACCGGTACAGTAGTTTCTAGACCAACTACATGTAAACATTGAATCAGGACTTGAAAACTGATCTCTTTGAGGTGAATGCTTAGTAAGAATGTGACTTTGTGTTCAATTTTGTAAATGCTTAGCAAATTTTATAAATACGGTTTATGTTTAAACGTTTAGCCGTTTCACAAATGTTGACACCTACCCGTACATGTACCCATTACAATATGTATGTCATTCAAAAAGTAAAAACATAAAGGGAATGTACAACATTTGCTTTTGCTTCAATTTTCAGAAATAAATGGATTGGAGGATTAGTATGTTATAGCAAAAATGGTTAAACTGACTAGTTTCATGTTTTGGGCTTGTACATGTACATGTAGATGCTGGAAAAACCAAGAAAACCTATCATGTTCTTGTAGTCTGGTTCCCTCACCCCACTTAAGATGAAACGAAGCAATTAATACACTTTGGGGAATTGTAAGGTCAGAGAATCAGTCTAGCAGGCTTGTACATGTACCCCTTCACAGGTGTGTGATCAATTGCAAAGAAAAGTCAGAATAACTAAATATGAAAAATTATGAACAGTTTTTGAAAAAAGCCAGTTTTCTCCAACGCTGGTCGGCCGACCAGCGTTGGAAAAATACAGTTTTTCTTGAAAATGTCAGCCCACCAGGAGCCACGATTTTAAAGGATGCTTTAGACTGTCAGTCCCTAACAATTCAGTAAGGTATTTCGTGATAATTTGATCATTTCGTTTTTTGATGTTTGCAAATGTTGTATTTTCCCTTTAACTACCGGTACATGTACCCCAAATGTAATCACTGCAGTGCTTCCAATGTTTGTTTAACTCAAAAGGAAGACAGCTTGAAGGCACATGTACATGTAGATTCCGTTTTAAAGTTCGGGTTTCGTTTCAATGTTTTGGAAAATTTGTAAACAGATTTAGAATTTTTTTCAAGTAAACGTTTCAGTGTTTACCTAAACGTCCTTCATATTTCAATCACTCCTACCCGTACTGGATTACTGTGTCCATGTATTTATCATGCATAAGTGGTTTCAGTTCATCTTATTATGCAACGGATTTGCACAATATTGGATTACATTCCAACCAAATTTGTTGTTAATGTGAGTCAATTTTAAAGGGATTACGGTTTAATGCAGCGTGGGCACTAGCCTGCGCAAAAGTTTCAATGCTCGCAAATAAAAATGTCAGCTCAATTTCGGATGCGTGAGCGCAAATGATTCAACAAAGTTTTAGTGCCAAACTATTTCCGAAAATGTTTATGCAACTGCTGCGCATGAAATTTAATTATTTAAGAACAAAAAAAATGGAGTAAATGTGATGAAATTATTAAGCATAGAGCACGGTTGCAGCATCGGGGTAAGACGCCAAATAAACTACGGGTACTCAGTGCAACAATGTACTATTTATAAACTACATGTTTATGTACATGTTTGAAAAGCATCTACATGTAAACATCGTTACAAATGTTATAAATGCCGCAAAAATTACGTAAGCAGCGTAAATGTCTCACATTTTGATTAAAAATTATTAATTGATAAAACAAAACAGGAAAAATCCAGTGCTTTTCATGTGAAAACAGTAAAAAAAAAAATCAAAATAAACAAGTTAGTAAACAAAGGTTGTATGTAAGTATTCTTTCATATCTTTTATTAACAAATGCTACTTACAGTACATACATGTACATGTTAACAAAAATTAGGTGTACCAGTATCTGTCATCGACAAAATAACAATAATCCAAGCGAAAACAGAATGTACATGTAACTGAATTTTAACTGCATCAGAGTGTCTTTGAAAGTTTGAGTTTGAATGTTGCATGTACAATGTACATGTACATGTATGTACCGGTATTATTGTTAAATTAGATTGAGAAAATGGGGGGAAACAATGTGCAGGCGGGCATTAAAGAAAGCATGTAGCATGAAAATACCGTAGTGGCATGCAAATTACAGCTTACCGTACATGTGCATGTGCATACAATGTACATGTAAGGGTAGTAATGTCAAAAAGGCTGACAGATACCCTGACGCATACCCACCCACAAACAGAATAAAAAAGACCACCGATTACAAAACAAAATGAAACTTTTAAAACAGAAATAAACTAAACGAACACCATACAAAAAAAATACTAACAAAAATGGGTGTGAGATATGCTACAGCTCTTGTGGTTAACTTGCACCAAAGGGTTAAAACTGAATTAAAAATGGCAGCCCTTATAAACTTATAGACAACTTACCACTTATATTTAACCTGATGTAATGTCAATCTAAAAATCCTGAAACAATGACACAGAACGAAAATGAATAAAACATCCAACGCACTTCAGACAGATATGCAAATGATAACAAATGGATTAAATAAGGTCAAATCTGATTGGCTAATGATTCTCCATATCAGAATCTGATTGGCTAAGGATTCTCCATGTCAGAATCTGATTGGCTAACGATTCTCCATGTCAGAATCTGATTGGCTAATGATTCTCCATGTCAGAATCTGATTGGCTAACGATTCTCCATGTCAGAATCTGATTGGCTAACGATTCTCAAAGTCAGAATCTGATTGGCTGATAATCAACAATGCTCACAATCCAACTTGTTTGGGAAAAAAAAACAATTCAAAGGTAATTGGCCAATATTAAAAACTTTGACCCTTCAAATCCTGCCATGTGATTGGTCGAATGTTTCAAATCTTCAAATAATCTGACCTGCTGTTGGACGGTTTTCAGGATGTGGGAGGGGGTGTCGGGCTCTGCGTGGAGGTCTCGCTGGGCCTGGTTGATGGCACTTCTCAGTGCTAGCTCCTGCCCATTGTCTCTCTCCGGCATTCTAACAAGGGACATCAAACGAGCATCAAACTATCCACTGGCGCAATTATCTGGAAGAAAAAAAAAAAGGAAATTTGTTTGGGTAATTAGCATTTTGGGGAGTGTGTGGCCTAGTGGTTAGGGTTCGTGACTCATGATCAGAGGGTCCGGGGTTCGAGTCCAGCCGCTGGTCATATATTGTGTCCTTGGGCAAGGCACTGCACCCCCACTTGCCCCTCTCCACCCAGGAGTATAAATGGGTACCAGCATTAGCTGGGGAGTAACCTGCGATGCACTTGCATCCCATCCAGGGGGAGCAGAAATATTCTCAGTCGTTTCATGCTACCGAAACCGGAGATAAACGCCGGCCTGATGAGCCACGTTGGCTCGGGACAGACTTTACTTTTTACTTAATTAGCATTTTGAGGTAAATGACACGAGAATAGAACCTGAATTTTATAGCACAACTTTTAACTCGAACCCCTAGGCCTTTTTGCTAGGATGAACCCTCAATCCTGCAAATTCCTCCAACTGCCTCTACCGGTATGTAATAATTAGATACAGCCTCAATCTTTCAAAATCCTCTGTTATTTCTTGAATTCATTCATACATGTGTAGGAGGGGTGACCACTGCATTAATCCTGCAAAATCCTCCAGCAATCACTGTTGATATGTTAAGGCAGTGCCGATGATATCCACGAGTACCGGTAGTGTGGATGATTTCAAGTACATTGTATTTTTTAGGCCTTAATGTATGCAGGGCGAAGCATAAACAACTCTTATTTTTATCAAGGCTCCAAACTTTTGTACGTATTTTTTTGTTTAATACATGTATTCCATTAACTTTTCAATTACAATGAACAGTGGAACGCCGCTAGTATAATGAACATTGTTGGATCCACAGAAAGTGTTCGTAATAACGATCGTTCGGTATAGCGATTTTTAACCGCCGGTACCCTCTTTTGACCAATAGTGAACTGGCATTTCTCACGAGTGGTTTTCTCTTCTATTCCTTGGGGAAATAATAGCCATCTATCGCTCTTCAACAATCAAACGCGATGTAACTATGGGTCGTTTGATGTTCGGGAATTAAAAGTGGCCCAAATAGTGTTTAATGTACAACTGGTAAATGTTTTTGTTAATCTGTTGACTTTTTTCAACAACAATGTTTGGTGCATTCTGTACATTAACCCTAACCATCCCAAATCCTCCAAAATCCTTTTTGCAAATTGGAGAGATTTGCAGGATTGAGGTTACATGGCAAAAGTGCGTTGCTGATTTTGGAGGACCTTGTGTTGTTTATGCTCAGCCATGCATAAATTGAGTCCTTGATTAAGCTTGAAATCCTCCGTACTGCTCCAGGATGTCACAAGCCTCAACATATTGACAGACATAGCCGGAGGATTTTGCAGGAGTGAGGCAGTGGTCATCCCTCCAAGAACCACATTCAAGAAATAATGGAGGAATTTGCAGGATTGAGGCTATATGCTAGTTTTCCATGAGGCCAATGGGAGGATTTTGCAGGATTGAGGTTCCATCTTAGCAAAAATACCTAGGGAGTTAGGGTTAAAACCGGGAGCCAAGGATGATGTTCGGTTTAGCCAAATGTTCGGTATAGCGGCGTTCCACTGTATTGAGAAATTTCACTGATGAATTTACCGTTTTACATTGCACATGTACTGTAGGCTAGTAAAAAATGGGACATGTAAATTATACATGTACGTGTACATGACAGTTTTAAACACTACCTGTACCATAGGGCCATAATATTCCCAGTAGGGGAAGGACAAGTTCACGTCATCAGAGCAGCTAAACACTGCACAATATGACCCAGACATTGGTTTACATTTTTCACATAGTTGGCGCTCTTTAGCTCTAGGACCGTGTATATAATATAATGGAGATAAAGTAGTTGAGGGGGGGGGGGGGGGGGGAAATCGGAGGCCGGTGTTATTTCGGAATCAAATGGAACCAGATTGGGGCCAGGATTGGATAACTGGTTTGCGGTTGGTCGTCCCCGGGAGGTCATGACTAGACAACGTTAAAGGGACACTCGCGACCAACAATAAGACAATTAGGAACTAACCCACCTCGCTCCTCCAAAATCCTCCTGGCGGTTTTGGAGGATTCTAGAGGATTGAGGATGAATGGTGATTGAAGCACATGAGGATTTTGGAGGATTGAGGATGAATGGTGATTGAAGCACATGAGGATTTTGGAGGATTGAGGATGAATGGTGATTGAAGCACAAGAGGATTTTGGAGGATTGAGGATGAATGCATTTTGAGGCAGGACCGTGTGACGATTTTGAAGGATTTGGCGTTGGTTATCCTTCATTTAAACACGAGTGCAAAATTTTGGGATGAGGAGGATTTTGGAGGATTGAGGATGAATGCATTTTGAGGCAGGACTGTCTGACAATTTTGCAAAATTTAGGCGGAGTTGCAAAATTTTGCAAAATTTTGGAGGATTTTGGAGGACTGAGGATGGTTGTAAGCAACAAGGGCCTAGGGGGTTAGGGTTAAAGGGACACTCGTGACCAACAATAAGACAATTAGAAAAATTAAAGGGAATATACATCATTTGCTTTTGTTGTAATTTTCAGAAATGGATGGAATGGGGGGTTGGAAATATATAGCAAATATAGTTACACTGACTTTTTTGAGGTTTTGGGTTTGAAAATGCTATAAAAACCAAGAAAAACAATCATTTTCCTGTAGTCTGGTTCCCTGACTCCATTATAAGAAGAAACAGAGCAGTTTACATACATTGGGGAATTGTAAGGTCAGGGAACCAGTCTAGCTGGCTTGTACCCGTTCATAGGTGTGTAATCGATTGCAAACAAGTGCGATGGTCAATTGGGGCCAGTATTTGAAAAAAAGCCAGTTTTTTTCAACGCTGGTCGGCCGACCAGCGTTGGAAATTGATACAAAAATACCACTTTTCTTGAAAATGACAGTATACCAGGTGCCATGATTTTACAGGATGCTTTACACTGTCATTCACTAACAGTCCAGCAAGGTATTTCAAAATGATTTGGTAGTTTTATTTTTTGATGTTTGCAAATGTTGTATTTTCCCTTTAGAGGGGTCCCACTCCAATAACATGATTTTAGTATTAAGATTTTAGTATCAAGAAGTTTGGGCATCAGAAGCAATATCTTGCCTGATACCCTGCCTTGTCACAGTGTTTTTTTTTTTAAATCCTCAAATAACATGGTACACGTTCCGTAAGAATAAACAGAATAATCAAAACAGCGAGAGATTTAGGATGATGTCAAACACAATCGTCAGCAATGCTTCTCATTGAACCCACACACAGGCATGCAACTGGGAACTTAGGAAAACGATGAAATTCCAAACCACACAAGACTTCGTACAATGTTTTTTAGTTTGTAATGGCATTCATGAGAAGTAAAAATAAGCGGGGAAATCAGCGGATCCGAGGAAAACTTGCATGCCTTCATACCGTACCATCAGCCCAAAGCTTCTTGTCAAATGATCCGGGCCGGATGAAAAAATCAGGACATTCACAGTTTGTCCACAGAAAAAAAAAACTACACATGACAAGGACACTTTCAAAGACCTTTGAATTGAATAGTGTTAAAAACAGGTGTTCCACACACAGTGAGTGAGACATTTAATAATTCAGTGCAATGGACCGAAATGTTTCGCCAATTAATGAATGGCATATAATTTATTACTGCCATGCATTCAGAAACACAGCTGCTCTAATTTGTCATTTTTTTGAGAGGATTAAGGACCTTTTCTTGTTAATGCAATTTGGGAGGTGAAGAGGCAATTTTTTTTTGTTACAGATGGCGTGAGGATATTGTATCTTGTCGATGGAGAAACAAAAATCGTGTGGCGCATGGCGACTTCAATTGTGGTGTGCGTTTACGGGTTGTACGGGAACAGGGCACCCTACTGAGGTAAAACATGGATACCTGAGTACCCGTAATTTAAGAAACCAAACCCCAAATTTCAAATCCCGGAAGTTGTCTGTTTTTGGGCTTTATAATTTAAGCTTTACGGTGTAAACTGCAACTTTCACGAACGTCATCTGTACTCGGTGAGCTATTTCCTTTGTATTACATCGCAAAATGCTACACAAATTGTATCGGTTGCTACTCATAAATCATCATTTGCTACTCAACTTTCACGACTGTCATCTGTGCTCAGTGAACCATTTCCCTCGTATCGCATCGCAAAATGCTACACAAATTGTATCGGTTGCTACTCATAATCATCATTTGCTACTCAACTTTCACGACTGTCATCTGTGCTCAGTGAACCATTTCCCTCGTATCGCATCGCAAAATGCTACACAAATTGTATCGGTTGCTACTCATAAATCATCATTTGCTACTCAACTTTCACGAGTGTCATCTGTGCTCAGTGAACCATTTCCCTCGTATCGCATCGCAAAATGCTACACAAATTGTATCGGTTGCTACTCATAAATCATCATTTGCTACTCAACTTCCACGAGTGTCATCTGTACTCAGTGAACCATTTCCCTCGTATCGCATCGCAAAATGCTACACAAATTGTATCGGTTGCTACTCATAAATCATCATTTGCTACTCAACTTTCACGAGTGTCATCTGTGCTCAGTGAACCATTTCACTCGTATCGCATCGCAAAACGCTACACAAAATGTATCGGTTGCTACTCATAAATCATCATTTGCTACTCAACTTTCACGAGTGTCATCTGTACTCAGTGAACCATTTCCCTCGTATCGCATCGCAAAATGCTACACAAATTGTATCGGTTGCTACAGTACTCATAAATCATCATTTGCTACTCAACTTTCACGAGTGTCATCTGTACTCAGTGAACCATTTCCCTCGTATCGCATCGCAAAATGCTACACAAATTGTATCGGTTGCTACTCATAAATCATCATTTGCTACTCAACTTTCACGAGTGTCATCTGTGCTCAGTGAACCATTTCCCTTGTATCGCATCGCAAAACGCTACACAAAATGTATCGGTTGCTACTCATAAATCATCATTTGTTACTCAACTTTCACGAGCATCATCTGTGCTCAGTGAACCATTTCCCTTGTATCGCATCGCAAAATGCTAAACAAATTGTATCGGTTGCTACTCGCAAATCACCATTTGCTACTCAACTTTCACGAGCGTCATCTGTGCTCAGTGAACCATTTCCCTTGTATCGCATCGCAAAATACTACACAAATTATATCGGTTGCTACTCAACTTTCACGAGTGTCATCTGTGCTCAGTGAACCATTTCCCTCGTATCGCATCGCAAAATGCTACACACAATGTATCAGTTGCTACTTAAAAATCATCAATTGTTACTCAACTTTCACGAGCGTCATCTGTACTCAGTGAGCCATTTCCCTCGTATCGCATCGCAAAATGCTACACAAATTGTATCAGTTGCTACTCAAAACTCATCATTTGCTACTCAATATTAGCATTCAGTGTGCACAAAACATGTTCAGTTTAACTATTTTGCTATGCAAACTTGCTGCATGAAATCGTTCCCTGTCTGTACTGCGTTACATGTAAAATGCACGTAGATGTAAAATCTGTTTTGGTTTTCCATGTACAGGTACATGTACATGTGTGTACATGTGTAGCCTGGTTTTCATTTTGAAAAGTCCCCACAAATGGCATTCAAAACTTTTCTTTATCACTGTTCGAGAACTTACTAATCTTAGTAATTTATAAAGTTGGTTAGGCCAAATAAAAAAAAAATATGTTTAGCATCAACGCCCGCTTCCTTTTTGGAGGCCGCCTCCTTTTTTCCCCTTTTTTTTGAAACATAAAAAAAAGATACATTTTAAACAGTGACATCATTCTTGCCTCTTTGTCTGTAGCATCTAGCCCATATAAAGCTGGTATGTCATTCCTGAGTCCAAGTGGCGGCCATTTAAAAAAATAGCTGGCAGCTATCTTGAAAAATACCCCAGTCGGGCGGCCATTTTGGAAGGGGGAAAAAAAAAAAAAGCCTCCTCCTTCCTTTTTTTCAAAAAGCAGGACGCTAAACATGTTTTGTTTTTACTTGGCCTTACGGGTACCTGATGCCGTAATCTGCGGTCGGGTACTCGGGTACCCAGTTCCGATGCACAGCCCTAAAACTGATTATAAATGCTCCACAAGGGCTCAGGTACCATACCACCATAATCAGACTTTCGGATGACGAGTTTGGGTGTTGAGTTTACCGTATGGTGTTGGATTTTGCAAGAGTGAGGAAGGTTCCTAGTACATCACTGAAGGAGTTGGGGAATAAACAGGGGAAAAACAAAGCAGTAAACAGTACACAAATATGTAAATTTTAAAAGGAAAAACGGCGGAATGCAGACAAAGACTACAACCGAGCATTGAGGACAGTGCATACGAAAACACGGCAAGGAAAGGCAAAATCCAGACGTTAAGTATCCACCAGTCTGTTGCCACGGGCAACTGCATCTTTGGCAAACGATGATAAGTCAAGCCTCACCGTTCGTCGCTAACTGCTCCGCGAAATCGCTGGGGGGCCCACCCAGTTGCTGAGTCATATTCCCATTAATCAATAGATATCACTGATCCCTGGAGACTCCCCTCGGATTATCCATCTGACGGGGCCATGACTGACTCAATCCATATTATACACACGCATGCATGAGAGACTCAGCTGGAGAAACTCAATATTTTCGTCCATTTTACGGGGCCACGATTCACTGTGTAAGAGGGTCAAGTTGGGATACTCCCCTCTTGTCCATATTGCAGGGCCATGACTCATTTATTCTAATGATAATGGTTCTGAATCTCGCTGACATCCATAATGAAGGGCCCTTTGAGTGCACCTACATGTACATGTGTGTAAATATGCTGGCAGTCAACAAATGTGATGCGATCAAGCTACACGTAAATGAGTCGTTTGTCAGGAACTTTCACTTGGAGATTCAGGCCAAAATAGGGCCACTTCATCACATCTCCTGGTGTTCCAACTTCCATAATTTTTTAACTAAAGATGGTACCAGCATGCAGTTTTCACAGCAGTTATGCTGAGATTGTGCTCTTTTCAAATCTATAAAAAAAAATTGACCAGGGTCGACCAACGACTCATTTAGCTTGATTACATCACAAACGTGTTGATTTACATGTAAAATGCAAAGTACAGTAGTGATGAAATGCCAATGAAACAAAAGAATTTGTTAGGGCTGTCCCGAATATTCGATCATCGAAAAGAGAAAACTGCACGTGCGCACTTCACTATTGTGTCATCTTAATTGAAAAGTTGCAGTTTTATTGTCAGATGATACTTTTTATCAACGGTAACTTTCTTGTCGACACCTATTACTAGTCCCATTCTTTTAGCTGAGTAAATTCCCCAGTACAATGTTCAGTACTTACCGGTACATGTACTGCAAATGTAAACGCTCCAGTGGCACATTACATTGTAATTGCCATCTTTACATGCAAATTTATATGCAAATTTTAACCAGCGAGGAAGGCAGTTGATCGGCAAGTTTCGAATATTTGAATATTTGGTCAAGTGCAGTTTTGAATAATTGAATATTAAATTATTCCAAAACGAACGGCCCTAGAATTTGTTGCATTTTCCTGCTTCCGCCTTTTCATGTAAAAAACACCCGAAAAACCCACACTTCCAATTTTACTTAGATCAGCTTTGTTTATCGCGAACACAAAAAGAGCACAGACTGAACGTATCAGTTGCAGGCCGACCAAAAAAAAAAACGACGAAGATTCAACAATGAATGAGCCCCCTCCAGCTGCCTCTTTGTTATGTTGGCTTGTTGCTGTGGCAACCGCATCAATCATTAGACAAGGATGGGGGGACGAGACGGCAATCGTTGTCAGAGCGATGGATGATAAGTGCTTGCAATGCTTTGCTTGATCTTGATTGGAGATTGCGACGAGTGTGGAATTTCAAGTGCTCTCATCCCGTACCAAAAAAAAAAAGGGAAAAATTCAAGCTGCTCTATTTTTATCATGGATCGTTATCAAAAAACGGTATTCATGAGAGATCGGCATGTACAAAACTGTACAGTCAGTTGTCATACCAGTTGAAAAAAAAAGACAAAAATACCACTTTTCTTGAACTCAACTTCTGCAGCATAAAACTAAGAAATTCACGGAAACAAATTTCTCCAACTGCACACATGAAGTTCCAAATTAAATGCTTGATTTATTTGGAAACTTTTCCAACTCAAGTTAGCCAACCAAAACTGCCCCACATTGTGCACTGATTTATGATGCGGTAACTGCAAACTTGTGCAACGTCACAATGGGGAGCATTCAACAAGCTAGCATTCATTTTTTTTAATGGAGTCATAAAGTGTTGACATGAGAATGGTTCCACTGTAGTGAGTGTTGTCTGATGGTCATCAATCACACATAATTACCCATTTTTGGGGACCTACAAATCTACATTGTGTATACAGGCATCAAGTGTCCATGCTTGTTGTTAAGAAAAACAACTTCAGACTGAAACACCCCAAAATAGGGTGGTTTTTTTCAATCCTTAAAATTTTGAGGATTCTTCCTTAATTTAAACGACTTCAGAAAAATGACATTAGAGGAAGGTAATTTGTTCCAGTCTCTAGAGTGATCCAAAAGAAAATAGAGTTTAGGCATAAACTTTTCAGACGCAGATTTCTTGCCACAGGGTTTTATTTTCAGCGCCGTTTTCAAAATGTACCGGTGTCATATAAAATCGGACTCGTATGAAAATCAGACTCTTTTTCCCTTTTATTGGGTAAACCCTCTCACGTGACCGTTCCCTCTCCTAATTATCTATGCATGAGCATGCGCAATACCACCAATGAGTCCGTATTTCATAAAACCTAAATTCATGCTACACCGGTACCACAAAGATGCTGTAGTGTAGTGTAGAAATATCTTATCTCCCTATTCTGAGAAATCTACTTCTGAACAAGTGTAAACTTTTTTCTGGACCACTCTGTAGTTCTTGAGAATTATTTTTTTTTTAATACATTCATGTCTTTCAGGTTACATGAACCAGTACGTAACTGGTACATCATTTTGATTCCCTTTTTATATCGAAAGTTAAAGCTACATGTAGGCCTTTAGTCCATCATTTGCAGCTATCTGAAAAGTAGCTGGTGTAATTATTGTTGAAAAACATACTTGGTTGAAAGATAGTAAGGGGACTAAACTCCCTGTGAAATTATTCTTTCTGGCAAGCTGTCATTTTGAAGTAATCAACGAAAGAAGGCCTTTCCAACGGTGCTTCTTAAGACGCACCGTGGGAAAATTTAAATTAGTAGTTCGTTTTGTTATTCGGCGAAGCACGCGCAAGCATTGGCACGACGCACACGCACCCCCGGTTGCTATAATTTGTCAGATCAGAGCGCGACATCACGTAGCTGCATTCGGCTCAGTGAGAACGTGTCTCGGACGCTGAATTTAGGCGCAATTCAAAACATGATTCAGCAACATTTGATTTGAAATTGAGATCCTAGAATGCTGTTTTTCTCAGAATATACAGCTGAAGCTGAGCTGAAACTTTATCAGGTTAGTTGTTCAGTACCCTTCTTTAGATTTTGAGCACTTTTGTTGCTTCAAACAAACAAAATGCACAAATTACAAATGATGGATTATCTTTAAAAGACAAGTTGAAAAGAGCCTTTTCTACATGTAAATTATAGTGTCAAATGTCATAGGTATAAATAGTCAATGTACGGTACATATTATGTACAATGTACATGTATTACTGTGTACATACATGACAACCCTTCACAATTCAAACAGCCATCACTAATCTCATCAAATCCCCTAATAAGATTATCCCAGACAAGCAACAACTTTCTCTGACAATAAAAGACATCCTCATTTGCATCACAAGAACCTGTAGTAACGCTCCATTCAATGGCTGTTACTTCCATGCACACTCCTCCCCCTGGAATTTGATTGTCATCATTGTTCACCTGAATGGGATGACAGTTGTTTGTCTGGAGGGCGCGAGAGGTCAGACTGGGACAGGTCAATAATGAAATAAAAAAGGCGGCCACAAGGGTTTTTTTTATTGCAATTTCCAATTGACGTTCAGTTGGAAAGGATTTGAAATCATGTACAAATATTTTTCAAAATGAGTTCTCATTGTTGGTGCTTTTCCGCTGTCCCATATTTTGTTAAAGCAAAATTGTGATGACTCACCAGCTAATAATACTAGGGAAAGTACGGCATGTGTATACTGTTTAGAAGCAAGAAGTCCGTGAACTGTATGGCTTTTTTAAATGAATGGCTGATGATCCATTTTATGATTGGGGGGGGGGGGGGGTGGTGGGGGGAGCGCACGGGGTAACAAGTTCAGGGGCAATCTAGCAGACTGTAGCGCTTAGCTTTTCAACTCTAGATTCCTCTATTGGGATTTTGCTTTTGACGTGATGTTTACCAAAATTCAGGTCTCCGCAGCTTGGCCACATTTCAATGGCTGTTTACCCTCAAATTCTTTGCCAGTGATCATTATATTGTGCTAAAAGGGTTACATTACAAATTGTGCATGTAGCTCCAATTCTGAGCTACAGTACCAGGGGCCAATTTCATAGAGCTGCCTAAGCACAAAATTTGCTTAAGCACAAAAACGTCTTGCTTAATAAAATCAGGTTACCGGCCAAAATCTATGCGATTGTTATTATAAGTAAACAACAGCTAAATACCAGTCAGAAGCAATGTACGTACATCACATGGAGTTTTGGCCGGTAACTTAATTTTACTAAGCAATGTTTTTTCGTGCTTAAGCAAATTTTTCTGCTTAAGCAGCTCTATGAAATTGGGCCCTGCAGTAACCTTGTAAAATGGAAGCATGCACAGTATGCACCAGTAGTAAGGATTCTTCATCCACTGACGTACATTGTGTGTGTTTGCTACTTTGCTTACGCCAAACTTCTCTACTAACACCTGTAACGTACCAAACGCTTACAGTTAACAGCAATTGTTTTGCAAATGCTACATGTAGTGACAGAATTTCTGTCCTGCCCTTGCTTGCTGAGAAAATATTCTCTTTTCTTACAAGTTTCTGCGTGTCATCACCTTGAACTACAGCCAACAAATAAACAGAAGATTCATACATCGTACATGTGTAAGTGTACAGTACATGTACTGGTATTACATGTATGTACACCTATCTGTAACAAGGGGCGGCCAGGCAGTCAACATGAAAGCGCACACGACGGCAAATTCCTGCGCGAAACGCCGTCACGAAAAATCGACGAAACGGATTGCCGGCCCGTACAGGAAAATCAGGACGACCCGAAGTGTCCGACCCGGCGGACGACACCCTCCGCATTTTTCCACGGACGTGGAGCGATTTTGGCGCCGCGGGAGCCCGCGGTCTCGGATCCTTTCATGAGCAAATATCGTCCCGGAGGCCGAGTTAAACTCTCTCTTATATAGATACTCGCCACTTGACAGGTTACTGGAACAGCACCAGGCTCGACCTCCAGATCTAGAATCATGCACACATGTAGAAGTTCTACATGCACAATGATGAACATAAGTACATGTATCCAAACCAAATGAAAATTTATACTTAAAACCTTGGTGTCTTTAAGTAGGCCTACCGTAGGATTTGGTGTTCTTTACGCAGAAGACAGCACTCCATGCACATGTTGTGCCAGAAATCTCAAAATCAGGGGCTTAACATTTCATCAGCCAAAGCTGGAGATGGTCCAAGATTTGAAAACACTCTCCACCTATCATCTCCATCGTGTCAAAGGTCAAGCTCACCAGATCCACCAACCAACCTCCCCCACCTCAACAATCATGACAACCCGGACAGATCTCTACAACAAGTTCCCACAGTTCCCCCCAAAACTCCCCAAGTTGAAAGTAAAAACACCCACGCTCCGATGTTACCCCTCAGTCCCGCCAACTTTGACCCAACCTTGTCAAAAAGATTGCGCCCCACGTTTACGATTCTTACTTGGTAAGTCCTCAGCTTCTTAACAAGCTAGGCAGGGTGGATGGCCTACTGACATTTCACAAATTGGCAGGTCTTAATGGAGACATACTCAGTCAACCAGGGTGAAAAACTAGCTATAGTCCAACCATGGAGGAACAAGGAGTGGTCCAATAGCTCCATGGTCCAACACAAGGTTCCAAAAAAAAATTTCCAGTATTTTTGGTTGTTGAAAATTCACCATAACCGGGTACATACAGAATTTCAGTGGAGTTATAATTTCAAATTCTGAATTCCTTGACTAATTTTGTGGTATTATCTGACAATTTCTCTAAATTTCTAATTTTTTTTAAAACAATTTTTAAGAACTAAAAATTTGGATTTCTGAGGAGAAAAGTCACACTATAAAATGTGCGTTGCCAACTGGAGGCCTCAACTTTTTACAAATCAAGATGTTTCTTGTTGACAGTTTTGTGCCAAACCTTGATCTCATCTCCATCTAATCTGTAAGAAGGTTGTGACCTCGCAGCCGTTAATATGACCCTGAAGGTGCTGTTTTGATTGGATAAAGACATTAATATGACCCTGAAGGTGCTGTTTTGATTGGATAAAGACATCAACCTGCCAAACAAGAACTTTCTCAGAAGTGCATCCTTTGAGTCACCTTGTACAAGACATTTTACATCAGCTGAAAGTGAATTTAAACAGCATGTTATGCGCTCATCGAGATTTTGATGACCCCACCTAGGGGATCAACCCTGACAGGTTGATGGGTGCAAGTCGATGGGCAAGTGTAACTGACACTTCATAAAGATGCTAGCCAGAGCATAAAAATGACAATAAAACACAATGTAATGAATGAAAACACTGGCTTGAACCAGTGAAATGTGCATGGAAATGGTACACAGATACCGGTACAATGCATGTTCTCTTTCAGTTTTCAGCACCACAGTGCCCGTTACAGATGTAGTCTATAAGCACAAATCCACTGCATAAATCCATGGTAATGGATAGCAGATCTTAGTCTGATGTTTGACGTTTGATTTTAATTTACTTCAGAAGGCGAAATTATGGCCAGACGGCCTGAAAGCTTCCGACCATATGCCATATTTGTGAGGCACTCTGGCAAAATGAGACAGAACTTAGCAGAGGTCGAAATGAGGGTTAGCTGGTATTGCAAAAGAGAATACAATTTGCCTCACCATTCATGTACATGTACAGATGTACTGTTTATTGCACTTCAATCGGCCATTCCGTTGACAAGTTATGGCTGTTTAGGGTTTGCATTTAATTTATCGACATGTCAAAAAAGTGAAATACCGGTACTGCGGGAAAAAAAGGCCTTTAAAGTTTCCTGTTTTGTAGTGAAAATGAAAGATATACCGGTATATGCAAAATGTTTTTCCTTGTATAAACACTTTATTCCAAGATTTTTATGCCGTACGGTATTACTTTTTTAGACATACATGTATATCAAAGATTACTTTTTTAACAATAAATCTGAAAATCAGAAAAACACTCATCCCAATTCGGTTTTTTTCTTCATTTTTCTCCACTACGACATGTGCCTGGTTCAGTCTCATCTTGCCAGAATGCCTCATGTTTGTCTGAATGACAAAACTTGTGCTCCATCAAATATTACAATGTACCAATAGATATTTGTACATGTATCGGTATGTACATTGAATAAAATATGGGGACAAATGTTGCAACCTGACGCCACTTCAGCGGTTGTGAACAAAGTCTATGGACAGTCAAGAAAATTGTCTAAGTACATGTACTTCCTAACAAAATTGGAAATATTTCTCAGTCTCAGATTCATGTCCATCATTTTTGCAATGACTGACCTTCATTGAGATGATAAAGAAAAAAGTGGCGTCAGGTTGCAACATTTTTTCCAAAATAAGAAATGTGTACTAGGGGCCTATATAGATTTCATTTTTGTCTTGATTGTGTGTCTGATTTCATCCTGTTATTGGAAATCAGTTTCAGTTACTGATAAGGTGACCCTCTGAAGCATTCCCCCATGATAAGACAGTGCTCAGTCTGACCTTTCAAGTACTCGCAACCCCGCTTTCTTCTGTTCTCCATCCTGGGATATCTGCAGGTCGCGACCTCTCACAGCTAGCCAGCAATGTTTTGACATTTTGGGGTCTCGGCAGTCAAGCGGCCTGAGATCTTGTTTCCCCCAAAAACCCTGCGGGGATGGCAGTATTTTGGGGCCTTGGTTGCCATGGAGACAAGGGAGTTATGCTCATCCAAGAGGAAAATCAATTTTTTAAAGGAGCATTCTGGCTTAAAGCATGGCAGAATGAAAAAAAGTCTCCGGTTTCTGGTATGCGCGCATGTCGCCGTAGCCATGTGCGTCGGCAAAATGAAAAAAAATTTTTTTTTTATGTAAGATGATGTTTTAAAAACCTCCAAACTCACTAGTTTGACTGGAATCCTGCTGCTGCACAATTTTAACGTGTGTTTAGATGGGGTTACGATCAAGTATAAGCTTTATGTGGCCTCTATGGGCTCCCATATATTTTGCACTAAATTTAGTTGGGCACCATTTGCAGTCATCAGCCGACATTTGAAGGAGAAAAAGAAAGAAAAAAAAAAAAAACATGCTGCGTCACCGCACCACTTTTGGGGCAAGCTCCATACCAGAAACCAAAGACTTTTTTGGGGGGGGGGGGGGGCCTAATAGAAGAATTTTTGGAATAATACTTTTGGTCATTTCCTGAACACTCAACCTACATAAATTGTAATCAGCATGTCCATCTGGATAGAAACCATGATATGGATTTGCTTTTAATCTTCATCACATAAACTTTTCAGTGAAAATGGGAAATACCTTTTTTTCACTGAAAACAGGAAATACCTTTTTTTTTTAAATAACAAAACAACTCTTTAGTTTCATTTTCAGCCTGTGCCTGTAATCCCATAAATGTGCTAGAGAGCTATTATTTGCAGAACTACAAATTTAATATCCACCACTTCAATATACTTGAACAGTGTTCCTGAAAGCACTAGACAATGCCCTGAATAATGATTGACAAGTCTTTGTTAAAGCTTCCTTGTCATACTTTTCTGTGTTATGGGCCCAAAAAAAAACCTTCCATCGGCTTCATTGAAAAGGGCCGTTCACACTATCTAAAATCCACGTGTTGGACCCGGGTACGACACAGTGATTTCGGAATCCAACACGGCTTCTGAACAGGGGCCAATTTCAAGGCACTGCTAAGCACACAAATTTGCTTAGCATAAAAAAAGTCTGGCTTATACATGTGTAAAAGCAGGTTACCAGCCAAAACTCCACGTGATGTTTATTGCTCGTGATTAGTATTCAGCTGTTGTTTGCTTAGCATGAAAATCACATGGAGTTTTGGCTGATAACCCGCTTTTATAAGCTGGACTTTTTTTAAGTGCTAAGCAAATTGTTGTGCTTAGCAGCGCTGTAAAATTGGGCCCAGGTCTGGCGCTCAACAAGGCTAAAATATAACCCCGGTCGAGACCAGGGGCCAATTTCATAGAGCTGCTTAAGCAGAAAATGTGCTTAAGCACAAAAACGTCTTGCTTAATAAAATCAGGTAACCGGCCAAAACTCCATGCGATTGTTATGCTAATTAAACAACAGCTAAATACCAGTCACAAGTAATGTACATCACTTGGAGTTTTGGCCGGTAACCTAATTTTACTAAGCAATGTTTTTTCGTGCTTAAGCAAATTTTCTGCTTAAGCAGCTCTATGAAATTGGGCCCAGGGTTAAGAGGCTCTACCAGGGTAGAAAATCCAAACTCTACAGCTGACCCGTGTACACACTGAAGCAAGTGTGAACGGTATGCCTTGTTTACCGGTACCTGTGTTAGATGGAACCCGGTTCCGCTAACGGTGCACTGTAAAAATGTTGGGTAAAAATACTGTTGGGCAAATGTAATTTACCCGACACTGGTATCAAATTACCTCATATTAGGTTGAATTGGGTAAACACTGTCAAACTATTGGGAAGAATTTGCCCAAGAGTGTAGGCAGTTGATAATCCGACCAGCACTGGTCGAATTATCAACCCATTTTGCCCAAACTTGTTTACAGTGTGAACCAGTGTTGATTTCAATTTCAATTAGGGATGACATGACGATAGTGTACAAAACTTCAGCTCAAACTTTAAGGAGACAGATATGATTGATCAAGATGGAACCCGGTTCCGCTAATGCTGGACGAGTGTTGATTTCAAGTTCGACGAGTGTTGATTTCAAGTTCAACAAGGGTAGACAAGACGATAGCATACAAAACTTACGCTCCAACTTCAAGGAGACAGATATGAATGATCGAGTCATTTTTATCGCATCATCAGGGGAGACGATGCTGGAGCAAGAGGGGTGGATGATATTTGAGGGTTCTTCCAGGGTCAACAGACGAGAGGAGCACAGCTGGGTCCACATTTCTCAGAAGTCATTCCCGGTGCAGTTAACTGCGGCGTTTCATGTTGGTGAATCATGAGGGAGAATTTACATGTTTGTGAATCATGAGGGAGAATTTACGACTGGCAAATGGTCCGGTGGGTGAAGGACTTGGAAGTTGGAACAGATCCCATGACAGTTTATGAACATTTGGAAGGCCAAGGGCCAGAAGGTTTGTTTAATTTATATTTTTGCTTAGTGTTGTGGTTCTGAAGTTTGAAAAAGATGTCATCGACTTATCGCACCGCACAGTACATTTGTACACATTTGCATGGGCTATCTTGTTAAAGTTTGGAAAACAGGTTTTACAATTCGACACTACTCTTTTATTTTGTTATCATTTTTTTTACATGAACATTCCGTCAAATTTAATGAAAGTAATTTTTTTTATGTTTGGGTTGAGAAGGGGAACAAGTGTTACATGTTATGTACAAGACAAAACACTGCAACTGTCATTAAAAAATGTGCCTAAATCTTTTCATTTCATTTCATCAACATTTAAATGCTGATAAAATGAAAAGTGCCTAAATCTTCAAAACCTTATGGAAAATTCAAATTCAAAATATATATGTACTGTTGTCAACAGTATTACCAAATTTTGTATTACAAATCGCAATGCTAAAACTCTAATACCAAACTACTTCCATAGAATTTCTGCACAAGCTTGTTCAAATTTTTCTTTCCAAATTTCCCCCAAAAGTCAGACCAACCAGCCACTTGCTATGTCTCCACAGGAAACACATTTTCATCCCGCCCACATGCACGATGAACATGATGAACATTATTTGCTGGGGTAAAATCAGGGGCAAGCATTCCAATGTTGTACAATCTCATCCACTTTTTTTCCCAGACAAGCCCTTGAGGCTGCTGTGTACGGTATGCCTGCCAGCCTGGTGAGCCTGTCCTTGAGAAGAAATGGGTCAAATTATAGAGCCATAAAAAAACATAGACACACATCTCTAGTCAAATCAAAACTAGATTTGTTATTAAAGTGGTGCTGTCTTCCATACTCCCTAGTGGTACTGTCATTCCCAGTGGTACTTGTTCACCTTGATCGCTGTATGGCAAGGTTTGGACTGTTGGACCACGTCCAGTAATTTCAGTGCTTGTATTTTGTGCTTCGGATTTGGTCAGATTTTGAAAATTCTGCAATTTACTGAAAGGGTAAATTATGTGAATGACTCTTACAGTTTAAAATGTGATAAAGTTGTGTTGTTGGTTATTATTATTTTTTTTAAGTTTCAAATGTGTCCACTCTAGGGCAATCACACATTGTAATGAAACAACATTTGTATGCATGTTTCTAAAGCCAAATTCCATTTCAAAATGGAAATTCCCTTAATTCCATATATTTTGGTATTGCCCTTAAAAGACATACATTTGTGTTGTGTTGTAGGCCTGCATTTTTCAAAAGCACTGTATTATATTCTCCACGTACACAGTGCTGTTCGAGAGCTTGCAAGAAAAAACAAGTCAGGTGTGTTTAAAAACACAAATGCCCCGCAACCGTGACTGTTCCCATGACATAACACCACTCTTTTAACATCAACTTACATGTACCTTGGTCACATGGAACGTTCATTAATTGACAGCATTAGTGTCTTCTGTAGGTTTTATATGAATTAATCCCTAATCCCTATGATCTCAGAATAAATACAAGATTTCTATTGTTTTAGCCACTGTGACCTTGACCCTTGACCTTTCAGCCCCAAATGCAATAGGCTTCTTAGGACTGCCAAGGACAATCCACAAACCAAATTTGAAGTTCATATGTAAAGTACATCTCAAGTTATCACGCTGACAAAATTTCTATTGTTTCAGCCACTGTGACCTTGACCCTTGACCTTTCGGCCCCAAATGCAATAGGCTTCTTAGGATTACCAAGAACAACACACAAACCAAATTTGAAGTTCATATGTAAAGTATTTCTCAAGTTATCGCGCTGACAAAATTTCTTTTGTTTTAGCCACTGTGAACTTGACCCTTGACCTTTTGGTCCCAAATGCAATAGGCTTCTTAGGATTACCAAGAACAATCCACAAACCAAATTTGAAGTTCATATGTTAAGTATTTCTCAAGTTATCGCGCTGACAAGATTTCTATTGTTTTAGCCACTGTGAACTTGACCCTTGACCTTTCGGCCCCAAATGCAATAGGCTTCTTAGGATTACCAAGAACAATCCACAAACCAAATTTGAAGTTCATATGTTAAGTATTTCTCAAGTTATCGCGCTGACACGATTTATCCGGACACACACACCCACCCACCCACACACCCACCCACCCACCCACCCACGGAAGGACAAGGCGGAAACAGTATGCCCCTTCGGCTTCGCCGCGGGGCATAAAAATTACAAGCTTACTACATGTACATGTGTATGTACGGTAAGTCACTCGGGTGGGACTCGAACCCACAACCTCCTGTTTACCAGTGCAGTTGTCATACCACTCATCCAATGAGCCCCCATTATTCTATAATTTTTTGAAGCAGCACACATTTTTGGGCTTACAGTCCCAAAATGGATAACAGCTACAGTACCTGTACATACTGCACATGGATGCATACTGTATGCATCCCTTTTTAGCAACAGTTTCAATTTCACACACTAGCACTTGTCCCAGGCATGCAACTGGGAAGTCACAAAAAAAAGAGGAAATTCAAATCTTTCCAAGACTTTGTACAGTGTTTTTCTATTTTCAATGGCACACATTGGAAGTGAAACAAGAGGAAATCAGCTGATCCGAGGAAAAGTTGCATGCCTGTGGTCCTGGTAGTTGTCATAAAAGTGAGGAAATTGGCACAAAACCAGATTGTTGTGACAAAGCAGACCTTGATTGCACAACTGGTGATGTACCGGTACAAGTCACATCTGCCTCATTGCAAACAACTACCGGTACACGAAGGACAAAAAAAAAATGATGAAGTAGAAAAAAATGATGCAGGGAAGACAGTATCGCACGAGCATCACATCATCCGTCACCGGTGCCCGTTTCCTCGCCTTCCCTTGAGGCTCGACAAAATAACTGGCCTGGAGAACTCACTCATCAGGCTTCGTTACCAGTTAGTGCGAGACCTGAGGATGGGACACTATCTCCCAGAGCCGGCAGGCATCAACCCGCTGAGATAGAACCGTGGCTTGGTGTAAGACACTATAAGGTGATGATGTTACATGTATACTGGTCATAATACTATCATCTCCTCCGCTAATGACGGCCTGAAAGATGTGTCGTGATCAGATAAACATGTGTCTTTACCGGACTCACACTGCGCGTGTCCTATGAGTATGATGTGCCATGAAGTGTGTGGCTAAAAGGTTTATTGTTAAAAGTTAGAGAGGTTCCCATGTGCAACTTTGATTTTCCATGTTGTGTTGACAATCCAGACTCATTCTAATCTAATTGAGTGCAGCATAATTGTCAGATGACATGCTTCATCGATGCAATAGCCTCGACAATCAAAATTCTGATTACTTGCTTGTAAACAACACCTGCTAAAAGATTTTCAGTTTAGGCTGAGTAAAAATAATAAATAGTTTCTCGTCTGACCTTTTTGAAAAAATGAAGAATGTTGGCATTTGTTCTTCTTGCCCCCCCCCTCCACAAGATGACAGATTTTCCAAGATTGCAGATGGATTCTTCAATTTTTTGCGACTATTTTGCCGATACAAAATTGTGTCCTAAAACAAGCCAAATTTTAACCCTTTCTACATGTACATACAATCTGGTTGAAAACAAACAAAACGACAATATCGACAATGTGCAATGAAATAAAAAAAAATGTAAAAAAAAAAATATTTTAAAAAGGATGCGGCCAGGAAAAAAGGAAGCGGGTAGGGACGAGACTGAGTTATTTTTGCACTTGACCTTTATTAAAGGCCTCAAAAAAGGACAGGATTTTAAACCAAAGGGCAAAACAACCAAACCTGCAGTCACTTCAACATTTTATTTAACTTAGCCAAACTATGACAGCAACAAATGTGAGTGGCTTACTATCACTGTATCAACACATCAAGAAATTACAAAGATAAACTCGACATTAACAAACTACACACTGTCACAGGTGTAAACCAATTATTAATTTTTACACAGTGTATACATATTGTATACACTGTATACATATTGTATACACTGTATACATATTGTATACACTGTACCAGCATTTATTTCCAAACACACAGTCCTATTTGGAAAGGCCCTTGATAGTGAATGCAAGTTGATGGACCAAGGCAAACTCTTTTTATTGATTCTTCCTTGAAATGGAAATGACGCTTTTAAGCTGTAGGCAAACACAGACAGCGCGAAGGCCACACAAGCGCACTGTATACAAAAACATGTGCAGTGTAGCGAATGTGGGGCTTTTTTTATTTTTAGGGTTGACAGTTCATTAAGATGTACTGGTAGTGCAGATAGTGAACGTGGGGCTTTTTTTATTTTTAGGGTTGACAGTACATTAAATGTACTGGTAGTAAATCTTGGGGTTTTTTTGGCGTCTCGGTCAAGTCAGCAACAGGCATGCGCTAAAACTTATCTTGTGAACCAATAAGTGTCACCTGATTCGGAAAAAGTTCATTTATCTAATTCCATGGCAATCAGTGTGGTTTTGCTACGTTGTTCTGCGCTAAATCGGTGGTCTGAATGTTGCAGGTTGCGGGTTCGAATCCTGGCGGAATTTTACATTTTTATTTTCTTTCCCCCCAAAAAAGATGTTTAGTCAAGTTCTGATGATCAATAAAATATTTCACCCTTTTCTTCTTCTTTTTTTTTTTAAGGGAAGTTATGTCTGAGAACCATTACCTACTGACGCATGCGCATTATGGTCATTGACTATTGTTAGAGATATATTTTTTATCAAATTTCTCCATTCCCACTATCATTTGTAATTTCAAACTTCAAACAGTGCTCTGTGAACCAGCCTACGTTTATGTATCTCTTGAATCCAACCTGCAGACCAAACCGAGGTTTCACAAACCTCCGTTCCTTTAACTGTAATTTTTCCCATTCTCGTGATTTGTTTTCCATTTTAACCTCTACTGTATCTCTTGAATGTGATGCTGTAGGCCAAGCCAGGATTTCGCAAACCTCCCCCCATGCTTACCATAACATTTCCATAGTCATATCAGCTTGCCATTTCAACCTTCAAACAGCACTACGTCAACCAGACTACTCTTGAATCCAAAGCTGTGGACCAAACCAAGGTTTCACAAACCTCTGTTCCTCTTTACCATAAAATGTCCACATTCCCACTATTCATGAGCCATCTCAACCTTCAAACAGCACACCGTCAACCAGACTACTCTTGAATCCAAAGCTGTGGACCAAACCAAGGTTTCACAAACCTCTGTTCCTCTTTACCATAAAATGTCCACATTCCCACTATTCATGAGCCATTGCAACCTTCAAACAGCGCTCTCCGTGAACCAGTCTACTATTCACCACGCATCCATCCCCGCAGCTCGGAATCCTCCATTCATTACGAGCACAAAAACCTGATCCCAGTCGGAGCAGCATGGGGTAGCAGTGACTTACCTTTCAGATACTCGGTCCCATCGACATGGGGTACAGCGTGGCGTCGAAGTGGGAGATCTGTAAAAGCGGCCCAGGCACTGGGGCTGCTGGTATTATATCCACAAAAGGCAACAGCGAGGCGGATCAGATCTGTATTATGGAAAGGAGAAAATGCGAACAAAGACTTCCATGAGTTTAAAGGGAATAAACATCATTTGCTTTTGCAGTAATTTTCAGAAATGGATGGAATTGGGGGGTTGGAAATATATAGCAAATATAGTTACACTGACTTTTTTGAGGTTTTGGGTTCGAAAATGCTATAAAAACCAAGAAAAACAATCATTTTCCTGTAGTCTGGTTCCCTGACTCCATATAAGAAGAAACAGAGCAGTTTATATACATTGGAGAATTGTAAGGTCAGGGAACCAGTCTAGCTGGCTTGTACCCATTCATACATGTAGGTGTGTAATCGATTGCAAACAAGTGCGATGGTCAATTGGGGCCAGTATTTGAAAAAAGCCAGTTTTTTCCAACGCTGATCGGCCGATCAGCGTTGGAAATTGATACAAAAATACCACTTTTCTTGAAAATGACAGTATACCAGGTGCCATGATTTTACAGGATGCTTTACACTGTCATTCACTAACAGTCCAGCAAGGTATTTCAAAATGATTTGGTAGTTTTATTTTTTGATGTTTGCAAATGTTGTATTTTCCCTTTAATGCACAAGAAAAATTATCTAAATGGGTGCACATGCATTCACATCATCGTGTACATTGTACATGAACACATGTACATGTACGTACATGTACACGTACATGTATGCATGTACATAAAAAGCCGGTTGTATGAAACACGCGCAGGTCACTGACACCCCCTGTTTGTTCAGTAAATATTAATTCCCCGGCCCTTTGGGCGAAATTGTAGCTCAACTTATTAACACCAAAAATACTTGCAGAAACCACGTTTTCCTGCCCAAGAAAAACAAAAGTGAGATGCATTTTTGCTCAAGTGCCGAGGACTGGAGCAACCGATATCACCGACCAGTCTCAAGTTTGGAGCAGAGACGGGAATGATTTCGCTCAAGGATTAGAAAGGGATATTCTTATTTATGGGGAAAAAAATCCTTCTGTGATATTTAAAAAAGGCTTGTGATTCGAGATCAAATAATTTTTTTTTTTTGGTGTGGCTTAATTTAATAACCCCCTAGGCCCTTGTTGCTTACAACCATCCTCAATCCTCCAAAATCCTCCAAAATTTTTCAACTCCGCCTAAATTTTTCAAAATTGTCAGACAGTCCTGCCTCAAAATGCATTCATCCTCAATCCTCCAAAATCCTCCTCATCCCAAAACTTTGCACTCGTGTTTAAATGAAGGATAACCAACACCAAATCCTTCAAAATCATCAGACAGTCCTGCCTCAAAATGCATTCATCCTCAATCCTCCAAAATCCTCTTGTGCTTCATTCACCATTCATCCTCAATCCTCCAAAATCCTCATGTGCTTCAATCACCATTCATCCTCAATCCTCCAGAATCCTCATTTGATTCAATCACCATTCATCCTCAATCCTCTAGAATCCTCCAAAACCGCCAGGAGGATTTTGGAGGAGTGAGGTGGGTTAGGGTTAAGGTTTGGACATTCTTGTTAATAAGGCTCAAGTTTACTCCAGATAATCCTCTAGCACTTTTGACTCGGCCCTACGAAAAATGTATTTTTCAAGAATAAAATTAACATTTTTTGGCGTAAGTTTTGAAACTGCCGAACCAGCCTTCATTAATTCAAATTGTCTACAGATACCAAATGGCGCTCATCACAGAACATTAAAATTAAAAAAAAAAAAAAATGTATTCATGATTTAAACATTGTCTTCAGATACCCGGTAATAAATAATGCTCATCACAGAACATTTAAAAAAAAATATTCAATCATGAAGATAATGTTTTCAGTTTTGATCTGAAATCTGAACCCTTAGACTGACGGCATATTTTTCACCGGAGACTCGACAAACCACATTGTCAAACCCCTGTTTCCCATAAATTGCAGAAAAGATATATGCAAGACCTCTGACAAACATACTCATACCCACTCCCCTACCCCCGGGGAATAATGATCCATGGTTCAGGCTCGGAATTATCTGACGACAGGTGATGTTACTGGATATGTCTACTGCCGCCGGAAAAAAAAAACGCTCTGCAAATTTTCTGTGTGGCTGGCGGCATGAACATGTGACAGTACATGTCCATGCACAGCACGTACCTTGTACATGTACAAATAACATGTATGCATACATGTACATGTACAAACATGAATATGAACATGTGACAGTACATGTCCATGCACAGCACGTACCTTGTACATGTACAAATAACATGTATGCATACATGTACATGTACAAACATGAATATGAACATGTGACAGTACATGTCCATGCACAGCACGTACCTTGTACATGTACATGTATGCATACATGTACATGTACAAACATGAATATGAACATGTGACAGTACATGTCCATGCACAGCACGTACCTTGTACATGTACAAATAACATGTATGCATACATGTACATACATAACATGAATATGAACATGTGACAGTACATGTCCATGCACAGCACGTACCTTGTACAATGTACATGTATGCATACATGTACATGTACAAACATGAATATGAACATGTGACAGTACATGTATGTATATGTCCATGCACAGCACGTACCTTGTACATGTACATATGTATGCATACATGTACGTACATGTACCGGTACACAGACCAACAAAGCATGCATGCCAAGGCTGTTTAATTAATACATGTAAATGTGCTTACATGTACATGTACATGTACTTTATGTACACATGTATACTTGTACATGTACATTTGTAAACAATATTGATGATATATTTTTATCAAGTCTCCAAATTATGAAAATTTATACAATCTGGCACCAAGACTCCCCTGGGTGCTTCAATTGCTGTCTACACTCACTTCTCCTCAGGGAGCCAGGCTCTTGCAGTAATGACTAAGTGGTCGGATGGCCGAAGGTGCTAAAATTCACTGCATTTATGTAAGCAACAATCATTGCCATGTGGGTATACCGTACACTGACAGATTTTTTTTTTGCAAACTCCCAAAGGATTCTACCGTACGTGCTCAAAACACCTGCGATTTCAACACATTAGTGGATGTCTTTCAATTTGTATTTTCTTTGGCTCATGAATAATGCATGAATGCGACGGTGACTCATTGATGAATAATTCATGA
The DNA here is from genome assembly GCF_015706575.1 of Patiria miniata. Taxonomy (NCBI): domain Eukaryota; kingdom Metazoa; phylum Echinodermata; class Asteroidea; order Valvatida; family Asterinidae; genus Patiria; species Patiria miniata. The sequence goes on from NW_024037057.1 coordinate 6,769,653, forward strand.
GCCCTTTCATAGTAACAAAAATGTCTGCACTTCAGAAGATTTCTCAGAAGAACTGTACACTACCCCGGTGGATGACATTCATTATATGGTATTAAAGCTACAGTCCATCATTTGTAATTTGTGCATTTTGTTCGTTTGAAGCAACAAAAGAGTTCAAAATCTAATGAAGGATACTGAGCAACTAACCTGATGAAGTTTCAGCTAAGCTTCAGCTGTACATTCCGAGAAAAACAGCATTCTAAGATCTCAATTTCAAATCCAAAGTTACTGAATCATGTTTTGAATTGTTTTGAATTGCAGCTATACGCGACGACACGCACTGATCTGACGAATTATAACAACCGCGCGCGCGTGTGCGTCGTTCCAATACTTGTGCGCGCTGTGCTGAATAACAAAACGAACTACTAATTTAAATTTTCCTACGGTGCTTCTTAAGAATCACCATTGGAAATGCCTTCTTTCGTTGATTACTTCAAAATGACAGCTTGCCAGAAAGAGTAATTTCACAGGGAGTTTAGTCCCCTTACTATCTTTCAACCAAGTTTGTTTTTCAACAATAATTACGCCAGTTACTTTTCGGATGGCTGCAAATGATGGACTATACCTTTAAACATCAACAGGTTTTCACATCATGAATAAATTATGCAAGATTTTGACTCATGATTAACAAAAAAAAGTTACCAACAGCAGAAATGCCAAACCTCAGTGAAAAACAAGGATGCGCAGTTCAGTTTGCCGTCGCAAAACGGCTCCCTCTATTGTCCAACTCCAAACCATTACCATTGTGAATGTCACAATGGGCATTTAAAACCCCCCCACAGGACCACGGGCTAAGGCACGGCTCGGTAAACAAAAGCGGGGTACCGATGAAGTCTGGCACACACACTCACACATACGCACCATTGTTCAAATACAGCAGCGTGGCATTCTGTTTGTTCCGCCCTATCTGGTTCCAGAGTTCTGCTTGTGACGCATGGGTTCTTTTTTTTCTTTTCTCTTTATTTTTAAATATAGTCCACTTGTACTGAATTGGTCTGGGCAGGGAAAGAAAAATTCCAACTATGCACATTCCAGCACGTCTGGCGTATTAAATTTGATAATATTCAATCGCATTTTTCAAATGTTATTTTGTGTTTACTGCAAATTATGAGAATCAAAACAATCAGCGTGGATGAGGCACGAGTTAGGAATTCCCACTTTTTGTTTAGAAGGGGATATTTTTGGGAAACAGAACGCACCGAAGAGTACTGAGTGGAACAGATCACTGGAATGTGATGAGGAATGGGAAAAAAATGAATGTCACAAGTTTGATATTAATTTTAAGCTGATTCAATATTTTGTTAATGAATGACGGCAAATTGGTTCATTATAATCAATAGACAGCACATCTGCTAATTCACGGAAAATGACAATGTGTCGATAACATGATGTAAGAAGGCATAGTAAAGTACATGTACCAACCGGTAGGCCTACGGTATGAACTTTCAATCACATGAAATTGTTTAAAAATTTACCAAAATCAATCAATTCAAAATAAACAAAAATGTATACATTTTTTTTTTTTGGAACAGCATATTCAGTGTACAATAGACACTAAGACCCATAATTTGGGTAAATAGTTTAAAAAATAACAAACCACAGCGCGTTCGTACCAGTATGTAAATAGGTACGGTAGAACATGTAAGGGAACGACTTCCATATAAGAAATTCACTCAACATCCTGTGTACAAACCCTATGAGATTGGACTGAAAAATTCTCAGTGTTTTCTAAGAAAATGCTTGTATTTTCTCACTGCTCAAATTGACTTTGATGACATGAAATTGCTATGTGGGGGCTTGTTAGTCAATACAGAGGAAAATTAGTGAACTTCTTATATGGAAATCTTTCCCATGTAAGATACAATGTACACGTATGCCACACTGGAAAATTAAAAAAGATACACAGACAAACAGTAAAGTAAACTTTTATTATTTCCGTTGTCGTTGTGTGGTGACTATTTTTTTCTCAGAAAACCAAGAGCAATTGCCAAGTTTTCAAGAAACTCGTCTCGGCCTCAGAAAATATCTGTCCCTGTATGTCCATAAACCTTATCCATCAGGGCTGGGAAAAAAAATGCGACGAATGTGGATTTTTGTTTACAACACGAGCCGCCCGGAATCGAGGGCTTGGGATGTTACTGGCGAGCTCAGGAATTCTTTCCAGAGTGCACACGTAATGTCTCGTAAAAATATTTAAGTTCAGGGGGTCGCTAGATGTCGACGTCTGTCATAATCCGGTCCGACGATCCGGGCTCATTAAAACGCAGCGGAACATTATTTTTCCATCTCGATCAATAAACAACGACGGGGAATAAATTGGGCTTCCGAACATGAAGTGTGTTACAGAGCACCTCACTGTCTGGACTGGGGAACTTGTTACGTCTTTGGAAACTAATGTGAAAATCGTGTTGGATTCTTGAGAATTTAATATGCACGTGTACCGTACTATAATGTGGAATGATTACTGTTTTGAATTCAAATTGTGACTGGAAGTGCATGTTGCAAGTATTTAGGCCCTAAATATCAACTTATCTTGGATGTAAAAAATAAATGAAAATAAAAATTTAAAAAAATAAAAAAATAAAATAATCAGGAAAATCCTCAAATCCCCCAAAAAACCTGACGAAAAATCCTGACAAAAATCCTGAAATTAGGAACAATCCTGACTAATCTCACTCCTGGTTTTGGACTCACGCAACTACCGGGTACCTATGGTAGTTAGCGATACATAAAACCGACAGGAATACCTTGGATAAAATGAGGGTTCAAATTTTTTTTTAATTTAGGGAAATTTGGGGGTAAAATGAAGATGAAGAGGACAAAATATAGATGGCGATCACTGAGACGCACCATGAATGCGCCAAACCACGTTGATTCACATGGAATCAACTGAGTTATGAGTAATAAATTCAGAATTTTCTACCAAAAGGTACTGTTCAAAATTGCTAAAAAAGTCATCAAAGACTGCTCAAGATTAGGCTAAGTAAAAGAAAAACATGTTTCTTGAAAAAAAGGAGGAAGCGGGGCTTTTTATTTTTGTATTTGTTTCAAGATGGCCGTCATTTAAAAATTTCCTGCAACCGTTGGTGTTTCCACTGTTCAAAGACACTTTTAAAATGAAAGATACATGTACACGTAAGTTGGACAAGAGAACTGAACATATTTACAGTGTCATTTAGACTTGTATTGGTCTACAATTTATTTTCCGATGAATTTGTGGACTTTTTCAGTGTTTTTTTACTGCATTTTTTCAAAAATAAAAAATAATAAAAAAATCCAGGCGGCCTCCAAAAAGGAAGCGGGCGGGGACGAGAAACATGTTTTTTTTTACTTCACCTTACGGATTTGAAATGATTAAAACACTCTTAAATTGTAAGGACTAACATGAAAGGGGGGCCCAACATGTAAGTTCTACACAATCGCCCTTACAATGTACATCTACCGATATGTCAACATTCTCTGTGCACACTGTTTCACCTTAAGACTTGTCGTCTGTCACATCCATGTCCAAATGTCAACATATAATGGCTGAAAGTGTAACAAACAAAAAGGCAAACATGATTGATTACGTTGGGGCTTATCTAAGAAAAAACTGTCTGGAGACATGGGAGAGTGTCATGTATGGATCGTGGTCTGAGTGGATGGCAGGCTAGAATCCTCAGGGCGTAAAAATAAAGAAAGATGTTTTGATTTTCCTGATAAAATATGACCTGTGGTCTTCCTTCAGCTTCATTGCAGTGGTGGAATATTCATGATAGAAACAGGCATGGAACTGGAAAGTGTAACAAAAAAAGAGGAAATTCCAACCACAGATGTACATGTACATGTACATGTACATGTATAATAAGAAACAGTGTGTATAAGATGGAATTTTGCGTCGGGGTGATGTAAATCAAATAAGGTTTTGCCCTTCACCAACGTATAAACTGAGGTAACACACCGAGTATACAGTGTTTATACGTCGGTGAAGGGCAAAACCTAATTTGAAGAGAAACAGTGTCTTTAAATTTTTAATGGAATGAGTGTGGTAAAAAAAAAAGGGGGAAAAAAAGAAATCAGCTGATCCAAGGAAAATTTGCATACCTGCAGAATATTGGTTACTCAAATCCCTTTATATACCCTTCATGCACAATCCCTGGAGGAAACACTGAGCTAACAAACACACACAAGACAGCTTTACTCAGAGCTTTGAAAACACTTGAATAGTTAAATGGCAAACTTCATTAATATGTCATTATTATTTTTCAGATATTATTCAAACAGAAATCACAGAAACGGAACCGTTCTCTATCAACCTCTACTTACAGTCCTAAAGAGTTCGGGTTTTGGTGTTCATAAAACATTCTGATAAGAAAACAAAGGGACCATTTTCACAGACAAAAGAAAATGCACAACATCACTAACACGTTGTGCGGTGCTCTCCACGGAAGACAAAAAAAATCTCTACCACGGGTGTACAAAGTTCAGGGGTGTTGTTACTGTCTACACACCCACTTCAAAAATGGTTTCCAAGTCTGAAATTACTGTTGAGTACGCACTGCAGACAAGCCAAATGGCAGACTGTTCTGTATCGTTTAATATTAAATTCCTCATCGTTTGTACATGCCTGCATGTTTTGAAACCAATGTCCAAAACTTCTAAAGGAAATAAATACAGTCGCGATCGTGCATGCAGGACCCAGGCTCTTAACAGACTCCTCAGTAACGTGCTGGCCATATGGCAATGTTTTGACAACCTCAGTAAACGATGCAACTGAACATGGGTCGGCTTGTTTGGATTAACCAAATTAATTTAACGTTTATAAATAATTAAAACCACATGCTGTGGTGTTGCAGACTCAACAACTCAAGCAAATAGGGGTATACAGACTTACATGTACGTCGTGTGCTTAACACTTATTTTTCCAAAATTTACTGAACCCAAATTTGCCACTTTTTGAAGTTTCTTATTATACATGTAGGCCTTATCGTTTGTTTTTAAAACCAGTACAAAAATCATAGATTATCTGACAATAATCAAGGCGCTGAAAAATAAGTAAAGGCATTTTCAAATTTTTTTTTAATAAATAAATACCTAATAATTTGTCGGTCTTCTGACAAAGAAAGCTAGTAACTTTGGGCAGGCTAAAAACATGTCAATTAAGTTTGAAAATTTATTGATCAAATTGCCACACCTAAAAAAAAATCACAAAAAGCAAGAGCATATTAACTTAAATTTCTTTACTTTGTGTTTTTACAGCAAGTACACATGTATACCGGTACGGTACATGTGTGTATTCACTATGAAAGAACTCAATTATAATGTAAAATGTTGTAAGCTCAGGCTTCAGGTCTACTTAAAATATGTAGACAAATGCGCAAACAAATGGAAAACAACGAGACAGAAATGACTGAAGCGTGATCATTAGCTCTAATGGAGCAGGGTAGGTTTCTTCATACTCAGTGGGGAATCACGTCAGAAGCAACAATCGTCATCTGTCCTGCCTCTAGCCTGAGGGATGCTGCCCGGATGTGGTTTAGAAGAAGAAAAAAAAGCATGGCTGGAAAAGAATGTTTTCCTGAGAAATTCTTATTTGAATTCACACCACTAATTTTATAATTTTGCAGTATCCTGAAGGCCTTTTCACACTGTCCAAAATCTCCGGGTTGGAACCGGTTCCAACCCCGAGATTTTTTTCAACCCTTTTCCCACTTCTAACATTTCAACCCGGTTCCGACCCGGGTAGCGTGCTCTAGCCGGATCGAAATCAACCCTGGGAGGGACCAGGGTTGAAAATCTCAACCCGGATCGAAATTGCATTTTTCGGCCTGAACCGTGTCGAAAATGATAGTGTGAACCGCCCCGGGTTGAGTCACTCACGGCCGATCCGTGTTGAGTTGAGGCCGACATTTTACCGAAAATCTGAGACGCCGTGCATAATATTTCCCTCCACCACTATCGCCGTCACAACACCGATCACGAAACAATTGCTCCCTAATTATCATCCAATAATGTATCGGTGTATGGAGCATCCTTTACCGAGTCTGGGCTTGTATTAGGTCTGCAAAATGTACCCCAAAAAAGTACATTTCTAATGTTAAATAGAACGAATCGTCTAACGAAATGACCGGAGCCATTTTGGAAATATTGCACACAGCTGCGCTGGTGTCGTACAAAAAATCGGACTCCCAAATCGGATTCCTTTACTCTCTTATTATTGGCCAAACCCTTTCACGTGACAGGTCCTTCTCCTAATAGGCATGCGCAATACTACCAATGAGTCCGTATTTCACAGAGTAGTAAATTCACGCTGAACACCGGCCTGTCCGTAAGCCTCGTGCGCGCAGCAGCCGCGTGCGTCGCAATGCATTATGGGATTGAGAAAATCATCGCAGCGCCCTGTGCCGAATGCAATCCGTGTCGAGAATTTGTAGTGTGAATACACGTGGGCCGTAGCCGGATTGAACGTTACACGGTTCACGTAGCGGCCGTTCCCGTAAAGGACAGTGTGAACGTCGCGTCTCTCCGATCCGTGTCGAAAAATACTCGGGCTGAACCGGGTTGGATCCGGGTAGGTTTCAACACGGTTCGAAACGGAGATAGTGTGAAAAGGCCTTTAGGGTGCTGAAAGAGGATGTCTTTCTGTAAATTCCAGGGAATTTTTAATTTCAATAAGTTCAGGGCTTCCGCCTTCCGCCATTCATGCCACTTGGCGCACTGTGAACTTGCACTTTGAAATTACAAATCAGGTCATCAAATTAAGCTCCCTTTCAAATGAAAAAAAAAAAAAAAAATCAGATTTAACCTTTCACTTTCATCACTTTCGTTACTGCGTCATGACATTTAAGGGGTCATTCCACGTCAATTCACTTCATTCTTCAGTGACCATTCACAACGCCTATTCACACAGAATCCATTCATTTCAGGATCTGACCAACTCGGATTTAGATGAAACTGCATTAGAAAAAGATGCTCCAGCACTCTAGTCTATGGTTTTATACATTTGTAGATCATTCACCAAGGAATAAATACAATGTAGTACAATGTAGTACAATGTAATACAAGTGCTACATGTACATGTACATGTACTACATGTATACATGTACATGTACTATGTACATGTACTACATGTTTATGTACATGTACATGTACTGGTATAATTAGGGACAATTCATGTGCATAGACCAGTACACATACCGGTACATGTACACATGTACATTTTTTGTACATGTACATGTACATGTACATGTATTTTTGTATAATTTATACAGCATGGTCAGAGTTACACCCAATTTTCTCACGATCCTCTTACTCACTGTTTAGTCAACTTCTGTCATCGCTACACCAACATGACCAAAAACCACAAAAAGGTGAAACAATAACTTTCATTCTGTTATGTACATTGTACCAAAGAATCAAAAAGCTGCCTTGTGGTTATTTGCATAATTGCTTTTTTTACTTCATGTTCCATTGGCAGGAAGTACATGTAAAAGATAACAAGCTGGGGGGACTCCGTACTTCGTGGAATGAGTAACTGTGTAAATATCTGCCTGAAATGGTTTCATAATTGGAAATGTTAAAAGCCTGGCTTGAAAATTCAGGGAGAAATACGTTTAAAAACACAAGGCTAGTACAGTCAACTCTCGTTTTAAAAAGTAGGGCAGATCAGTTGTGATCATTTGCGCATTTGTTTTGTTTGAATTGAAGCAACAAAACTGCTCAAAATCTAAAGAAGGGTGCTTAACAACTAAACCTGATGAACTTTTAGCGCTGTGAATGTAGAACAATGTTTCAATTCAAAATGTCGTGTTCAGAGTCGTGTTCTGAATTGGCTCAAAATCAGCATCTGGGAAACGTTCTCATTCAGCCGATTGATGCTTGTACGTGATGGCGCGCACGGAACTGACGAATAATAGCAACCTTGCGCGCGTGCGCGTTGTGACAACGCTTACCCGCACCCATTCACGGATTTGCCCAATTACAAACCAACTACTAACGGAATTTTCCAAAAAGCAAGATCACTTGGCGCATCTTTGGAAATGACCTTCTTTTATTGTTTTCTTCAAAATGACAGTGTACCAGAAGGAACAATTTCTCAGGGAGTTTAGTGCCATTTCTATCAATACCAAGTAAGCTTTTTAACAATAATTTGGACAGCTGCTTTTTTGATAGCTTCATATCATCTACTCCCCGACTACCAATAAGAGTGAGTGTCATTATGCATTTATTGTGCGCATAAATTCAAGTTGGGACCAATGTATGTTGAATGTAACCAGCATTAAACAGAGTTTGTATTAATGACAGTTGACCATATTTTAAAAAAAAAAAACAAGTATAAATTTCCTCAAAGCTTTTCCAAGCCCACGAATAAATTATCCAATATTTAAAAGTGTTTAATTTTAAACCAACGAAATGAAAGCAGTTCTACTAATTCACTTTAATGAACAGATGGGTTTTTTTCCGATTATAGCCTTTTTTCCCCCAAATGGTTTTTATTGCCCGTGGTATTTTTACTGGTATTACACTATACAGTGTCCATGAAAGTTACAATGTGTAACCATTATTCCACACAAGTACACATAGGGTTCCCTTTAAAGGGATAATACAACATTTGCAAACATCGAAAAATAAAACTACCAAGTTGTTACGAAATACCTTACTAGGATGTTGGTTAATGACAGTCTAAAGCATCCTGTAAAATTATGGTACATGTATCTGGTGTGAAGTCATATTCAAGAAAAATGGTACTTTTGTATACATTTCCAACGGTGGTCGGCCGACCACCATTGGAAAAACCTAACTATTTTTTAACTTCTGCTCCAAATTTACCATTTTTTTCCCAGTCCAAATTTTGTTTGCTATTGGTTCCATGTTCAAGAACGGGTTGCAGGCCAGCTAGACTGGTTCCCTTACCCTTAGAATTTTCCGGCATTTTTGATCCGTTTCATCTTTAATTAGTGGAGTCAGGGAACCAGACTACTTGAACATTTTTGTTTTTCTCGGTTTTTCCAGCATTTTCGAACACAAACCTTCAAACATGTCAGTGTAACAATATTTGATCTATTATACTAACCCCCCCATATAATTCATTTCTGAAAATTACAGCAAAAGCCGATCATGTACATGTACATTCCCTTCAACAGTATGGTCGTCCACCACCAAATCTCCCACCACATTTCCAATACCAATCTTCTGACACTAATGAAAATAAAGGGTTTGGCTGAAATTTCATGAGTTGCTGTTATTGTTATTCCAAGGTTAAATTCCCCGCAGGGTAAAGCCACAACACTGGGCAATTGAATGGACAAGGTTATATTTGCAGCCGTTCTTTTGTTGGGTTTATTTCAGGGAAAATTTGTTAGTGTGTTATTTCATTGAGTGAGGGTTATTTTGACTGCGGGTTGGGGCTATGGCAGCTCTGTGGACAGTGTGGGTTGATGTAATTGAAATACATGGACTGGATTACCGTGTGAGTGTTACAGGGACTGCCCATCTACAAAGTGAGCAAATTCTGGATGGCGATGGGAAAATAAATGGACAATTTGCAAGAAGAAATTCTCACGGTATTGGAAAAAATGTGAATAAAGGAGATGTGTATGTATGTACATGTACCGGTACAGTACATGTACCGGTACACATACATGTACTCTGCGTGCTTATTTCACCTGGCCCAACTCAACATTTTGGTAGTACATGTAGTGGAAAGATTTCCATATGCGAAGTTCACTCAACACCCTGTGTACAAACCCTATGAGATTGGACTGAAAAATTCTAAGTGTTTTCTAAGAAAATGCTTGTATTTTCTCACTGCTCAAATTGACTTTGATGACATGAAATTGCTATCTGGGAGCTTGTTAGTCAATACAGAGGAAAATTAGTGAACTTCTTATATGGAAATCTTTCCCATGTAGTCCTAAGGGCCTTTCAAACTAGCCGAACACACAGATTTTGGACTTCAGAAACCCTTTTCACACCAGCAAGTTTCCAACACGGCTTCGACACGGGTCCGGTGCTCTATGTACCTCTACTCAGGTAAAATCCAACCCTGCTCCTACCCTGCTCCAGATCAGCATTGGATTTTGTAATTAATGCCAACATTATAAACAGCCCTATAAAAACAGATTTCATTATTTTTTTTAAATTTCATTGGGTTTTTTTCTATTTTTTTCTAAAATAATTTTAATTTGTTATTACACACATGTGTACAGTATTTTTCAAGGGAATAAAATTTAAAAACAGCAAAATAATAAAAAAAATCTGCACACTTAACACATTAGAAAAACAACAACTAGCCTTTTGATACATGTATGTATACCGGTAGGCCTACCGGTACATTTGTATGTACAAATCAGCTTGAAAAATTACATCATGTTAGTCAATACCATCATAAAAAGTGTTGGCCTTAACTTGTACTTTTTGTTGCACACAAACATCGCTGGGCAGACACCATGCTATCTCATTACTGTTAATAATTAATGTTGACTGAAATATATGTATGCTGGGTCAATATTGACATAGTATTTTAATATTCAACCCAGTTCGAGTTAGGCTGTGCCTTACACTACACGCGCAGACGCTTTCACAAACATCAGTGTTTGTGTGCTGTGCGAGACGCTTCAATTTTAGCAACACACCCTAGTACCCTTCCAAGCTGCCAAGCAGGTGATGTTAAACTATGCCCCAACACCCTCTGCAGGCCCGTTTTGCTAGAAACCACCCTCAATCCTCCAAAATCCTCCAAAATGTTGAACAATGTTCAAATAAAGGATACCCATTTCCGCAATCCTACACAATCCTCCAACGGCCCAGCCTCTCAAAGTGCATTCAGCCTCAATCCTCCAAAATCCTCCTCTTCTTCAAACACCATTCATCCTCAATCCTCCAAAATCCTGAATGTTTCTCAAACACCATTCATCCTCAATCCTTCAAAATCCTTGTGTTTCTCAAACACCATTCATCCTCAATCCTCCAAAAACCTCCTCTTCTTCAAACGCCATTCATCCTCAATCCTCCCAAATCCTCTTCTTAAAACACTATTCATCCTCAATCCTCCAAAATCCTCATGTTTCTCAAACACCACTCATCCTCAATCCTTCGAAATCCTTGTGTTTCTCAAACACCACTCATCCTCAATCCTTCAAAATCCTTGTGTTTCTCAAACACCACTCATCCTCAATCCTTCAAAATCCTTGTGTTTCTCAAACACCATTCATCCTCAATCCTCCAAAAACCTCCTCTTCTTCAAACACCATTCATCCTCAATCCTCCAAAATCCTCATGTTTCTCAAACACCACTCATCCTCAATCCTTCAAAATCCTTGTGTTTCTCAAACACCACTCATCCTCAATCCTTCAAAATCCTTGTGTTTCTCAAACACCATTCATCCTCAATCCTCCAAAATCAACCGACACTGAACGTCCATACATGTATGTGCCCTCAATCCTCCACGATCCTCCAAAATTTGTCGCATTCATCCTCAATCCTCCAAAACTGCCCAGCGGACTTTGGAGGATTGGGGAGGGTTACAGTTAGCTAATGGTGCGTGTATCCATACGTGTGTACGTTTTTGTGTCTTATTTAGAATTCAGTTTCCACGTGAGACGAAACAACTACACTATCTCGCATTTAAAAAAAAAAATTGCCTACGGTAGGTCCCTATTTAACACAGATTTTTCAAGAGTAAAATGTGGACGTCGTACGCATGTTTAAATCTAAAACCTTACCGTCCTTTCATTCTCCATTGTTGTCTGGCCTTGCGCGTCAAATGAAGCGTAGAATGACAAAGCGTGACATCATTGTGGTGAAAAAACGCACAAGAAAGAAACCTTCGCTACGCATCCATTTGCACATATATCACGCTTGACTTGGCCATATGTTGACGATTTGAAATGGAATATCCCAAAGCGTAATCACTTTTAAGGTCACTTTATGATTATTTTTTTGGCCTCTAATTTCCTGATCTGGACGGCTCATTAGACGTGTAAGAATCAGATCATACAAATCTGGCAACTATTTAGGTGGTGATTCACCTTGGCAGGTTGCAATAATTTGAGGCAAATCCACAGTTCATTTTAAAAATGCCCTGGTTCCTGGTTTGATGTATATTTTGTATGGAAACTCAAATAAACAAAAGCTAGTGAGTGGTTAAAAGTATGTAATTGAGTATAGAAACTACATTAAGGCAAAAAAAAAAAATTGTGTATGATCATATGGAGGCGTCAGCGTGTAGTCAACTCAAGGGTAAAATGTAGACATTGATGGTTTGGGGTGTTTTTTTTCTCATTTTTCCCATGAGAAAATTAGGGTAGGGGCTGTCAGAATAGGGTACCGGGTAGGTAGGGAAACCGGAAGCAGAAGTAATTTTTTGGGGCCTAACCTATAAATAAGATGAAATAGTATCACAAATTCAAAACAAGCTTTGTGTTTTAAATTCTCCCCTTCTCCAAAATGCCCACAAAGTCAGGTTTGGAAAGTTTTTGAATATTGTAAGTTTTGGAACTGGAAGTACTAAAAATACTAACTCGAGCCGGAAAAGAAACACATTTATTTCCATTTAAACTACTGTACATGTACAATACATGTACGGTTGTTGGAGGCCCCGTTGTTAATTTGGAAAGAATGTGATATCCAGACGCCACTTTGACAGCGGTTGTGTACAAAGTCTATGGTGAGTCGAGAACATTTTTAAAGTATTTCCTAACAAAATTGGCAATGTTTCTCAGTCCCAGATGCACGTCTGTTCAACATTGTTGCAATGAATGACCTTTATTGAGATGATACATGTCATGAAGAAAAAATGGCATCAGGTTGCAATATTCTTTCTGTTAATTTCTACGATCACATTTTAGATTTACAACAATAAAAAGCTCCTTTCATGATTTGAAAAAACTGGAATATCAGGTTTTACCACATGGAATTTAAATACTGCCCCACGTGTAATAAATCGGTCACTGTTAATTTTCATCGCAGAAAAAAACGTTCTGAAATTCCTGTTTGTTTTTCTTTCTTAAATGAGAAAGAAGGTAAATTATTTCCCAGCTTCAGTCTTTTCTTCCAAATTCTTCCAACATCACAGTATTGATGCCTCAAATATTTTGGCAAATGTTCGGATTAGAAAATATTTCCTTTTTTTTTTGCTTTAATTTTTTTCCACTTTCTGTCTCTCCTGGGGAGTTTCCTGGGATAAACAAACCACAGATTTCCTGAATTGCCCAACGACTTCCTGCCAAGTGTCAGATACAATTTATCACAACTGTAGAGTGAAACCAGGACGGGAAACTGACTGACACAAAACTACAAATAGAGAAATTTGCATATTATAGACAAACACATTATTTTTAAACGCCTAAAAATAATTTATGAAACATCTCTGGGTACATGATGTATGTACAGTTTGTATACATGTATCATCTGATAATTGACATTGAAAAAAATATGAAATTGAAATAAATGCCACATGTGAAACTGATATAAATATCTTGACAAACATGTATTGATACATATTTAAAGAATAAAAAAAACTAGCGTTTACCTACATGACCTACTAACCACAGCATTCCACCACAGGCCACAGTAAATTTGAAAGGCTGTTTGAAAGGCAGTGGCTTGTAATTTCATTTACTTCAAAAGAAAATCTTGTGGTAAATTGTAAAGTAAAAAAAATTTTAATTTTGTATTTATTCCTGGAAATATTCCCGGGAACAACTTTCAACAAACACAATTTTGAAAGAAGGATAAAGAATTATACACTTTTTCATATTGAATATTTCCACAGAACAAAAATAACATTGGAAAAAAAGTTGCACTGTCTGACTGTGAAAACTGTCACAATTGTAGTCTAAAGAATTTATCCAAATTAGGAAAGATTTTATTTTCATCAGTCTTTACAAATCATGTAGGCAATGATTAACCTTGCCCGCAGTAAAAAAAAATCAAAAAAAATCAACACTCCCCTGGCACTGCTGTGACATCACGCATTGAAAGAGTTTGACTCATTACACAACAATGCAATGAATGAGTACAACCCCCAACCATTCGAAAACCACCTGATGTCAAAATCCATTTAAATCAGTTTAAAATCAACTGAACTGTGTGGAGTCAAAACAACATAAAACATAGTAAAGGACTTTCTTGTTTAGTGTAACAATTGTATAAAATAACACCCTTGTTTTAAGTAACATCCATCTTGACATTAAGAAAAATCAAATGATTTCGTTAAATTGCAGTACCAAGTCAGTGCATGAAGTTAACTTGTGTGTTGTGTGGATTTACATGAAATATCCAAATAAAAATAACAATTTTACACAACTTTGTTGCCTTCAATTTAATCTAACAGAAACTGAAATGGACAGATTCTGGAAGGATATTCCGTTGACGAATCCCCCTCAAGGCAGAATATTCAAATATCTGGGGTTAACCGAGCAAAAATCGTGGGAAATTAATGGGGCGCAAAAACTGTTTCCACGGCGGAAAATGGCCGTTAGCTTTGCTGTAGAACTATACGATTGTCGACACACGACACAAAATCGTACCACTGCAACCTTTACAAATGTTACGTTTTCGACACTTAAAAAAACAACTAAGACATCGCTACTTAAGGAGATATCAGGATATGCCCTTCCTCATCTGCTACTGAATAAATTTTGAAAAGACACTCACCAAAATGATGGAAAATCCTGGGTAAAGTTGGGCAGTTGGCGTTCCGATTTAAATCCAACTGATGTGTGTACGTGTGTTGAATTGAACGAAAAAATTAACGAACGCGATTGTACTGTGTCAATCAATCGACCCCGCCTGGCTCTTCCATGCTTGCAACGATCCCCCTCTGGACCTGTTGATGAACAATAGAGGGCGCGCTGTCAAAGGAATGGTCTTTTTCATTTTAATGGAGATCATTGGCTATTTTTTGCAACATTTTATAGACAAAATTAGTGGAGTCTCCTAATGTGGCGCACTTTGACGTTTCCCCCGACTTTCCTCATGCAATGTTGCCGAACCTCTTTGTTGACAAACTTTAAATTCATTCAGTCAAAAACTGGTACTTTTACCTTAATAATGCTTGATATTGAACCTTTGTGAACAACTTCAGTGTCATGAAATAGTCCGAAATTCAAAAACGGTGGCGTACGTCCCCCGGAAATTGGGCACAGGCAAATCGGCTGAGTGTTCCGTGGTGCACATGAACAAATCTCGGAAAATCCCAGGTTAACATTTAAGAAGTTCTTTCAAGTTGACAAATTCTGATAAACCATTATTACCGCCACTCACATACCGAACTACGAGTTTGTCAGAAAATTAGTTTCTTAGTTTTGGGCGCGTAATATTTACCGGGTTCATTGTGCACTACTTCAAAATAATATCGGAAAATCACGCAAAAATTAATTAACTTTGAGATTTGTGGACGGGAATATTTAAAGCTTGGTGAAATTTCACTCACTGTGAAATTTGAGGTAAAACTTTTGCTCTATGCTGAAGGCACTAGAGGCGAAACATCAAAGTGCGCCATGATAGCCAACCGCGCCGACCGCGCTTAGGTATGTAGGGGACATCAACGGCACCGTCTTGTAAAAAAAAAAGCGCCTTAAAGACTGGCCATTATTGTTCAGATGTGATGTTCAAAACTGTTATCGACTATTATACAACACCTGAATAAATCCGTCATCTGATTGGTGGATCGTTGATCACATGTCATTGAATTATTCGTACCAACGCACTGTGAATAGAACTTCCATTGCACTGTGTCACTGCTGCTGGTGGTGGCGCTGTTTAAACGGAGATAAATTGAATA
Organism: Patiria miniata; assembly: GCF_015706575.1. Taxonomy (NCBI): domain Eukaryota; kingdom Metazoa; phylum Echinodermata; class Asteroidea; order Valvatida; family Asterinidae; genus Patiria; species Patiria miniata. The sequence continues at coordinate 6,785,459 of NW_024037057.1, forward strand.
TGATTGTTCTCAACCTGTTGAACAGTTTGCATTAATATAAATATGATGAGCTTGTCAAACTTTTAAACAGTTTTTAATTGGCTAATAAAAGTCAACCAATCAGATGACAAGGATTTATTCAGGTGTTATATAAAACAAATAATGAATGTTTCACGTTCGTGCAATGGAAAGAATAATTTCATTCGGTGACAGATGAAATGTTCCATTCCACTCGGCTTCGCCTCGTGGAATGGAACATTTCATCTGTCACCTCATGAAATTATTCTTACTATTGCACTCAAAAACATTCATTATTTGTATATTGTTTTCTATATTGCATGCCGTGGCCGAGGTCCGGGCGCGAACTGGTGATGGGCGGCGGACGTGCTATTTAAACTGGGGGACCGGGAACACTAAAAAGGGGCACTTGCTCAGAAAAAGGGGAGACCTTCGCGGTGTGAAAGTGGAGGCCGTTCATTTAGCTTATAAACTATACAGTATGACGAGGATCAGGAACAAATACGTTGCCCATCTTGCTCTTTGTGTTGCTTCCACCTTGTTATCATGTAGAGAGATCTTTCTATCGCGAGAGGGGCACTGTATTGCTTTGTTGGCCAGTTCAGTGACCATTTTATTTGCGTTAAAAGGGAACTATTATTTTTAGGGCCCAGTTTTCCATCTTGAGAGGACGCACAATTTTAATGTTGCAAGCGGGACATTTCGAGGGGCATTTTTCCATCTCGAGAAGTTATCGCGAGAGGAGCACTAGTTTCCATCTCGAGAGGGGCACAATTATTGTATTATTGCAAGAGGGGTATTTGTACAGTAGACGGATAGTGCCACTCAATAAGCCTGAATATATTTTTTTGTACGTGTGAACATATTTTTGTTGTACAGCAGCAGCCGCCACTTCTTATGTGGCGGCCGCATAATAAGTGGCGGCCGCTGTACAAAAAACAAAATATTTTCACACGTACAAAAAAATATATTCAGACTTATTGAGTGGCACTATCCGTCTTTCGTATATTTGTGCTTTTGAGGGGTAGTTTTATATCTCGAGAAGGTGTACAATCTTGTATGCGAAAGGGATATACTTGTGTTTTTGAAGGGCAGTTTTGCATTACAAGATAGGAGGAGACAATTTTATTTGTAGCGCGATCATATGCTTTCATATGTGTGCGCTTGAGGGGCAGTTTTGTTTTCAATTTCATCTCGAGGGGCACATCTATAACCGTGAAAGGGGCACTTTTGTTGCCCCCCCCCCCCCCCCTGGTTCCGCCGCCCCTGGTAGGGTGGGATGCCCGTAGGGTACGGATGGGGCTAATATTGTGTAGATTCGTAACACAAAAGAAACTGAACCAAAGAAAGACCAATAGTTTCAATTGGAGTTAAGTAATGTGCAATGTAATTTCTATTCAAATGTGCCGGGTAAGTTTGCCAAACTTAGTGCGCGCGCGCGTTGACCGTTAAATTTATATAGCGCCCTCTGTTGTTTGACAAGTCATATTAGCAACAAGATGGCGCCTGGTAAACAACTTGATGAAAAAGGTAGGAGGAGAACCTAGAAAAAGCAAAATATCTTCAACCCTGAAATTAAAAAAATGCCCGATTTCCCACTATATGAATCATATAACTATCGTAGCTCTTAAGTCATGCCCAAAATGAATCAATCACTCTTCGGAAGTCAATTTTAAATGGTTTGTTTCTGGTAGGCTACTTCAACAGCATTCATCACGATCAGTGATCTTCGATCATTCAGTATTGAACGTTAATCAGACTCAGACTCTGCATGATTCAGTTAATTAAATATTAAGTATCATGATCAATACATTCATCAATCATCCTGTTCATCAACATTATGGGAGAACAATTTCATAATGACAAAAATCAAGAATGCAGTTGCAGGCACCACCCCTCCCCCCCCCCCCCAGGCCCCACCTCACTTGGTCAAGTTGGTGTCTCACTGTGTCAATCGTGAATTTGAATGTCATTACATTTGTTGCATTGGCGATTGGTCGCCGCATTGCTTGTAGTAAACCTTTTGACATTCATGACATTGGCACTGCATCATGGGATGAAAAAAAAAATGTAAGAAATATAATTAAATTGTAAATAAAATTCACTTTGTAAACTTTCTTTAGAAATAAAAATGAGAAATAAACTTTAAATTTACACAGTCTCAGGCCCAGTAGAACTGTCGAGCGCAATTTTGAGTCCCCCGCGCAAGTTTAAACTGCGCGGGGGACTCATATTGCGCTCAACATATTAACTCAATTCTTGATATTATATCCTCCTTATATGAGGAGGAATCAAGTGAAAGTTGTAACTGGTACTCGGCCCCATAGGTTTGTGCACAAATTGCCTGGTTTGTTTGTTTGTTATCCAATCCCAGGATGCATTGTGAATATTAAAAAGGTTTATGCAAATGAAACTTATAAATGTTTATCATTTCACACAAAACTGACCAGTTGTTTTTGTTTTTTAAGAAAACATAATGATAAGGATTAAATGCAAATCCTAGACTTTCATAACTTGATTTGTCCCTGTAAATATAAACAAGTATTTAATCTGGTCCTGTTTGATTTCTTTGTGTAGGCCTACTTTTGGTTGGTTTTGCAACTGTGTCTACCTTAGCTATTACTAGGCTGGTATTTTCAAAAAACTTTATTCAAATATTGAAACTTTGGTCATTGTATTTTGATTATAAATTTGTTGACAAACAAACCTAAAATGTGTTGCTCAACAGAAAATAAATATGTAGATTTATTTTTAATGGAAATCTTTACTTCAAATATTTTTCTTTAGCATGACAATTAACAGCTGTTTCCCTCATGGCTGCACCCATGAATATTGAAACTCAAGCATCAAAGGAATGTAACGTTTATGACTGTACATGTATTGGCCGTGGCTTAACCTGCATGCTAACTATGTAGAATTTTTCAGACTTCAGTGCAATGGGGGTCTCAACCAATTGTCAACATCCAACCCCACCCCACCCTACCCTGTACCCCATCCCACCCCACCCCACCCCACCCCACCCTCATCCCAACCCTGAACCTCGACCCACCCCACCCCATACCACCTCCATACCGCCACCCCATCCCCACCTCCGACCCCACCCTCATTCCCCCGTCCTCATCACCACCCCACCCCACCCCCCCACCCACACCCCACCCCCACCCATACCTCCACCTACACCCACACCCCCACCCCTAGCCCTATTCCTACCCCCACCCCTACCCCCACCCCTACTCCTACCCACACCCCCACCTCCACCCAATAGCCAAAACGGCAGCATGGAGCTGTATACTCCCAGGGATCTGAGATTGTCTTTGGAATGTTTCATTGGCCCAATGAGCAGGGTAATAATGATGAAGTGCCTTGAGCACAAATACTGGTGGATACGTGCCCTTTACAAATACACACATTATTATTACGCAAAGAAATAAAAAGACATAGACAAATTGAAGACCTTTAGAAATAGTTTCTGAAAACTTTCAAAAACAAGTTACCAAAATATTATGGTCAATAAAAATTGAGTGGAAATGAAAGTGAAAAACAGTAATTTGGCAGCAGATTTATATTTGGGCAATTCTCCATGGGAGAGCAAAAAATGTCAAAAATAAATATTTACATATTAAACCTTTTTTGTACTTTTTCGAGACCTCAATTAAATGGGGAATTCAGTTCAAAAAACGAAATTGAAAAAAATTACATATTTCTGGTAGAAACGGTGATTTTTGCAATTTATGATTAAAAACGTTCAGATTTGGTAAAAAAATAAAATTTAGTGTATGTATTACTTTCTGAATTATAGGGAAAAGATTTGATTTATTTTATGATGTTACAAGTTACTAACATTACTCGGGGTGATTAAAAAAAATTCTAAAAATATAAATAAATATATATATATAGTGTAGGCCTTCATTTAAAAATGTCAAAATTAGCACGTAATTCCGTTACCGAAAAAATGGCAAAAGTTACTCATTTCACAAATTTTATTGTTTTTTTTCTTCAAATCATGTATGTTGAGAAAAGACCCTACTATAAACATAAATGAAAAATAAAAACTTCAAAATAGTAATTTCTTGGCATTTTTCCAAGTGGTAACGGAATTACGAAACGGTAACGGAATTACGGTAACGGAATTACGCATGCACAAAGTATGCACATTTCCTCCAGATTATGTACATGACATATTATTAAATAGGAGATTTGCTTGTAACCTTTGACAATAACTTTAAATAATAAATTACTTGTTAAATCATTTCCCTCTTTAATTTGCTATTATATAATTAAAAACAATCAGGTGTTCCATTGATATTTTTTACTTTTACGTTTTCTTTTTACTATTTAAAAAATGCTAATAGTTGTTTGGATGCTTAAAGGGAATATACAACATTTTCAAACATCAGAAAATAAAACTACCAAGTTTTTACAAAATACCTTACTAAGATGTTGGTAAATGACAGTCTAAAGCATCCTGTAAAATTATGGCACCTGGTGTGAAGTAATTTTCAAGAAAATGATATTTTTGTATACATTTCCAACGGTGGTCGGCCGACCACCGTTGGAAAAACCTAACTATTTTTCAACTACTGCTCCAACTTTACATTCTTTCCAGTCCAAATTTTGTTTGCTATTTGTTACATGTTCACGAACGGGTGCAGGCCAGCTAGTCTGGTTCCCTTATCCTCCAATTTTCCGGCATCTATAAATTGATCCATTTTACCTTTAGTGGAGTCAGGGAACCAGACTACTTGAACAGTTTTGTTTTTCTTGGTTTTTCCAGCATTTTTGAACGCAAAACTTCAAACATGTCAGTGTAACAATATTTAATCTATTATACTAACCCCTCAAATAGTTCATTTCTTAAAATTACAGCAAAAGCCAATGATGTACATTCCCTTTAAATATGTGTTGCCAAAGCCGTTGTCTGGTACCCACAGAAAATATATTTCACAACAAGTATATTGAGTACCAGACTGTACTTGTACTTCTACTTGGCATAACTTAACATCTTCCCTTGCTCAGAGATGCCAACCAGTGAAGTTTATTGTATTTTTCACGATAAACTAGTGAAATACGATAATACAATTATTCATAGTAAACTTAGATTTTCGGTAAAAAAATATATACATATACATATTGCTTTCATTTGACCTTGACCTTTGACCTAAAAAATGAAGCCCAGACATGTTTAGGCCTACATTTACATTTTGATCTGCTAATTTTCACTTAGCTTTCCCCTTGTGGCATTTTATAAACTTCTAAAATTTGTATTGTGATGAGTTTATGTTGAATTCAATGTAAAAGTATTGCATTTACCTATTACATGTAAACCTATGGCGTAATTCCGTTACCGCCCAGGCGTAATTCCGTTACCGTGATTAAAATGCAAATTATGAAAAGAGTGATTATTTTTTCAACTTTGTTCTGCATTGTAGTTAACAACACCCCTGAACTCTATAAATAACAGGTAGTGTCCAATTTTAAAATTTCAAAACTTCAGAGAGTTTTATTAATTTATGCAAGAACTCAAATATGCTTGTCCTCCGTCCGTAATTCCGTTACCGATATTAAGCTCCGCCCCTTAAAGGGTAATCTTGTGGGATTTTTTTTTTTTTAGCGGTCAATCAATTCTATTGGGACTTGGCTCCCTTTCCATGTTTAGATTAGTTGCCTAGCATAGAACGTATTTTCTTGGGAAAGAATAATCCTTGACAAAGTGACAAAATTCCGTAATTCCGTTACCAAAGAATTGCCCATTTGTATAATTTTTTTCATTTGTGCAGTTTTTTAATTTTAAAATTTTGTTGAACTTTTATTTTCATGGTTAAGTGTTTCTAAGTACTTTGAACCATTTCCCAACAGTATGCATACTTGTCTGCATGAACAAATTATTCAGTAACTGACTGACACAAGTCTATGGAGTGATCAAGGATCTCTTGTTGCTAGGCAACCTGCCTCAAAAGCCCATTCCATGTGACCCATACCCTGAACACCCCTCATTTTATTGTAGCTATTGACACTTTTAACAATAGTGTTTTATGGTAGGGTAGATTAAACTTGCGCAGGTCAACCCAGCGATTGTCCTCGTGCCCCCAAACAAATTCCTAAATTCCTTCAATTTCGTTTATCAGTTAGTGTGCCAACCACCCCTCAAAAAGTGATAAAAAATTTTGACAGCCACTTATGATGTGGGTTAATTGCGGTTTGATGGCAGGCATTTATCAAGATAGCATTGTTTCACGTATCTGCTTGCACAAGAGGTGTGAAGGCACTTGGACAAGTCTAAGTTTGCGAAGTGGTATTTCTTTTGGCGAGTTCTCGCTTGGTTTGGTTAGCCACAGGCATTGTGCACGGTTCTATACCACTGAGTAGAGCCACTGACAAAAGCCGCACTGTGTGATTCCAAACGTTTGGGAAATTTTCTCATGGTTTTTGCTGAGAAATATCAGTGATACTTCCGAGCTCTACAAATGGGATGGCTTGGAATCCCTGTTGCTATGGTAACACTGAAAGTTCCCAAGTGGAGTTTTACTTTGAAGAAGTTGGTCAAATATGTGTAAAACTTGTTGAGGAGTTCAGCAGGGAAACCTTACATGCACGTGCAACGACCAGCGATGGATGTATTGTGAAGTTATTTTCGAGTTTTAGTGCAAAGTCACATGTTGGTGTATTGCTCTCCTATGGCAACAAGGGATGTTTCCGCGAATCCCGTTCCGAGGAATTATCGCCGACTTGCCAAGATTGCCTCGGGCCGAGATTAGAGAGAAGTTTTTCTGATATACAAGTACACCTGACATTAAAGCCCATGGTCCCAGTTGTGCTGAAAGCATGCTGCATTAGTAACAAGACAAACAGTTGGATGGACACGTGTGTTTAGAGGATACTTCAGCAGGTCCTAAACCCTTACCGTGGTACTTAACAAGGCTTGCTGCGTAAACTTCCGTTGTCGTCATAAAGAGAAGAAATCCCTCTTGAGGCTTCAAGCATTTCTTGAAGTGTGTGTTTGAACAAAGAAGGAACAATGTTGAAATGAGCTGGCATTTATATTTGCCAAAAGTACAGGTGTGGTTTGAGTCCTGCTTGATAAGTACATGTACAAAATGGCGTCTTCAGATTGCAAGAGTTGTATCAGCTCAACTTGAAACAAAAAATGGTTTTAAGAACCATCAGAATTTAATATGCAAACAAATAATCCATGTATTGTATGTACACAGAGGCACCGGTGCATCTGAGATTGTGAGAAAAACATTGGGGAACGAGTGCAGCTGATTTAAATTTGCCCAAAATCTGAGGATTACGGTTCCAGCACCCTGCGGAGAATGGGATTAAAAAGTCCTGTCCTTGGAAACTACAAGCTGATGCTAATGACGGTCACGGAGGTGGCTGTTGTAGTTACGCAAATCACCTGAGACTGGAGATGTTCTTTTGAGAGACGCAGCTGAGGAGTCTCTTCCCGTTTTTTCAGTAAAGGAGCTTTCTTTCTCGGCGAGTGGGGATCAGAGATTTGTTGGACATGTTTAAATCACTGAAGGAGATCACCACTGCTGTCTTTAAGAAAGTCGTGTGGAGTTGAAGAAATTGAGCTAGGACTCTGGGAAACATCAGTTGTCTAAGTGAATTGTTTGGACACATACACTGGAACTTTTGATGCAGAGAAGTTGGCAAAAAGCAGAGTGCTGAAGGTAGCTTTTTTCGCAGGATTCATTTGGCGATGTTTTTGTACAGCTCTGAAATATCCATTCATCTCAGAATCTGGCAGTGGTTTTGAAGTGTGTTTTGGAGACTTTCTGAGGTTTCTTCAGCAAGTTCGGAACAAATTTTTGGACTGCTGATTTTGTTGACAAATCCTGCTTATTGGAGTACGAGTTTGTTCTAAGCAAACAGTGCTGAGATTGGCTTACCAGATTATCACCATGGTATGAATATAAACGGATTAATCAAAAATGGTTTAAGAATAATCTCAAAGCAAACAGAGCATGGCATGGATTTCATCATTGATGCTGATCACTAACGCTTGGGAAAAATTCGCAGGGCTGTTTCAAAAAGGAGTGTTTTTGGCAATGAACGCTAGCTCAATCAGTGCATTTGTAAGGGAACAGTTGTGGCATAGAAGGCAGAAAGGCAGCTGAAAAGCCAGGTGGTATTGTCACTGAAAAGAAAGGGATGTTTGAAGAGCCGTTTATGCATGAATCGACAGTTGTCAAGTCATGAAAGCTTCGCACGTCGCCATGGCACAGTGTTTCCGCCTCGATTGAGAAGCTTTGTGAATTCAGGAATGCATGAATTTGGAGTTGAGAGCAGTGATAAAGGCTTTCACTAAAAGGGAAGCGTTGTTTGAAAAGGCAGGTTTTTTTTGCGTTAAATTGATTGCCGTCATTAAATTGTGAGGACTCCGGGCCTGGATGTGAAGCTGTGAACGTGGGAATTGGAGTTGATAGCAGTGAGCTGGCTGTACTTTGAAGCGTCATCGTCGTTGCCATCATTATAACCAAACTGCTTGGTTTCAAGCCTGTCTTACTGGCTGTTATTAATTTGTAACGTCTCTGTGGGCCCGGATATGAAGCCGTGAACGTGGGAATTGGAGTCGATAGCAATGAGCTGGCTGTACTCTTAAGCGTCATCGTCATTGCCATCATTATAACCAAACTGCTTGGATTCTAGCCTGTGTTACTCAGTGAAGAAAAGTCTGCATCTTCTTTGGCCCACCACCAGTTGTCCTCATGTACTGCATCTTTCTTTCAAGAATTTTCTTGTGAGATCAACAGCTTTTGTGAAATTCCTCATCCCTTTTCTGCAAACTTTGAAAAAGTGAAATTGTAATCTGTCATCAGATGGATTTTCCAGACTTTGGATTGAATCATGGTCGGACTTTGGTTATTTTCTTAATGTTGACCATATTGTTTGAAATGTGCACTTGAAGTTTGCTCTGCAAATGTTCTATGAAAGCTGAAAATCGACTGTGCTTGGCCGAGATATTGTAAGATTTCTGCGTTAGAAAAACAAAAACTGATAAAACTACTTGGCTGCCACAAGGTACCATGGCAACAAGGGAACCGGCCAAAAGTGCCGGTCCCCGTCAGAACGCGCCACGTTCGAAAATCTTTCTGCGGGAGAACACGATGACGCTCAGTGAGAAGATCGCCCTCTATCATCACCGGGCAGACGATTCGGAGGACTTCCGCGTGGCGGCGTTACGGAATCGGACTTGCGTCGCCAACGGCGGACGCACTTTCGTAACCGAGGAGGCTCAGGAGGAGGCTCAAGCCGCAAATACAAAACCAGAGGGAGGAAATGGGAGAAGGAATGCAAAGGGAGGGTATATCCCCACTGGAAGGAGATCGGCCAGCGATATGAGTTTGGCTGTTTGTGTGTCTGTTACAGGTACTGCATACCTGTTAGTTTTAAGTTGTGATTTTTTTTCAAGAGTTTACCCCTTTACAGCCTGTCTAAAAAAAAATGGTATAATCAAAAACAATTTTTCAATATTAAATCTCAACATAAGTAAGTCGTTTTGAGCATCACATTAAAGAAAAAAGACCAGGCTTTCCAATACTTTTTGTTTCATCTCATTTGCTTTTGTCAATCCAGAGATAACTCCAGTTTACTGCGGAACACAAAAATCGAGTTTGTTTCTTTTGCCAAGTTGCAATCTTTTGTGAGCTACAAGACAGCATGGCACAGTACTCGAAACAACTCTGCCCATGCATAAAAGTGGCACAAAATCGATTTTGGTGTATCGCACTAAATTGATTATATCTCTGAATTGACAAAAGCAAATAAGATCAAACAAACACTATTGGAAAGCCCAGTCTTTGTTCTTTAATATTATGCCAAGTAAGAATGACTTATTTTGAAATTTCATATTTAACCAATTTTTTTTCTGATTGTACCATTTTTTTTGAGACAGGCTGTACATTAATGTTCTGACCAAGCACACAAATGTGTTAAACACTGTTCCACTGTAGTTGGGAAACTTTCAAGTTTTCAACGACCAAAATAACAAAAAGAAGCCACAAAACAGCCAGGGTTGTTTTGAGCAACCCAGACAACGCTGATTGACAATTCATTCAGCAGTTAACAGTTGACTTGATCACAAAAGAATGTTTTCCACAGCTTACCCATGTTTACTTTCCATGTTAGCAACACCTATAGTTCTTTATCGTCCAACACAATGAACATCACCAGGGTTTTGAAGGAGTTTGTTGGCTGGGCTGGGCTGGGCTGGGCTGGCCACCGCGGCTGGGAAAGACTTTGTATCTGCTGGAAAATTCCGATAGTAGATTATTTTTGGTTAATAAAGTAATATTTAACTTTTTCCTGTGTCTGTACAGTATCCGATGGTTGCAGTCTATGCATAATGAATGGACATAGACACCAAAGATAAAATATGCTCACTTCAAATTTTAAAAATCTCCAAGGCGTTCAATATCTGCTGGAAATTCCGATAGTGGATTATTTTTGGTTAATAAAGTAATATTTAACTTTTTCCTGTGTCTGTTCATCCGATGGTTGCAGTCTATGCATAATGAATTGACATAGACACCAAAGATAAAATATGCTCACTTCAAATTTTAAAAATCTCCAAGGCGTTCAATATCTGCTGGAAATTCCGATAGTGGATTATTTTTGGTTAATAAAGTAATATTTAACTTTTTCCTGTGTCTGTTCATCCGATGGTTGCAGTCTATGCATAATGAATTGACATAGACACCAAAGATAAAATATGCTCACTTCAAATAAAAAAAATCTCCAAGGCGTTCATAGACACACTTCAAATTAAAGCTTGATTTCATACCAGTATCTTTCAATTTGATGTTTTTTTTGTGTGTGTTAAACTTTTGGCTGATAAGCTGTTTCAAAGTTGATTACCCCTGAACTTGCATGTACTTGTAGTCCTGAACCAAAAGCTTTGATGTGGAGAATTGTGTTGAAATTCAGAAATGTCAGGGGGAAAATGGCAAAAACAACGAATATTTATGATATGTCCTGGGGGATTTTTGTTCTTGAGATAAAAAAAAACACCAGTAACCAGCACAACTGAGCAGTCAAAGAGAAGTTTTTGTGTCTGTGAAATTTGACAATTTAACCAAGAAGTACATGTAATAAGATAACCCCTGATGTTGTGGTAAACATTGCCAGAAAAAAAATGTGGGGAACGTTAAATTTATTTGGACAAATTTGAATGAAACATCATTGGCAACAAATTGTGAGCACTTTTATGAGCACCGTAGGATGTGTTTTGGAGCCTGCTGTATTCAATTTCATAGTTGAACCATTAAATAATCCCCTTAAATTTGCGTTATTTTAGAAAAGTAGTTTGTAAGATTTAGCTTCGTGGCAAAAAATAGTCATAAGGGAAACATTATTTAGAAAAACAAAAAAAGTTAGTGAGCATGTTCAGATCTGCAGGGTGGCAGGTTTTGAGACCTGTGACATTTGACAATTTAAGTGTCAAATACTTTTTTTTTCCTTCCCAAGATTCTACCCATGAGCTGATGGAGGCAGCTGAAAAGGGTGACACGACCGCCGTTCGCCGTGTCCTGAAAGAGAGCTCGGCGGACATGAACTTCGGCCATGGCGGTGACTATAGGACGGCGCTACTGCGGGCCTGTCAGTACGGGCAGGTGGACGTCGTCAAAGAGTTATTAGAGGTAAGTATTTTTTTTCAAGAGTGTACAAGTATTAAAAGAAGAGTCTGTCATGAGCCAATGTGGCTCATCAGGTCGGTGGTTTTCTCCGGTGTCAGTGGCATGAAACAACTAAGAATATTTATATCCACCCTGGATGGGATGCCTGTCCATTGCAGGTTACTCCCCAGCTAATGCCGGTACCCATTTTTACTCCTGGGTAGAGAGAGGCAAAGTGGGGTAAAGTGGCTTGCCCAAGGACACAACATGTGACCAGCAGCTGGATTCGTTTACCTCCGGTTTCTTTGGCATGAAACGACTGAGAATATTTCTATTCCCCCTGGATGGGATGCCGGTCCATCGCAGGTTACTCGCCAGCTAATTCCAGTACCCATTTTATACTCCTGGCTTGAGAGAGGCAAGTGGGGGTGAAGTGGCTTGCCCAAGGACACAACATACGGCCAGCAGCTGGATTTGAACCCCTGACCCTCTGATTATGAGTCACATACCCTAACCACTAGGCCACACTTCCACAAATTGACTAATGTACTAATCCAACAAGAGCCGTTTTAGTTTGTACCTTTTCTTCAGAGTGGGGAATCACACCCACCCCTTCCCCCGCCAGAATTCCACGGTTCGGAGAGAGCTATGAAATTTGGACCCAGAGTCTGTCGTTAAAACTGCTCAGTTTGTACTATTCTCCAATTCATGATAGGCCGGTGCCGACGCTGGCATCAGAACCGTCAAGAACCGGACTCTCCTGCACGAGGCCTGCATCGGCGGCCACCCGAAGGTCTTACAGCTACTCCTAGATCGAGTCGAGGACATCGACGCGGTGGACTCGGAAGGTCAGAGCGCGTGTCACGCAGCGGGCTTCCAGGGAGAATTGGATTGCTTACAAGTCCTGTCAGAGAAAGGTATCATTTTTGGTTAATAAATCTCAGTTATTTCATGGTAGAACATGTCATTTGCAGCTATCCAAAAAGTGAAAAAACATAATTATTGTTCAAAAGCATACTTGGCTTAAAGATAGTAATGGCACTAAACTCCCTGTGAAATTATTCTTTCTGGCATGCTGTCATTTTGAAGAAAACAATAAAAGAGGGTCATTTCCAAAGATTCTTCTAAAAGACGCATTTTTGGAGATTTCCGTTAGTAGTTTTTTTTTTAATTCGGCGAAGCCATGAATGGGTGTGCACAAAGCATTGACAAGATGCATGCACACGCGCAGTTGCTATATTTTGTCCGTTCAGAGTGCGATATCACATAGCTGCAATTGGCTGAATGAGAAAGTGTCCCGGATGCTGATTTCGGGCGCAATTCAAAACATGACTCGGCGACTTTTGATTTGAAACAGCAATCCTAAAATGTTGTTTTTCTCGGAATACACAGCATTCACAGAGCTGAAACTTCATCACGTTTAGTTGTGAACCACCCTTCTTTAGATTTGGGTCACTTTTGTTGCTTCAAACGAAAAAAAATGCACAAATGACAAAAGATATAGTCGACCTTTAAAGAAGTTGTACTGTGGTCAGGACAGAACAAAATATTTGCACGAACAGTAGATGTGTATTCTGACCATTTTCGAGATCCCCAGTGGGAGGGGCAACCGCATACTTAAGTAGGATATGAGGTGGTTAGAATAAGATATATTCATTTATTCAAATGTATTCAAATAGGTGCTGATATGTGCATTGTGACCATTTTCGAGAGCCCCAGTGCTTTTAGTAGGATATGAGGTGGTTAGAATAAGAAGTATTCATTTATTCAAATGTATTCAAATAGGTGCTGATATGTGCAGTGTGACCATTTTCGAGAGCCCCAGTGCTTTTAGTAGGATATAAGGTGGTTAGAATAGGATATATTCATTTATTCAAATGTATTAAAATAGGTGCTGATATGTGCATTGTGACCATTTTTGAGAGCCCCAGTGCTTTTAGTAGGATATGAGGTGGTTAAAATAAGATCTATTCATTTATTCAAATGTATTCAAATAGGCGCCGATACGTCATTGGAGGACAAGAATCTGAAGAGCCCCGCCCACCTGGCCGCTGAGAGGAACCACCCACGGATCCTGAGCTACCTACTCAGTCGGGGCGTGGACATTGAGACATCGGACCGGCTAGGGCGGAGACCGGCTCACTATGCAGCTATCCATGGGGGTGAGGCTCTGTCTGTCTGTCTATGTTTTTGTCTGTCTGTCCAGTGGACATTCCTCTGTTTTGAAGGGAACTTTTAGACCTTTAGTTGTAATTGAGTCAATCACAAATCAATCACAAGTCAGTCACAGGTCAATCACAAGTCAATCTCAGATCAATCACAGGTCAATCATAAGCCAATCACAAGTCAATCACAAGGCAATCACAAGTTAATCCCAAGCCAATCACAAGTCACTCACAAATCAATCACAAGGCAGTCACAAGTCATTCACAAGTCAATCTCAGATCAATCACAAGTCAATCATAAGCCAATCACAAGTCAATCATAAGCCAATCACAAGTTAATCACAAGTCAATCACAATTTAATCCCAAGTCAATCACAAGTCACTCACAGATCAATCATAAGTCAATCACAAATCGATCACAAGTCAGCCACAAATCAATCATAAGTCAATCACTAGTCAATCCCAATTCAATCACGAGTCAATCCCAATTCAATCATGAGTCAATGACAAACTGCTCTCTATTTCCCCCGTCAGGTCTAGAAAGCCTAATCCTCTTCGTCCAGGGCAACTGCGACACGCTAGCCACGGACAACGCCGGCTGCATCCCGGCCCACTTTGCGGCCAAGAAGGATCACCTAGACTGCGTGAGGTTCCTGGTCAAGCACGGCACGGACCTAGGAGCCAAGGACGGATCGGGAAGAACGCTCGCTCACATGGTATTCATTTGTTTATTTTGTTTTTTATTTGTAGAGTGCCTTGGCCTCTTGGTCGGAAGCATTGAACTCAAGATCTGTGGGTAGTTCTGCAGGTTGTGGGTTCGAGTCCAGCCTGGGGTTGTGTTTGTGCCCTTTGGCAAGACACTTTACATTATTTATGTATTCATTTGTGGAGTGCCGTGCCTCATGGTCTGTAGTATCAAACTGGAGATCTGTGGGCAATTCTGCAGGCTGTGAATTTGGTTCCAGCGTTGGGGTTATGGTGCTTGTGCCCTTGGGCAAGACACTTTACACTAATTGACTCCCTCCACCTGAGAGTAAATGGGTACCTGTGAGGGCAGAGTTGGTTACTGCGATTGATTCAAGCTGCTTTGCCTATTCGAATCGTCGTATGTTTTTTTTAAATGTATGCTTTGGCTTTTAGTTTTGCAATTTTAGTATCACAAATTTTGGAAGTTCTAAAAAGTAAAGATTTCTGGGGTTTTTGTGTGTGTAGGCTGCTCTGTATGGCGCGATGACATGTCTGCACTGGCTGTTCGAGAAAGGAGCTGATGCTTCGGCCAAAGACAGTAAGCATCTTTCACGATTTAAGAAAACTTGCTTATTCAAACTTAGTGTTTATTAGACAAGGTTCCAAATTGAGTGAGTTGGAGGGTACAAGGGCTAAAGACAGTAAGCATCTTTCATGAGTTTACAGAACTTGTTTAGGCAAACTTAGTGTTAGACAAGGTTCCAAATTGACTGAGATGGAGGATACAAGGGATACAGATAGTAAGCATATTTCATGAGTTTGATCTTGCTTAGGCAAACTTAGTGTTAGACAAGGTTCCGAATTAAGTGAGTTGGAGGGTATAAGGGCTAAAGACAGTAAGCATCTTTCATGAGTTTGACAAACTTGCTTAGGCAAACTTAGTTTCAAAACAAGGTTCTGAATGAAGTGAGTTGGAGGATACAAGAGCTCAAGTCAGTAAGCATCTTTCATGAGTTTGAGAAACTTGCTTAGGCAAACTTAGTGTTAGACAAGGTTCCGAATTGAGTGAGTTGGAGGATACAAGAGCTAAAGTCAGTAAGCACTTTTCTTGCATTTAGAAACATGCTTTTCAAGCTTAGTATCCGCGCTAAGCCATCATTCATTTGCAAGTCAAGTCACAAGCTATTCAAACTATTCCTTCAGAATTGTTTTTCCACTGTTACCACGGTTACTAGGAACTTTTTTGTGATGATTTCTGATTTGACTTGAGATGAACTCAACTTTTTCTCTGACAGATATTGAAGTGACTAGAAGTCGGATGGACTACGGTTAAAAAATGAATATTTAAATATGTAAATTAATACGCCTTTTTTGGCAATGATTTCGTTTTCGCAGACCAAGGCAACACGCCGGCCCATCTCGCCGCGACAGGCGGCCACGCCAAGTGCTTCAACTGCTGCCTGCAGCACAACGGACCGCTGGACGCCCTCAACGACAGGCAGGACACGCCCATGGATTGCGCGAGACGATCAGGGCACCCCCAGCTCATGAGCAGAGCAGGTCTGTTCAAATGTGTATATAGAGACAATCCAGCAGGCAATTACGGTATTTTTCCCTCTATCGACGGAACCATGACTTCGATATGGCAGGGATAACTACCACTGTGCCTGTCAGCCTACCCTCTATGTGCTCTGTCGGGAGCAGACAGACAGACAAAAGGGAGAACAACAGATTCTGAGTTGTCCTCGAGATTCATTTTTTGTTAAAACGGTCCTCGAACATGAGTTTGTGTGCTTAGCCTATGGGAGAGTGTTATATTACAGGGACAACGGGAAAGACAATGCCTTGTCCTCGAGAGTTATGTAAAGTGCGACTGTGTGTCAATTCACACGTGTATAGCACAAAGTGCGTACGTCTTAGTTTATTTTGATTGTGCACTATACACTCTTCGCATGAGCATCACGCATCTTCAAAAATGCATTCGAATGTCTGTCCCAGTGGTCGCCCCCAAATCTCCCTTTCTTACCGTTGAGGGGGTACTTGTTTACGGAGCCTGGAAGGGCCAACTGAATCAAGTTTCCAAATTTTATTTTTGGGTTATTTTTATTTCACATTTGAACGTGACATTTTTAACGGTGGAAAAAAGCTCAAGAAATCATCATGTCTTTCCATTGATTGGTCGGTTGGTTAGTAACACATGTCAGCACATGCCTCTTTTGGCCATCAATCATCTTGTCCCTTGGGCCCTTGCAACAAAACGTGCTTCAGGTCTCCACTGACTAGCTACCAATTTATTGCAGTCGTGGAAAATTGGGTCACGAGGTCACTCATTTCGCATTGGGGCTAGCACTGTACTGCACACAAAGTGGGTGTTCCACATGCTATAAAACGCTCCATGCACCAACTGACGAGCTTGTTTTGTCTGGATACTACAGGTAACAACGAGGTCAGGTGCGTCCACTGCGCCGATAATTACGAGCTTGTGGAATGGGAACGGAGCCACCAACCCTCAAAAGTACAGAAAGCCATCAAGGAGAAGAAAGGAGGCATGTTCAGCTCACCACTGCCCAGAAAACCGTAAGTTGCGGAAAATTTTATAATTTGCGTGAAAATTCCAGTAGAGTCTTTTAAAAAAGTGTTCATGTATTATAAGAGTAAATGAATGTTGCTTACCTTATTTTCAGGCCGATTATCTCTTTGCATTTTTCTCTTTTCGTTTTAGGAAAGCTCAAGAAGTACAAAAACCAAAGGTCGTCAGGTCAAAGTTCACGGGTTCACAGGGGTCGTCATCATCTACGGAGGTCCTTCCAAAGAGGGATCTGGCTGCCAAATACTTTGGACGGGGAGAACATGAATAGTAGAGGTTCAATTTCACGGAGCCGCTTAGCTAAAAGATATTGGTGGGTGTGTTCTTGGGCAAGGCACTTTACCGTGATGTGTCGCTCCAGCTCAAGATCAAAGTTGGCATGTTTGAAATTGGCTCGTGGTGCGTTGTGTCAAACTCAAAGTTGTGCAAGTGGTTCTTTTCATTGTGGGTTGGAGTCCAACATGCAGGGTTTGTGGTGCGTTGGTCCTTGGGCAAGGCACTTTACCGTGATGTTTCTCTCCACCTCAAGAGCAGAGTTGATTGGTGTGTTTGAAATTGGCCCCTGGTTTGTTGTGTCAAACTTGATATTTTGTTGGTGATGCTTTTCATTGTGGGTTGGAGTCCAACATGCAGGGTTTGTGGTGCGTGTGTCCTGGGGCAAGACACTTTACCATGATGTTTCTCTCCACTTCAAGAGCAAAGTTGATTGGTGTGTTAGAGTCAAACGTGCAGGGTTTGTGGCATGGTGCGTGTGTCCTAGCTTGGGCAAGACGTTTTAAAAGTAACCATTTTGGGCCAAAGATGGTCTTAGTTATGATTTATTGTCCCAGAGATCAGGGGTAACAACCGTGGAGTATCTCCAGCACAATTGTGGCAGGCTTTTAAAACACAAATCATGAATATTACTTCATTTGATCTATAAACATCTACACATGCACATGGACCTATCATTAAATGTAAATATTTCTTGATGTAAATTTTGTACATAATTGGAAATTCTAAATAATGTTTATGAAATAAAACGTCATTCCACAAAGTGGAACACTTCACGAGAGGGTACAGTTTCATTTCAATTATTGTTTTAATTCAACACGTGGTGTCTCCATATAGAGTGTAACTTTAAAATGCACATTTTGACAAACAACCCTGGAAAAACTTGAAGAAAAAACAAGGTCTTGTAAACCTGATCCCGGAGTTCACAAAATTCTATTCAATTGATTCCGAATGCATGGCTTTATTCACTGGACGTCTTTTCATGCATTATGGCCTAAGCTCACTCATTGGCCTTACAGGGGAAGCCTCTGTGGTTGCAGACCAGTAAATCGATCCGAAATTACCTACGCCGGCCAAATCACGATTTGCATGCCCTCAAAATCTTCAGTATTTGAGCATGCTGTGGGCCATGAACTGGAGGGTTTGTAAAAAAAATATGGGTGGAAGCTGTGCACAGGACTGTGAGCTTGTAGTTCCGTTCAATTTGGGTGAAATTGGGGCCCTTAAAGCGCTCTATTTTTCAATGGAGTGTAGGCATCGTTTTTCAAAATGGCGATGGGCTTCAGGACTATTTTCAGGGGTGATCATCTTCGGATGGAAATTTCTCCTACAAATCATCAGTTGACCCCCGAAAATTGAAAAGAAAATGAAAGATGATGAAATAAGCTTCAATTTGATGTGTGTCTCGAACACCTTGGAGAGTTGTGAGTATTTTTCCCGAATTTCTGAAGTGGGAGCATTTACCATTGGAGTCGATGGAAGTTTATTTACTGGTCTGTAACCCTATCAAATGCTTGGGCAAGGCGGTAGCGCAGGCATTGGCATGACGCACAGGCGTGCGCGGTTGCTATAATTTGTCTGGGACAGGCAAAAAAAGACTTCAAGAAAGACTATAAAGCACTTGCAATTTGGGCTGCAAAACAAATACACTCTTGTTAATACAAACTCTGTTAAATACAAATTCTGGTTAAAGTGCACAAATCAACAAAGCCTCGGCCTCGGCTCCACGGGCGCGTGAGCGTTCCTTCACTAACTCCTGGCCGTAAGGAATACGTAAACGATGCTGTGGTCGGCTATGCAGAGCGTACTGCGCACGTATTTCGAAGTGTATTTCACGGAGTTTAAAAACATCTCACAAAAGTTGACTTTTTTTTCCATAATCTATGAAAGTGTGAAAGTATACACGTTCATGCTTAGCAAACACCAGATAGTAACATCTTTGAACCAAGACTAACAATGAGTGGGAACGACACAGTGCTGTTCACAAAAAAATTCTGATATAACAAAACACTTTTGGCGATGTCGGGCTGAGTTTGCATCACATGTATAGAGAGTTGACCGTAATCTGAATTGGTTTTTATGGTGGGTTTATTTTTTTAATCTTTCTGCCACTGCGAGGGATCGAAAAGTTTTAAAGTGGAAAAAAAAAAGCAAACGGATTACATTACATCCAACAAACTGAAAATTGTATTCCTCTACGTGAAATGTTCAAATTGATTTTGATATCGATGAACTTGTTTATCTCCAACTTCAAATCCAGCCCAAACCAATTTATTTACATAGACCCCCGACATATATGTGTTTATGGCTTCTGACTAGCGCCCCTTGAAAAAAGACGTCAACAAATTCGGGGAACTGCCAACATAGGGCTGGATAGCTCACTTGGTAGAGCACCGGAACGGCATTCCGCAGGTTGCAGGTTCGAACCCCTCTACAGTCAATTTTTTTGTTCAACTTCGAAATCACTATAATGCACGTAATCACTTTTTCCTTTGGGCTTATTTGAAACTTCTTTTTACTCATGTTAGGTTTTGATATGATATCGATCAAAGAAATTGACTAGAGCAGGGTTTGAACCTCCAACCTCCAGAATACCGCACCGGTGCTCTACCGAGTGATCTATCCAGGCCTACATTGGCGTTAATTTCTTCATTGAACATTTTCCTGATCAAAATTGATTACAATTTCAATTTGTGGTTTTATAGTACACGTTTTGAGTTTATTTGACGAGTTGCTGGACGATGACTGCATTGAGTAATTTGGCGTCAGCTAGCGTCTGTGTATCGTCCGTGAGCTCCTTGTTGGGGAAAGTCGTCATCAGGGCGAAAACTTGACTGGCATAGGCAGGCCGGGCGCTGGTTTGAAGAAAAAAAAGAGTCAAGGAAAAATGTTTTGTGCATTTGGGAGGCCAACAGTGGAAGGTTTTTAAGTGGCATCATGGAAAAATGAGTCCAAAAAACCTGGATCATTAAAAGGTATATGTGCGGCGTTTTAGCAAAATGAGAACTGCGAACAGGTCGTAGTGGAGAAAAAAAATGCAGATTTTGTTATTTGTAATCTTAAATATTTTTTTCTACACATATTTTTAAGAAAATGTATAAAACCCTTAGACTAAAAGTGTATTTTAGGAAAACACACATTTTCACGACTACAAAACTCAAAATGTTATAGGCCTTTTTCTCAGTATTTTACTTTTTTCAATATTTCCATAAAATTAATCTTTAAACAGCCATAAGCTGTCAACAGCCTCCGATTAAGTGCAAAAAAAGAGTATTAAAAGGAGAATTTCACTCTCTTTGCTAATATCTGCAAACCCTCATTTTGACCTCAGCAAAGTTCTGTCTCATTTTACCAGAACCCCTCACAATTATTTGGTTTTATAATGAAATAGAAAGGATACGCTGTGATATATCTTCTGATGTCTGCGACTGTGTGCGAGTGGTTGAACTTGTTGACTAATCTGAAAGACAACAACAACAAAGCACAATGTTATTAATAAAATGTCCAGTAAGAACAGCCTCCTTTTGCTCTTGTAGTGCACTTACAGGAGAGAATACGAAATTAAACAGACAGTAATTTTTTAGGTTTTACCTGAAAGTCTTACCTGGCTTTACTTCGAGGTCTTACCTCGAGGTTTTACCTTGAGGTCTTATCTCAAAGTCTTACCTGGTTTTACCTCGAGGTTTTACCTTGATGTCTTACCTCGAGGTTTTACCTTGAGGTCTTATCTCAAAGTCTTACCTGGTTTTACCTCGAGGTCTTACCTCAAGGTTTTACCTTAAGGTCTTATCTCAAAGTCTTACCTGGTTTTACCTCGAGGTCTTACCTCAAGGTTTTACATTGAGATCTTATCTCAAAGTCTTACCTGGTTTTACCTCGGGGTCTTACCTCAAGGTTTTACCTTGAGGTCTTATCTCAAAGTCTTACCTGGTATTACCTTGAGGTCTTACCTCAAGGTTTTACCTTGAGATCTTATCTCAAAGTCTTACCTGGTTTTACCTCAAGGTCTTACCTTGAGGTTTTACTTTGAGCTTTTACATCAAGGGTTTACCTCGAGGTCTTACTTCCAGGTTTTACCTCGAGGTTGTACCTCAAGGTCTTACCTCAAGGTTTTACCTTGAGGTCTTATCTCAAAGTCTTACCTGGTTTTACCTCGAGGTCTTACCTTGATGTCTCACCTTGAGGTTTTACCTTGAGGTCTTATCTCAAAGTCTTACCTGGTTTTACCTCAAGGTCTTACCTCAAGGTTTTACCATGAGATTTTACATCAAGGTTTTACCTTTAGGTTTTACCTTGGGATTTTACCTCGAGGTTTTACAGGGTTTAAAGGATACAGGGTAAAACTGTGAGTTACCGCTTGTTTAATTTAGCATTCCCCCCTTATTAAGGCCCATGTAATACATTTTTCAATGGACAGTACTTCTCCATTTTACCTTCACTTGCACTGTGTAAGTCTTGGGGGTTTTCTGTCGCTGTGGTAAAAAATTGCTCACAATTAATCTTTTTTGGACCCCATCATGTTTGGTATAGCAATGTTCTACTGTACTTTATGTCAGAACCAAACGAAAAAACTACAAATGTTGGTCACGCTTTGATGAATCTCCATCACAGATAGCAGGCATGCAACTTGGAATTTAGAAAAAACGAGGGAATTCCTAACCACACGAGACTTTTTTTTCAATTTGTAACATTTGGCATTCATGTGGAATAAAAAATGAGAAAATCAGCGGATCTGAGGAAAACTTGCATGCCTGAGATAGTAGAGCTTAATTGGGACAGAGGGTCTGAACTCAAAAACAGAACTGACACTAAGACCAGAGTCCAAGGTAAAGATGAGGTTTTGGAAAAACTGCCTCGATCGCAACAGACCTTGTGCCGTCCACCAGCCGGATCTGGATATTGGTGACGGGCTGTGACTGGTCCACACTGACCGTCGGCTGCGCTGCACTCTCATCGTGTCTGGCTGCTGATGCTGCAGACGGGGTCGAAATGACCTGGGGAACAGGGCTGGGGAGAGAACAGTCAAGAGGTTTTTTATCTTTTTGAAAAAGGTATGAATTGGCAACAAAATGATTCCGATTTGCTGATGGCTTTACTCACTCATGATAACTCATTACTCCAAAATCATCACTCATTTCAGAAAAAAAAACCACTGAAATGTGGCATTTCTAACAACTCGTAATTGTCTTTTACACAAAGTTGAGGAAAAAAACTTTCTTTTTGTTCTCATTTTTGTTCTTTTTCTTTTTGTTCCATCACAAATGCAATAGACTTTGTAAACGTCTTTTCTGGACACGACTTTAGCATTCAGCTTTGTCATGTACCATTCAAGATAGGCATAGTCCTAAATATTAAAGTTGAATGCCGAAGAGTGACGTCATGATGACGCCATCATGGGTCATGTGATGACATCTTAACCAGTTCGCGCTGGGATCTTTAAAAAAATGTACACGACCAAGGCACGGGATAATATTTGGGTTTTTTTTATTCTGTAAAATATTCCTGTTTGATAATGCAACTAATACAACATGCCAACAGGTTATTTACATGTTTTTGCCAACATTCTGTGGCCGAGGGCGTTCTTTCTCTCTTACTAGTCCGGATGTGAAGGAATTTCAAAGGAGACTAAGGAACAATAGTGGGGTATTAATACGTCCAGGACTAACAGGGTGAAGCTGATGAATAAATGCAGACGATGGAACTAGGGTGTTGAATTGGCATGATGGCGAGGCTTACGACTACCTACGTGAAGATAATTCCCCGGTTATGGCGTAAAATTAGCTGGTTATTATTCATGGGCCCCAATTATCTCTGCTTTATAGTCAATAAATACAAAGACAAAATAAATGACAATGGAAACAGCTGACTGGAGATCGGTTACTTTCCCTTTGTTTTATATTGTGTTTCTTTTGTAATGAAATAAATCAAACTGAAACTAAGTAATTTTGCAGTCAGGAAACTTCAACAGCAAATGTTACATTGTTTTTGTAATGTAATTGCTACTGAAAGTTAGCATGCATTTGTGCAGTCACATTATTTCCAATCATGGAGTCCACACGGATACTAAACATTGCCGAATGATACAAGATACTTCAAATCATTCAAACTCAGGCTATTCAACGGAGTCCAAGCCATTATTATCACAACTCATTGACTATTCACAAAATGGCAGATGTTTCATGTCCCATCACAAATATTCTTTAAAATTGGTCGATGTGGCCATAAATCCAGGTATTCTCAACGATCAAATAATCTATTACCTTCAAGTAAATAACACCTCACCAATTATACATTAACCCTAACTTTCCGAAATCCTCCAAAATCCTCTTTGCAAAGTGGAGGATTCTGCAGGATTGAGGCTATATGTGCAGCCGCGGCTCCACAAAAAAGGGTATTAAAGCTATAGTCCATCATTTGCAGCCATCCGAAAAGTAACTGGCGTAATTATTGTTGAAAAACAAACTTGGTTGAAAAATAGTAAGGGGACTAAACTCCCTGTGAAATTATTCTTTCTGGGAAGCTGTCATTTTGAAGTTATCAACGAAAGAAGGCATTTCCAACGGTGATTCTTAAGAAGCACCGTAGGAAAATTTAAATTAGTAGTTCGTTTTGTTATTCAGCGCAGCGCGCACAAGTATTGGAACGACGCACACGCGCGCGCGGTTGTTATAATTCGTCGGATCAGTGCGCGACGTCGCGTATAGCTGCAATTCAAAACAATTCAAAACATGATTCAGTAACTTTTGATTTGAAATTGAGATCCTAGAATGCTGTTTTTCTCGGAATGTACAGCTGAAGCTTAGCTGAAGCTTAGCTGAAACTTTATCAGGTTAGTTGTTCAGTATCCTTCATTAGATTTTGAACTCTTTTGTTGCTTCAAACGAACAAAATGCACAAATTACAAATGATGGACTGTAGCTTTAAGTCGCGCTGAGCATTATTGTGTAATGGCCTGCTCAACATTGAGAGGGTGAAAATTTCGTCAAAATGTGATTTCCATTTTTGTCATGAGTGACATCTTTAATACCTACAGTTTCAGGTTTTATTCGCAGAAATGTTGATTTTGATGAGCAAAGTAAAAAAACAACCATTTTGTAAGCATTGTTCTGTTGTTCTGCAACAAAGCCAGCTATTTCAAAGCCTGTTTTCTCAGTTGTGTAATTTGAACTCTAAGGAAGAAATTAATATGCAAATAAGTCATATCTCCAGAATTGGAGGGGCTGTGGAGATCTATGGAGACCCTTTTTTGTGGAGCCGGTCACATATGGCAAAATTGGTGGCTGATTTTGAAGGAAGCACTGTGTCAAGGTCTCAAGCCGGCTAATTGACCGTGGTCATATACATGTAAATGCACTCTTGCTGAAATTTTCAGAATGGTTTTGTTTCGATCGATGCGTGTGCACGTGCGAGTCTATTTTGCATATATTACTGTCCCCAGAAAATTGTCCAAAAACGTTTGTAATGAAATTACTTGCACGAAACTAAGTAATCTTTTAGCCATACCAATGTTCAAACACAAGTCCGTTACATTGCTATCACAACGTATGGAAATAGACAACCGTTACATCAAGTCGTTATGTCTTACTCAAGCCACTACTACCCCAGACCTCACAGTTAAAGAATCATAATTGAAAGCAGCAGTAGCTAGAGTAAAAAAAAGATGACTGGATGTAACTGTTTTTATTTTTCACTCAAGTTTTTCGATTATACATTGAAAACTTCTTTTGCGATGACATACATGTAGGCGAAACTGGAGCTTAGTATTTTCTTATGAAATTACCTGGGCGACACTAAACTTAAAAGCAATGCAGGAAAAAGTTGTCAATAATCTGCTCGAGTGTGGTAGATCTTGAAGCATGGATCTATGCACAGAGGAGTGTCGCAGGTGTCGCAGGCATACCTCGTCTCGCGCCTGTGGCCCTTGGCCTTGCAAACGACACACCTTTTGCAGGGACCCAAAGTCTTCGCAGTTGGGGGAATAGCCATGGGGAAGTGCCGCCCTGTCAGTCTGTTGGGACTGGGTAGGGTATGCGGGCGACTTCGCATGGTGTACTCCGGTAAGGTTGCCTCCTGTAGGACCTCGGTTATGAGGTTCAAACGGAAATCCGTGAAGGTGGTATCGTGACCCAAGACCTTGTAGACGAGGAATGCGTTGACCAAACACAGGTCTACCAGGTAGAGAAACAGCTTCTTGTACCACTTCACCGATTTGCAAATGCAACGATGACACGATGCAAGTTGGTCAGAGAGATCGAGCCCACACTTCCCACGTTCGTATTCGGCGACACAGGACGGTTTTACCGCCACGTTGCCATCTTTGTCTTTGCTCGTGATGAGTTCCATTGAGGCGGAATGCATCGTCGAGAGAATCTGGACGTCTTTTTTGCCTCTCCAAACCAGGGCCAGCAGTCCTTCCTCGCTCGAACGAAAGGCCCGTTCTCCTCGCTTCAGCCTGACGTCTTTCAAGTCCGCTGGCATGTGTTTGCGGTTCAGCCTGACGGTACCGCAAGCGTTCGTGCGCCTGTCTCTTAGCTGAAGGAAGAAGGCGGGGCTGCTGAACCATCTGTCAAGGTAGATGTTGTAGCCACGGTCGAGGAGGTCTTCGTTGAGGTCGAGCACCACACGAGATTTGACACCTCTGTCCTCCCCGGCGTATATCTTGAAGTTCCACGTGTAGCCGGCTGCGTCTCCTGTGCTTTGACACGTTTTGTAGATTTTGTACATTCTACACTTCTGGGGGCCTTGGAACTTCCATACTGACTCGCCGGTAGTTATATCCTGCGATGGAACATACACCGTCTTGAACTTCTCCGTCAGGGCGTCGATGACTGGGCGCAGTTTGAAGAGCCGGTCGGAACCATCGTCGTCGTCGTTGTTGTTGAAGTGGAGATACCTTAGCAAGTGGAGGAATCTGTCTCTGGGCATGGTTTTGGAGAAGAACGGAGTCTCGATCATCGGGTGTCTGCTCCAGTACGACGTCAGGCTAGGTTTGGGTGAGATGCCCATCAAGATCACCAGGCACACCAGGGCTCTGATCTCGTCTGGGGTAGTGTCAGACCACATTTTACTATGACCGTCCACGTTGACTATCCCGTTGTCATTGGCGTACTTGTTAGTCTGCTCGGCAACTTTCTGGAAGAACTCGTCCGTGAGGTATTCGAAGAAGACTTTCATGGGGGTGCTATGCTCGTCGAAGTCAACAGCGAGGCCAGGACGTCCGCAAAAGTCGAACCGCCGAGGGGAGCAATCTCCGCTATGCCAAGTGATGTTGGTCTGCTGTCCTGCTGGAGTTGTCGCCGCTCGCTTTCGAGCCGGAGGAGAAGCTCCGTCACTGCTCTCACCCGAACTTGAAAAACCAGATTGCGAGTCAGACGAGAATTCGTCCGAGCCACTGGAAACTAGGTCGTCGGTCCGAGTACGATTATTACCGGAGCAACGTTTCGACCACGTGGACAGGGATGAGATTCTGAAAAAATGAAAAAAAAAGTCGGAAATTTCTCCGTCATGGGAAGTGAGTAAGCGTGCAGCCCGAAAAAAGTCTGTATGATTAACTTATCAAACAGCACTGCAAGGTATTGGCAAAGGCTTGGACTGAAAAGTTGGAACTGAAATTCAAAGTCGGATTTTCAAAGTCCCAAAGTCGGAATTCTGCCTTAAGTCGAAAGAATCTCATCCCTGTTGGTGGACGCCATGAATGGATGTAATGTGTAACTGCACAAATGAATGCTAACGTTCAATAGCAATACATGCTTAGCTGCATCCGTTGTGACGAAACATATTAGGTGTTCTGTCGACAGTAACATTTCCCTTCTAAATAGGAGCTGAGGCATTAAGGAGAAATTGAAATGTCTCCCTAATTCCACATGTCTTCCAAAGGTAAACCTCCTATGCAAAAGTGTCTTTCAAATGATGCAATTTGCAATACAGGGTGAGTAAAAAAAAACGAAACCTGAATGGCGGGACCATTGTTTTAGTGCAGTTCTGCATGTAGCACTTTCAAAATCTAGGATATGAAAGCCCAATTCATAAGCTTTCTTTTAGTACAAGAATCATTCGAATCACTCTTGTACTTTTCAACTTACGGAATTTTTAAACACAACCACCGTTTTTAAGTTCTGTCCACGGATCACAAAAAGGTACGTTTTCTTTCAGCAAAACGAAAACAAATCCCACAGGGATGTCTGTGAGTTGTTTTCGTTTTCCTGGAAGAACGCACACCTTTTTTTGTGATCCGTGGACAGAACTTTAAAATGGTGGTTGTGTTTGAAATTCCGTAACTTGAAAAGTACATGAGTGATTTGAATGATTCTTGTACTAAAAGAAAACTTATGAATTGGGCTTTCATATCCTAGATTTTGAAAGTGCTAAATGCAGAACTTCACAAAAACAACAGTCCCGACATTTGCGTGTTTTTTTTTTCTCACTCTGTAGTAATAATAATAATGATAATAGTAGGTCGTACCTGCCCAACATGTTGCCGTGACCACTGAACGGTTCGACCTTGACCTTTGGCCTGACGTACTCCTCGTCCCGATGATCCTCCAGGTCAAGGTTCACCTCCCCGCCTTTGGACCCCTGGATCAGCTCCATCGGAATTTTGCTGAGCAAGAGAGGAAGAACGAACCCAGTTTGGGCGGTAACTTTCTCGTAAAGGAACTTTTGCTTGACAAAAAAATGAAACAAAATCACCGACAAAATTGTATAAAAGGAATTCGTGTTGTTACACAGTGGTGTCACTGTTCATTCACAGTAACCTGACTAGTGACCTGATCTGTGATTGACTTGTGGTTGACTTGTGATTGACTTGTGATTGACTTGTGACTGACTTGTGATTGACTTGTGATTGACTTGTGACTGACTTGTGATTGACTTGTGATTGACTTGTGATTGACTTGTGATTGACTTGTGATTGACTTGTGATTGATCCGAGATTGACTTGTGATTGACTTGTGATGGACTTGTGGTTGACTTGTGGTTGACTTGTGATTGACTTGTGACTGACTTGTGGTTGACTTGTGGTTGACTTGTGGTTGACTTGTGGTTGACTTGTGATTGACTTGTGATTGACTTGTGATTGACTTGTGATTGATCCGAGATTGACTTGTGATTGACTTGTGATTGACTTGTGATGGACTTGTGATGGACTTGTGATTGACTTGTGATTGACTTGTGATTGACTTGCGACTGACTTGTGACTGACTTGTGACTGACTTGTGATTGACTTGTGACTGACTTGTGATGGACTTGTGATTGACTTGTGATTGACTTGTGATTGACTTGCGACTGACTGGTGATTGACTTGTGACTGACTTGTGATTGACTTGTGATTGACTTGTGATTGACTTGTGGTTGACTTGTGATTGACTTGTGACTGACATGTGACTGACTGATAACAGACTTGTAAGGCCAAATTAAAAAAAAAAACACCATGTTTAGCGTCCCCGCCCACTTCCTTTTGGGTTGCCGCCTACTTTTTTTAACCCAAAAAATGATAAATTTTAAACAGTGACATCATTTTGGCCTCTGCGCCTGTGCATCTAGCCCATATAAAGCTGGTCATTTCCCGAGTCCAAGTGGTGACTATTAAAAAAAAAAGCTGGCGGCCATCTTGAAAAATAGTCATGTCGGGCGCTAAACATGTTTTTTTTTACTTGGCTTAATTGATTTGTGACTTACTTGTGATTGACTTGTGACTGACTTGTGACTGACTTGTGATTGACTTGTGATTGACTTGTGGTTGACTTGTGATTGACTTGTGATTGACTTATGATTGACTTGTGATTGACTTGTGACTGACTTGTGATTACTTTGTAACTGACTCGTAATTGATTTGTGACTTGTAATTCACCACAACACTGGTGAAACTTCTTGGACATAAACATTTCCAGAAATATTGGAACTGCGAGTCTCACCCTTGTGAGATATCGTTGAGGAAGGCTGCATTCTGCGGAGCCTTCATGTCCCTCAGCTCCCCATCATTCACACTGAATCCATTCTTCCACAACTTGAGAACAATGTGCGTCTGAGAATTTGTGAAACAAACAAAAATGATAAACTGTCTCAAACGAATGACAGTACATTTTGAAATGAATGACAGCCCTCAAACAATTTTATGATTGTGTTTTTAATAATTGCAATGATAGAATACGCACAGTATGAGGAAAACTTTCAAAACTCAAGGTACCAATAAAAAGCTTATTACCAAACCAAACAGGGGCGGATTGCAATAACGCAGTCTTAGTCGGCTGGCTAAACCAGTCCAATTTTAGCCGGCTATTGTTCTTAGACGGTCTTGGTTAAGACACCAAACTCAGCCCATTGCAATAAGCTGGTCTTTACTAAGCCCGCTTAGAGTAATGATTCACAAACAAACATTCCATGGTTACGGGCGAATACTGGAGAGACTGCACATTTTTTTTTTTTTAGGTTTGTGTAATTCATATCACGCGAAATCAAATGTCAATTCCGAAATTTTATGTTGAGAAAATTGTGTTTGCAATACAACTCAGTGTCATTACATTTTTCCAGAAGATCCCTTCTATCCCAGAGAATTTTCCCTCCAAGCAGTGTTCTGCTTTTTTAAGATTTAATCATCAAACACTCATCAACTGGGAAAAATATTTTGAGAAAGAATAATTCAACACACCAGTGAATTCCAAAAATCCCAACTATAGACCGTTTTAAGCCAGCCCAACCCAGGCTAACTATTTTAAGACTGTCTTAATACTTAGACCGTGTCATTGCAATGGTCTTACTTATAGACTGACTGACAGCCAGAGCTTTTAGACTGTCTAATGCACATAGACAGCTTTAAGACCGGTTATTGCAATCCACCCCAGAAGTTCAATTTGTTGTCGTTTAGTCACTTAATTTCAAGGGATCTCCTGTGAGAAAAATTCACCATAAATGCTTTGACTTTATCCAATAACAGCACAGAGTTGACGAATGACCCCATCTCAATGTAACATGAGACCTAGAATCACCCAACCCTATTGAAAATAAAATCCAACATTTCTTCCTCCACTATTAACTACGTAGTTTGAAAAAAAAAAAATTGGTTTACTGACCCCTCCCGATTCCTTCGCAGGGAGTGTGCCCGCCGTGCCGGGCTCCGGTCTCACCGGTCCCGTGTTCTCTGAGTCCCCTAGCCGGTAACCGGCACCTTTGAAGACGTAACTGCCGGAAGAAGCGTCCGGCGAGGTCGATGACCCCGCGCCGACCTCCTGGGCTCCGTGGCTGAGACGTGATGAATAAAAAAATACATGTGACTTGTTCTGTCAAATCGAGGCGTTTCTAAGCAGAGCTTGAAACTGAGATGACTAAAAAAGACGTTGTGGGTTGATTTTTTAAATTTTCATTGGGTTTTTTTTTGGCAAATTTTTTTGACAACCTCAAGTATGTAGAACATAGTGTAAATGTTTTAGATTAGATAACTTTTCCTAAAAAACCTGATTTTTCAGGTGCAACTCATTCGGTGAAATCCATTTTAAGGCAGTTTAGAAATTTGACACTGGGTTGATTTTCCCCAATTTTTTTTTAGAAAATTGTGAGATATTTAAAGCATGTCCAACATTAGCTCTACTGAGTGGAGCGTTGAATTACGGGTACCCCTCCATACAAACGCTCCACCGATTTGCCATACTTTGGTAGCACCATACACGGTCGTCATGACGGTATGCATTTTGTGCATGCCCTCGCGAGGACAAGGCCCAAAAAAACTGATAAAGAAAATACAAATGAGGAAGACAGTAACCCTGGATAGATCCACACATTCATGACATTCCATATGACCCCTCAAATTGTTTCCAACAACCGGTAATTTTGAAAAAAGAACAAAATAGTCTGAACTTACCGCTCACAATTAAATGTGTCTGCCGAGTTGCACAGTCTATTTCACTGACATGACTGATGCATAATTCATTGCGCGCGTGTGTGACGTCACTATTGAAGAAAAACAAGTTGCGCTTACTCAATAGCTGTTTTATGTAGTCTTTTTTCCCCTGTGCCGTCTGACTGTGGGTTTTTGGTGCGGGGCACATATCAGTACATGAAACAGTCATTGATTAAGCGCGACTTGTTTTTCTTCAATAGTGACGTCACACACGCGCGCAATGAATTATGCATCAGTCATGTCAGTGAAATAGACTGTGCAACTCGGCAGACACATTTAATTGTGAGCGGTAAGTTCAGACTATTTTGTTCTTTTTTCAAAATTACCGGTTGTTGGAAACAATTTGAGGGGTCATATGGAATGTCATGAATGTGTGGATCTATCCAGGGTTACTGTCTTCCTCACTTGTATTTTCTTTATCAGTTTTTTTGGGCCTTGTCCTCGCGAGGGCATGCACAAAATGCATACCGTCATGACGACCGTGTATGGTGCTACCAAAGTATGGCAAATCGGTGGAGCGTTTGTATGGAGGGGTACCCGTAATTCAACGCTCCACTCAGTAGAGCTAGTCCAACATATGAAGACATTATTTTGAAAACGTGATATACAAAAGCTGTTGGCCATAGCCTAGTGATTTTGCAGCGATCTTCTTTCATCCTTTGGGATTATTCGATCTTGGTTTATTTAATTATTTTTTTGAATGAGTTTACTGTGTGAACGACTTACTCTCTAGCACTTTTGAAGAGGTCGTTGATCATGTTGTCTGTGTTGTTCTTTTTTCTCCGTGGACCCACAACTTGCTGCCCGCTAAAGAGAGAGAAAATAGTAAATTACTGGAAATTTGAAACCCCACGGCTGAGTTAGAGTTGACTAGCCCTACACCCCATTTTTTTTCTGGAGGCACCCTGCCAAATGCAAACAAATTCGGGAAAATCATACCTTCCGTGGTCGGATCCCCCAGCATAAAACGTCTGTCCTTCCTCCCCACTGTCGCTATCGGCCTCTGCGTCTTTCGCAAAATCGCTGACGGTGTGAAAGCGGGACGGGGGTTTTGTTGCCGAGCCTGTCCTCCCCCCTGTACCCCGCGCGGCCACCGGCGCCGCTTCTGGCTCCGGCTCCTCGCCGAACAGGTCAACGAGCTCGGGCTGTTGCCGTCCAGCTGTGTTGGGGTCGTCTGAAGCTTCGTGGAACATGACGCCATCGTCGTCACCGCCGTCGTTGTCATAGAAGCTCCCCAATGCAATCTGAGATACAATCGGGATAGCACACGGGCGCAGATTGAATTCATCTAATGATATAAATATGGGCCTTTAGTTGTTATTCTGACTTAACAAATATTCAGTGATTGATTGATTTACAAAGTAAAAGTTTAATTAAGCACGGCGATGTCGGAAATAGGTATCCAACACATTGTCTGATTGTCATAATGCACAAAATCATTCATTCCGAGTGTGCACACATTATGCATGATTACTCAAAAACTAATACAATCTGCAGCATCGTTTCTCGATGTTAGAATTCTACCTGAAGTTGCCAACCAGAGGACTCCAGATAAAACTTCGCTCTGTCTGCATCTACGCCGGTAACACCAGCGAAATCGGCGATCAAACTCGCTTTTTGTGCTTCGTCCGCCATGATGAATCAGCTGAATAGTCACCTCTCGACGCTTGGTGGCAGTATTTCAAAACAATGGTGAAGGGGGCGGGGCAACTCCTTTCTTTTAATTTGCAGGGTGGGGGTAAGAGCGAACTAATTTCCATGAATTTCCTTTTCAACCCTCCCACACAAAAAGGCGAAAATGTAGAAAATAACTTGGCATTCAAAATCCAAATGGGTATATCTTATTTTACACACCCAGATAGGGCCTATATTGTTGTTTTTTGTGTGAAAAGCCGACCCAGATAGGGCATATATTGTTTTTTGTGTGTGTGAAAAGCTCTTATTTCTAAAAAAAAATTTTTTTTAAAAATGAACGTGTATCATGCAGAAATCAAACGTAGATAGAAAACATGGACAACTGACAGTGTCTATATATTAAATGGAGATCAATGATAAAACCACAGTTATGTTTCTTTCCGACATTTTATTTCAAACTATATGACACAAGATGCAAAGCGCCCTCATTTGTCTAAGATAGACACAAGTTAACGTTTACTCATTCCTTGACTCTGAATTAAGAGGTTTGATCCATACAACAACAAAAAATTGTACATGTCATGAAGCACCTTCAACATTCTGGGTACACTGGAATATTTAAATACATGTATTAAAATAATACTCGCATTATGTTATTGTTTACTTGTGGGTTGTGACCAAAATGTATGAGAACCCATTTGACTTAGAACTACAAAGTATTCTAACTTCACTGAGATAATCCTCACCTTGATATAAATATTTACATGTATCATACAAAGAGCATCCTAAACTACCCTTAACCCATTCTGTTCTGTCCAAGGCTGGGATCATGGTAGCCCCATCAATGTGGCCAAATTAAAATAATAAAGACCACAGAAGCACTTTGTCAAATTTGGATTTTCACATTTAGACGTTTATTTATGCTTTAGAAGCATACTCACCCTCTTTATAGCGACAGAAAAGTAAGTTTTTCAGACATCTACTTTTCGTGTAATTTCACGATGGAATTTAGATACATGTATGCAAACGTGTGAAAACGAACCTTGAAATTACACGAAATAGGGATGTCTGAAAAAGGGGGGACTACTTTTTTATCGCTTTAAAGAGGGTGAATGTGCTTCTAAAGTGTAAATAAACTACAAACAAAGCCTAAATGTGAAAATAAAAATCTGACAAAGTTCTACATTTTTGGGTACATGTTCCAAGTGTGGCCTTTATTTACAGTTTAATATGGGGCTAGGATCATGGGTGCAGAACAACATGCAATACAAAATCAAGCCCATTTTACTCTCGCTTTAGTTGACAAAATTCTTCACAATTTTCATGAGGCAAAGACAAGATTCTCAATATTTTACCAGCCAAATTTGAAATGAAAACGAAGTCTCAATTCAAGTTTTAAAGGAGACTTTTCTTCAACATCTTGCACCTGAGAGTGAAGCCTAGTGATTCCAATTTGAAGCCCAAGGCTAGACTGGTATAATTATGTCCAAAATTTTTGAAAAAGTTTGACTCTTCAGCAGTCTGGTGGCATGATGGCCAACAAGTGATGGATAGATTGTTTAGAAATAGAGACTAGGTACCACGTTTCTTTTGACACAGTTGATTGATGCAGTGCTGAAAGGGTTGGACTGGTTATTTCATGTGCCAGTCTATTTTCTTGTATTGCATGTTTTCACTCTCCAAGGAAACCCACTTCTGGACAGCTATTTTTACCAACTTGTTGAGCATATTTCAAAAGTTCAATTTAATGGTATTAAAATATTGATCTTTAAACATGTGAAAAAAAAAATGATAACTAATGCATAATAGGGAGGTTTTGCAAGCGAACGGATACGCTTACACTTACGCTTAGCTATCCGTATCCGTTTTTTACATACGTGTAGCGAGCGAGATATGCGTGTCGTCTGCACGTTTAGCGGATAGTGAGTGGCGTATGACGTCATACGTGCAGACGACACGCATATCTCGCTCGCTACACGTAAGTAAAAACGGATACGGATAGCTAAATGTGAGTGTAAGCGTATCCGTTCGCTTGCCAAACCTCCCTATTGTCTTTGAGATACATGTATGGTTTAAACAATTTCATGTGCCAAACTTGTTTGTGCACAGAGGGCCTTATTTCATCCGCTTGACTGAGCTCCTGAGCTTCATTTGAAGAATAAAAACACTACACTAGACTTACACGCAGACAACAGTGATTTTGGTGACTTGTATTCAAATTAGCATGATAATACTATTCTTGCAATTTTTTTCACCTTGTATGGTTAAAGAGCTATACTTCACTACTTTATTAAAAAAAGTTTAAATAAGTTATTAAAGTAGGTTAAAATTCCGGTCAAAAGTGGGTTTCCTTCTTTTTGCGCCACCCTGTAATACACAGCATACTGAGAGTTTTAAATTATTAGAATAGTTCCGCCCTAAACTGCCCTGCTGTTACTTCATGTACTGCCCAAAACTGCCAAAGCACCGTTGAATCTTCAGTGAACAAATACAATATATAGTAGTACTCGATCACCCAATAACTTGACTTGTCTTGTTTAAATTGACTAAAATTTGTGGGAACATTTTGTAGGAAGAGTACTTGTAGCAGATATAAACCCAAAACGAATTTGGAATTTAGATTTTGGAAATGAATGATTTGGTCAGTTTGTTTTTCAAAATAATATGCATTTATGGACAGTGAAGTGATATTGATCCAAAACTCAAGATAAAAACACGCATGCCTTTACTGCCGATATACATATTTTTTTTTTAAGTCACAATTAAGGGAAATGATAAAGGAAACAGATTTTCTATACCAAAATGATACTGTTGACAGGCAAAAATTCTCTTAACTAAATCTAAAAAATATTTAAAATGGAAACAGGTTCAAGAAACATACATGAACAAAAAATCCTCGACGAGAGAAATAAAATGTACAATCTTCAAGGTATGTAAATATTTTGTACAAATTAAAGGATTTCAGTCAAACAGAGCCTGTGTCTTGGTTGGTTACAATATCTCCGTTCATATTGTCAGATCCGTTTTCCAGCTCTGTGGTTGCAACTTTCATGTTCTCATCGTTCTTAACGAGCCGGGCAAAGCGGACGCCGCAGAAAAGCGCCGCGGCCAACAGCAACGAGCAGATGATGAAGATGTGCCGGGTCCCTGCCTGGGAGTAGTTGCCGTGCAGCAGCATGAGCAGCGCGCAGGCGATCAGGTTGAGCGGCACCCGGAACCAGTTCATGATCCCCGCCCGATGGGTTTCGGGGAGCACCTTCCCCCGCAGGAAACCCATGGAGGGGAAGTAGAGACCGCAGGCCAGCTCAAGGAGCAGGAAGGCCACATAGGATACCGCGTGCTGATGGCGGTAGGACAGGATGCAAGTGAGGGTGGATAGTAGAGCTAGGAGGATGGAGCCGTTGACGATGTTGTAGGCGGGTATCCCCCGCTTGGACAGCAGCTCGTAGAGGTTGGAGCCGATCATGATGCAGGCCATGAAGCAGGAGAAGATCAGTCCGAGAGGTGCCGTGGGAGGCATGTCTAGGACCGGCGTCCAGATGAAGATGAAGATGTACATGACACTCTCAAAGAGTGACTGCATGGCCCCGATCAGCAGCATGCGGCGAGAGTTGACGATGTGACGCAGCCCTTCTGTGCAGGACTTGGAGATCTTGACCTTCTTTGCTCCGTTGTTTTCGCTCCAGGAGGATGCCACTACAGCCCCTGAGGCTAGCAGCAAGGGGATGGCAAGCATGAAGGGAGCGACAGGACCGAGGCGCAGAACGCCCACCAGTACATTAGATGCCAAACCGGCTCCGATGGCCAAGACGCCATTCCAGAAGGTTGCCTTGGAGAAGGTCAAAGCCACCCACTCCTTAGGGAAGTCGTGGGATTCGACATGCTCATGGAGGTACCAGGCTTCGTAGGCGGTGAACAGCAGTGAGGTGGATATACCGCCCAAGATCCGACCCAAAATCAGGATGTAGTAGCTGTAAGACAGCTTGGTGATGCACGAGATGGAGTAGATGATGGAGAAGGTGATGCAGAGTTTCTTACGGCCGCAATGGTCTGCTAGGGCGCTGGTGGCTGTGCCCAGGATCACGCTGGATGCAAACCCACAGACATACAGCACAGCAATCTGGGGTTCTTGGAACCCGTAGTGGCGGTAGAGTTTATAGAGATACGGTCCCTGCAGCCAATCCGCCGTCAATGCCAGGAAGTAGGCTACAAAGTACTTCCGTTGGAATTGCACGAAATTTGGGTTGTGTCCCGTCGTCTCCTTAGGCCGCCTCCGACTGACGAAGAAGTGCAACACCCCGCACAGGGCAAGAAGCGCGGCAAAACTGGCTACGTATGACGCAAGGTACATTGACATACTGGACACAGAGTCTGAATTCCTTGCTTGATACAGTTATATTTCTATAATTAAGACTGCAATACGGCCTTTGTCAAACTCATTTGAAAATAGACTTGTTGCAATGGATGGCAACATTCAATAAGCATTGGTAAAACTTCACCTCAATCAAAACTCCAAAGAATTTTGGCCGAGTACATGTATCTTCCAACAAATGGGTTCGTGTGCGAAGAGGTCAACAGACATTGAACATGTTGAAGATTATTACACCATGCTGGAGTCGATTTCAAGATGCTACTGGAACTGAAGCAATGGAAGCTAAAGTTGCATTCGGATGTCCGCCAACATGTATCTTGCACTAGACACTGGAATAAAAACCCACAAAGTCAACAGAATTAGCTCAAATGTAAAGATACATGAAAAAAAAAATATTTTATCGTCATTATTATTTATTCTGATATTACCTTAGTGAATTTTTCAAATATTTTTGGGGAAAGATATTTCACGAACAATCTAGTAACTACTAGTGCTACTAGTACACCTTCCTATTTACTAGTCCGAGTAACTTGGACCCAACTTATCGCCTTTTTTAACATTTGGACATGGTCTCATATTAAAAAAATATAATTCAACACGTTTTCCGTAATGTGGGCCCCCGCCTGGCGCTCGCCCGGCCCGTTCGGACAACACGGAAGCCTCGCGCTGCTGCGACTAGAATGCGAAGCGCCGCGCCGGTCGTTTTGATTTTTGCCCAATGCGCCTCTCCATGACTACAAAACCCACTTTCAAAATGTTAAAATTGCAATCTCGGAAAACAATGCATCCTAAAATACCAGTCATTTGTAAACATGAAAAAACTAACTAGGGATGAAGATATTATTACGTTGTCCTGTTGTCCGGTTGTGGAGTTAAATTTTCAAGTTTCCAACGTGGAGGCAGCCATTTTGATTGCCGTATTGCATTGTGGGAAACTTGATGATCGATTGAGTCGGAAATAATATCAGTGATCGATTTATCGATGGTGGGACAGTTTATCCATATTGAGGAATCCTCCATTACATAGTTTATCTCGTGTATGCAGTAGTTTCCTTTGTGAAATTTGAAATTAATATATTTAAAACTAAGAAAATACAATGGTTCCATGATGGCGGTGGAATTGAGTGGGGGTAATTGGAACGGGTCATGGATATGGTTTATGGTTGCAATTAAAAATTGCTCATCCGGTGTAGCATGAATTAAGGTTTTATGAAATACGGACTCCTTGGTGGTATTACGCATGCTCATGCATAGATAATTAGGAGAGGGACCGGTCACGTGAGAGGGTTTAACCAATAAAAGGGAAAAAGAGTCCGATTTTCATACGAGTCCGATTTTCATATGACACCGGC
The DNA here is from genome assembly GCF_015706575.1 of Patiria miniata. Classification (NCBI taxonomy): domain Eukaryota; kingdom Metazoa; phylum Echinodermata; class Asteroidea; order Valvatida; family Asterinidae; genus Patiria; species Patiria miniata. Next base: position 6,824,039 of record NW_024037057.1, read on the forward strand.
CCTCTTGCCGAATCTGACAAGGAGGAAGATATCCGGAGGGATGGAGGGACAGTGGCGCAGCCAGGATTGGTGGGTTTTTGGGGGGGGGGGGGGGGCTCCTTTTTTTTTTTAAATGTTGCCCAAAATTATTGGCCACCAAAAAAAAATTGGATTTTTTTTCCGGGGGTGGGCGGACTATTTTGACGTTGGTGGCGCCACTACTCAAAAATAGGCCGAATATCGTGAGACTAAAAAAAAAATTACTACAAAAAAAAATGACAACCTGTTGGGGGGGAGCTCAAGCCCCCGAGGCCCCCCCCCCCCCCCCCGGTGCGCCACTGTGGAGGTGGGGGGGGGGGGGTCCCCGCATGGCATATTATATTGAGCTATGAGAAGGCAAATAATGAGCAGGCCTCCTTGAAAATGATACCCCTTTCCCTTAGATCAACAGATGCGTTGTATTTTCGTATGGATTTCTTAAAATCGTTTTCAACTACATGGGACGGCTAGGATCTTTGTCCATGTCTTGATTTTTCTCCATTTATAACAGGAGGCAAAACAATTACATTTATCGCCATGAAAAAAACCAATATTAGAGATCAAGTGTTTGAATGTATTTCATAGTGTTCTGAGTTTTTAACAAATACAAATTTGCAATGTTAAAAGAGGGAACATTTTAAAACCTAAATAAAAAAGAAAAAAGAACCGCATAGACGTTTTGCTGAATAACGGAAGAGCTAGGGCAAAAGTCGAAGAAAATCTATGCTATCGAACAAAGGGAAATATGAGTAGAAAATTTTTCATTAAAAGTAAGAGTCCAGTTTAAAGGGAATATACATCATTTGCTTTTGCTGTAATTTTCAGAAATGGATGGAATTGGGGGTTGGAAATATAAAGCAAATATAGTTACACTGACTTTTTGGAGGTTTTGGGATCGAAAATGCTATAAAAACCAAGAAAAACGATCATTTTCCTGTAGCCCTGACTCCATATAAGAAGAAACAGAGCAGTTTACATACATTGGGGAATTGTAAGGTCAGGGAACCAGTCTAGCTGGCTCGTACCCGTTCATAGGTTTGTAATCGATTGCAAACAAGTGCAATGGTCAATTGGGGCCAGTATTTGAAAAAAAGCCAGTTGTTTCCAACGCTGATCGGCCGATCAGCGTTGGAAATAGATACAAAAATACCACTTTTCTTGAAAATGACAGTATACCAGGTGCCATCATTTTACAGGATGCTTTAGACTGTCATTTACCAACATCCTATTAAGGAATTTCGCAAAAACTTGGTAGTTTTATTTTTCGATGTTTGCAAATGTTGTATATTCCCTTTAACTACGGGGGGGGGGGGTTCGGAGAAAGTTTGCTTCGTCTTTCGGCTTCGGCTTTGCCTAGGCCCTAAAAATCCCGACTCCATTCACTGGGAGGGAAACTAAACAACAATATTCCAACTTGTGGCTTCATATTAACCGATATAATGTTCCTGAAGCATAAACGTTGCTGGAATTCCAGAAGTTGGGGCATAAAGCAAAGGCCATTCAGTCGAAAATACTGATGTACCAAAATACAACCCAGTTACGTGTTAAGACAGTGAGCCAGTCTATACTATTTATCGTCTGGTACCCTATCCGGTACCTGTACACTCAGAGGAGAAAGACGGGTTCCTTGAAACTCACTACACAGTGCATCGGTCTTTTCCCAGTGTGCTGTTGCAACTTTTACGAACAGGGGTGAGGGTCGTCGTAAATTCGCTTTAAATCCCTGCAAAGTATCTGCCATCACTTTCCATATGGATCAAATTTCGATTCATCAAAATATGTAGAATCATTAACTGATAAGATTTGTGGAATATTATTTGTTTCCATGTAGCAAATTTCGGGATATTTTGGGGCCTGCTTACATTTTGTACACACGCATTGCATACATGCAGATTTATGTTGTACACAAGTAAGTGCCAATGAGTGTCATTGCATACATTTGTGTTCATCGTCTACCCGCCTATCCTGTGAATTACCCATTCCAATGTGGTGTTGAAGAGTCAAGGGAAGAATAGAAGGAAAGAATGTGGCCCCACTCCCAGATCTCGTTAGCTTTGTAGTCTCGTTCAAGTCGTCCAGAATAGAAAGACAAATTTTAAAGTTTTTTTTTTCGAAGTGGCTATCGTTACGGCACTCGTTGTTTAGCGCCCTCTACGATATTTTTTTGATACGCACGCAGGTATATAATTATTTGTTCCCCTTCGTTTTATCGAGCAGTGCGCCAGCTCAGCCGATAGAGGGTAGGATTTTGCACCGCGAGGTTGCGGGTTCGAATCTCAGTTTTGCACTCGAATTTTTTTCCTTTTCTAACCTGAGGCTTTGGAGGATTTTTTTTAAAAGGGAAATAAAGTCTGAATTTCATAAAGTTCAAATTCACTTTTTTCCTTCTAATTTTATATTTTCTTGTCATGTTTTTTTATAAAAGTTGCCAGGTTGCAGTCTACCGTAACGATAGAAAATGGGAAATGCGTTACGGCTGCCGTAACAATAGCCACTGCGTTTTTTTTTTACAGAATTGGAAATGTTTCTCGGTCCCAGATTCATGTCTTTACAACATGTTTGCAATGACTAACCCCTATCAAGCATGTCAAGTATCATGTATAATATATGATGGAAAAAGTGGCATCAGGATGCAAAATTCATGACATTCTGTCTTCTTTCATGTCTTTACTTTAGTAAACCACTGACAACGCCCAATGGCCAACAATTAGTGAATTGAACAACTGATTTGCGCTGACTTAGGCCTACCACCATTGTCACTTATTTTAAAAACAGTTTGAAAAGATTGGATACTAATTACTATGACAAGGCCGTAGATTTCGTTAAAAAAAGGGAGTTTCATTTGTGTGCACGTGGACTTTTTATTTAGGTCCTATTTGGTTATCAAAGTAAGGAGCCTAAGTGATTTTTTGCAGTAGGGATAAGTTCAGGGAAGAAGGTTATGTCACGTCCCGGCAAAACATGCACCTCCCTCCCCCCTCCCCCCCCCCCCCCCCCCCCCCCCCCCCCCAAAAAAACCCACCAAACACATTTCCTTATTAAACCCAAACCAGTTCAGTACATGTGGAAAGAAAGAAAGAAAGTCTTTGGAGAGCCATGAAAAGTAAATTAACTTGGAAAAATATTTTAAAATCCGGAATTTTTTTTTGCAACCTGACGCCACATCAGCGGTTGTGTACAAAGTCTGTGGAGAGTCAAGAAAATTTCATAAGTATTTCCTAACAAAACTGGGAAAGTTTTTCAGTCCCAGATTCACGTCTTAAAACTCTTATCATTTTTGCAATGACTGACCTTCATTGTGATGATGTATGAAGAAAAAAGTAGCATCAGGTTGCAACATTTTTTCCCTCAGTCCAAACATGTTTGAAATAACCAACCAGTGTCGCCTGTATGAGGTTAAAACGGGGTCTAACCGATCTGCCCCAATACGATACCTGTGTTCCCCAATTGTTTTACTGATGTTCCCTGGATTAGGGTTAGGGTTGGGGAACATAGGTATGGGGGAACATAGGAATTCACCCAGTAAAACTACAAGTGGGTTCAGAGTACTGCATTCAGTCCCTCTCTAATATGAATCTGTGATTCTGTATATCTTGTAATATTTTTATATATCAGCCAGTGGAGAAGTGTAATAATATAAAATAAAGTAAATAAAAACAATACTCTATTGTGTGCAAACTGGACTTGCACATTGGCTACTGACTTTACTACAGATTTCTACCAGCTACCGTTAAAAATGTTCTATGTGCCTCCTCAAGATCATTGATGTATTTGCACCGTTCTTTGCAGGACATAACCCCGAGGCTTTTAATCAAGATGGGGGCCTACAAGTACATGCAAGAGCTCCACCGCAAGAAGCAGTCCGACGTGATGCGCTTTCTGAAGCGCGTCCGCACGTGGAACCTGCGCCAGCTGTCGTCTGTTCACCGCGCCTCCAGACCCATGCGGCCAGACAAGGCCAGGAGAATGGGTTACCGGGCAAAACAAGGTACCGTTGGCAATCGGGCCAGGTTTTTTCTGTGAAAACCGTGTAATCAATAATTTTGGTTTAATCCTAACCTTCCTCAATCTTCCAAAATCATCCTTGTGGTTTTGGAGAAATTTGGAGGATTGAGGCTGAATGGTATTTTTCAGAAAAGGATTTTGGAGGATTGAGGCGGAATGGTATTTTTTCAGAAAAGGATTTTGGAGGATTGAGGCTGAATGGTATTTTTTTCAGAAAGGATTTTGGAGGATTGAGGCTGAATGGTATTTTGAGGCAGGACTGTCTGACGATTTTGAAGGATTGAGGGGCTGGGTACCCTTCATTTGAACATAGGTGCAACATTTTTGGATGAGGAGGATTATGGAGGATTGAGAATGAATGCATTTTGAGGCAGGACTGTCTGAAAATGTTGAAGAATTTAGGCGCTGTTGTAAAATTTTGGAGGATTTTGGAGGATTGAGGATGATTCCTAGCAAAAAGGCCTAGGGGGTTAGGGTTAATGAACTGACACCCAGGTGTGTGTGCACGCCTGCCGCACACACCTTGGACACTGAAGCGTAATAAAACAATTTTCGTTTTCAGGAAAAGACTCGCAAGCAAACAGCATGTTTCGGCAATACCATTCGGAGAAAAAGCTTTGAAAGGTTCGACACAAATTAAATCCATCCATACACTTGTGGGCTTATTAAAAAACTTTTTTTACTGGTGAAGTTAAGATCAGTATCAGTTCTTGAAAACATAAGAGTACGGGGTGCACACTAGAAGTGCCGCACAGTGCCGGGTGTCAGTTGGTGAACACGAAAATAATGCGGTTCTGTAAAATAAGTGCACATGCGCAGGATTAGTGTTAAACTTTAAGTGCAAAGAATGTCCCATAATGACAAAACTATGTCCAAGCAAAAAGCATGTTGCGGCAATACCATTCGGAGAAAAAGCTTTGAAAGGTTTGACGCAAATTAAATCCATCCATACAGATGTAAGACATCTGCACTAGAAAGCAGGAGGTTGTGGGTTCGAGTCCCACCCGAGTGATTTTTTCCAACTTTCACTCGGGAGGTAACACACTGAGTATACAGTGTTTAAAAAACGTCGGTGAAGGGCAAAACCTAATTTGATTGACAAAACTATGACTATCATAAAGTTGTCATAGTTCAGTTGGTTAAAACAGACAGTTTGACAGTTAAGAATGAGTTTTACAGTTTTTCTTTGAAACAACAACAAAATCCCACAATTCACCCTTTCCCCTCCAGGATATGTCATCTACCGTGTGCGTGTGCGACGCGGGGGTCGCAAGAGGCCCGTGCCGAAGGGCGCCACCTATGGCAAGCCCACCAACCAGGGTGTGAACCAGCTGAAGTTCCAGCGCAGTCTGCAGTCAGTTGCTGAGGTAAAGCAAGCTTCTTCTCAACGACTCGCAAGTCACACTTATCTCGCCCCCCCCCCCCCCCCCCCCCCAAAAAATAACAAGTTTCCAGAATTAGACCAAAATGCGGTGAGCAATATCTGCAACAGTCTGAGTTTGTGGCATTTTCATAACTGGGCCCTTAACTCTTTCGCTACGGCGAGCCGCTGACAGCGGCACACAAAAGTTGTACATGTCGTACGGCAAGCCGCTTGCAGCGGCTCGGTGACATCGCTGTGACTAAACAGGGTGTCCCCATGACGTGTGCCTTATTAACATAATTTATATCGTATAACCTCTGACCCTAGTTTGAGCCACTGCTAGCGGCTCTCCGTCTGGCCGGGGTCTGCTGCAGGTTATTGTGAGCAGTTTGTTTACAGAGAGACATTTAAAGATGGCGGCGTCCACATCAACACATGGCGGAATTTTCAGCGATATATTACGTACAAACTTGAAAAAAATCGGGTAATTAAATTCCGTAGCGAAAGAGTTAATACTGTGTTATCCCTCTTCTGCTGAAAAAAAGTCCTTTTAATACTGTGTTATCTCTCTTCTGCTTAAAAAAGTCCTTTTAATACTGTGTTATCTCTCTTCTGCTTAAAAAAAGTCCTTTTAATACTGTGTTATCCCTCTTCTGCTTAAAAAAAGTCCCGTTTATATGTTGTCTTATATAAGAAAACTGTACAAACAAAAAGTGAGTAACCCTCCTGCTGCTTCAAAGGTCACATATGATCAAAATTTCCTTCCTCTCCCCAGGTACACGCTTGAAAAAACCTATGTGGGTCTTGACCAATGTTGACCCAAGTAATAACACGGCTCAGAATGCCGTTTTCATAGAACGGTAAATTAAAACAATCGTTGACTTGTATTTCCAAAAATTTAAATTCCTTACGTACATCCATGCATGAATATTGACACACACATAAACATTTTGAATTGGAAGCCATATGTTTCAAATTATATTATAAGCTTTATTAATTTTTTTACTTATTATGAGGACTCACTTTCACTGGTAAGGCAGTAATTTAAGCAGTACTATAAAATTAGTAATTGATTTTGGAAAAGTTTCTCCTTTTTTTGGTGCCATACAATTGAAAGCATGCACTTAAAAGATTCTACTCTGTTAACTGCTTCGTGCAGGAATTTCTTTTTGCCAAAAATAAAATAATTTAAAGGCCAAATTTACCAGCCAACTTGTGATACATAGCCAAACGCCACAAACACTTATTCGCAAGAGTCGTTTCAACTGTATTTGTATTCTATTTCTTGCCAAAACCTCATATGGTTCAATGCTTCGGAGTGTGCACTGGAGTGTAAATTGTACAATAGGCCGTACGCAACAGCCAATTCAAGATTAACACACGGTCCGCCTCAACAGACTTCACGGACTTAATGCGTGTGTACAAAAAGCACGAGGGATATGCATGTTAAGACGTCGCTCGGAGGCAAGACGAGGCAATGTTGACATCTTAACCTGTCAAGCCGTGTCTGTGTATAAAAACAGCCAGTCCATGTTATCACATCCTCCGGCATGAACTGGTTAATGGGGGAAAGGCAGCAATATTTAAGAGGTTGTGGAATGCTAGAAGACATTTCCGTCATTTTTTGGGTATATGTAGCCTAAGGTGTGATGAAATAAAAACGACTATTGTTTCTGTCATGAAATGAGTACAAAGGGTACTTTTGAGAGCTATTTTTCAGGTCCTGTTTCGACCCGAACGTGCAATTTGTGTAAAAGTCGTCGTTGCGGGCAGCAAACAAAACACAGTAAATCGTGACGTAATAAACAGGACTCGTTCATGCTACTCTGCATCGGGAGTCCTGTTTATTACGTCACGATTTACTGTGTTTTGTTTGCTGCCCGCAACGACGGCTTTTACACAAATTGCACGTTCGGGTCGAAACAGGCATGACAGGACTTGAAAAGCAGCTCTCAAAAGTACCTTTTGTACTCATTTTATGACAGAAACAATAGTCGTTTTTATTTCATCACACCTTAGGCTACATATACCCGAAAAATGACGGAAATGTCTTCGAGCATTCCACAACCTCTTTAAGATGTGTATGTTAGTACATGTAATACTGTATTTGGATTGAATTCCTTTTTTTTTTCCCTCCATTGCTTTTCAGGAGCGAGCGGGTCGGCGTTGCGGCGGCCTGCGTGTCCTCAACAGTTACTGGACCTGTGAGGACTCCACTTACAAGTACTTCGAGATCATCATGGTGGACCCGTTCCACAACGCCATCCGACGCAACCCGGACACCCGATGGATATGCAACCCCGTGCACAAACATCGCGAGCTCCGCGGCCTGACGTCAGCCGGTAAGCTGAGTTCAGTAATCTGGTCAAGTTTGAGTCCCGAGTCTCGTGGTACTCAGAGTTCTCAAGATCAAATCATGAAAGTCAAATGCAAGGCCAAAATTGTTACAGACTTGAGTATGAGTCCTGAGTCGGGTCTGAGTCATCTGGTCAAGTTAATGTATGAGTCCTGAGTCTTGTGGTACTCGGAGTTCTCAAGGTCAAATCTGAGTCGGGATAGTCGAGTCCAAGGCCAATAATTGTTGCAGACTTAAGTATGAGTCCTGAGTCGAATCTGAGTCATCTGGTCAAGTTTAAGTCCCAAGTCTTGTGGTTCTCATAGTTCTCAATGTGAAATCTGAGTCAGGATAGTCGAGTCCATGGCCAAAAATTGTTGCAGACTTGAGTCTGAGTCTTAAGTCGAGTCTGAGTCATCTGGGCAAGTTTGAGTCCTGAGTCTCGTAGTAATTAGAGTTCTGAAGGTCAAATCTGAGTCATGATAGTCGAGTCTAAGGCCAGGTGCGAGTCTATGTTCTCAATTCTATGTGAATTGAGTCAATCCCGAGTCACCAAAATTGTGAGTTGTGGCAGACTTGAGTCTGAGTCCTGAGTCGAGTCTTAAGTCATCTGGGCAAGTTTGAGTCCCGAGTCTTGTGGTGGTCAGAGTTTTCAGGGTCAAATCTGAGTCACGAAAGTCGAGTGCAAGGCCAGGTGCGAGTCTATGTTCTCAATTCTATGTGAATTGAGTCAAGCCCGAGTCACCAAAATTGTGAGTTGTGGCAGACTTGAGTCTGAGTCCTAAGTCGAGTCTGAGTCATCTGGGCAAGTTTGAGTCCCGAGTCTTGTGGTGGTCAGAGTTTTCAGGATCAAATCTGAGTCACGAAAGTCGAGTGCAAGGCCAGGTGCGAGTCTATGTTCTCAATTCTATGTGAATTGAGTCAAGCCCGAGTTACCAAAATTGTGAGTTGTGGCAGACTTGAGTCTGAGTCCTAAGTGGAGTTGTTGTAGGAAGTAGCCTGTTCTGAGACACACTTCACGCTGGCATAAAAACAACAATGAAGATCGCACTATTTAGAACATTAGGGCCCGTGACCATTCAGCCCCGGTATGAAAAGGGTCCCCCAGTAAGCTCGTCCCCTCCCAAGAAGTCCTCTCGTACCGTCCCAGGTACCGGCCCAGGAGCTGGTCCGGTTGCTAATCAGGAACTCCTCTATCCTGGGGTCTATTGTTTGCAAGTATTGACACATGTAATATATCCCAGAAGAAACCCGCTTGTGGTTTTCATCTCTCAGCGCGAAACAATAGAACACTTTCGTCAGCACAGATCAAAACCCCTGCCATGCGGTTTCGCGCACAATGGGACCGTAAATACCAAGGCGTTATGGAAGGATTTTATCTTTAATCCGGTAAGTCTGCTATTGTTCTGCTCTGGATGTTCTCTGAAGGGCAATACATTGATGCGCCTGACTGACTTCAAAACTTCTGGTCAGACAGGACCATGTACCGGACGAGACTGGGCTGAAGACCGGACTGGCTTTGGACCGGACGAGGTACCGGGGGGCCCTTTTCACACCAGGGCTGAATGGTCACGGTCCCTTACCAGATCTTTGATGTTGGGATTTGCCCTTTTTCAAAAATCATTAGGTAAATGGAGTTTGAATAAATGGATAATGCAATTATTAATGTTTTGGTTTCCGCTCTTTGTTTTTCAGGCAAGAAGAGCCGTGGTCTGGGCAAGGGCCATCTGTACAAGCAGACGATCGGCGGATCGCGTCGGGCCGCGTGGAAGCGCCGAAACACCCTCTCCCTCAAGCGCTACCGTTAAGCTCTACCAGCAGCACCCAACCACAACACTTGATATTAACACACATCAGTTTCTCGAAGAAATATCTACCAAGAAAAAATTCTTCCAGGTCACTTATCCTTTGCTCCTTGGAATTTGTTTCCTCTGGTTTTGTTCAACAGAACGTTTGGAAGTGTTTTGATGGAAGAAGTCTTTAAGTCGGTTGTGACGCGCGGAAGGGACAGTCTTTGTAAATCTAAAAGGTGAACCAATGAATAAAACATCCAAGAGTAACTAACATGATGGAAGTGTCTTTTCTTTTAGTTTGAAGGTCCCAACCAATGTAATTTTGTTTTTTGTTTTGCCTAAAAAAAATGTTTTGGGAGACGCTAAGTCGCTAACGTACTAGTCCTTAATTCCGCAAGACCAGACTTGTATACCTATAGCCCCGTATGTTAACGTTTTGAAAAAACTGTATGAAATAAACTTCTACGTGTACATGCTTTTAATAGCTGTTCACAAAACTTGGATGCAGTGACCCTTGGGTACGGTGGGACGTGGGAAGTCGCAATTCTTCACCGTATTATGAGGTCATTTAGGGGTCATTAGAGGTCACTGTTAATGAGCAAACTTTTCTAACGGACCTTCGCATTGAGCAAATTTTTGAGTTCACAATTCGAACAGAAAACCCCTTAACTGACTGGTGTCTTTTTGAAATGAAAACACTGCAACAGCACCCTCAGCCTCAGGAAAAGCATGAAAAAAATCCTGTTTGAGAAGTGCACTTTTTAATACAATTAACCAGAGGAATGTCAAAATTTTTTTTTTTTTTTGGGGGGGGGCTCTGGATGCTGTTCAAATAAGCCGAAACTGGACACTTTTGGACAATTGGTGGCGCATTTATTGATGCCTTTGCTGATTAGACTAGTTCCCTGTCCCTCCATTGTCCTTCGGTTTAACTTCATTTTTATTTTCTCCCAAGGTTTTCCTCTAGGGAGCCAATCAGTGATTAAGAAAATTTCAATGGCTCGCCCAACAGTTTAAAACAAACACGTTACTCGGTATATGATCAAGCATCATCGCTTTCCTTGGAAACAAGTCAGCGGTAGAGAAAAGGTTTAATGGTACTAATAACTAATACTGATCTCTAGAAGCAGATGCTACAGTGATCATAGAAGCATAATTATGGAGCCATCTGGTTTGTTCTATTTTAAACGGTCTTTCAATTTACATAAAATGGCCCCGCTTGTATAATGCTACGAAATGACCAAGACGGTTCGAGAAAGTAAAAACCAATGGCGAAATCTGTGCCGGTGAGCTAGTGGGGGAAGGGGGATGACCAAAATCCAAAAATTGCCCGGCCGTGGAAATTCGTAAAGGGGAGGGGGCAACGCCCCATTACTGTAAGGGCAGTCTTCACAATAAAGGTTTACATGTATATCAATATGAATACTCACGCTTACATCAAAATGGTGCATCTTAAAAGTGTTTGTACCTTGTATTTCTACTGTTCAGTGCAATTGAATAAATTTTTGTTGTTGGGATGTGTGAAAAATACCTTAAATTCCGCATATTTTTTCCTCATCACAAAAAGTTGGGAGAGGGATAATTCAAAAGCCAATCCCCCACCCTGGTCAAAAAGTGGGGCGGGGGATATATACCCCCGGCTTTAATTACGCCCCTTTTTAATAAAAAAAATGTAGGGAGGACGCTTTTAACACAGCTCTTCAGCACTGAAGTCTTGGGCCAAGACTAGTCGGGTAAAAGGATGTCGACTTGAGCGACGTCTACAATTACGTTTGCAAAATTGCGCGCGAAGTTGTATTTGTTTAGTATCGATCTGAGTGACGACGTGTTTATTTGGACGGACGTGATCCTTCAAGTGTTCAGCATTTGTGTTACTTCCTAGCCTCCATGGTTTACATCAGTGCACTGTGGAGCCTTCAGAAGTGCAGTATTCTTTAACAGTTGTCGTACTACTAGACTGCAGCTGAGCAGGTTCGGTGTTGTTTTTTGTTCAAACTTTTAGTTTTACTTGTACGGTAGTCATGGTTGGTAGTGCACAACGCACACAATAGCTCCACGCACTACAGTGCAATGACTGGCGATCACATGCACGTGTGATATCATGACGATAGCAGAATGTCAGACAAGTCGACCGTTGAGACAACTCGACTCGGGACAAGTCGACCGTTGAGACAACTCGACCGTTGAGACAGGTCGACCGTTGAGACAACTCGACTCGGGACAACTCAACCGTTGAGACTGCTCGACTTAATGGAAATGAATACACGTGGAGCAGAAAAAGTTGCACAAATCTGTGGCAAGACCGATCACGGGTGCGGCGCGGGCATACTCGATGTACAGAGGGCGTTCGGGCCGGTGCGCCCCGCCCGCCCGCGAGGACCGGCCCGGGCACGGCACGCGGGCACGTCGACCGGCGCGGCAAATGGGCGCACAGGGCTGGCAAAAACGATGTCACCGTGCCCGGTACGGACAAGTTGACCGGCAAATGGGCGCACAGGCCCGGCAAAAACGATGCCACCAAGCACGGTACGGCCACGTTGACCGGGGATGCGCGCACGTGGCCTTGAAAAAAAAACGAACGATGTGCACGGACAATCACGCTGCGCTATATTGGCTCTGTTATATGCAAAAATAAAAACTCATGTGTCATCACTCCCAAACGGCGATCAGCCGCCGTCAAAATCCCCGGTACTATCCCCGAAACTAGGCCCAAAACATGCGAGGCGACTTGTCTCAACGGTCGACTTGTCTTTCCATTTATCGCACATACGGTCGAGCTGTCTCAACGGTCGAGTTGTCCCGAGTCGAGTTGTCTCAACGGTCGAGTTGTCTCAACGGTCGACTTGTCCCGAGTCGAGTTGTCTCAACGGTCGACTTGTCTCAACGGTCGACTTGTCTGACCCCCCGATAGCACATGATGATGTACAGTAGTACAGTGTGTTGTGTATTGTGTATAATTTACCGTGTAGGCCTATGTGATGTACCCTGTGTACATGCAGGACATGGTGCACTATGTACCCGGTTCAACATGTTCAAGGACGGTGTCGTGTGAGTGAACTTTATCCATGTAGGCTACTATATTGTTGATGTACCCTAACGTGGCGCGGCCCCTAACGTGGCGCACTTTGATTTTTCGCCTGTAGCGCCTAGCTAGCGCAAAAGTTTTAACTGAAATTTCACAGAAAGTGAAATTTCATCAAGTTCTAAACACTCCCGTTTATAAATCGCGAGTTTTACCCGTTACAAAGTTAAAAGAAAAAATAATTTTGGCGTGATTTTTCGATTTTATTTTCAAGTGCAAAGTGAACCCTTTGAAAATGCCCCGAAAAATAAAAAAATTATTTTCTGACAAACATCTGGCTGGGTTTGTAAGTTGAGATATTTATCAGAATTTATCAAGTTTACAGAAATTCCTAAATGTTAATTTGGAATTTTCCGAGATTTATTCAAGTGCACCACGTTAGGGAACACTCCACCAATTTGTGCCCAATTTCCGGACGCGACCGTTTTTGCATTTCGGATGAAATTTTATGAAACCGAAATTGTTCACAGAGGTTAAATAGCAAGCATTAAAAAGGTAAAAATACCAGTATTTCACTGCATGAATTTGAGGTTTATCAACAAAGAGATCTGGCAACACTACACAAGGAAAGTTGGGTATAGCTTCGAAGTGCGCCACGTTAGGGAACACAACTATACATGTAGTAACAAACTAGCCCGACTGCATCTGACCGCACAGTACTATCGCAAGCTCTGTAGAACTTGCGATAGTACTGTAGGATTCGTACTGTACGGCCAGATGCAGTCAGGCTAGTAGTAACAAACATGACAAACGAGATCGAGAATACATGGAATGCAGACTCATTTCATGTAGGCTTTGTCATGTCAGTGGTGTTTAGCATAGTTCAATAATTTCAAGGGGTTGCCCAGGTAGGACTCCACCGTTGTGTATTCTCGTCCCTCCATAATCTGCCCAGTATTAAATGCTTGCAAAGCATGTGCATTGTCGATGTCACACACAAATTGAACATGTTGAAGGTGAGTGCGTAGAAATACAACCGAGTAGATTTATGGGTATGATCGACGATGCACAAGTTCACATGACGGAGTGGGTACGAGCACATTTTTTTTCATATTTTATCTGATGGCCGATTGAAGAAACTGAATTGTTTACTTTTCACATGGTACATTTTGTATTTCCTGTTTCTCGAATAACATAGATGCATGGTTTAGAAAAAGTAATGTCCATAGATAAAGTGTTTACCTGAAAATTGCAGATCCATGCTTTTGTTATAATCTTTTCCAGTACAAACTTTGTGCTTTCTATCGCAGTGTAATTCTCTGGGTCAGCTGTACGTTATGGTGTTTTATTTCAAGTGTTCATGGAAGCATTACTTGCCACCAGAAAGTCACTTTCTCGTGCAAAATTTCTCAAAAATGTATTCCTGGCTGACCCACACCTCATTAAAAACAATATTTTTTAGAATCTCAAACCGGCTACATTCTGAGAAATCGGAGTTTTTACTCACAAACATCAATTTTCAGCATGCGAACGTTGCACATACACTTGATATAAACCATCGCTGATCAGCTGATCATTGCTTGCAATACATGTACATACATGTAGTTCCCATCAAATGTATGGGAAAGAATGTTCAACCTGCTGCTTTTTTTCATATATCATCTCAAATGAAGGTCAGTAAATACAAAAATGATGATAAGACATGAATCTGGGACTGATAAACATTTCCAATTTCGTTAGGAAACACTTAGAAAAAATTCTTGACTCGTATCTCCATAGACTTTGTACACAACCGCTGAAGTAGCGTCAGGTTGCAACATTCTTTCCAATGTACATGTACGTGTCCAAATTTCATTTGACACCGGCACACACTGATGTGTAAAGCGCTATCATTGAACAAGAGTGCGACGCAAATTCCAAGCAAGGCGGGAAAAGCTACACCTGATTGGATGTCGGACGAACGTTAAAGGTGACTCATTTACTGCTGCTTTTTGTCGAGACGTTTTTGCCATTTACCATGATATCATGATGTGTTGTTCATTATTTTTCCTTTTGAAAGGCTTGGCTGTCTTAAGTCTGAATGCACTTTTGTGTACATATCTAGCCAGGCATTTAGTTACACCAGTGTTACTTTGTACAGTACATTACTATAAATCATGTCGGTGTATGATAGGAACAGAAAAGTAATGGAGAGGAGTGCTGTGGCCTTGTGGTTAAGGGCACTGGATTCGTGGTATGTGGGTAAAGCTGCAGGTTGTGGGTTCGAGTCCAGCCGGGGTCATGGTGCGTGTGCCCTTGAGCAAGGCACTTTGTCACTCATTGCTTCTCTCCACCCCGGAGTAAATGGGTACCTGTGAGGGCAAAGATGGTTATTGTGATTGAATAAGCTTGCTTGCGCCTAACAGGCAGCATCCAGCTGTATACTAATAATAATATTATTGTAAGCGCTGTGATTTAATTTACTAATAACAGCGTTCTTAAATGCCGATTATTATTATTAATGGCAAAAATTTACAATTTTAGGGTAAATTGTCACTATTTTGCTCTGTATGATTTCACACAGGCAACTCGAAGAGTCTGAATCAGACAAGATGGCGGACTGCAAGCCAAGCCAGCATCATGGCCAAGGAGAGTCCTACTTCTACCTTTGAGGAGATCTGCCTCAGTAAGAAGTGTTACGTCTGCGACATCTGCAGCAAATCCTTTTCACAAAAATCTAACCTCAAGCGACACCAGACAGCCCATTCTGATGACAGACTGTTTAAGTGCGCCCGATGTGAGCAGTCTTTCAGATTTGGGTTCCTCCTCAAGTGACACGAGAAACTTCACACAAATGGAGCATTAAGATGCGACATCTGTGGACAATCTTACAAATGTAAGCAAAACCTCAAGCGGCACCAGGTGTTCCACAATGATACGCCTGCGACACATGCAGAAAATCGTTCCTGCGGAATGATTACCTTAAGTGACAAGATGAACCACACGGGCGACAAACCGTTTAGATGTGACATCTGTGGACGATCTTTCAAGACTAAACACAACCTTAAACAACACCAAATTACCCATGCAAATGAGAAACCATACACATGTGACATCTGCAGCAAGTCCTTTTCAAAAAATTCTAACCTCAAGCGACACCAGAAGACCCACTCTGATGACAGACCGTTTAAGTGCGACCAGTGTGAGCTGTCTTTCAGATTTGGGTTCCTCCTCAAGCGACACGAGAAACTTCACACGAACAGCACAGCATTAAGATGCGACATCTGTGGACAATCTTACAAATGTACACAAAACCTCAAGCGGCACCAGATGATCCACAACAAGGAGAAACCGTACGCGTGCGACACATGTGGAAAAGCGTTCGTGCGGAATGATTACCTCCAGCGACACAAGATGAACCACACGGGCGACAAACCGTTCAGATGTGACATCTGTGGACGATCTTTCATGTTTACACACAGACTTAAAAAACACCAAATTACCCACACAAATGAGAAACCATACGCATGCGACATCTGCGGAAAATCTTTCGCGCGGAAGTCAACCTTCCAGCAGCACAAGAATTGCACCCACTCGGATGAGAAACTGTTCACTTGCGACATCTGTGGACAATCTTACAAATTTAAGGCGAACCTCATGCGACACCAGAGGACCCATGTAAATGCTAAACCGTATGCATGCGACCTGTGCGGGAAATCGTATGCGAAGAATCAAAGCCTCAAGCGACACAAGATGACCCACACGGATAGCAAACATCAGATGACTTATACCAATGAGAAACAGAACGTATGCGACATCTGTGGAAAATCATTTGTGCGAAATGATATACTCAAGCGACATGCAAAGGTCCATACAGACGACAAACCATTCAGCTGCGACATCTGTGGGCAATCGTACAAATTTAAACAAAGTGTCAAATATCACCTAATGACCCACGCAAATTTGAAACCATACGCATGCAACATCTGCGGGAAATCATTTGTGCAAAATGAAGCCCTCAAGCGACATGCGAAGGTCCACACGGATGAAAAACCATTCAGATGTGACATCTGTGGACAATCCTACAAATTTAAACAAAGTGTCAAATATCACCTAATGACCCACGCAAATTTGAAACCATACGCATGCAACATCTGCGGGAAATCGTTCACGACGAAAGGCCACCTAAAAAATCTTGAGAAGTACCACTCAGATGACAAACCGTTCAGGTGTGATATATGTGGCCTGGCCTTCAAACATTTGGGTAACATGAATCAACACAAAAAGACCCACACAAAGCGAATTAAACCAAAACCAAGATTTGCTTGTGACGTCTGTGCAAAAACTTTCACCCAGCGTGCTAACCTTGCAAAACATGAGAAGATTCACACCAATGAAAAATCCTTCATCTGTGACTTCTGTGGCAAAGCATTCATCCAGAAGTTCAACCTCATGCGACACAGGTCAACACATGAAACTAATAAACAGTACATGTGCGACATCTGTGGAAAGTTGTTTGGTTGCAGTGCCTACCTTAAAAGGCACCGGAAAAACCACACCAAAGACAAGAGGGAGAGAGTATTCGCTTGCTGCTTCTGTGAGAAAGGGTTCAAGGAGAAAAGCAAGCTTCAGCAACATGAGAGGATCCACACCAATGAGAAACCATTCACATGTGACACTTGTGGCAAATCTTTCACATGGAACTCGAGCCTGAGAAAACATCTTAGGATCCACACCAGGTAAAAGCCACACATATAGTGATATAGTCACTATATCACCAGTGATATCCTGGAGGATTTCAAGTATAATCTCGGCCTAAATTTACGCACGACTGAGCGTAAACAACACAAAGTCTGGCCTAATTAATTACGTTGACACAGTGCATCCTTAATGTTTGCCATGTAGCCTCAATCCTGCAATATCCTCCGTTTTGCAAAGAGGATTTTTGAGAATTTGGGAAGGTTATTGTTAACTAGCTTACAAGTGTATTTTATATAGGAAAGGTTGGTACTAGTGTAGTGTGAAATTTGGATTGTATGTAATGTGTGGATAGCGGTCTCATTCGCTGTATTGCGCAGGCCCCAGTGAAGATAACTTTAACACTGACAGGTCACGTATTAAGGTTAGAGTCCAATTCTTAAAGATAAAATGACCAGAATTCATTGGAGCTCAGATTGCATGACACCGGCGCACGCTGGTTTTCAAAGCGCCGTCATTGGACAGGCGTAAAGTACATTGATTAGTAACTGTGAACATTGCACGCAATTTGCGTACTCTGGTGGCGTTTTCAGATTGTCAATTTTGAAGAAATCGTCTAAATTATTACTCTTTAATTATCAATGTTACTTTTGAATTTTTAATGATCATTCCTGTATAACGATTCATTCTACTGAATGCAATTCTCATCGTTTTCCTTACTCTATGATTCTACGAACTTATGAATGTACATGTACATTAACTTGCTTTTGCTGCAATTTTCAGAAATACATTGCAAATGGATTTGGCGGATGAGTGTGTTATAACAATTCCTCAAAATAAACCAGAAGATCCACGGCGTCAATAGGGGAGTGTGTACATGTGTACATGAATTTGCTGAGGCCTTTGCCTTCTACTGTGACTATAGAGCAAGGACCCAAGGAGTTCGTACTCCAAGACTTCAAAAGTAAAATGATGGTCGCCGCGCTCGAAAGCTACAATAGAAAGCACCTGGCGGCCAGCTTGCTCAGTTGCTCACTACGCTAATCTCGACACAATAGAGATCCGCGCTCACTAATGCCAGAAAAAGGAGATTACATGGCTTCGTAGACAGTACCATGGTAAATACGCATGCGCAGTTGTCATACATCGCTAAAAATGAATGATTTTGAAGTGTTTGTTCGCAGTTGGATGATACTGTATATAAATGTGGTCAACATCACTGGAACAATCATTTCATGAAGAACAAAATGCTCTGTACCTTTAGTGTGAAAACTTGTGAAATTTTGATATGCGCATTACGTAAATGCAATGCCTCGCACATTGTTGTAGCATACGACGATCGATGACGGTGCGGCGCACTAGAACCATCATAACGTCATGCAGTGCCTGTGTTGCGTTCTCTATTCTCGCCATGATAATCACCTGTGCAAACGACCACATTAACTCAGTTGCATTTGGCGTCACTCTGTGTGCTGTGAATGTGAGAAGACTTGGGTGAAGTGGCCTGTGTATTGTCAACTTGTCCTGAATTGTTGAAGGCTACACAGACCTATACCACCTTCCAGTGTAATTCTGCTTAGTGACGATATTGGATTGGTAAGATATCAGTATTTATTAAAGTATCTTTCATGAAACCATTCAGAATTCGATCCTGATTGCTGAAAGAGAAGTTACTTTAAAAACAACGAGAGTTATTTCGGTCGTTGATACGTAAGTTGCATTAGGCAAAGTTCCTCAATTCATGAGCTTACAGCAGGCGTCAGCAGTGGTATAAGAAAGAATATACATGTAGTAACCCTAAATAAAGCGTTACCTTTAGATAACAGGGTGAAGGGGACAAACCTGTGTTCACAGGTTCGGAATGCCATATGCATCTCTCTTTCGAAGCGATTTGGCCACGCTCAATAATCCTGCTGCTGTGGGGGATCGCCAAACCTCCTCCACAGCGGGTCTGTATTCAGATTTTGGTGCAGGTCCTTGCTCTACTATTCTAAGCCTTATCAGAGATGCCACTTTTCAGGTTTTAAACTGAATTCATTTTTTTTTATACAGTCATGTAGCTTAGAATTTCTTCATGTATTGTACCGCGCTAGGTATTAAACCACAAGATCGAAAAAAGTTGTACACACTCCGTACCGCTGGGGTGTATGGAGTACTACCGTACTCCGTAATTGCATTATTGATCGCCACTCTTAGTTTACCATTGTTCCCTTTGTTAGAGTACCCCATGGGGTAGCTCTATAGTGAGATCATTGTGGTATACCCTGTGTGTACCCATTGCATTGGTAAATCCTATAGTGACACGCTATAATTTATGAGGTTAAACGTCTCAAAATTTCGAGATGTGCCTATATAATTATCTCCGCCAAGCTCCAAAATTGGCACGCCTCATCGGACAGCGAGGACTATACCATGTAATGCTTAAGGGGTGACACATTGACTGCCTCAACTCCATTGGTGGGTGGGCATTCCTTCACTATAAACCGATGCAAATTTTCTTTCAGTTTAGGCCTATGCGCTGGTTCTTTCTGTACGCTTTTACACCTACATTTTGTAATTTTAGAATGTGTTTTGGAGGTATTGACTGTGTGTTGACGTGTGACGGTACCATACCATCATGTGTTTAAAGCGTGTTTTAAACATTTTGATCTCCATAACGGAGAACAAGCCTTATCGCAAATATCCCGGTAATTTTGGCCCATAGTTACCTAAAAGCTAGCCCCATAAATGTGGCCAATTTACTGGACTTCCTCCATAAACATAGGCATACATCCACCATACACTCAAACTACTCGAACATGTTTGCAAAGTTATTTCCACATTCCGACTTCAGACCCAGTTCATTTAGGCTATGCTTTGAAAATACACTCACCCTCTTAATAACAAACTCAGAACATGCTTCCAGTGTCAGTTGCCCAGCTGCTGCGTAATTTACGATACTTTCTGGAGGCTTCTTGGCAACTTTTTGGTCCAACTGAACAATGACCTCACGCAATACCTGACGGGTACGAAACAATATGCAGGGATCGTTCACCTGTCAATCACGCGTGGACGTTTGTAATTTTATGAAATTCGAAACTGAATAATAAATTGAATACTACATATACAGTTTCTACATTTATTCTTGAATTGTCCTAGAATAAAGGACAAGTCAATGTAGATTTCGAAATTGTCCGAAGGGCGTGCCCCTACCCTCCCCCTGCCTCCGCTGAAGTTATACCACCCCAGTTTCCCGACACTATCCGCGACTGGACACTGAAGGCAAATGGTGCATATATCAATGTTAGATTTTGCAAACTGGTAATTTGTCACATTTTTTGCTCCGTATGATTTTGTACACAGGCAACTTGCAGAGTCTGACGCGACATCTGCGCAAAGGTTTGTGCGCAGCCTCAAACTGTATAATAATGACTCACGACAAAAAGTACACATGCGACATCTGTGGGAAGTCGTTCACGCAAAGTGGAAGCCTCAAGCCACACAAGATGACCCACGCCGGGGAGAAACCATACACATGTGACATCTGCAGCAAGTCCTTTTCAAAAAATTCTAACCTCAAGCGACACCAGAAGACCCACTCTGATGACAGACCGTTTAAGTGCGACCAGTGTGAGCTGTCTTTCAGATTTGGGTTCCTCCTCAAGCGACACGAGAAACTTCACACGAACAGCACAGCATTAAGATGCGACATCTGTGGACAATCTTACAAATGTACACAAAACCTCGAGCGGCACCAGATGATCCATAACAAGGAGAAACCGTACGCGTGCGACACATGTGGAAAAGCGTTCCTGCGGAACCATTACCTCAAGCGACACAAGATGAACCACACGGGCGACAAACCGTTTAGATGTGACATCTGTGGACGATCTTTCAAGACTACACACAACCTTAAACAACACCAAATTACCCATGCAGATGAGAAACCATACACATGCGACATCTGCCGCAAGTCCTTTTCAAAAAAATCTAACCTCAAGCGACACCAGAAGACCCACTCTGATGACAGACCGTTTAAGTGCGACCAGTGTGAGCTGTCTTTCAGATTTGGGTTCCTCCTGAAGCGACACGAGAAACTTCACACGAACAGCACAGCATTAAGATGCGACATCTGTGGACAATCTTACAAATGTACACAAAACCTCAAGCGGCACCAGATGATCCACAACAAGGAGAAACCGTACCCGTGCGACACATGTGGAAAATCGTTCGTGCGGAATGATTACCTCCAGAGACACAAGATGAACCACACGGGCGACAAACCATTCAGATGTGACATCTGTGGATGGTCTTTCAAGACCACACACAACCTTAAACAACACCAAATTACCCATGCAAATGAGAAACCATTCACATGCGACATCTGCAGCAAGTCCTTTTCAAAAAAATCTAACCTCAAGCGACACCAGAAGACCCACTCTGATGACATACAGTTTAAGTACGACCAGTGTGAGCTGTCTTCTAGATTTGGGTTCCTCCTCAAGCGACACGAGAAACTTCACACGAACAGCACAGCATTAAGATGCGACATCTGTGGACAATCTTTCAAATGTACACAAAACCTCAAGCGGCACCAGATGATCCACAACAAGGAGAAACCGTACGCGTGCGACACATGTGGAAAATCGTTTGTGCGGAATGATTACCTCCAGCGACACAAGATGAACCACACGGGCGACAAACCGTTCAGATGTGACATCTGTGGACGATCTTTCATGTTTACACACAGACTTAAAAAACACCAAATTACCCACACAAATGAGAAACCATACACATGCGACATCTGCGGAAAATCTTTCGCGTGGAAGGCCACCTTCCAGCAGCACAAGAATTGCACCCACTCGGATGAGAAACTGTTCACTTGCGACATCTGTGGACAATCTTACAAATTTAAGGCGAACCTCACGCGACACCAGAGGACCCATGTAAATGCGAAACCGTATGCATGCGACCTGTGCGGGAAATCGTATGCGAAGAATCAAAGCCTCAAGCGACACAAGATGACCCACACAGATAGCAAACATCAGATGACTTATACCAATGAGAAACAGAACGTATGCGACATCTGTGGAAAATCATTTGTGCGAAATGATATCCTCAAGCGACATGCAAAGGTCCATACAGACGACAAACCATTCAGCTGCGACATCTGTGGGCAATCGTACAAATTTAAACAAAGCATCCAATATCACCTAAAGACCCATGCAAAGTACAAACCATACGCATATTGCAGCATCTGTGGTAAATCATTTGTGCAAAATGAAGCCCTCAAGCGACATGCGAAGGTCCACACGGATGAAAAACCATTCAGATGTGACATCTGTGGAAAGTTGTTTGGTTGCAGTGCCTACCTTAAAAAGCACCGGAAAAACCACACCAAAGACAAAAGGGAGAGAGTATTCGCTTGCTGCTTCTGTGAGAAAGGGTTCAAGGAGAAAAGCAAGCTTCACCAACATGAGAGGATCCACACCAATGAGAAACCATTCACATGTGACACTTGTGGCAAATCTTTCACATGGAACTCGAGCCTGAGAAAACATCTTGGGATCCACACCAGGTAAAAGCCACACATATAGCGATATAGTCACTATATTACCAGTGATATCCTGGAGGATTTCAAGTGTAATCTCGGCCTAAATGTACGCACGACTGAGCGTAAACAACACAAAGTCTGGCCTAATTAATTACCTTGACACAGTGCATCCTTATTGTTTGCCATGTAGCCTCAATCCTGCAATATCCTCCGTTTTGCAAAGAGGATTTTTGAGAATTTGGGAAGGTTATTGTTAACTAGCTTACAAGTGTATTTTATATAGGAAAGATTGGTGCTAGTGTAGTGTGAAATTTGGATTGTATGGAATGCGTAGATAGCGGTCTCATTCGCTGTATTGCGCAGGCCCGAGTGAAGATAATTTAAACACTGACACATCACGTATTAGGGATGAGTCCAATTAAGGGGTTAAATTGCCAGAATTTATAGGAGTTCAAATTGCATGACACCGGCGCACACCAATTTTCAAATCGCTGCCATTGGACAGGATTGTGACACAGGTGTAAAGTACATTGATTAGTAACTGTGAACATTTCACGTAATTTGCGTACTCTTGTAGCATTTTGAGATTGTCAATTTTTAAATATGAATTCATCATAATAAATTTCAGTTAATTTCATTTACATGTTTTACTCTTTAATTATCAATGTTCTTTTCATTCCAGTATAACTATGAATTCAACTGTGAATGTGTGGCAGGGCCCAGTTTTAGTCGTATGTTTTCATAATGTATAGTGTATTAAATAGGATTAGCCCCCCTTAGAAAACAAAGAAATCATTTTAGTTACTCAAGATTCCCCCCCTTTTTAGTAGTGTGACCCCCTGTTTGTTTACTTAAGCCCACATGTCCCCCCCCCCTATATAAGCTGCCACATGGTCAAGCCACTTTAGTTCACCCAGCAGATCAGCAGAGACAAGTCACATGCATATATTTTCCTCCTAACTGGAGTGCCTGTCCTGCTTAGTTTTGTCTGCTTGTTGGAGTCATTGATATCATGGGCTCTGTCTGAACGCACTCTAAGGCAATCCGCTATTGGCACTGTGTTGGGTTTTTTTCCCGTCTTCTTTATTTTTTTTGGGTTGGGTTTATTTACTTTTCATTTCCAATTACTTTTTGTTTCCAATATGATTTTTTTTCCAAATTTATTAATTTCTGGTTTTGTTTTCCCAAAAGGTTTTTTTTTGGGTCACATTTCAAGGTTTTTTTTGTTGTGAATGTCAAACTCGCAGTTAATCCTGGATTAAATTGTTTTTTTTTTGTAAAGTTCCATCCCAATTCAGTCTGTCTCTTTCTTTTTTTAAATTTGTCCCAGTTTTCTATTAAATTTTTCGCGACTTATCAATTTGAACCAGGCATTTACATATATTTTCTTTAGTGAACCGTTTTTCTTCGTTACAAATGCATTACTCATCGTTCTTGTATACACCATACACCCATAGGGTGCCTGTGCAATGTGTATGCCTAGTAACTGCCCACACACAAGTCACTGGTCAGTTTATCAATACAACCAAGTTACTTGATCATTGTTTTAAGGTACTATTACTCATTCACTCATTCATATTCATACTTCTGAGAATCAAGGAAACCAAGCATGGGCGTTGCAAAGGGGGGGGGGGCAAGGGGGCGCTTGCCCCCCCCCCCCGAAGGCAAATAAAAAAAAGGGAAAAAAGAAGAAGAGGAGCAAAGTCATATTGGTGTCAATTTAATGGGGGGGGGACAAAATGTCCCTGCCACCCTCTAGAACTGGTAAATCGAGAATATGTTGAGAAATACAAGATTTTTTTTTGCCCCCCCTTTAGAAAAAATCCTGGCTACGCCCATGAAACCAAGACATGACTAAGTACATGTATTCCCATTCTTAAGTTTTTCTTATTCCAGAGACATCCTGTTTTCCACCGAAAGTACTGCTCCATGAGCAGTTCCTCATTCTATTCTTTTCATTCAACCCGTTCATTCAATTTAAGCTACTCACTCAGTTCAACTCATTCTGTTCATTCGATTTAAACTTCGTCTCGGTTTGCTTTAACCAGTTTAGTTTATCAATGCATATTAAGATACTGTTTTGGAATAAACGGTCACGGTAAACACAATCCTCAACCAAAGAATTGTGTATCGACTTATCCATTCCCCAACACTCTATTGGCCATTTACGTCTACTTTAACCCTATCCTGAATCCGCCAAAATCCACATAATTATTGTGTCATGCATAAACTTCTGGTGTTGGTGACTGCTCATAATTATGGAGATATCCTGAAACCTGAATCCATCAAAATCCTAGAGTACCACTAGGCTAATACAATCCTGAATCCATCAAAGTCCCCTTGTTTTCAATAAACTGATATATTCTACGAACTGATTAATCCCCTTGAAAAGAAATGTACAACATTTGCCTTTGTTGTAATTTTCAGAAATAAATGGATTTGGAGGATTAGTATGTGAAAGGCCTATACCAGTTCCTCAAAATGAACCAGAAGATCCACGGCATCAATTAGAGTGTGAACATTTGTATTTGCTTTAAGGCTTCTGCTGTGGCAAAGGGGGCGCGTAAGTTTTGATAGGCGCATTACACAATGTACATGTTCATGTAATGCCTCGCACATTGTTGTAGCGTACAATCGATAACAGTGCGGCGCACTGAACCATCATTATGTCATGCAGATATGTAGCGCGTGTGTTGCGTTCTCTATTCTCGCCATAATCAACTGTGCACGCAAAGGACAACATTAACTCAGTGGCGCGGCATTTGGCGTCACTCTCTGTAAACGTGTGAGAAGACTTACTTCGAGTGGCCCGTATCATTACGTCAACTTGTCCTGCATTTTTGGAGGCTACACCATAGACGAGGATATACAGACCATATCACTTCCTGTGTCATTCTACTTAGTGACGATAATATTGGTAAGAAATAAAATTCATAAAGTATCTTGAATGTTAACATTCAGATCTCAATCCGGATTGTTGGAAGAGAAGTTACTTTAAAAGATCGAGTCAGAGTCATTTCCTCCACAGCGGGGCTGTTGTCAGATTTTGGTGCTGGTCATACTAGACCTATTCTAAGCCTTATCAGAGATGCCAAAAAACTGAATTCATTTGTTTGTTTTTTCAAAAAAATGTGTCATTAAAAGTGCTGGATTTGGTCCAAAACATCCATAAAACACATTTTTGAAAGGGGGCAAGGGTGGTTTCAATTTTTTTGGTAGTGTTTCAGGTGTTTTTTTTTTTATGTACACGCATTGGTGGCATCTCTGCCTTATACAGTCATGTAGCTCGGAATTTGTTCATGCATTGTACCGCGCTAGGTATTAAACCACAGGATCGAACAAAGTTGTACACACTCCTTACCGCTGGGGTGTATGGAGTACTACCGTACTCCGTAATTGCATTATTGACCGCCACTCTTAGTTTACCATTGTTCCCTTTGTTAGAGTACCCCATGGGGTAGCTCTATAGTGAGATCATTGTGGTATACCCTGTGTGTACCCATTGCATTGGTAAATCCTATAGTGACACGCTATAATTTATGAGGTAAACATCTCAAAATTTTGAGAAGTTGTACCTATATAATTATCTCCGCCAAGCTCCAAAATTGGCACGCCTCATCGGACAGCGAGGACTATACCATGTAATGCTTAAGGGGTGACACATTGACTGCCTCAATTCCATTGGTGCGTGGGCATTCCTTCACTATAAACCGATGGAAATTTTCTTTCAGTTTAGGCCTATGCGCTGGTTCTTTCTGTACGCTTCTACACCTACATTTTGTAATTTTAGAATGTGTTTTGGAGGTATTGACTGTGTGTTGACGTGTGACGGTACCATACCATCATGTGTTTAAAGCGTGTTTTAAACATTTTGATCTCCATAACGGAGAACAAGCCTTATCGCAAATATCACTTTAGTAATTTTGGCCCATAGTTACCTAAAAGCTAGCCCCATAAATGTGGCCAATTTACTGGACTACCTCCATAAACATAGGCATACATCCACCATACACTAAAACTACTCGAACATGTTTGCAAAGTTATTTCCACATTCCGACTTCAGACCCAGTTCATTTATGCTTTGAAAATACACTCGCCCTCTTAATAACAAACTCAGAACATGCTTGCAGTGTAAGTTGCCCAGCTGCTGCGTAATCTACGATACTTTCTGGAGGCTTCTTGGCAACTTTTTTGGTCCAACTGAACAATGACCTCACGCAATACCTGACGGGGTACGAAACAATATGCAGGGATCGTTCACCTGTCAATCACGCGTGGACGTTTGTAGTTTTATGAAATTCGAAACAGAATAATAAATTGAATGCTACATATACAGTTTCTACATTTATTCTTGAATTGTCCTAGAATAAAGGACAAGTCAATGTAGATTTCGAAATTGTCCGAAGGGCGTGCCCCTACCCTCCCCCTGCCGCCGCTGAAGTTATACCACCCCAGTTTCCCGACACTATCCGCGACTGGACACTGAAGGCAAATGGTGCATATATCAATGTTAGATTTTGCAAACTGGTAATTTGTCACATTTTTTGCTCCGTATGATTTTGTACACAGGCAACTTGCAGAGTCTGACGCGACATCTGCGCAAAGGTTTGTGCGCAGCCTCAAACTGTATAATAATGACTCACGACAAAAAGTACACATGCGACATCTGCGGGAAGTCGTTCACGCAAAGTGGAAGCCTCAAGCCACACAAGATGACCCACACCGGGGAGAAACCGTACACATGCGACATCTGCGGGAAGTCGTTCACGAGAAGTGAACACCTCAAGCTACACAAGATGACCCACACCGGGGAGAAACCGTACACATGCGACATCTGTGGAAAATCGTTCACGCAAAGTAGACACCTGAAGACACACAAGAAGATTCACACCGGTGAGAAACCGTACACATGCGACATCTGCGGGAAGTCGTTCACGCAAAGTGGAAACCTCAAGCCACACATCTTGACCCACACCGGGGAGAAACCGTACACATGCGACTTCTGCGGGAAAGCGTTCAGTCAAAATGGATACCTTAAGATTCACAAGAGAACCCACACCGGCGAGAAACCGTACACATGCGACATCTGCGGGAAATCGTTCAAAGGAAACCTTAAGCAACATATTCTGTTGGTCCACGGCCACGCAAATGAGAAACCGTACACATGCGACATTTGCGGAAAATCAATTATGCGGTATAAGAACTTCAAAGTACACCAAATGAATCACGCTAATGAGAAACCGTACGCATGCGACATCTGTGGGAAATCGTACGCGAACAATGGACATCTCACGCGACACAAGAGGACCCACACCAATGAAAGACCGTACGTGTGCAACATCTGCGGGAGAGCGTTTGCGCAGAAGGGAAGTCTTAAACAACACAAGGTTACCCACACTAATGAAAAACCGTACGCATGCGACATCTGCGGGAAAGCGTTCACGCATAATGCAATCCTTAAACAACACATGGTGACCCACACCAATAAAAAACCGTACACATGCGACATCTGCGGGATGTCGTTTGCGCGGAATGGAGTCATCAAGCAACATAAGATGACCCACTCAAACGAGAAGCCATACGCATGCGACATCTGCGGGAAATCGTTCACGATCAGTGGAAACCTCAAGCGACACAAGATGACCCACACGGATGACAAACCGTTCAAATGTGACATCTGTGGTAAACGTTACAAATGTATGTCTCACCTTAAGCGACACGAGATGACCCGGCACAACCATGAGAAAGCGTACGCATGCGACATCTGTGGGAAATCGTTTGTGTGCGAAAACTACCTCAAAAGCCACCAGAAGATCCACGACGACAAAAGGGAGAGACCGTTTGCTTGTGACTTCTGTGACCAACGGTTCGACGTAAAACACCAGCTTCGACAGCATCGTAGGATCCACACCAATGAGAAACCTTACGTGTGCGACATTTGTGGCAAATCTTTTGCGTGGAAGTCGAGCATAAACAGGCATCGTAGGATCCACGCCACAGAAAAACCAGTCGAATGACAATACATGGATCGTTTACCTATCCTTCACTACTTCCCTCCTCCCATTGTCTTATTAGTTTTAAGAAATTACTTAAAGATATAGTCCATCATTTTAATTTGTGCATTTTGGTCGTTTTAGGCAACAAACATTCTCAAAATCTAAAGAAGGGTGCTGAACAACTAAGCTGATGAAGTTTCAGCTCAGCTTCAGCTGTATTTTTCGAGAAAAACAACATTTTAGGATCTCGATTTCAAATCAAAAGTTGCAGAATCACGTTTTGAATTGGGCATGAATTCAGCGTCCGAGACACGTTTGCACTGAGCCGAATGCAGCTACGTGATGTCGCGCACTGATCCAACGAATTATAGAGGGTGCGTGTCAACGCTTGCGCGCGCGTCGCCGTATAAAAAACCGAACTACTAACGGAAATATCCAACGGTGCTTCTTAAGACGCACCGTTGGAAAACCTTCTTTCGTTGATTTCTTACAAATGACAGCATACCAGAAAGAATAATTTCACAGGGAGTTTAGTCCCTTTGCTATCTTTCAACCAAGTATGTTTTTTTCAACAATAATTATGTCAGTCACTTTTTGGGTAGCTGCAAATGATGGACTATAGCTTTAACACTCATCTTTTTAACTGCAATTGAACACAAGTCTACAGTTATTGATTATTTGAGTTCTCATTTTAAGTGTTACATGTAGTTGCTTTTGTCCATGCATTTACTGTGAATAACAGTGGGGGGGGGGGGGGTGGTTGTTAACGTACAAAATGAAGGTTTTACAGTATTTTAATGGTATTTCATCCATGTGCGGTACTGCAGTATTTAACAGTTTACAGTATTTTACAGGTTTTTTTTAACGGTTAATCATCCAGACAACAGCTGGTCCGGATTAAGTTTTTAACCAAGTTGGGTTTCACTATGGGATAATTTTTGTCTTATTTTTTCTCGCCTTAAGCGCTTTGAGGAATATTTGATTCATTTTGCGCTATATAAATGTTGTTTTATATTACATTGTGTTAGTAAATATTAAAAGATCATACAATAGCTGTCTGATGTCTGTGTGTCACGGAAGTAGCGGTCACTCAACCGGAAGTTTGAGGTCACACGTCGTCACCGACACCACGAAGTAACACCCACCTACATACCAGTAAAAACTAGCAATCGGAGAAAACGGCAACTAAAGTTGAACGCCTTCTAAAACAACACTTTGCGTCAAAACGACAGAGTATTTTCAGTTGGGCTTCTCGTTGTGGACACTTGATGAATTGAATTTATTAAATCTGCTGTTTTTCACTCGTTTGTGTATTAAATAAACAAGAAATAAAAGAAAAAAGATGAGTGTTAGTTCGTGAAACCGAAAAAGCTGCGAAACTGTAAATTTTCGTTTTCACGAAGTAACACTCTGCAATGTATTTAACACGAGGAAAGTGCAACTTCAGGTCAGCGCGCGCGCGCTCATAAAACTTGTTACAAGAAGAGTGTTACTTTGTGAAAACGTTTTTGCTCACTTATGAGCAGAGTGCGCGCCGTGCATTGCAATGGAAAATGGAACTTGAGTGTTACTTCGTGAAAACGAAAATTGTCACTTTTGCGCAAAAGTTGCCATGGATACTTAGCGTAATTATTAAAGTAAAGCTCTTGAAGCTTTGAAACTTCGTGCAATGGTAGGCCTTGATGAATAATGTTTAAAAATCCAAAAAACTGAAAATCGAAAAAAATATGCTTTAACACGGTAGAGTGTTACTTCGTGGTGTCGGTGACGACGTGATATCTGATGTATCTTGCTACATTAAGTGCTGAAATGGTATATGCCCCAAGTTGACCGCCTCTGTTCTCAGAAAAACAATCTGATGCTAACGCGCATTCGGCTTATTTCATGCCGTTGCGTCGCCGAATTGTGGCGGCAATACAAGATGAGTAAAAAAAACCCTGAAACTCAAATGTCGGGACCATTCTTTTACTGAAGTTCTGCGTGGAGCACTTTCAAAATCTAGGATATGGAAGCCTAATTCATAAGCTTTCTTTTAGTACAAGTATCGTTCAAATCACCCATGTACATGTACTTTTCAAAATCGGAATTTTAAACACAACCACCGTGTAGAAGTTCTGTCCGCGGATCACAAAAAGGTGTGCGTTCTTTCAGAAAAACGGCAACAATTCTCACACACCCCTATGTTATTTGTTTCCGTTTTGCTGAAAGTTATATGTTGCCACCAGTTTTTGCGTTGAGTTTGAGTTGTTTCAAACCCACCTGTTATACGGGATTTTTTTTAAGTAACAAGCTCAGTTGGAAATTATTGTATGATTTTCAACGAATTTAAACTTAAGTGTTGAAAAGTGTTTGGTTGTACAATATCGAAATTAGGTTTGGATTCTATTTTAGTAAATCTGTCCTATTCTCGCAACGGGAGCCGCCTTGAGCCAAGTCTATACGTACTGCACATGCGCAGTACGCTTGTTGATTTGAGAGGGGCATTACACAATGCTATGCCTCTCGCATTGTTGTAAGCATTAACGTCAGATAACAGTGCGGCGCATGCATGGGCTGGAACCAGTATTACGTCATGCAGTGCGTGTGTTGCGTTCATTCTCGCCATAATCACCTTTGCAAACATTCATTCAGTTGCATTCGGCGTCACTCTCTGCTCATGTGTGTGCATGTATATACCAAAGATCTTAAGGCGCAAGATGGGGAACTCCATAGAAATTGCGAAATCGCCATGGGCGCCATTCGAGCAAGCAAACCATTGTGCAAGCCATTGTTTTGCACTATGGTTTGCTTACTCGAAGCAAACCACTGTGCAAACAATGGTTGATACGTTTAACCTCATAATATAGAGCATTTCATAGGATTTTATGTAATGGGTACATTCATGGTATACGGACGATGGGTATACGCAATGATCTCACTAGAGCCATCTAAAGCCCGGTTCATACTTCACGCGAATGCGAAAGCGAAGCGAATTTGACGTCATAAAACATTCGCTGTGAAATTCGCCCGAGTTGAAAGATGTTTTACTTTTACGAATTCGCAGCGCGAATACTTGCCACGACGTCACAAATTCGCGTTCGCTTTCGCGCAGAGTATGAACCGGGCTTTACACTGACAAAGGGAACAATGGTAAACCAAGAGTGGCGATCAATATTGCAATTACGGAGTACGGCAGTACATGTACATGTACTCCATAAACCCCAACCTTAAGGGGGGTGCACAACTTTTATAAATCATGTGACTAAATACATAGCGCTTTACAATACATGAATAAGTTCTGAGCAGCATACACATTGTAATAGGAACACGGCACCAAAATCCGATTCACAGCAGCAGCATTATTGAGCGTGGCCGAATCGCTTCGAATGCATATGGCATTCCGAACCTGTGAACACAGGTTCGTCCCTTACCCAAATTTTTATCGAAAAGTATTGAGGGTTACTATCCTTTCTAATGATAAAACAGCTGACGTACGCCTGTTATAAGCTCATGAATCAAGGAACTTTTCCTTATGCAATTTACGTATCCACATCCGTGAGGCGGGTCCGGCCGAAATGACTCTCGCTGTTTTATAAACTGGTAACTTCTATTTCAACAATCAGGGTACTGAATGGTATCATTACAGATACTTTATGAATTTTGATGTTTTACCACTCCAATGTCGTCACTAAGCAGAATGACACAGGAAGCGGTATATTTCTGTTTCTTGCTCTATGGTGAAGCCTTCACAAGTTCAGGACAAGTTGACACAATGATTCGGACCACTCCACGTATGTCTTCTTACACGTTCACAGAGAGTATATACCAAAGATCTTCAAGCGCCGAAGGCGCAAGATGGGGATGATGATACCATATTATGATGATACCATATTATGCCTAACGGTTGATGCATTAACAACTGCATCAACTCCATCGGCGCGTGGGCATTCCTTCACTATGGAAATTGACTTTCAGTTTATGCTCTGGGCCTTGCTCTAGATATGCTCATATCTGGAGGTATTGACTGTGTTGACTGTACCATACCACCATGTGTTGAAAGCGTGTTTTAAAACTTTTGATCTCCATAACAGAGAACAATTGTTAAGCCTTATCGCAAATATCTGTTAACTGATTTGGGATCATAGCTACCTAGCGGTGTAGGATAGAAAATGGGCCATTTATCTATAGCTGTGCCGTTTCACTCCCCACATACATTTTTGTGTTATCCATTGTGCAAATTAACTCGGGGAGTATTTATAAAGATAAGGTTTTTGACGGTGTGCTGACGGTTATTGGAACAAATACCCCTTGTTGGAGAACTCAGACCGTGCATGATAATACGTGTACAACAGTAAACATAAAAGTCATGTGGGCATTTACAAAATACACTTCGTGGTATATTTTCACAATTTTGCTCTGTATGATTTTACACAGGCAACTTGAAGAGTCTGACGCGACATCTGCAGAAATCTTACATTTTGTGTTCAGCCTCAACTTATTCATAATGCCCTCTACCAGTGAGATACCGTACGCGTGCGACATCTGCGGAAAATCGTATGTGCAGAAGAGAGGCCTCAGGTTACACAAGATGACCCACACCGGCGAGAAACCGTACGCATGCGACATCTGCGGAAAATCGTTCACGCAAAGTAACCACATCAAGCCACACAAGAGGATCCACACGGGCGAGAAACCGTACACATGCGACATCTGCGGGAGAGCCTTCGCGCAAAATGGAAGCCTCGTGCTGCACAAGAGGACCCACACCAATGACAAACCGTACGCATGCGACATTTGCGGAAAATCTTTTGCAGCGCCTGGAACCCTTACCAAACACACGAGGACCCACACCGGCGAGAAGCCGTACGAATGCGACTTCTGCGGGAAATCGTTCTCGGAAAGCGGAAGCCTCAAGCTGCACAAGAGGATCCACACTAATGAGAAACCGCACACATGCGACATCTGTGGACACTCGTTCTCGCAAATTGGAAACCTCAAGAAACACCAGAGGACGCACAACAGTGACAAATTGTTCGCATGCGACATTTGCGGGGAATCATTCACGGAGAGAGTAATTCTACGGCAACACAAGAAGACTCACACTAGCGAGAAACCGTACACATGCGACATCTGTGGCAAATCGGTCGCACTGAACGGAAACCTTAAATTGCACAAACTGACTCACACCAATGAGAAACCGTACGCATGCGACACCTGCGGAAAATCCTTCGCGCGGAATGGACACCTCAATCGACACAAGAAGACCCATACCAATGAGAAACCGTACGCATGTGACGTATGTGGGAAATCGTTCTCGCAGAAAGCGAGCCTCAAACTGCACCAGATGACCCACAATGAAAAATCGTTCAGATGCGACATCTGCGGAAGACAGCTCTCAAGGAAAGCGACGCTTAGGCAACACCTGTTGACCCACACCAATGAGAAACCGTACGCATGTGACATCTGCGGAAAATCATTCTTGTGGAGTTTATGCCTCAAGCTTCACAAAGCGACCCACAGCGACGAGAAACCGTACACATGCGACATCTGCGGAAAATCGTTTCCGTATAACCAAAGCCTCAAGGAACACAAGAAGACCCACACGGATGACAAACCGCTCGGATGCGACATCTGCGGGAAGTCTTACAAGTTTGCGCATAGCCTCAAAATGCACAGAATGACACACACAGGTGAGAAACCGTACGCGTGCGACATCTGCGAGAAAACGTTCGCGCAGAATTCAGGCCTGAGGCTACACAAAAAGACCCACACCAACGATAAACCCTACGTATGCGACAACTGTGGGAAAGCGTTTATGCACGTAGGAAGCCTCAAGAAACACCAGATAACCCACACCAATGAGAAACCGTACGCATGTGACATCTGCGGAAAATCGTTCGCGCGGAATCCATACCTTAAGCTACACAAGATGACCCACACCGGCGAGAAACCGCACACGTGTGTCATCTGCGGGAAATCATTTGCAAATAAAGGACACCTGAATCGACACAAAATGACCCACACAGATGACAAGCCGTGCAGATGTGACATCTGTGGACAATCTTACAAATATACGGATCAGTTGAACCGGCACGCGATGACCCACACCAATGAGAACCCGTACGCATGCGACATCTGTGGGAAATCGTTCGTGTGCGAAGACTACCTCAAAATGCACCAGAAGATCCACGACGACAATAGGGAGAGACCGTTTACTTGTAGCTTCTGTGGCAAAGGGTTTACGGACAAAATCAAGGTTCGGCGGCATGAGAGGATCCACACCAATGAGAAACCGTTCACATGTGACATTTGTGGCAAATCGTATAGGTGGAGCTCGAGCCTTCAAAAGCATTTCAAAGCTACAGACCATCATTTGCAGCCATCCTAACTGTAACTGACGTCATAACAATGTAATTCGCCTTGAAAATCATACTTGATTAAAGATCGTAACGGGACTAAAATTCCTGTGAAGTGATTCTTTCTGGCAAGCTGTCATTTGGAAGAAAACAGTGAAACAAAACGATTTCCACCGGTGCGTCTAAAGGCGCATTTCTGGAAATTTCCGTTTAGTACATTGTTTACATACATGTAGTTCGTTTTTAATTCCTCGAAATGTGCACAAGCGGTGACACATTGTATATACATTGTATATACAATGTACATACATTGTATATACAATGTATATACACTGTACATTGTAAATGATATTAGTTGCTCACATTTTTGTAGTTTTACATTTAATATTTTGTAGCATAGGATGAAACTAACTAATTTCTTGAGAGTGAGGCATGTGAGGGTGTCCTGAATACATTGTACAGTCGAACACCTTTATAACAAGGTCCTTGGGTTTTTATGAATAATAGCATTGGAAAACATACAAAAACAAAGACATGGGACCTGAAATTTTGCTTGTTATAAACAGGGTCTTGTACAGTCGACTCTCGTTAGTACAAACTCTGTTGATACAAAATTCTGGTTATAACAACCATAAAGCCCGAGTCCCAACTGTGCATTTATATGCACAATGAATGGCACTGATGTTCCTCTAAATCCTCTTAATACACAATTCTGATATTACAAACAGTTTGTGCTACCTTTTTCAGATGTTTAATTTTTGTGAAATTTCATGTTGAAATTTTGATACGCAAACGTGTGCAAATGATCTGGAAATTTCACGAAAAATGGACATCTGAAAAAGGCAGCACTTTCTGATTAGCCTATAAAGAGGGTGAGAATGCTTCTAAAGCAAAAAAAATCTACAAAGTAAGCCTAAATGTGAAAATCAAAATTTGGCAAAGTCGACACGTTTTTTGTACATGTGGATGTGTGGCCTATGTTTACGGAGGCAGTCCAGTAAATAGGCCACATTTATGGGGCTACGCTCAATGATGCTGCTGCTGTGGGGGATCGCCAAACCTCCTCCACAGCGAGGCTGTTGTCAGATTTTGGTGCTTTGCCTTGTATTCTAAGCCTTATCAGAGATGCTACTTTTCAGGTTTAAACCCGAATTCAGTTGTTCTTTTTTTCTCCAAAAATGTGACATCAAAAGTGCTGGATTTGGTCTGAAACATCCAGACACAGTATATTTGAAATGGATTAAGAGTGTTTTCAGACTTTTTTGGTAGTGTTTCAGGCGTTTTATATTGGTGGCATCTGTGCCTTACATATACATGTAGCTCAGAACTTGTTCATGTATTGTAAAGCGCTATGTATTAAGTCACACGGTGAATAAACGTGGTGCACATTCCTTAGGTTGGAGTTTATGGAGTACTGCCGTACTCCGTAATTGCATTATTGATCGCCTTCTTAGTTCTCTTTGTTAGAGTGCCCCACGAGGTAGCTATAAAGCAAAGATCTTATAGCGCCGAAGGCGCAAGATGGGGAACTCCATAGAAATAGTGAAACCGTCATAGACGCCATTCCAGTAAGCAACCATTGTGAAAACTATTGTTTGCACAATGGTTTGCTTCGAGTAAGCAAACCATTGTGCAATCAATGGCTTGCACAATGGTTTGCTTGCTCGAATGGCGCCCATGGCGATTTCGCAATTTCTACGGAGTTCCCCATCTTGCGCCTTCGGCGCTATAAGATCTTTGCTATAAAGTGAGATCATTGTGTATATCACCTACGTACACCCTGTGCACCCATTACATTATTTTGTAGTTGAAGTGACATGGTAGATTTATGAGGTTAAACGTCTCAAAATGGGCATCGTGCACGAGACGGCCATGTTGAATTGAAAGCGAGGTAAAATCTTCATTTTGGGAACTTTCGAAGAGAAATGAAAGCAAGTAAATTCCTAATTAAATCAAGTCTGCTTCAATGAATAATTTGTAATTAACCATTCCCTAATGTTTCAAGCCAGATTAAAAAACAAATTGACAATAAAATAAGGCTGCATAAATAGTCTGGCGCCATCCCATGCAACAGTTAACAATTTATGAAATATATTCAGGGAACTTGACAAAAATGGCCACCTCGTGCATACGGGTACACACCGGTAAATCGATCCGCCAAGCTCATGAATAAAAGTTATACCCTCAAAATATTCTATATTAGAGAGTTCTGAGCGCCGTAAAATTGGGGAATTGAAGAGATATGGTAGTGAACCTCTGGCCCGGACTTGGGGCTTCCAATTCTGAGCATTTTGGATGCTATTGGGCTCGAAAGTGGCGCTATTTTGTCATGTTGTGGAGGGATCGTTTTTCAAGATGGCTACTTTTCCGCTTTGGGGAAAATAGGGGTCGTCTTCTTTGCGTGAAAATATCTCGAAAAGTCAATGGTCAACCCACCATAAATTGAAAAGAAATTGAAAGATGACACATTGATCATCATTTTTCTGTGCAGCTTGAATACCTGTGAGAGTTTTGAGTATTTTTAAAAGAATTTTGAAGTACGGGCATTTAGCACTAGTGTCTATGGGAGTTTATTTGCAGGTATGCACCCATACGGCCTGTTGCAGTTTTCGAGAAGGCGTGCCTATCTCCCGGTGGAGCGCCAAAATTGGCAGCCATGTTGACTTCAGTATCGGGCAGCGAGGACGATACCATAATATGCTTCAGGGGTGATACATTACAACTGCCTCGACTCCGTCGGCGCGTGGGCATACCTCAAATTCATTATAAAAGCGATGGACCTTTTCTTTCAGTTTATGCGCTGGTCCTTGCTCTTTGCTTTTACACCTACATTTTGTAAAATAAGAATGTGCTTTGAGGTATTTACAGTTTGTTACGAAAGCCCTGTAGTGCCATCAAGTATATATTTCGCCAAGTTCGTTTTTATGAGTTATATATTTCGCCAAGTTCGTTTTTATGAGTTATATTTTTCGCCAAGTTCGTTTTTATGAGTTATATATTTCGCCAAGTTCGTTTTTATGAGATACATTTTGTCGAAGTTCGTTTTTATGAGATACATTTTGTCGAAGTTCGTTTTTATGAGTTACATTTTCTCGAAGTTCGTTTTTATGAGTTACATTTTCTCGAAGTTCGTTTTTATGAGATACATTTTGTCGAAGTTCGTTTTTATGAGATATATTTTACGGAGTTACGGAGTTTTATGAAGTTACGGAGCCCCTAAAGGGACATCCAAAATTATTTTCTTATCTCGTGCGCACGACATAATATCTCGTGCGCACGAGATAATTATCACAGGCGCACGACATATATGACGTGCGCACGACATAATATCTCGTGCGCACGACATAATATCTCGTGCGCACGAGATAATTATCACGTCCGCACGACATATATCTCGTGCGCACGAGATAATTATAAGTATTAACGGAGCTTGCTGCACTTGCAGCGGACGAGTTTGTGTGTAACGAAAGCAGCGTGTCTGGTAGCTGCCCCTAAAGGAACATCCAAAATTATGTTTTTATCTCGTGCGCACGAGATATTATGTCGTGCGCACGTGATATATCGTCGTCGTTTATACGAACCGGCAATATAGGCAAATTGCATGAATTTTTCGATTTTCTAATTTTTACATATTACTAACTTACTTATTAAAATCTACCTTCACGTGAAATTTCAACTCTGAAAACGCGCTAGATTCTAAGATACAAACAATCTTGAAAATATCTTGTGACCGAAATATAGTCAAAGCGTTGAAACTCGGTCTGTACGAAGTGACAAAACAATACGCGGTCAGTTCGTAAAACCCGCCCATACAATGATTCCTGTCGGGAGCGCGCTGAACGCGCTTGCCCCGAACCGACGCAGTTCAATGCTATGTAACGAAGCTGTATTAGGGAAATAGTGAGAAAAAACATTATCTCTCCCATGGCCGTAGGCAGGATTTTTTTCGAGAGGGGGCAAAGCAAATTTGCTCAGGCTCCCCATATTAAACCCTGTACTTTTTCATCATATTCTTTCGAAGGAGGCAGCGACAATACATGTATATTTGCCACCCCCCTTAAATTAACAGCAATATAACTTCGCGCTTCTTTTTCTTTTCTTTTTTCCTTCATAAAATTGTTTCTCTTTTTTTTTGGCTTTTCGAGGGGGTTCCCATTCACTCTCCCTTCAGCTAACTCATATGTACGACTTGAAAGCTGTACGTACAACTTATGTCTCGTACGTACGACTTATAGTTATGTCTTACGGTGTCATACGTACAACTGTACGTACGACTAACTTGTACATACGACTAACAAGTCGTACCATGCAACTTAAATATCGTATGTATGCCTTGAAAATCATGCGTACGACATATAAGTCGTACATACGACATATTAATTGTAACGTGTACGACTTATATCTCGTCGCACGACATATACTCGTAGGCACGACATATAAGTCATACGTACGGCTTATGAATTGTAATATGTACGACTTGAAAGCTGTACGTACAACTTATATCTCGTACGTACGACTTATAATTATGTCTTACGGTGTCATACGTACAACTGTACGTACGACTAACTTGTACATACGACTAACAAGTCGTACCATGCAACTTAAATATCGTACGTATGCCTTGAAAATCATGCGTACGACATATAAGTCGTACATACGACATATTAATTGTAACGTGTACGACTTATATCTCGTCGCACGACATATACTTGTAGGCACGACATATAAGTCATACGTACGGCTTATGAATTGTAATATGTACGACTTGAAAGCTGTACGTACAACTTATATCTCGTACGTACGACTTATAATTATGTCTTACGGTGTCATACGTACAACTGTACGTACGACTAACTTGTACATACGACTAACAAGTCGTACCATGCAACTTGAATATCGTACGTATGCCTTGAAAATCATGCGTACGACATATAAGTCGTACATACGACATATTAATTGTAACGTGTACGACTTATATCTCGTCGCACGACATATACTTGTAGGCACGACATATAAGTCATACGTACGACTTATGAATTGTAATTCGTGTACGTACGACTTATCTCATACGTACGACTTATATATCGAACAAACGCCTTGGGAATCATAACTCGTACGTATGCCTTATAACTCATACGTACGACTAATAATTCGTATATGTACGTCTTGTATACATGTAACATGTAAATATGCATCATCTCGTACAACTTATGAATTATAACTCATACTTTCGTACCTACGACTTATATCTTCTATGTATGTATGACATATACGTACGTCTTATAACTCGTATGTACGACTCATAACTCGTGCGTATGCCTTATAATTTGTAAATACGACTTAATCTCGTAGGTACGACTTATGAATTGCCACGCGTACATACCATGTATATGGCGCACATACGACTTAGATCTCATATCTCATACGTAGGACTTAAAATTCATAAGTAGCATGTAAGTATCTCCTACGTATGTACGACTCATAACTCGTACGGATGCCTTATAATTTGTAAATACAACTTAGTCTCGTACATACGACTTATGAATTGTAACTCGCATACAACTTATATGTCGTACATACGACTTATATCTTGTACGTACGTACAACTTATATATATCTCGTATGTATGATCGACTCTTAACTCGTACCTTCGCCTACTTATAACTCGTAAATACAACGTAATCTCGTACGTACGACTTATGAATTGTATGAACGTACATACGACTCGTATGTCGTACTTACAATCTCTTATGTAGGTATACGACTTATAAGTACTCGTACGTACGCCTTATAAACTGGTATGTACGACTCATAATTATACGTATGCCTTATAATTTGTAAAAGGTACGTACTTTTAACGTACTTACGACCTACAATTCATAACCCGTATGTACAAGATGTAACTCATACCTACGTACGATTTATGAATTGTAACTCGTGTGTACGACTTATGTCGTACACACAACAATAATATCACGTACTTACTTACGAGTAATAACTTGTACGTACACTTTATAACTCGCAAATACGAACGTATGACTTATGAATTGCAACCTGTACGACTTATGTTGTACTTACGACTTATATCTCGTATGTACGACTTACAATTCATATAAGTGGTTTGTACGAGATGTAACTCGTAGGTACGACTTATATGTCGTACGTACGAGTTACAATTCATAAGTCATAGGTACGACATATGTCGTACGTACAAGTTTCAATTCATAACTCGTAGGTACGACTTATATGTCGTACGTACGAGTTACAATTCATAAGTCGTAGGTACGACTTATACGTCGTACGTACGAGTTACAATTCATAAGTCGTAGGTACGACTTATATGTCGTACGTACGAGTTTCATTTCATAAGTCGTAGGTACGACATATGTCGTACGTACGAGTTACAATTCATAAGTCGTAGGTACGACATATGTCGTGCGTATGAGATTGTACGTACAAGATATTAGTTGACGTACGAGATATAAGTCGTACGAAGGCAATATATAAATCGTACACACGACATGCAAGTCGAGTGTACGATATTTTAGGCGTGTGTACGACATAAAAATCATACGTCCCGTACAAGTTACATTTCATAAGTCGTAGGTACTGAGGTATAAGTCGTATTTATGGATTGTATAAGTCGTACGTAGAGTTAGCTAAAGGGATGATGAGAGAGATATTTTTCTCAACATGTCCATAATACATGTATACTGTATAGTCGATTCGTGGATTCCATGCGTGCACACGCTTGCGTCATTCTCACTAGAATTTAATAAGGGGCCTGAAATTAAACAAAAATGAACATACCCCCATGCTAAAAGTTAGTAAGTAAATGGAGATTGATGATGGCAATGGATTAAAATTAAGACCTAATTAAATATGAATAAAATAACATGTACATTGTATTGTAGTTGAAAATCACCCAGTGGATGTAGTGATGTCTGTATTAATGTCTGCTCTAGTATCTGGCAACCCGGATTGATTAATAAACTAATTTGAACACCCCTTGACGTAGACATCAACTTCGCAACCGTCTAGGGCATCCAATCAATCAATCAATCAATCAATCATGTTTTGTCA
This sequence comes from Patiria miniata, assembly GCF_015706575.1. Classification (NCBI taxonomy): domain Eukaryota; kingdom Metazoa; phylum Echinodermata; class Asteroidea; order Valvatida; family Asterinidae; genus Patiria; species Patiria miniata. The sequence continues at coordinate 6,866,199 of NW_024037057.1, forward strand.
ATAATAATACATGTGGGAACAACATTTTTATTTTACTTTCGCCGATGGATAATTTGGTTTGCAAACAATAATTCAGCACATAAAAACAATTTGGGGCGAACTTCCACGTATAGCGTCAGTTCGTAAACATCATTGCATCATGCATGTCCTAAGCTGTCAAGTTGTTTTTACGAAGTGATAAAATAGTACGTGCGCCAGTTCGTAAAAAAGCTCTCACAACGTACATCATACAAAAGCACATAAAAAATGGATTTACGAACCGAAAAACTTGTTTAGAGTTCATTTTCTCCACTAAAATTCCGATTATGAATCTAACCCGTAGGTGTGTTATTAAAAACACCTTCTGTGGAAGTGACCTGCAAAATTTTACCCGAAATTGTGAATGTTAAACTATAAAATTTGTCATCTGAAAACTCGTATAACTTTGAAAGCGGTTTTCTCGAAATCTAGTTTTTACGTAAAATGCTTGTTTCGCCGGTTCGTAAAAACGGCGACGATATGTCGTGCGCCAGTGATAATTATCTCGTGCGCACGAGATATTATGTCGTGCGCACGAGATAAAAAAATATTTTTGGATGTCCCTTTAGGGGCTCCGTAACTTCATAAAACTCCGTAATTCCGTAAAATATAACTCATAAAAACGAACTTGGCGAAATATATAACTCATAAAAACGAACCTTGCGAAATATATAACTCATAAAAACGAACCTTGCGAAATATATAACTCATAAAAACGAACCTGGCGAAATATATAACTCATAAAAACGAACCTTGCGAAATATATAACTCATAAAAACGAACTTGGCGAAATATATAACTCATAAAAACGAACCTTGCGAAATATATAACTCATAAAAACGAACCTTGCGAAATATATAACTCATAAAAACGAACTTGGCGAAATATATAACTCATAAAAACGAACCTGGTGAAATATATAACTCATAAAAACGAACCTTGCGAAATATATAACTCATAAAAACGAACCTTGCGAAATATATAACTCATAAAAACGAACCTTGCGAAATATATAACTCATAAAAACGAACCTGGTGAAATATATAACTCATAAAAACGAACCTGGCGAAATATATAACTCATAAAAACGAACTTGGCGAAATATATACTTGATGGCACTACAGGGCTTTCGTAGTTTGTTAACGGTAGTATACCATCATGTGTTTAAAGCGTGTTTAAACCTTTTACGACGGAGAACAATTGTTAAGCCTTGTCGAAAATATCCATTTAGTGATTTTGGACCATAAGCTAACAAGCGATGTTGGATAAAAACCGGGCCATTAATCTATAGCTGTGCCGCTTCTCTCCCTACATACAGTTCTCCACTGTGCAAATTAACTCAAGCTGTGTTTGTAAAGATAAGGTTTTTGACGGTGTGCTGACGGTAATTGGAAAAAATACCGTGTAGGAGATCTCAGACCGTGTATGATAATACATGTCCAATCAGTAAACATTAAGGTCATGTGGGCATTTACAAAATACAGTTCGTGGTATATTTTCACAATTTTGCTCTATATGATTTTATACAGGCAACTTGAAGAGTCTGACGCGACATCTGCAAAAATCTTACATTTTGTGTTCAGCCTAAACTTATTCATAATGCCCTCTACCAGTGAGAAACCGTACGCGTGCGACATCTGCGGAAAATCGTATGTGCAGAAAGGAGGCCTCAGGTCACACAAGATGACCCACACCGGCGAGAAACCGTACGCATGCGACATCTGCGAGAAATCGTTCAGGGACAAATTTGGCCTCGGGCTACACCAGAGGATCCACACGGGCGAGAAACCGTACACATGCGACATCTGCGGGAAAGCCTTCACGCAAAGCGGAAGCCTCGTGCTGCACAAGAGGACCCACACTGGTGAGAAACCGTACGCATGCGACATCTGCGGAAAATCGTTTGCGGCGACTGGAAGCCTCAGTAAACACACGAGGACCCACACCGGCGAGAAGCCGTACGAATGCGACATCTGCGGGAAATCGTTCTCAGAAAACGGAAGCCTGAAGCTACATAAGAGGATCCACACCAATGAGAAACCGCACACATGCGACATCTGTGGACACTCGTTCTCGCAAATTGGAGCCCTCAAAAAACACCAGAGGACGCACAACAGTGACAAATTGTTCGCATGCGACATTTGCGGGGAATCATTCACGGAGAGAGTAATTCTTCGGCAACACAAGAAGACCCACACTAGCGAGAAACCGTACACATGCGACATCTGCGGCAAATCGGTCACACTGAACGGAAACCTTAAACTACACAAGCTGACCCACACCAATGAGAAACCGTACGCATGCGACACCTGCGGAAAATCCTTCGCGCGGAATGGACACCTCAATCGCCACAAGAAGACCCACACCGGCGAGAAACCGTACACCTGCGACATCTGCGGCAAATCAGTCGCGCTGAAAGAGAACCTCAAACTGCACCAGATGACCCACAATGAGAAATCGTTCAGATGCGACATCTGCGGAAGACGGCTCTCGACGAAAGGGACTTTTAGGCAACACCAATTGACCCACACCAATGAGAAACCGTACGCATGCGACATGTGCGGAAAATCATTCTTGTGGAGTTTAAGCCTCAAGCTTCACAAGGCGACCCACAGCGACGAGAAACCGTACACATGCGACATCTGCGGAAAATCGTTTCCGTATAATCAAAGCCTCAAGGAACACAAGAAGACCCACACGTATGACAAACCGCTCGGATGCGACATCTGCGGGAAGTCTTACAAGTTTGCGAATAACCTCAAAATTCACAGAATGACACACACAGGTGAGAAACCGTACGCGTGCGACATCTGCGAGAAAACGTTCGCGCAGAATTCAGGCCTGAGGCTACACAAAAAGACCCACACCAACGATAAACCCTACGTATGCGACAACTGTGGGAAAGCGTTTATGCACGTTGGAAGCCTCAAGAAACACCAGATAACCCACACCAATGAGAAACCGTACGCATGCGACATCTGCGGAAAATCGTTCGCGCGGAATGAATACCTTAAGCTACACAAGATGACCCACACCGGTGAGAAACCGCACACGTGTGTCATCTGCGGGAAATCATTTGCAAAGAAAGGACAGCTTAATCGACACAAAATGACCCACACAGATGACAAACCGTTCAGATGTGACATCTGTGGACAATGTTACAAATATACGGATCAGTTGAACCGGCACGCGATGACCCACACCAGTGAGAACCCGTACGCATGCGACATCTGTGGGAAATCGTTCGTGTGCGAAAACTACCTCAAAATGCACCAGAAGATCCACGACGACAATAGGGAGACACTATTTGCTTGTAGCTTCTGTGGCAAAGGGTTTACAGACAAAATCAAGGTTCGGCGGCATGAGAGGATCCACACCAATGAGAAACCGTTCACATGTGACATTTGTGGCAAATCGTATAGGTGGAGCTCGAGCCTTCAAAAGCATTTCAAAGCTACAGACCATCATTTGCAGCCATCCTAACTGTAACTGACGTCATAACAATGTAATGAGTCTTGAAAATCATACTTGATTAAAGATCGTAACGGGACTAAAATTCCTGTGAAGTGATTCTTTCTGGCAAGCTGTCATTTGGAAGAAAACAGTGAAAAACAACGATTTCCACCGGTGCGTCTAAAGGCGTATTTCTGGAAATTTCCGTTTAGTACATTGTTCATATAGTTGTTTTTAATTCCTCGAAACGTGCACAAGCGGTGACACTTGTATATACATTGTATAAACAATGTATATACATTGTATATACAATGTATATACATTGTTAATGTTTATTAGTTGCGCATATTTTTGTAGTTTTACCTAAATATTTTGTAGCATAGGATGAAATGAAACGTACAAATTTTTTGAGTCTGAGGCCTGTGAGGGTGCCCTGAATACATTGTACAGTCGAACACCTTTATAACAAAGGTCCTTGGGTTTTTATGAATTCCACCTTGTTATAGTTTTAACAGTATTGGAAAACTTACAAAAACATAGACATGGGACCTGAAATTTTACTTGTTATAAACAGGGCCTTGTATTAACAGCGCTCTTCTTATCAGGGTTCGACTGTAGTTCACAGTTTCACTTCCGAAGGAACAATGTAAGTAAGATTTGAGGCTTTGCATGGTGGAGATACTAAATAATGAAAGGTTTGCGGAAACACCATGTGCGAATAATTTCTCAACTATGAGAATGGTTCTGAAAAGAACCAGAGGTATAAACTCGACGTTCCGGTCAGTATGCTCTGACCGTCTGCAGGAGAGTGTTCTCCGACCTGAAGACGGTCAGAGCATACTGACCGGAACGTCGAGTTTATACCTCTGGTTCTTTTCAGAACCATTCTCGTAGTTGAGAAATTATTTGCACATGGTGTTTCCGCAAACCTTTCATTATTAAGGAACTGTGATATTTTAAAAATAACTGCTTTTGAAGCGTGTTTGTTCATTCTTGTATGTAATCAAAATGCTACCATGCACATATTATGTGAAGGACATGTACCCTTCATTATGTTGAAGCGAGTTTATACAGCTTTAAATTTAGAACGACACTTTTTTTAATGATTAATTTTACTGTATAACTGAGCGTGATTCCCAGTGCCTTCCTGAAATGACATCACAGCAGCAACGCCCTTGTTTGGAAAGCAGTGACATTTTTAAAATTTAAAATTAACCAAAAAGGGATGTCAAATAGTTTACATACATTTTAGAGGAGTAGAAATTTGCACAAAATAATAATTTTTTTAACAGTGACATTCATGTCGGCCGACCACCGTTGGAAAAACCTAACTATTTTTCAACTACTGATCCAAATTTACCATTTTTTTAGTCCAAATTTTGTTTGCTATTGGTTACATGTTCATGAACGGGTGCAGGCAGGCTAGACTGGTTCCCTTTGCTTACAATTTTCCGGCATCTATAAATATTGATCTATTTCATCTTTAGTGGAGTCGGGAAACCAGAGTGCTTGAACATTTTTGTTTTTCTTGGTTTTTCCAGCATTTTCAAACACAAAACTCCAAACATGTTAGTGTAACAATATTTGATCTATTAACCCCTCAATTAGTTCATTTTTTGACAATTACAGCAAAAGCAAATGATGTACTTTCCCTTTAAGTGTTGAGAAGCTTTTAGTCGTACAATATTGAAAATAATTTTGGGTCCTATTTGAGTAAGCCTGATCTATGCACATGCGCAGTTGCATTTTTGACTGCACGTATTGTTTTGTGGTTTGTTTTCAATTATCAATTGAATTATTAAAAATGAAATTAGTAAAGGGAAAACATTTCTGTATCAGCCATGCCTTTTATTATTAAACATTTACAAACCATTTTCCCGAATTCTCTGAGATTCGTCACTGAATTTGTTATTGTTACGCCATGATATCTTTAAAACCAAGTATTTTTTTTTAGGGGGGGGGATAAATTTGGCCTTTTGTTTTGAAGCTAGTAATGATCCACTCTATCTTTGATTTACTGAAAACATCTGAGTTTGGTAAGCGGGGATCCGTGGGGGGGGGGGGGGGGGGGGGGGGGGGGGTCAAACCCCCCTGCACCGGCTCCCACACCCCCACCCAAAAAAACTAATCTTAGGAATATAGTGAAAATAATGTAACCCCCCCCCCCCCCCCCCCGCTCTGACACTGCAAAAAAGATTATGTCAAATATAGGAATACTGATAAGAATTAAATGTATGTCCACCAGAGTACGGGCGGATCCAGGGGAAGGTGGGGGACGGAAGCCATGCCCCGCCCCCGAAAAAAAAACCCATTTTTTGTTTAAGTGACGTCGCAATAAAGGCAAGTACATGTACATGTACTGCATTTACCACCATCAAAAAGAGTTGGTTAAAGTGGTCAGAAACTGCGTCAGATCGCATCACAGAGCATCTAGAATCAAAAAAATATGTTCGGGCCCTCAAACGGGCCCCGAAACCCACGCCCTTTTTTTAGGACCCACTTTTTGGTGGACGATATTTTTTTGGCCCCCTTTGACTTTGACCTCATGCAGGGTCTTGTATTAATATATGTAGTTCATGCACTCTTCTTGTCATGGTTCGACGGTACATTGTATATCGTTGCCTTTTACTTAAAATATAATGAATGATAAATAATGTAGTTCTTGTCGATATTTGTTGTATAGTTTTATTGTTTGGAATACCATTTCTCTAGAGAAGCAAATAATTTGATGCTGAAAGTGTTGACATCATTGTTTCCAGCAGTTCAGTTAACTTTTATGCCGCACGTAAATTATGTGAATATAGGTTTTCGCGACTATTTTCGAACATTTTTTTCATTTAAATTCACCAACTCTAATATTCATCTCTAACTAAACAAATGTAGTCGTTTACATTCCATTTCAAAGTTTGGTCACCCTCTTTGGTCAACCTCGCCAGGTGCTTTCTATTGTAGCTTTCGAGCGCGGCGACCATCATTTTACTTTTGAAGTCTTGGAGTACGAACTCCTTGGGTCCTTGCTCTATGATCCAACAGAGTCCAACTTTGTGTTATAATGAGGTTCAGTTGCCTGCTGAATGCAATCAGGAATGTACACCAGGGGATAACTGCTCAATCCAACAGTTGGATCCTGTTGGATTCAGCAGGGTTAGGGACAGAGAAGTATTTGCTCAAGCATTCAAATGACACTTAATGGACCATTGGAATGTCAAGCATAGTGTATGCTGAAATAGTTTATTGGGCAGGAAAGCAATACCTCCTGCCACTCGTATGCTTGGATAAGGAGCAATGGATCAACTGACAGTAATTAACCCTAACTCCCTAGGCATTTTTGCTAGAATGCAACCTCAATCCTGCAAAACCCACCAACTGCCTCCATGTTAAAGTTGCATACAGACTCAATCCTGCAAAATCACCCGTTATTTCTTAAATGTGGTCCTTGGAGGGGAGACCACTGCCTCAATCCTGCAAAATCCTCAATCACTGTCAATATGTTGAGGCAGAGCCAGTGATATCCTGGAGGATTTGAAGTATAGTCTCGGCCTAAATTTACGCACGACTGAGCGTAAACAACACAAAGTCTGGCCTAATTAATTACCTTGACACAGTGCATCCTTAATGTTTGCCATGTAGCCTCAATCCTGCAATATCCTCCGTTTTGCAAAGAGGATTTTTGAGAATTTGGGAAGGTTATTGTTAACTAGCTTACAAGTGTATTTTATATAGGAAAGGTTGGTGCTAGTGTAGTGTGAAATTTGGATTGTATGGAATGCGTAGATAGCGGTCTCATTCGCTGTATTGCGCAGGTCCCAGTGAAGATAACTTTAACACTGACAGGTCACGTATTAAGGTTAGAGTCCAATTCTTAAAGATAAAATGACCAGAATTCATAGGAGCTCAGGTTGCATGACACCGGCGCACGCTGGTTTTCAAAGCGCCGTCATTGGATTTTTTAACGGTTAATCATCCAGACAAAAGCTGGTCCGGCTTAAGTTTTTAACCAAGTTTGGTTTCACATTGGGATTATTTTTGTCTAATTGTTTCTGGCGTTAAGCGCTTTGAGGAATATTTGATTCATTTTGCGCCATATACAGTCGACTCTCGTTATAACAAGGTAAGTGTTGTTTTATATTACGTGTATTCCTATATTAAAAGATCATACGGTGTCTAGCTGTCTGGTGTCTGTGTGTCACGGAAGTAGCGGTCACACAACCGGAAGTTTGCGGTCACACGTGATATCTGATGTATCTTGCTACATTAAGTGCTGAAATGGTATATGCCCCAAGTTGACCGCCTCTGTTCTCAGAAAATCAATCTGATGCTAACGCGCATTCGGCTTATTTCATGCCGTTGCGTCGCCGAGTCGTGGCGGCAATACAGGATGAGTAAAAAAAAAAACTTGCTGTAATTTTCAGAAATAAATGGATTTGGAGGATTAGTATGTTGTAGAAAATATTGTTAAACCGACTTGTTTCACGTTTTGGGCTTGTAGACGCTGGAAAAACCAAGAAAACCTATGATGTTCTTTTAGTCTGGTTCCCTGACCCCACTTAAAATGAAACAGAGCAATTAATACACTTGGGGAATTGTAGGCTCAGAGAATCAGTCTAGCAGGCTTGTACCCCTTCACAGGTGTGCAATCAATTGCAAAGAAAAGTCAGAATAACTAACTATGAAAACTAAGGAACGGTTTTTGAAAAAAAGCCAGTTTTCTCCAACGCTGGTCGGCCGACCAGCGTTGGAAAAATACAGTTTTTCTTGAAAATGTCGGCACACAAGGAGCCACGATTTTAAAGGATGATTTGGACTGTCAGTCCCTAACAATTCAGTAAGGCATTTCGTGATAATTTGATCTTTTCGGTTTTTGATGTTTGTAAATTTTGTATCTTCCCTTTAAGTGTTGAAAAGTGTTTGGTTATACAATATCGAAATTAGGTTTGGATTCTATTTTAGTAAGCCTGTCCTATTCTCGCATCAGGAGCCGCCTTGAGCCAAGTCTATACGTACTGCACATGCGCAGTACGCTTGTTGATTTGAGAGGGGCATTACACAATGCTATGCCTCTCGCATTGTTGTAGCATTAACGTCAGATAACAGTGCGGCGCATGCATGCGCTGGAACTATCATTACGTCATGCAGTGAGTGTGTTGCGTACTCTATTCTCGCCATAATCACCTTTGCAAACGACAACACTAACTCAGTTGCATTCGGCGTCACTCTCTGCTACATGACTTGTGTGTATATGCTTTCTGTGAGAAGACATACGTGGAGTGGCTCGAATCATTGTGTCAACTTGTCCTGAACTTGTGAAGGCTTCACCATAGAGCAAGAAACAGACCTATACCACTTCCCGTGTCATTCTGCTTAGTGACGATATTGGATTGGTAAGACATCAAAATTCATAAAGTATCTGTAATGATACCATTCAGTACTCGATCCTGATGATAGAAGTAACTTTAAAACAGTGAGAGTCATTTCGGCCGGACCCGCCTTACGGATGTGGATACGTAAATTGCATTAGGGAAAGTCCCTTAATTTATGAGCTCATGACAGGCGTCAGCTATTGTATCATAAGAAAGGATATAATTACCCAAAATAAAGCGTTCCTTTTAGACAAAAATGTGGGTATTTCTGTGTTCACAGGTTCGGAATGCCATATGCATCTCTCTTTCGAAGCGATTTGGCCACGCTCAATGATGCTGCTGCTGTGGGGGATCGCCAAACCTCCTCCACAGCGAGTCTGTTGTCAGATTTTGGGGCTTTGCCTTGTATTCTAAGCCTTATCAGAGATGCTACTTTTTAGGTTTAAACCCGAATTCAGTTGTTCTTTTTTTCTCCAAAAATGTGACATCAAAAGTGCTGGATTTGGTCTGAAACATCCAGAAAAACAGTATATTTGAAATGGATTAAGAGTGTTTTCAGACTTTTTTGGTAGTGTTTCAGGCGTTTTATATTGGTGGCATCTGTGTCTTACATATACATGTAGCTCAGAACTTGTTCATGTATTGTAAAGCGCTATGTATTAAGTCACACGGTGAATAAACGTGGTGCACATTCCTTAGGTTGGAGTTTATGGAGTACTGCCGTACTCCGTAATTGCATTATTGATCGCCTTCTTAGTTCTCTTTGTTAGAGTGCCCCACGAGGTAGCTATAAAGTGAGATCATTGTGTATATCACCTACGTACACCCTGTGCACCCATTACATTATTTTGTAGTTGAAGTGACATGGTAGATTTATGAGGTTAAACGTCTCAAAATGGGCCACGTGCACGAGTCGGCCATGTTGAATTGAAAGCGAGGTAAAATCTTCATTTTGGGAACTTTCGAAGAGAAATGAAAGCAAGTAAATTCCTAATTAAATCAAGTCTGCTTCAATGAATAATTTGTAATTTGTATCGTTTCGGTTTTGCGGTAACACCATGTGGTAATAACTACTGCTTAGAAGATATTAGTTCTGAGAAGAACTTGTCCTGCTTATTATCAACTTGCTAAGTAGTTTTTTGTTCTGTTTAGAACAGTCCTGCTGTAAGTTCTAAAAGAACTTGTCTTTGGTTCTTTTAGAACTTACAGCAGGACTGTTCTAAACAGAACAAAAAACTACTTAGCAAGTTGATAATAAGCAGGACAAGTTCTTCTCAGAACTAATATCTTCTAAGCAGTAGTTATTACAACATGGTGTTACCGCAAAACCGAAACGATACCGATACCCCACCATGCAAAGCCTCAAATCTTATATTGAAATTTGTAATTAACCATTCCCTAATGTGAGCAAGATAAAAAAAAACAAATTGACAATAAAATAAGGCTGCATAAATAGTCTGGCGCCATCCCATGCAACAGTTAACAATTTATGAAATATATTCAGGGAACTTGACAATAATGGCCACCTCGTGCATACGGCCTGTAGCAGTTTTCGAGAAGGCGTGCCTATCTCCCGGTGGAGCGCCAAAATTGGCAGCCATGTTGACTTCAGTATCGGGCAGCGAGGACGATACCATAATATGCTTCAGGGGTGATACATTACAACTGCTTCGACTCCGTCGGCGCGTGGGCATACCTCAAATTCATTATAAAAGCGATGGACCTTTTCTTTCAGTTTATGCGCTGGTCCTTGCTCTTTGCTTTTACACCTACATTTTGTAAAATAAGAATGTGCTTTGAGGTATTTACAGTTTGTTAACGGTAGTATACCATCATGTGTTTAAAGCGTGTTACGACCTTTTACGACGGTGTTAAACCTTTTACGACGGAGAACAATTGTTAAGCCTTGTCGAAAATATCCATTTAGTGATTTTGGACCATAAGCTAACAAGCGATGTTGGATAAAAACCGGGCCATTAATCTATAGCTGTGCCGTTTCTAACCCTACATACAGTTCTCCATTGTGCAAATTAACTCAAGCTGTGTTTGTAAAGATAAGGTTTTTTGACGGTGTGCTGACGGTAATTGGAACAAATACCGTGTAGGAGATCTCAGACCGTGTATGATAATACGTGTCCAATCAGTAAACATTAAGGTCATGTGGGCATTTACAAAATACAGTTCGTGGTATATTTTCACAATTTTGCTCTGTATGATTTTATACAGGCAACTTGAAGAGTCTGACGCGACATCTGCAGAAATCTTACATTTTGTGTTCAGCCTAAACTTATTCATAATGCCCTCTACCAGTGAGAAACCGTACGCGTGCGACATCTGCGGAAAATCGTATGTGCAGAAAGGAGGCCTCAGGTCACACAAGATGACCCACACCGGCGAGAAACCGTACGCATGCGACATCTGCGAGAAATCGTTTAGGGACAAATTAGGCCTCGGGCTACACCAGAGGATCCACACGGGCGAGAAACCGTACACATGCGACATCTGCGGGAAAGCCTTCACGCAAAGCGGAAGCCTCGTGCTGCACAAGAGGACCCACACCGGTGAGAAACCGTACGCATGCGACATCTGCGGAAAATCGTTTGCGGCGACTGGAAGCCTCAGTAAACATACGAGGACCCACACCGGCGAGAAGCCGTACGAATGCGACATCTGCGGGAAATCGTTCTCAGAAAACGGAAGCCTGAAGCTACATAAGAGGATCCACACCAATGAGAAACCGCACACATGCGACATCTGTGGACACTCGTTCTCGCAAATTGGAAACCTCAAAAAACACCAGAGGACGCACAACAGTGACAAATTGTTCGCATGCGACATTTGCGGGGAATCATTCACGGAGAGAGTAATTCTTCGGCAACACAAGAAGACCCACACTAGCGAGAAACCGTACACATGCGACATCTGCGGCAAATCGGTCGCACTGAACGGAAACCTTAAACTACACAAGCTGACCCACACCAATGAGAAACCGTACGCATGCGACACCTGCGGAAAAACCTTCGCGCGGAATGGACACCTCAATCGCCACAAGAAGATCCACACCGGCGAGAAACCGTACACCTGCGACATCTGCGGCAAATCAGTCGCGCTGAAAGAGAACCTCAAACTGCACCAGATGACCCACAATGAGAAATCGTTCAGATGCGACATCTGCGGAAGACGGCTCTCGACGAAAGGGACTTTTAGGCAACACCAATTGACCCACACCAATGAGAAACCGTACGCATGCGACATGTGCGGAAAATCATTCTTGTGGAGTTTAAGCCTCAAGCTTCACAAGGCGACCCACAGCGACGAGAAACCGTACACATGCGACATCTGCGGAAAATCGTTCCCGTATAATCAAAGCCTCAAGGAACACAAGAAGACCCACACCGATGACAAACCGCTCGGATGCGACATCTGCGGGAAATCTTACAAGTTTGCGAATAGCCTCAGAATGCACAGAATGACACACACAGGTGAGAAACCGTACGCGTGCGACATCTGCGAGAAAACGTTCGCGCAGAATTCAGGCCTGAGGCTACACAAAAAGACCCACACCAACGATAAACCCTACGTATGCGACAACTGTGGGAAAGCGTTTATGCACGTTGGAAGCCTCAAGAAACACCAGATAACCCACACCAATGAGAAACCGTACGCATGCGACATCTGCGGAAAATCGTTCGCGCGGAATGAATACCTTAAGGTACACAAGATGACCCACACCGGTGAGAAACCGCACACGTGTGTCATCTGCGGGAAATCATATGCACAGAAAGGACAGCTTAATCGACACAAAATGACCCACACATATGACAAGCCGTGCAGATGTGACATCTGTGGACAATCTTACAAATATACGGATCAGTTGAACCGGCACGCGATGACCCACACCAGTGAGAACCCGTACGCATGCGACATCTGTGGGAAATCGTTCGTGTGCGAAAACTACCTGAAAATGCACAAGAAGATCCACGACGACAATAGGGAGAGACCATTTACTTGTAGCTTCTGTGGCAAAGGGTTTACGGACAAAATCAAGGTTCGGCGGCATGAGAGGATCCACACCAATGAGAAACCGTTCACATGTGACATTTGTGGCAAATCGTATAGGTGGAGCTCGAGCCTTCAAAAGCATTTCAAAGCTACAGACCATCATTTGCAGCCATCCTAACTGTAACTGACGTCATAACAATGTAATGAGTCTTGAAAATCATACTTGATTAAAGATCGTAACGGGACTAAAATTCCTGTGAAGTGATTCTTTCTGGCAAGCTGTCATTTGGAAGAAAACAGTGAAAGAAGACCATTTCCACCGTGGGTCTAAAGGCGCATTTCTGGAAATTTCCGTTTAGTACATTGTTCATGTAGTTCGTTTTTAATTACTCGAAGCGTGCACAAGCGGTGACACATTGTATATACATTGTATATACAATGTATATACATTGTAAATGATATTAGTTGCTCACATTTGAGTAGTTTTACCTTCATTTGTAGCATAGGATGAAATTAACCAATTTCTTGAGAGTGAGGCATGTGAGAGTGTCCTGAATACATTGTACAGTCGAACACCTTTATAACAAGGTCCTTGGGACTTTATGAATTCCACCTTGTTATAGTTTGAACAATAGGGAGGTTTCGCAAGCGAACGGATACGCTTACACTTACGTTTAGCTATCCGTATCCGTTTTTTACTTACGTGTAGCGAGCGAGATATGCGTGTCGTCTGCACGTATGACGTCATACGCCACTCACTATCCGCTAAACGTGCAGACGACACGCATATCTCGCTCGCTACACGTAAGTAAAAAACGGATACGGATAGCTAAGCGTAAGTGTAAGCGTATCCGTTCGCTTGCGAAACCTCCCTAGTATTGGAAAACATACAAAAACAAAGACATGGGACCTGAAATTTTGCTTGTTAACAGTCGACTCTCGTTAGTACAAACTCTGTTGATACAAAATTCTGGTTATAACAAACATAAAGCCTGAGTCCCAACTATGCATTTATATGCACAATAAATGGGACTGATGTTCCTCTTAATACAAAATTCTGACATAACAAACAATTTGGCTAGGTCCGAACGAGTTTGGTATAACGAGACTCGACTGTATTAACAGCGCTCTTCTTATCAGGGTTCGACTGTAGTTCACAGTTTCACTTTTGATGGAACAGTGTGATATTTTAAAAATAACTGCTTTTGAAACGTGTTTGTTCATTCTTGTATGTAATCAAAATGCTACCATGCACATATTATGTGAAGGACATGTACCCTTTATTATGTTGAAGCAAGTTTATACAGCTTTAAATTTAGAACGACACTTTTTTTTAATGATTAATTTTACTGTATAACTGAGCGTGATTCACAGTGCCTTCCTGAAATGACATCAGAGCAACGACGCCCTCAGTTGTTCGGAAAGCAGGGACATTTTTAAAATTTAAAATTAACCAAAAAGGGATGTCAAATAGTTTACATACATTTTAGAGGAGTAGAAATTTGCACAAAATAATAATTTTTTTAACAGTGACATTCATGTCGGCCGACCACCGTTGGAAAAACCTAACTATTTTTCAACTACTTATCCAAATTTACCATTTTTTTGTCCAAATTTTGTTTGCTATTGGTTACATGTTCATGAACGGGTGCAGGCAGGCTAGACTGGTTCCCTTACCTTACAATTTTCCGGCATCTATAAATATTGATCTAGTTCATCTTGAGTGGAGTCGGGGAACCAGACTGCTTGAACATTTTTGTTTTTCTTGGTTTTTCCAGCATTTTCAAACACAAAACTTCAAACATGTTAGTGTAACAATATTTGATCTATTAACCCCTCAATTAGTTCATTTTTTGAAAATTACAGCAAAAGCCAATGATGTACATTCCCTTTAAGTGTTGAGAAGCTTTTAGTCGTACAATATTGAAAATAATTTTGGGTCCTATTTTAGTAAGCCTGATCTATGCACATGCGCAGTAGGAGACGCTTGTACACTCGCCTGGGGCTGTTTTTGTGTTTTTGACTGCACGTATTGTTTTGTGGTTTGTTTTCAATTATCAAAAGAATTATTAAAATTTAATTTGAAAGGGAAAACATTTCTGTATCAGCCATGCCTTTTATTATTAAACATTTACAAACCATTTTCCCTAATTCTCTGAGATTCGTCACTGAATTTGTTATTGTTACGCCTTGATATCTTTCAAACCAAGTATTTTTTTAGGGGGGGGGGTAAATTTGGCCTTTTGTTTTGAAGCTAGTTATGATCCACTCTATCTTTGATTTCCTGAAAATATCTGAGTTTGGTAAGTGGGGATCCGTGGGGGGGGGGGGGGGTGTCAAACCCCCCTGCACCGACTCCCACACCCCCACCAAAAAAAAAACTAATCTTAGAAATATAGTGAAAATAATGTACCCCCCCCCCCCTGCTCTGACTGCAAAAACATTATGTCAAATATAGGAATACTGATAATAATTAAATGTATGTCCACCGGAGTACGGCGGATCCAGGGGAAGGTGGGGGACGAAAGCCATGCCCCGCCCCCCCCCAAAAAAAAAACCCAATTTTTTTTTAAGTGACGTCGCAATAAAGGCAAGTACATGTACTGCATTTACCAGCATCAAAAAGATTTGGTTAAAGTGGTCAGAAACTGCCTCAGATCGCACCACAGAGCGTCTAGAATCAAAAAAATATGTTCGGGCCCTCAAACGGGCCCCGAAACCCACGCCCTTTTTTGGGGGACCCACTTTTTGGTGGACGATTTTTTTTTGGCCACCTCCCCCGAAAAATTGTGTTCTGGATCTGCCCTTGCGCCAGAGGCGTATGCAGCATGTGGTAACGTGCAACCAGCTGTGGTAATTTGTGTATTTGTACATCGTCGGATTTGAACAGCGCCCGTTGAAAGTGTGGTACGTGAGTACGAGACCCCCTTCCCCAGGCGCGGTTCTACGGGGGGGGGGGGGGGGGCTGTAGCCCCCCCCCTATTTTTTTGTCTAGCCCACCCCCCCCCCCCCCCAATAAATTCCGTAAAAAAAAATTGCATTAGCAAAAAGAAGGATTGTGATGTACATGATGCGAACGGTCTCCCCCTAAAGAAGAAACTGCCGTGACAAGGGTGCATTAGTTAATATAGTGTGAATGATTTTAGGATTTTATTGGCGCTCCCCATTGAAAATATGGCATGAGCCCCCCCCCCCCCCCCACCCCCCCCCCACCCCCCTCCCCCACCTATTGATTTTCGGAGGCCTAAGTGTCTGGAAAAAATAACCTGTCTACATTTCAGCACGCCTCCCTGAAAAAATTCTGGATCCACCGTGCTAGCCCCCCCCCCCCCCCAAAAAAATATTGGTTCTAGAACCACGCCTGCCCTTCCCCCTTCCCATTATTGATTTTCAAGGAGGCAGAGGCCGGGGAAAATCAACTGTCTACATTCAGTACTGATTCGCTGATGAAACACCCCGGCCCCCTCCCGCAATCATTTCTGGATCCGCCCCTGTTCGGTCATCAATCGAATTTTTTTTTTCATACAAATGGCTGAGCCGTGTGGTTTCACTCTTGCGTTCCCATCGTCTTTCTTGATCGCTTCTTCAGTCACTGTCTCGATCCCCTGATCTTCATCGATCCTTTTCAAAGGGTTGGTTGTCTTTGATTGTTCATTCAATTGTGTTCAGTTATACATGTAGGTCCTTGTGGCTGCATGGTGTGTGCACGTATGTACATGTACATTGTGTATAATGTAAGGTACATATATGGAGTACATTGTAGGAGCATGATAGGAATGGCATTTACTGATTTTTTTTAAGGGGTTTCACCTTTTGCATTCTGTGTTATTTTACTCACACAGGCAACTTGAAGAGTGCGACTAAGACGAGACAACTGACTTAACGGAGGATACAGTGTCAGGCAAACCACATCCAAATCATGACTGCAAAGAGATCCGCACCAATGCAAATTCTTACGCGTGCGTTTATGCGGCGAATCCTTTACATTAAAACTTTCCCTCGAGCGACACTGGATGACTCGACACACCGATGACAGGCCGCTTGGATGTGACATCTGCGGACAATCTTATTACAAATTACCGCATCACCTAAAGCAACACAAGATGACCCACACCAATAAGAAACCGTACACATGCGACATCTGCGGGATATCGTTTGTGCGGAATGTTACCCTCAAGCGACACACGATGACTCACATCAATGAGAAACCGTTCACATCCGACATCTGCGGGAAATCGTTTGTGCAGAATGGACAACTCAAGCAACACAAGATGACCCACACCAATGAGAAACCGTACACATGCGACATCTGCGGGATATCGTTTGTGCGGAATGTTACCCTCAAGCGACACACGATGACTCACCCCAATGAGAAACCGTACACATGCGACATCTGTGGGAAATCGTTTGCGAAGAATGGACAACTCAAGCAACACAAGATGACCCACACCAATGAGAAACCGTTCACATGCGACATCTGCGGGATATCGTTTGTGCAGAATGGACAACTCAAGCAACACAAGATGATCCACACCAATGAGAAACCGTACGCATGCGACATCTGTGGGAAATCGTTTGCGCAGAACAGATACCTCAAGCAACACAAGATGATCCCCACCAATGACAAACCGTACGCATGCGACATCTGTGGAAAGTCGTTCACCCAGAAAGCCAACATGCTTCAGCACCTGCTGATCCACGCGGACGAGAAACCGTTCGAGTGCGACTACTGTGGACAGCTGTTCCGTCATCAGTGTAACCGCCAAAGACATATGAGAACCCACATCAATGAGAAATCGTACACATGCGACATCTGCGGGATATCGTTTGAGCGGAATGATACCCTCAAGCGACACACGATGACTCACACAAATGAGAAACCGTTCACGTACGACATCTGCGGAAAATCGTTTGTGCAGAATGGACAACTCAAGCAACACAAGATGACCCACACCAATAAGAAACCGTACACATGCGACATCTGCGGGATATCGTTTGTGCGGAATGATAACCTCAAGCGACACACGATGATTCACACCAATGAGAAACCGTACACATGCAACATCTGCGGGAAATCGTTTGTGCAGAGCGGATACCTCAAGCAACACAAGATGACCCACACCAATGAGAAACCGTACACATGTGACATCTGTGGGAAATCGTTTGCGCAGAACAGATACCTCAAGCAACACAAGATGATCCACACCAATGAGAAACCGTACACATGCGACATCTGTGGGAAATCGTTTGCGCAGAACAGAGACCTCAAGCGACACAAGAGGATCCACACCAATGACAAACCGTACGCATGCGACATCTGTGGGAAATCGTTTGCGCAGAACAGATACCTCAAGCAACACAAGATGATCCCCACCAATGACAAACCGTACGCATGCGACATCTGTGGAAAGTCGTTCACCCAGAAAGCCAACATGCTTCAGCACCTGCTGATCCACGCGGACGAGAAACCGTTCGAGTGCGACTACTGTGGACAGCTGTTCCGTCATCAGTGTAACCGCCAAAGACATATGAGAACCCACATCAATGAGAAATCGTACACATGCGACATCTGCGGGATATCGTTTGAGCGGAATGATACCCTCAAGCGACACACGATGACTCACACAAATGAGAAACCGTTCACGTACGACATCTGCGGAAAATCGTTTGTGCAGAATGGACAACTCAAGCAACACAAGATGACCCACACCAATAAGAAACCGTACACATGCGACATCTGCGGGATATCGTTTGTGCGGAATGATAACCTCAAGCGACACACGATGATTCACACCAATGAGAAACCGTACACATGCAACATCTGCGGGAAATCGTTTGTGCAGAGCGGATACCTCAAGCAACACAAGATGACCCACACCAATGAGAAACCGTACACATGTGACATCTGTGGGAAATCGTTTGCGCAGAACAGATACCTCAAGCAACACAAGATGATCCACACCAATGAGAAACCGTACACATGCGACATCTGTGGGAAATCGTTTGCGCAGAACAGAGACCTCAAGCGACACAAGAGGATCCACACCAATGACAAACCGTCCGCATGCGACATCTGTGGAAAGTCGTTCACCCAGAAAGCCAACATGCTTAAGCACCTGCTGATCCACGCGGACGAGAAACCGTTCGAGTGCGACTACAGACTGTGGACAGCTGTTCCGTCATCAGTGTAACCTCCAAAGACATATGAGAACCCACACCAATGAGAAATCGTATTAAAACTTGCGACGTGTGAGGCAGATGATTTACGACGAAACCCTGCCTTATCAAACATCTACCAACCCACACTAATTAGGAAAGGCCGTACCGTTGGACATTTGCGGCACATTCTTCGCACGGTGGTTCGACCCTCACACATCACGAGCGGCGGATTCACGCCGATAGGTAAGGCCAAATAAAACAAAACATGTTTAGCGTCCCTGCCGCTTTCTTTCTGGACATCGCCTCCTTTTTGGGGCTCCATGCATCCTTTTTATCAAAATGCAGGACGCTAAACTTTGGCTTTTTTTGTATTTTGGCCTAACTGTCAGCAACGAGGGGCGAGCCCGAGCAACAATGTACATTGGTTTGTTTCAAACAGTGATAGATATATGCGCTGTATCATTGAGTGCGAATGACTTTATAGAAGAACCATTGTCAACATATGGCGGTCATGAGTATGAGTGGATGGAACGTTCTTTGACCTGTTGAATGAACTGGAAGATGTATCCGCAAGGCCCACCACCAGCGGGTAGTACAACTCGCTACGTATATTTCTACATCAGCAATTAGCGAAACGAGGCTTTTGATAACCAGCGATGCGACCAGACCCAGTAGGTTCCAAATAGTCGACAAGCGTAGTCCAACCATCGTCGACTAGACGACAGCGTTCGGGCTTACTTAGTCGAACTATTGTTAACAACAGTTCTTGCGCGAACCTGCCCCTAGCCTTTCGCTAAGGCTTATTAGAGCGGTGAAGCTGCGAAATCAGGAAGCGACTTTAGCAAAGACCAACTAAGTCATCGTTCGCGAGTTTGAGTGGCGAACTCCACGATGCCTTTTCTAACTTGACTAATTAGGCGCGTGCGTAGGCGCGTCACGCGTCCGGTAGTAGTCACGCGCACATTCGATAAGGTATGTGATTGGTTGGAATTTTGCTACCCTAAATCGAGTAATAAAGAAAAACATAAGAAATTTGTGACTTGGCGAAAGGCTAACTTGCCCCAGACTGACAATTCTGATCGTTCAAAGGCAATTTAGCAAATTGGTTAACGGCACTTCTCATTGGACAAACTATAGACGTGTTTCACACAAACTTCGAAACACATGCCATGAGTGATTGACAGAACAGTACATAACTTTATAGTGCATGCTTCATGATCAAAAATCATAAATACTCGGGGCATGGAGTTGTCATGTGTTTTTAAGTGACCAATTCTTTGTTTTATTTTCAGTTGTTTTATACAATTATTGTCACAAACTGTTAATAATTGTTCAATAAATTGATTGTTGTACCAAATATTTGTGTGGAATGTTTTGTACTTTCGATTGCACTTTTATTCAAATAAGTCCACCATGAGATAGTTTGTATGCCGGTTTGACGTTCGATGCCAAGTTAGGTGTAAATTTGCGGTCTTATAATTTAGGCTACAGTGAATCAGAAAATCAACAAAAAGCAGCGAATTATTTTTCCCGAAACGAGATCCGACAATATCAAAAGCGGGCGCTCTCTCCCCCCCCCCCCCTCTCTCTCTCTCTTTGCGTTATGCATATCCATGATGACCAGGCTAATAGAGAATAAGTAATATAACAAGGAATAATGTGTTTTTAAATCACCGACGATTGTCTGCTGATTCGTGGACTGGTTGGAAGTAGTCCTGACGTCTAATCAGGTGATCATGAATATGCATAACGCAAAGAGAGCGCCCTCTTTAGATATTGTTGGATCTCGTTTGGGAAAGAAGAATTCGCTGCCCGCCCCTCCCCACCCCCTTGTAAAGTGTGTACATCCCAGTGCCCCTCTCTGCCTGTCGCCATTTTGCAATAGGCTGCATGGTTCCGCGCTAACATTATATTTGTGATTTTGTATGTAGTGGGCGGGAATAGGCAGTGCTGCATTATGTAATTTGCATACATTATGTATTCAGGATCCATTGCCCGCTAGCGATATTTTTTTTTTACACAACTATCTGGGGTACTTTGTGCGCTTTCCTATGGGGCTTGGTTTTTATAACCAGGCTTGAGTGGAGGCTACTATTTGTCAACTTGGTACGGATTTCGGACTTTATTTCCCGTTTTAAAAAAATCCTCCAGAGCCTCAGATCAGGAAAAGAAAAAGGAAATTGCTGCTATACAAGTAGTATCCGACTGAAAAATAACGTTTTTAAGAAACAACTTTAAATTGTTGAAAAAAAGAGCAAAATCTGATTAAGCAGAGCGAGGAATCGAACTCGAGACCTCCAATCACTAGTCAGCATGCCTAACCACTAGGCAACGGCCGCTACGCGGCGCTCTACAATCCTATAACCGTGATTCAAGTCGCCTGAAAAATGGGTACCCTGTACTATTGTGTAAATAAAATATTCGCTGCCCGCTACCTGTCCAAACTTTCGAAGTCCGCGGAAGACAATAGAGGGATCGCGTACAAGTGTGGTGGGGCCACTAGCTGGAACCACCGTTCATGCTGGCTAATTTTTACGAAACTGAATAATAAATGGAATGCTAAAGTTGCTAGATTTTTTCTTGAATTGCCTAAGAATGAAGGACAAATCAATGTACATTACAACATTTCCTGAAGGAAAATCGTTTTTGTGGAATAAAAGCCTCAAGAAACACAAGATGACTTACACGGATAAACAACCTTACAAGTTTACGAACAGCCTGAAACCACATCTAATGACCCTCACGGATGAAAAACCGCACGCATGCGACATCTGCGGGAAATCGTTCATGTGAAAGAATGAAAGCCTGAAGCGACACAAGATGACCCACACCAGTGACAAGCAGTTCAGATGTGACATCTGTCAACAATCTTTCAAATGGAAGAAACACCTTAAGCGCCACCAGATGACCCACACCAATGAGAAACCGTACGCATGCTACATCTGCGGGACATCGTTCGCGCTGCATGACAACCTCAAACGACACAAGATGACCCACACTAATGAGAAACCGTTCACTTGCGACATCTGCGGAAAATCGTTCACCACAAGTGGAAGCCTCAAGCGACATAAGATGACCCACACCAACGAAAAACCATACGCATGCAACATCTGCGGGATGTCGTTCACAAACAGTGGAAACCTAAAGAGACACCAGATGACCCACACGGATGACAAACCGTTCCTATGTGACATCTGTGGACAATCTTACAAATATATGAAGTACCTTCAGCAACACCAGATGACCCACTCCAATGAGAAACCGTACACATGCGACATTTGCAGCACAGTTTTCGCGTGGCGCTCTAACCTAGAAAGGCATCGTAGATTTCACACCAAATAAAAAAAGTACGTTTGCAACTTGCCAGAAGCTTCAACAACCACCTTGATAATTTAGGCACACCATGGAGGAAAGTATTTGCTCAACAGGAATCAGTCGAATGGCAATGAAGCAGAAACACTCGTAGTGAATTATACAAAGAAAAGTTGTCTTCGTGGGCTAAAAGAACATGTGGTAAAACTAACCTACCGAGGACCGTTGCCCGAGGTCAGGCCGAGGACAAGAACAGTTTCATGTGGGCACAGCGAGGACATGTGGCATATTATTAAAGGGCTCATTCTGTGCCTTTCTTGTTTTTACGTTATTGCGAATTTCCATATTCATCAGCAAAGCTGTGATGTCATTGCGGGCTGAAACTTCAATATGTAACACAGCTATCATCACAAAAAGTTCGGAAGTTTGGATATTTCATAACGTTTCTTTTCTTTGATTATTCCGTTGTTACGTCAGTACATTGCAGTGAGAAAATGAGCAACCCTATCTCACAAAATGTTTTCAATGAGAAAATGTTGGATTCACAATTTGAACAGAATACCAAGCTTAAACATGTCTCATGGAACGACATCACAGCAACAGCACCCTCCGTTGTACGGCGAAGCATGGAAAATTTGTAAATATTTAAAGAAGTGTACTTTCAATAAAATTTTACCAAAAAGGGGATGTCATATGAATAGGACTGCCAAACCAATGATTGTATTAACTTAATGGGAAAATACAACATTTACAAACATCAAAAAATAAAACTACCAAATCATATTGAAATACCTTGCTGGACTGTTAGTGAATGACAGTGTAAAGCATCCTGTAAAATCATGGCACCTGGTATACTGTCATTTTCAAGAAAAGTGGTATTTTTGTATCAATTTCCAACGCTGGTCGGCCGACCAGCGTTGGAAAAAACTGGCTTTTTTGAAATACTGGCCCCAATTGACCATCGCACTTGTTTGCAATCGATTACACACCTATGAACGGGTACAAGCCAGCTAGACTGGTTTCCTGACCTTACAATTCCCCAATGTATGTAAACTCTGTTTCTTCTTATATGGAGTCAGGGAACCAGACTACAGGAAAATGATTGTTTTTCTTGGTTTTTATAGCATTTTCGAACCCAAAACCTCAAAAAGTCAGTGTAACTATATTTGCTATATATTTCCAACCCCCCCAATTCCATCCATTTCTGAAAATTACAGCAAAAGCAAATGATGTATATTCCCTTTAAGGGTTTTTTCTGCAATAGATAGGAAACCAGTGCAGCTTCAATATACTTTTTATTTTCCTCTTCTTTTTAATTTAATGAAAATATCCGGTGCAATGTATTTGGGAACGAGGACACTAATGGGTACAATTGACTGCAAATTTTGGATTTGAGAGGGGGACACCGGAGGGTACAACAAAGCGAGATATTTTGTTCAGATGTTTCCTGTGCATTGCTGAGACCTTGATGAACATGTGAACAAACAACATATAGAAAACCTCTGTACTTTAGAAATTGCAGGGGTCATCGTAAAAATTACGTACGTAACAAAAGATAGAATTCTTGCTACAAATTGACACAACACTAATTATTATGTGCATGAATTCACCCAAATGTCATCTCATTCATATTTATAGCTCATTTACTGATTGAGGAGTGCTATCATAGCCACAATGAACACATTAGTGTTGGTCTATTAAGACACTTATAGATAACGTACGTAACGTGGACAGAAATGTTTAGACATTATTCTGTCCATGTTACGTGCGTAACATTCTGAACATATAATACGCTGTGACATCTGAAATGTACAGTTAATTGTCTGTTTTTACAGGTAACAATGCTGTAGGGATAAGAATTTTAAAAAAGGCACAATATTTGATAAAGACATTTATTATAATTATTACTTTCTATCAATATTAACAAACTTTCTGTCCATGTTACGCACCGTTGTTGAGCATAAATATCTTTTCAAATTTACCTGGAAAGTCTTATATTCTTTAAAAGCACAATCCTCAACAATGGGGTGGGGATGTACAAGTGGAAAATAGGACAAACAACTAAATATTATTATCCTGCTTTTTTTCCAAATCCCATGTCACAATTTGTGCCCATTTAGTGTTGAAAGGGAAATAATGCAAAATAATACGCTTGTATATATGTTTCCCCTGGACGTCATGAGTGTCTCTTTTTATTATAATAGGCATTTTCTTTCTTAACCGTATTGAGGACTACCTATGATGTCAGATTGAGCCTGATACAAAGACTAAAACCAAGTTGGATCTTGACAATTTTTTGTTTTTAGATTTCAATAATGTATGACTTCAATGTACAGTTTCATGGTGTTGGTGCCCAGAAATTGGCGCAATTACAATGCGCAGCGCCCTCAATCGTTCACATGCTAAGCACAACCTCGGCACCATAATGCGTGTAATACACAATGGCCCTGGAGGGACATCAAAGACGTAAATCGTTTATTTTAAGACATCCCACAACTTTCCTCTACATCACGCATGTGTTTCACGACAACAAGCATGCTCCATGCGCTAGAGATGGCCTACGAGTACGCTTAGTGAATTTCTCACAAGAAAACGATTGTTGCAGCAAGACACTGATAATCGATACGGCGCACAGAACGTAGGCCGTGTGGCGCTTCCCAGCTTATCCAATTTCCTCTTATTCTACAGCGCATTAATCCTTTCTTGTAGTTGATCCCTTTTGAAAGACTGATGAGGATGCCATGCGTTGCCACTCTCAGCTTTGTGTACAGGCTTCAATGAACCAATACCAGCCCTGTGTAGCGCACTGGAGCCATCAGCATTCAGCACACATGTAGTACGTGTGTTCGTTCTGTATTCTCGCCATGATCAGCTGTACAAACGATAACATATTAAGCCCGGTGCATTTGGCGTCCCACTGGGAACGTGAGAAGATACGACTGAGGCGAAGCAGCTCCATCATTATTGTGTCAACTTGTCCTGAATTATTGGAAGCTACACACACTCATACCACCTAATTCCTGTGTCATTCTGCGTACTGAGGAGTTTTGGATTGGTAAGAAATCCGATTTTTTAGAGACTCTCCAATGATATTCCGATCTCCATCCTTGTAAATTGTTGAAAGAGAATTTCGGTCATCACATGTGTTTTCTTAATGCAGTCCTTGAAGACGAACACTGTGTCCCATTTTACTTCATTTTCAAGTTTCGTGTTGCCATTTCATTTTTTTTTTAATTGGTATCTTTTTGGTTTTGATGCAAATTGTCATCCCAGGCAGAAACCTCAATGTTTCGGCTATTTATTTCAGCACACACACAAAAAATGGCAAGAATTTTGAATATGTTACTACTGTCATAAATTGTCTTTTCTTTTGTGATTTGTTGTTGTGTAAGTACCACGAAATTACTAAGGAGCGGCACATGTATGTGTACTAAATGAAGCTGGGGGAGGCTGAGCAGTAGCCAATCTGTAGAGGGGGAGGTGTGTGTGGGGGGAGGGGGTTGTGCTGATACCCCGTGCCCTCTGGAGACTAGCCTTTCGCCCAGACCATCGTGGCTTAGAGCGGCGGAGTTGCGAAGACCCGAAGCGACTTGAGCAAAGATTAAGTCAGCATGCACGAGTGGCAACGCCACGAGGCCTTTTGCAACTTGATTTTGTTGAATTATTCATAGTTTTTATGCTAATAAGAAGCGTGCTGAAGGTTAACCAATCACAACGCGGATTTTGCCTATTCGCTTCCATTTTTAAAAGAAGGGTGAGTAAGGAAAACGTAAGAGCAAATTACTGTAAGTTCAGATGAAAAATAAGTTCTTACCCTCAAATAATTTCTTGAAATACCTTTATAAGTAAAGTTAAAATAAGATAATGCAAGAACAGTTACGCGGTCATGATCTCGTGGAAAACTAGACTCGCATTTTTTGTTTTTAAATTTTGTGCAAGAATCCGGGCGCGTCGACGCGCGCGTCCGGGTAGTAGCCACGCACGCACGAAAAGGCTGTTGATTGGTTGGAATTTTGCTACCCTTTTGGGGTAGCAAAAATCGAGATTATAAAGAAAAACATAAGAATTTCTCGACAAGTTGCAAAAGGCCCTTGTGGCTTTGCCACTCGCATGTGCGGTCTCCATCTCCAGTCGCTTCGCGTTTTCGCTGCTTTAAATGCGGGCAAGTTAAGCCACGATGGCCTTGGTGAAAGGCTATCTGGAGACGTGCACACAATAGGGAACAAAAGATTGTATACATCTCACAAGATTTTCACGAAATAGATATATGGATTTTACTCAAAAACTAGGAAATTCCAAGGTGGGTTGATACGTCGCAAATTGAAGAGAAATTAATTCAGGTTAAAATAAGAGCATTTTGAAACTTCACTTTCAAACTCGAAAACTTTACTACACGAGAACAAAGAAATGTCTCCACAATGATACAAATAAGCCATTTAGCGAGTTAAATTTGAATAAAATCTGGAACGCTGACTTAATACAATGCTTTGCGCGTTTTAACCTAGCATTCTCCCGACCAAAGAGACTGTTACTATATCACGTGATTCGGGGCAAGCCTTATGCTAGCAACCCCCAGCTCCGGCATGGTCTGGTGTCTTTGTGCCATTCTCACCCACTGTGAACAATGTATTGGTGCTGAGCGTCTCTTACGTAACTATGCAAGAGCTTGCCCCGAATCTTGTGATTAGCAACAGTGTCTTTGGTCTGGAGAATTCAAAGTTAAAATGTGCCAAGCATTCTGAGCAAGTCATTGTACCAGACGTTTTTCAAATGTAAATCCCAAAGGGTATCAGGTTACTCGCAAATGGCTTATTTCAGTATGTGTGTGTGGGGGGGGGGGTTGCACACCCCCTTGTAAAATTGGGCGGAAAATGAAATGGAAAGTTCCTAAAATTATTCTCGAATTGCCTTGGAATTAAGGACAATTTTTTTGTGTAAATTTCAAAACGTTTCGGAGGGCGTGCCCCCACAAACACCTGGGTCCCTTTACTGCTCGGCTTCCTGTAAACCAGATTGACAGGTGGGCCCTGAAGGCAAATTATACATATTTTTGTTCATGAAGGGGCGAACATCCGTGGGGGGCAACATTTATGATAATTTCTTTGTATAGAAGCACACAAGTATTATGCCAGTTACAGGTGTAAATTGTCACATTTGTGTTCTGATTTTTGCACAGGTAACTTGAAAAGCCTGAATCAATTAAGGCATAGGACTTGCAACGGGCTGCAAAGCACACCAGTAATTTGTCTAAAGAGCGTCCCAGTTCTATCAATGAGAAATTGTCACTCAATTAGTGACACCAGCTGACTCACACCGATGACCATCCGTTGAAGTACGACAGATGTGCGGGCTGTCTTCCAAAGTGGGTTCTACCTCGAGTGACACAAGAAGACCCTCATGGATGAAAAACCGTACGCATGCGACATCTTCGTCGGGATATCGTTTGCGCAGAATGGAGACCTCAAACAACACAAGATGACCCACACTAACAACAGGGAGAGAGTGTTTGCTTGTGACTTCTGTGGCAAAGGGTTTGACGCGAAAAGATATCTTCGGCGACATGAGATGATCCACACCAATGAGAAACCGTACGAATGCGACATCTGCGGGAAATCGTTCACGCAAAATGGAAACCTCAAGCAACACAAGATGATCCACAAAGATGACAAACCATTCACATGCGACATCTGTGGAAAATCTTTCAAACTTAGGCAAAACTTTACTAAACATAAGATGACCCACACCAACGAGAAACCGCACGCCTGTGACATCTGCGGGATATCGTTTGCGCAGAATGGAGACCTCAAGCGACACAAGATGATCCACACCAACGAAAAACCGTACGCATGTGAAATCTGTGGAAAATCGTTCTTGCTTAATTCAAGCCTCAAGCAACACAAGATGACCCACACCAATGAGAAACCGTACGCATGCGAAATCTGCGGGAAATCGTTCTCGCAAAGTGGAAGCCTCAAGCAACACAAGAGGACCCACACTAATGAAAAACCGTACGCTTGCGACAACTGTGGAAACTCGTTTACGCAGAATGGACATCTCAAGCAACACAAGATGACCCACACCAACGAGAAACCGTATCCATGCGACATTTGTGGAAAATCGTTCAAGCGCAAGGACAACATTAAAATGCACCAGAAGATCCACACCAACAACAGGGAGAGAGTATTTGCTTGTGACATCTGTGGCAAACGGTTCGACGTGAAATGCAATCTTCGGCGACATGAGATGGTCCACACCAATGAAAAACCGTACAAATGCGACATCTGCGGGAAATCGTTCAGGCAAAATGGAAACCTCAAGCTACACAAGACGATCCACACCAATGACAAACCATTCACATGCGACATCTGTGGAAAATCCTTCAAACTTAGGCATCACTTTAAGCAACACAAGATGATCCACACAAACGACAAACCGTACGCATGCGACATCTGTGGAAAATCGTTCACGCAACGTGGAAGCATCAAGCAACACAAGATGACCCACACCAATGAGAAACCGTACGCGTGTACCATTTGTGGCAAATCTTTCACTGGGAGCTCGGACTTACTAAGGCACCGTAGGATCCATACCAATGAGAAATCGTACACATGCGACATTTGTGGCAGATCTTTCGTTCGGAGCTCGAACCTAGAGTGGCATCGTAGAATTCACATCGAAGAAAACCGCGTCTTTCAGACTTGCGAAAAGCCTCAACAAAGACCTGAAGACGCACACCATGGAGGAAGCATTTGTTCAACAGGAATAAGTCGAATTGCAATTATAAATGTACCGTAGGAGTCGCTGGTAATGGTTTATTATAAAACGACACGCGCTTTTGTTGGCTATCGAGGAGCGTTGCAGAAGTCCAGCCGAGGACACGAAAAGTTCTATGTGGGCATTCAGTTTGCCATTTGAAATGGTGTTTCGGTGCCTTTTCGGTTGTTATGTGATTGCTGTCTTTAGCAAAGAAAGTAGCTAGATTTGTTGATACTTTGCTGCCATGACTTTTCCTTGATGATTCGTTGTTAATAATATCATTACATTGATGCATAAGCCAATGAATAACTCTTTTTCACAAATGTTTTCAATGAGAACATTTTTGGTTCGCAACATTTTTTGGTTCAGAATGCAATGTACCCTTAAACTTGACAGTGTCTTCTTGGAATGACATCACGGGAACAGCGCCCTCAGTTGTCCGGAAAAGCATGGACAATTTTAAACGTTTCAAGAAGTGCACTTTTCAATAACATGAGCCAAAAAGGGAATGTCGCACATTTTCATAAATTAAACAGGAGTAGAACATTGCACTAACTTTGTTACTAAGAAAAAAATATCTCTTGAACGCTTTGACTTAAAGTTTCCAAATTTCGTTTTGGTGAGGTCTGTAGGCCGGGTTTGACTTAATTGCCCTTTGTTTTTTTAAGAGGTAGTACATGTAGTTAATTCGACTCCGATGACAACTTCCAATTAGCGCCCTCTGTTGTCGGAGTAGCTCTTGTGAAAGTAGTCTATTGAGTATATAGACTGCAAAACCAATGATTGTAATAACTTAAGTTGCTCTACTTTTACAATCGATAAAGAAGTCATTGCAGCTGCAGTTTATACTTTTTTCTTTTCTTTGCATCTAAAAAAATACTCTGTACTTGGGAACGAGGAAAAAATGTCACCAATGAACCCCTGGACATGCTTCGTGTGTGTCCCTTTTTATTTAATCGACAATTTTGAAAACAATATTGAGGATCGACGTTCTATAGGATGCTAAATTGAGGGCACAGGGACTAAAACCAAGGTTCATCTTGACAATATTTGTAGATTTAAGTAAAGTTAATGTACGACTTCACTGTACTGTTGCAGTTGTATCATGTTTGTGCTCAGAAATTGGCGCAATTATAGCGCCCTCAGTCGTTCACAATAATTGCCCTATTGCCTAACAACGGTGACCCTGGAGGAACATGAAAAGACATAAATCATTTATTTTAAGATATCGTACAACTTCCCACGATATCGCAAATTTATTTCGCGACATGCCCTATTCGTAAGTGTTGGCATGAGTGTGCGTAGTGAATTCAGTGCAAACTAATTTCCCAAAATTATAATACGCTTGTTCGCAACCTGGCCCAAATACGATACGGTGTACACAACATGGGCCATTATAGTGTTTCCCAGTTTTCAATTTCCTCGTATTCTTCAATGCAACCGGTGCATAAATGTTTCTCGTAGTTGAACCCTTTTGAAAAATGAGCATGCCTTTGTGCTGCCACTCTCAGCTTTGTGTACTAGGCCGGCTTAAATGTAGTACGTGCGTTCCGTTCTGTATAGGCCTTTCTTTTGTTTGTGAACATTGGCGCCATTTTGTATGGGCTGCCGAAAGCGCATAAATTGAAGCCGTGGTTGGCAACATACTTTTTCCCAAAAATGTCCTCATAACGCCATCAACACATAGTAAAAAGGCATATGTGGGAATTATTTTGTAGCTTTGTTGAAAATGTTGTATTTTCAAGTATCAAATAAATATTTTAGTGATCTGTAATAACTCTTCTTCATTTTTGCAGTGTTTGACCTTCCATTGTTTTGCAGGCCGTGGTTAAACCAAGCGCAGAAAGGTCTATTCGCACCATAATCATCTGTACAAGCAATAGCGTAAGTGAAGCAATTGAATAACGGTAAAGTCGGCGTCCCATATACAATGTACAGTGTGAACGTGAAAAGATTCGACTGAGGTGGAGCGGCCCATTTATTGTGTCAACTTGTCCTGAATTATTGGAAGCTACACACACTCATACCACCTAATTCCTGTGTCATTCTGCGTACTGAGGAGTTTGGATTGGTAAGAAATCGAAATGTATAGCCTCTTCAATGATATCTTTTCGAAACCAAAGTAGATTGTTGAAAGAGAATTGCGGTCACATGTGTTTTCTTAATGCGGGTCTTCATATGGAGAACTTTGCCACCCATTTTGTGCAGAAAATCGCCCTGCATGCTCTGCGGTCACACACAACGGTGCATTGACCCGGCGACCTGCATAGCCCCACTGCGTAGCCCGGACTATACATAAACAGCAGGTCGATCCTCAGAACAAAAGCGATGTCTGATTTGACATGAAAAGTGCCCCTTGGTCTTCTCAACGAATCAAAACGGTTGTCACATGAATGGAAAGCTTATTGTGTTATCTTTCAGAAACCGTGCGAGGTAATTGTATGCGACCGGGTTCACACGTGTGCTGTTCGAAGAAGTAAACCCGCACCCTTAAAAATCGGAGAAATGTGCCGTGACCTCCATAGGAAACGCGAAATGTTCACTGAGTTACCCGTTTTTCAATGGAAAAGTGCACATAATTATTTGCCTTTAACCATGAAGAAATTATATTCATTTGAAAGAGGAAAACCTATATTTTATGATGCGATGCGAGGAAGTAAGTTTAGCCAACATACTTTCCACGTATTAACGAAAGTTTGCTGAGAGCGCCTACTTAGATATGAGCTAGTCTTCCCACGTAAACAGAGCTGCACTAGTGGCAAGTGAGCAAATGCTATCCCTAGTTCTCCCATATGGAAGATGAAACACTGGATTCCATTTCACTTGATTTTCAATTTTCGTGTTAATCGGTTTATTTGTGGTTGTCATGCTAAAATTGTTATCCCAGGGAGAAACGTCAATGTTAGGCCAAAAAAAAAAATATTCGGTCACTGGTCAGACCAAAGTTCCGGAATTGACGCGGCCACGCGGCCTTTTTTTTTTCTTCAAGCTTGGATTGTACAGACAAGGTGGGGTACTATTTTGCTTTTTTGGTGTCCTCATGTACATTGGTGTCCTCCATTATTTGTCTTGGTGCTTTCGATCATTTGCCTTGGTGCAATTTCCCATTCCTTGGTGCTCTTTGGTAAAAAAAACATTGAGGAGGTGCGGAAATAGAGGGCGCTGTTGGAGCTACCGCGGAACATTTTGGAGGAAAAAAAAGATCGACACGCATGATTAAAATCGACGCGAGCGCTGACCAGAGACCGACTTATTTTTTTTTCGCCTAACGGCTATTTATTTCTGCACAAAAAAAGGGCAGGAATTTTGAATATTTATGTTGCTTTTCTTTTGTAATTTTTGTTGTTGTGTAAGTACTAAATATACATGTATATGGCATTAAAGCTACTCTTTCTCGTGATTTCAAAGAGCACACTTTGGGTTCACTATTTGAACAGAAAAGCCCTAAAGAATTAACAGTATCTTCCTGAAATGACTTCACACTTAAAGCGCCCTCGGTTGTCGGGAAAATCAGTTACAATTTAAAATGTTGAACGAAATGCATTTTAAATGAAATTCTCAAGAAGAATGTCAAATTGTTTTTACAAAGGAGTAGAAAGTTGCTAATCTAATGTGTTTCCGAAGGATAAACTTCTGCCTTGCCGGGAGGGGGAAGGGGGGGGGGGGCACTGGGATGCACATAATTTTTTCAGGACCCGAGGGAGGGGGGAGTGGGCACAGCAGTACATGTAGCTGCGGAGGCTGAGCAGTAGCCGAGCTATAGAGCTCCATAGATCGGCTACTGCTCTGCCTAGAGGGACGTGGTGTTGGGGGCGGGTTGCGTCCCCCCCCCCCCCAGTAAAATTGGGCGAAAACAATTATGGAATTATAAAGTTCCTAAATTTATTCCCGAAATGCCTTTATAGAACGTAGGCCAAAATTGTACATTTCTAAAATGCTCGGAGGGCGTGCCCCCACATACACCTGGACCCCTTATATCGCTTCATAATAGATTGACAGGTGGGCTCTGAAGGCATGACACATATTTTTTTCATTTGAAGAAACTAAAGGGGAAACATCCCTGGGGGGCAACGTTTATGATAATTTCGTTGTATGATAGAAGCACAAACGTATTATGCCATTTTCAGGGTAAATTGTCACATTTTGTGCTCTGATTTTTTTTTACACAGCTAACTCGAAAAGTCTGCATCAATTAAGGCATCGGACTTGAAAGTGACAACCTCAACGGGCTGCAAAACACCAGCATTTGTCCAAAGAGCGTCCCAGTTCTATCAATGAGAAATGTTCACTCAAGTGACACCAGCTGACCCTTACCGATGAGCAACCGTTGACTTGCGACCAATGTGGACAGACTATCGGAGATCGGTTCAGCATCAAGCGACACAAGACCCACATGGGTGAAAAACCGCACGCCTGCGATATCTGTGGGATATCGTTTGCACGAAATGGAAACCTCAAGCAACACAAGTTGACCCACACGAATGAGAGACCGTACAGATGCGACATCTGCGGACAATTGTTCACGCAGAATGGAAACCTCAAGCGACACATGATGACCCACACCAACGAGAAACCGCACGCATGCGACATCTGCGGGAAATCGTTTGTGCTGAATGATTACCTGAAGCAACACAAGATGACACATATCAATGAAAAACCGTACGCATGCAACATCTGCGGGAAATCGTTCACGCGGAATGAATACCTCAAACAACACAAGTTGACCCACACGAATGAGAGACCGTACAGATGCGACATCTGCGGACGATCGTTCACGCAGAATGGAAGCCTCAAGCGACACATGATGACCCACACCAACGAGAAACCGCACGCATGCGACATCTGCGGGAAATCGTTTGTGCTGAATGAGTACCTGAAGCAACACAAGATGACACATATCAATGAAAAACCGTACGCATGCAACATCTGCGGGAAATCGTTCGCGCGGAATGGAAACCTCAAACAACACAAAATGACCCATACCAATGAGAAACCACACGCATGTGACATCTGCAGGAAATCGTTTGCGCGGAATGATATCCTCAAGCGACACAAGACGACCCACACCAATGAAAAACCCTACGCATGCGACATCTGTGGGATATCGTTCACGAAGAATGGAAACCTCAAGCAACATAAGATGGCCCACACCAATGAGAAACCGTATGCATGCAACATATGCGGGATGTCGTTCAAGAAAAATAGAAACCTCAAACAACACAAGATGACCCATACCATTGAGAAACCGTACGCGTGCGACATCTGCGGGAACTCGTACGTGGGGAATGCTAAACTCAAGAGACACAAGATGACCCACACCAACGAGAAACCGCACGCATGTGACATCTGCGGAAAATCGTTTGCGCTGAATGATTACCTCCAGCAACACAAGATGACACATACCAATGAGAAACCGTACGCATGTGACATCTGCGAGAAATCGTTTGCGCTGAATGTTTACCTCAAGCAACACAAGGTGACCCACACCAATGAAAAACCTTACGTGTGCGACATCTGCGGGATAACGTTTGCGCTCAGTGGAAGCCTCCAGCGACACAAGAGGACCCATACAAATGAGAAACCGTATGCATGCGACATCTGCGGGAAATCGTTCACGCGGAATGGACACCTCAAACGACACAAAATGACCCATACCAATGAGAAACCGTACGCATGTGACATATGCGGGAAATCGTTCTCGCAGAATGGAAGCTTCAAGCAACACAAGATGACCCACACCAATGAGAAACCATACGCATGCAGCATCTGCAGGAAAACGTTTGCGCTCATTGGATACCTCAAACAACACAAGATGACCCATACCAATGAGAAACCGTACGCATGTGACATTTGCGGGAAATCGTTCTCGAAGAATGGAAGCCTCAAGCTTCACAAGATGACCCACACCAGTGAGAAACCGTACCCATGCGATATCTGCGGGAAATCGTTTGTGCACAGTGGAAACCTCCAGCGACACAAGATGACCCATACAAATGAGAAACCGTACACATGTGATATTTGCGGAAAATCGGTCACGCAAAATGTAAGTCTCAAGCGACACAAGATGACTCACATGGATGAATCACATTTGACATCTGTGGACAATCTTAAAAATGTATGCACAACCTTAAGCGACACCAGATAACCCACACCGGAAACCGTAGGCGGACGATACTTGTGGAAAATTGTTTGAACGTGACGACTACTTTAAAAGGCACCAAAAGATTTACTCCGAGAACAGGAAGACAGTATTTGCATGCCACATCTGTGGCAAAGGGTTTAAGGAGAAAAGCAAGCTCTTGCAGCATGAGGGGATCCACACCAATGAGAAACCGACCGCATGTGACCTTTCATGGCAGATCTTTTGCGTGGAGCCCAAGCCTGAAGGGGCATTGTAGGATTCATGCCGAACAAAAAACCTACAGGTGCATTTTGTGAGATAAGTCTGTCAGATTTGCGCGAAGCCTCAACAACCACCTGTGAACATGCACACCATTGAGGAAGCATTTGCTGAACAGGTATCAATCGCATGGCAATTATGAATGGACCGTAGGAGTCGCTCGTAGTGGTTGATTATAAAACGACTCGTTGTCATTGTGGGCTAAAAGTAGTGGTGAAAGCCTACTGAGCAGCGTCGAGTGCCCTTAGTCTAGCTGACGACACGAAACGTTTCGTGCGGGCACAACCAAGATATTTGAATCGAAGGGCTCATTGTAATGTACTTTAAATGCTCATCGAAAATGCAACGGTGTGCCCCGTTTAACCCTATTTTCAATTTGTTTTAGGGAAAATACAACACTTGCAAACATCGAAAAAAGGAAATGATGAAATTATCACGAAATACCTGACTGAATTGTTAGGTACCGACAGTCTAAAGCATTCTGCAAAATCGTGGCTCCTGGTGTGCTGACATTTTCAAGAAAACCTGTATTTTTCCAACGCTGGTCGGCCGACCAGCGTTGGAGAAAACTGGCTTTTTTCCAAAAAAGTTCATATTTAGTTATTCGGACTTTTCTTTGCAATTGATTACACACCTCTGAAGGGGTACAAGCCTGTTAGACTGATTCTCTGACCTTACCATTTCCTAAAGTGTATTAATAATTGCTCCGTTTCATCTTAAGTGGGGTCAGGGAACCAGACTACAAGAACATGATAGGTTTTCTTGGTTTTTCCAGCATCTACAAGCCCAAAACGTGAAACAAGTCAGTTTACCAATATTTTCTATAACATATTAATCCTCCTAATCCATTTATTTCTGAAAATTGAAGCAAAAGCAAATGTTGTACATTCCCTTTAAGGGTGACTTCCTTTGTTCTTATGTTATTCCGAATTTCCATGTTCATTAGCAAGACTGTGATGCCATTCCTTTGGGAACGTTTTATGTATTGCGCCCGCTGACAGGCGACACCTTAATCTTATTGTTTTGGTTAGATTTCAATAAAATTAATGTACTATGTAAAATTAATGTACTGTGTCAACACACAATTTTATAGCGTTTGTGCCCAGAAATTATCATTTTTACTTTTACCTTTTTCATGTTGCAGCCATCGTGATTTTTTTTCTCATTTAAATCAACGTAACCAAAGCGAGGCTGGAAGGAAAATGTCTGGTTTCTTTTTGCAAAAAAACAAACATTATCATTCAGTACTGTTATTGGATACAGGGAACTGAAATGATGGCAGCATGATAAAAATCTTTGACGGCGCCCTCAACGGCACGATGTGCATATATGGTGGCCCTGGAGGGCCTTAAAACGTAAATTTTCCGACATCGCAACATTCTCCACGACCAAGCACGCAACGTGTGTATAGTGTGCGAGCAGTGAATGTCATAAGGTTCCCCAAAAGTTTGCGCATGATTGTTTGCAACAATTTTAATCGATATGGTGTATATACAACAGTGGAGGGCGCTTTTAGACACTTTCCAAAGACCAGTGTGCATAAGTCTAAGGAATATACCAGATGTACATGTACTGTGAATCTTAAAATTAGCTAAACTGTCAATGTATATACGTGTTCCTTTTTTTAATGTGAATTCGTCAATCGCCCAAGTGAACTCATGTACATATATAACAACAGATACGGTCGTCATCAAGTCTTATAATATTAGGCTACAAGAGTGCATGCTGGAGCTAATAAAAACCCAAGTTATTGAGTCCCCGTCAGACCTGGCTCATTTAAAAGATGGCGCTGTGCAGACTCTCTTTAGTACAAACTCTGTTAATACAAATTCTGGTTATAACAGACATACAGCCTTGGTCCTGACTGTGCATGTATGTGCACATTGAATGGGACCGATATTCCTCTTAATACAAAATTCTGATATAACGAACAATTTCGATAGGTCCGAACGAGTTTGTATTAACGAGACTCGACTGTAAATGCCATTACCCGCGACATGGAAGCAAACCAGCACTCTCGCTTTACCCAGACCAATTACATGTAATCCCATCCCGCAAAGGTTTTATATGAACAACTTTGCCCTGAATTTGTGCAATAAACCACGGGCCCTCTGTGAAGCCGTACAGCATGGCCCTGACCTTACACAATTGGGTAACAAGTCCAATGGACTGGACAATTTCACACAATGGGTGGATTCTGGCTACTCTCTATACACTGTATGGATTATGCATGTAGTATTTTTACAGAATGCAAGAGTTTGGAGTTCAGCTAAATGAAGTTTTATTGTAAAATAATAATGTATGCCTTCTTCAGCACATTAACAATGGTATAAAATTTACAAGATTCAATAGACTGTACTATAAAGGCGAGATATAACATAAACCATGCCTTTCTTTTGTTTGTAAACATTGGCGCCATTTTGTATGGGCTGCCGTAAGCGCATAAATTGAAGCCGTGGTTGGCAACACATTTTTCCAAAAATGTCCTCATAACGCCATCAACACATAGTAAAAAGGCATATGTGGGAATTATTTTGTAGCTTTGTTGAAAATGTTGTAGTTTCAAGTATCAAATAAATATTTTAGCGATCTGTAATTAACTCTTCTTCATTTTTGCAGTGTTCGACCTTCCATTGTTTTGCAGGCCGTGGTTAAACCAAGCGCAGAAAGGTCTATTCGCGCCAAAATCATCTGTAGCGTAAAGTGAAGCAATAACAGTAAAGTCGGCGTCCCCTATACAATGTACAGTGTGAACGTGAAAAGATTCGACTGAGGTCACGGTGGAGCGGCCCATTTATTGTATCAACTTGTCCTGAATTACTGGAAGCTACACACACTCATACCACCTAATTCCTGTGTCATTCTGCGTACTGAGGAGTTTGGATTGGTAAGAAAACGAAATTTCTAGCCTCTTCAATGATATTTTTTCGAAATCAAAGAAGATTGTTGAAAGAGAATTTCGGTCACATGCGTTTTCTTAATGCGGTCCTTCATATGGAGAACTTTGCCACCCATTTTGTGCAGAAAATCAAAGCCCTGCATGCTCTGCGGTCACACACAACGGTGCATTAACCCGGCGACCTGCATATAGCCCCACTGCGTAGCCCGGACTATACATAAGCAGCAGGTCGATCCTCGGAACAAAAGCGATGTCTGATATGACAAGAAAAGTGCCCCTTGTTCTTCTCAACGAATCAAAACGGTTGTTACATGAATGGAAAGCTTATTGTTTTATCTTTCAGAAACCGTGCGAGGTAATTGTATGCGACCGGGTTCACACGTGTGCTGTTCGAAGAAGTAAACCCGCACCCTCAAAAAACGGGAAAATGTGCCGTGACCTCCATAAGAAACGCGAAATTTTCACTGAGTTACCCGTTTTTCAATGAAAACGTGCACATAAATATTCGCCTTTAACCATGAAGAAATTATATTCATTGGAAAGCAGAAAACCTATATTTTATGATGCGATGCGAGGAAGTAAGTTTAACCAACATACTTTCCGCGTATTAACGAAAGTTTGCTGAGAGCGCCTAGATATATGATCCAGTCTTCCCACGTAAACAGAGCTGCACTAGTGGCGAGTGAGCAAATGCTATCCCTAGTTCTCCCATATGGAAGATGAAACACTGGATTCCATTTCACTTGATGATTTTCAATTTTCGTGTTAATTGGGTTTGTTTTTGGTTGTCGTGCTAAAATTGTCATCCCAGGGATAAACGTCAATGTTACGGCTATTTATTTCTGCACAAAAAAAAATGGCAGGAATTTTGAATATTTATGTTGCTTTTCCTTTGTGATTTTTGTTGTTGTGTCAGTACTAAATATACATGTATATGGCATTAAAGCTACTCTTTCTCGTGATTTCAAAGAGCACACTTTGGGTTCACTATTTGAACAGAAAAAGCCCTAAAGAATTAACAGTATCTTCCTGAAATGACTTCACACTTACAGCGCCCTCGGTTGTCGGGAAAATCAGTTACAATTTAAAATGTTGAACGAAATGCATTTTAAATGAAATTCACAAGAAGAATGTCAAATTGTTTTTACAAAGGAGTAGAAAGTTGCTAATCTATACGCGTGTTTCCGAAGGATAAACTTCTGCCTTGCCGGGAGGGGGAAGGGGGGGGGGGCACTGGGATGCACATATTTGTTCAGGACCCGAGGGAGGGGGAAGCGGGCACAGCAGTACATGTAGCTGCGGAGGCTGAGCTTTAGCCGATGTATAGAGCTCCATAGATCGGCTACTGCTCTGCCTAGAGGGACGTGGTGTTGGGGCGGGTTGCGTCCACCACCCCCCCCCCCCCCCCCAGTAAAATTGGGCGAAAACAATTATGGAATTATAAAGTTCCTAAATTTATATTCCCCAAATGCCTTTATAGAACGTAGGCCAATATTGTACATTTCTAAAATGCTCGGAGGGCGTGCCCCCACATACACCTGGACCCCTTATATCGCTTCATAATAGATTGACAGGTGGGCTCTGAAGGCATGACACATATTTATTTCATTTGAAGAAATTAAAGGGGAAACATCCCTGGGGGGCAACGTTTATGATAATTTCGTTGTATGATAGAAGCACAAACGTATTATGCCATTTTCAGGGTAAATTGTCACATTTTGTGCTCTGATTTGTTTTTACACAGCTAACTCGAAAAGTCTGAATCAATTAAGGCATCGGACTTGCAAGTGACAACCTCAACGGGCTGCAAAACACCAGCATTTGTCCAAAGAGCGTCCCAGTTCTATCAATGAGAAATGTTCACTCAAGTGACACCAGCTGACCCTCACCGATGACCAACCTATGACTTGCGACCAATGTGGACAGACTTTCGGAGATCGGTTCAGCATCAAGCGACACAAGGCCCACATGGGTGAAAAACCGCACGCCTGCGATATCTGTGGGATATCATTTGCACGAAATGGAAACCTCAAGCAACACAAGTTGACCCACACGAATGAGAGACCGTACAGATGCGACATCTGCGGACAATCGTTCACGCAGAATGGAAGCCTCAAGCGACACATGATGACCCACACCAACGAGAAACCGCACGCATGCGACATCTGCGGGAAATCGTTTGTGCTGAATGATTACCTGAAGCAACACAAGATGACACATATCAATGAAAAACCGTACGCATGCAACATCTGCGGGAAATCGTTCACGTGGAATGGAAACCTCAAACAACACAAAATGACCCATACCAATGAGAAACCATACGCATGTGACATCTGCGGGAAATCGTTTGTGCGGAATGACATCCTCAAGCGACACAAGACGACCCACACCAATGAGAAACTGTACGCATGTGACATTTGCGGGCAATCGTTCTTGCAGA
The DNA here is from genome assembly GCF_015706575.1 of Patiria miniata. Lineage (NCBI taxonomy): Eukaryota > Metazoa > Echinodermata > Asteroidea > Valvatida > Asterinidae > Patiria > Patiria miniata. Next base: position 6,906,998 of record NW_024037057.1, read on the forward strand.
ATGGAAGCCTCAAGCTTCACAAGATGACCCACACCAGTGACAAACCGTACCCATGCGGTACCTGCGGAAAATCGTTTATGCACAGTGGAAACCTCCAGCGACACAAGATGACCCATACAAATGAGAAACCGTACACATGTGATATTTGCGGAAAATCGTTCACGCAAAATGTAAGTCTCAAGCGACACAAGATGACTCACATGGATGAATCACATTTGACATCTGTGGACAATCTTTAAAATGTATGCACAACCTTAAGCGACACCAGATAACCCACACCGGAAACCGTAGGCGTGCGATACTTGTGGAAAATTGTTTGAACGTGACCACTGCCTTAAAAGGCACAAAAAGATTTACTCCGAGAACAGGAAGACAGTATTTGCATGTCAATTCTGTGACAAAGGGTTTAAAGAGAAAAGCAAGCTCTTGCAGCATGAGGGGATCCACACCAATGAGAAACCGACCGCATGTGACCTTTTATGGCAGATCTTTTGCGTGGAGCCCAAGCCTGAAGGGGCATTGTAGGATTCATGCCGAACAAAAAACCTACAGGTGCATTTTGTAAGATAAGTCTGTCAGACATGCGCGAAGCCTGAACAACCACCTGAACATGCACACCATTTAGGAAGCATTTGCTGAACAGGCATCAATCGCAGGGCAATTGTGAATGGACCGTAGAAGTCGCTCGTAGTGGTTGATTATAAAACGACTCGTTGTCATTGTGGGCTAAAAGTAGTGGTGAAAGCCTACTGAGCAGCGTCGAGTGCCCTTAGTCTGGCTGACGACACGAAACGTTTCATGCGGGCACAACCATGATATTTGAATCGAAGGGCTCATTGCAATGTACTTTTAATGCTCACCGAAAATGCAACGGTGTTGTGTTACTGTTTTTAAGGGTGGCTTCCTTTGTTCTTATGTTATTCCGAATTTCCATGTTCATTAGCAAGACTGTGATGCCATTCCTTTGGGAATGTTTTATGTATTGCGCCCCCTAAAGTTTGCGCATGATTGTTTGCAACAAGGTACTAATTAATCGATATGGTGGAGGGCAGTGGAACAGTGGAGGGCGCTTTTAGACACTTTCCAAAGACCAGTGTGCATAAGTCTAAGGAATATACCAGATGTACATGTACTGTGAATCTTAAAATTAGCTAAACTGTCAATGTATAAACGTGTTCCTTTTTCAATGTGAATTCGTCAATCGCCCAAGTGAACTCATGTACATAACAACAGATACGGTCGTCATCAAGTCTTATACATTGTGTAATATTAGGCTACAAGAGTGCATGCTGGAGCTAATAAAATCCCAAGTTATTGAGTCCCCGTACGTCAGACCTGGCTCAGTTAAAAGATGGAGGTGTGCAGACTCTCGTTAGTACAAACTCTGTTAATACAAATTCTGGTTATAACAGACATAAAGCCTTGGTCCTGACTGTGCATGTATGTGCACATTAAATGGGACCGATATTCCTCTTAATTCTGATATACATGTAACAAACAATTTCGATAGGTCCGAACGAGTTTGTATTATTGAGACTCTATACTGTAAATGCCATTACCCGCGACATGGAAGCAAACCAGCACTCTCGCTTTACCCATACCAATGGACCGATCCAGTAAGCCCCGCCCAGTGCGCACGTGGGCAAATTAAGGCCAAAAAAAATAATAAGTCGGTCTCTGGTCAGCGCGCGCGTCGATTTTAATCATGCGCGTCAATCTTTTTTTTTTCCAAAATGTTCCGCGGTAGCTCCAACAGCGCCCTCTATTGCCGCACCTCCTCATTTTTTTTTTTACCAAAGAGCAACAAGGAATGGGAAATTGCACCAAGGCAAATGATCGAGAGCACCAAGGCAAATTATGGAGGACACCAATGTACATGAGGACACCAAATAGCAAAATAGTACCCCACCTTGTCTGTACAATCCAAGCTCCAAGAAAAAAAAAAAAGCCAAAAAAAAAAAAAAAAGCCGCGTCCCCGCGTCAATTCCGGAACTTTGGTCTGACCAGAGACCGAATATTTTTTTTGTGGCCTAACACGTGCTCCTCTCCAATGCCACACTGCATTTTCCTGCCGCGCGCGTGCACGCATGTCGGACTTTTGTGCACGCACGTCGGACATAAATCACGGCTGTGATTGGTCAGAATACCATGGGGCGGTGCTTACTGGATCTCACCATTACATGTAATCCCATCCCTTAGAGCACGTTCGATTAGCTTCCCCCAGCTTACTTGCGCCTGCTCCTCCCGTGATGACAGACATGCGCAGTGGAGCGAAATAGACAACGGTTTCGGGTAAAGCAACCTCGTTCCCCATGGGTACCATCCACTGATCTCTATATAAAGACTGGATAGCTAATAAAGAGCCGCACAATAAACGAATTTGACGCCATATTGGTGAGACCGGCTGGTGATCTACAAAGGACAAGTTGCCGTCTTTATAGACAGCATGATTTCTTTTGTAACGTCGCGGTTCACTTGACATATATTTTGGCCATCACCACTGACCAACTGAGGTTTACTACAATTTTTCTAAGGTCGTGGTTACTTTTATAATGCCGCAAATCACTTTTTCGGCGTTTTTGAAATAATAATCACTACGGAAATGTGTCCTTTTTAGAACATCATAATATGTGTACGTGACCAAAATGCGCGTCAACTGTTGATACAACGCGCGCGTATTTACGCGTAGAACGTTCGTATATTCGCGGCCATCTTCGTGAGACCGGGGGCGAATTAGTCAATATGCAAAGTCTACTGTGTGAATGTTGTATGCACATCCGCTATCCAGTCTTTATATAGAGATCAGTGGTACCATCGTGCTGCGCCATGTTGTTTCCCATCATGCCTTGCGCGATCTTAACCCATGGAATTGTGTAATTTAAATGTGTCAAAATATGGCACATTATAATTAGGCTGCAGTTTATCCGTTTTACGTGCCGACGCAGTAAAATGTTAAAAGTTGTGATTTTGAAGAATCAATCCTTTCAAACACAACGTTTGGACGTTGTGTTAATTAGCAAAGATTTGTATTAAATGTACGTACCTCTTTCGTGCCTTTACAACCACAGATACAGGGTTTTTTTTAGCGAAAAAACGCGGCTGATATAATCCATATCGTACACAGGCTTCGCGACTTTTGAATCATAATTTTTTTTCGTACGTGACGTTACGTGCAAAGCTAAGCACGCGAGCGCGAGCGCATTATGGGCGCGCCCGGCGTGCAATCTTCGAAATGCCCGCGCAGTACGCTGTGAATAGCCATTCATAAATACCTCAGACAGTTTAGCTATTCCTATTGGTCGAGAGCCCGTCACGTGGCCGGTCTTAAACGGATGATAAAGACATGGCTAGCTGGTCTTAAACACTTTTCCAGTGTCACAATAAAATGTGGACTCCTAAAATCCAGTGCCTCTTACCGTTTCATTGGTTGAACGTTCACAATCCTCCCGTAGGCATGCGCAACACTACCAGGGAGTCAGAATTTTATAGTTCTAAATTCAAAACGCAACGCCACAGGTGCGTTCTGCGCGACATCGCGCAGAACATGCTACGCGCGCGTCAATCTCCATAAAAGGGAACAAAATCGGGATTTTTTGAACGAATTATTCCCTTTATTTTTGACCGAAAAGGTATTTATGAATGGGAATAAATGTGCCCGATCGGTATTTATCACTCTGTTTAAGACCGCTTAGAGTCTGGGTGCTGATAATTACCCTCGCCTCCGACTCGGGTAATTATCAGCACCCAGACTCTAAGTGGTCTTAAACAGAGTGATAAAAACCTCTCGAGCACACATTTATTCCCTTATTCAGCGTCATTTACGTCATCATCACAGCCAGGGGTTAGTGTAAGGAACGAACACGCGCCCCTGGAGTCGAGGCTGAGGCTGCGGGTAAAGTTTCGTGCAAGAGCTGGAAAGTTGAACTTTGACATGACACTGATCGAGGCGCCCACCGGACGCGAATTTTTTTCCCGTACATACACATACAATCGTTATGGGCGTATTTGAAGTACTTTAATTGACTTGCAAGTCAGGTTCTCGGACTTTATTGAAAAAAAATCCTCCAAACCACATATTGGTAAAAGAAAAATGTTCCGAATGACTAACAAACCTTTTTACGAGAAAAAAAAGAAGAAGTAGAGAAGAAGAAATCGAAAAAGCATCCAATGGGAATCGAACTCGCACCATCGGATTTGTAATCCAACGTAGTTTCCACTACAACTCGATCAGCAGTGACAAATTCGAAGAGGTTGTTTTACACTGTTATTTCGGCTGTGTACTATATGAACCTAGCAACCAGTTGTGTAAAAAAATTGAACAAGTTGTGTAATATTTTACACAAATTGTGTAATATTTACACAAGTTGTGTTAGTAACAACAGTTTACACAACGGGTTGCTAGGTTCATATAGTACACAACCGTCTGATTTTTACACAACCGAAATAACAGTGTAAACATTATATTATAGTATATATAGGGCCCTCCAGCATAATTCTATATACAGGTATACTAGAGAGCGTGTGGTGTGGAAATACAAATCGCAACCGACTCAGCGAGTCGGTTACCTGGGCCAGGCTCCAGTAAGCGCGAGAATTCACGTGAGAGGTAAATCGAACGCCACGACAGTGCTTGCACGAGTAAGCACGGGGGAAGTAATCGAGCGTCAGGTCAGGGAAAACGCAGGCACGTACATGTTGTATACTCCCTTTATTGACCGTCATTGTGTTTCGTCCTAGCCTTTTGTGAACGTGATAAGCTTTCCTGGCAAATCACTGCACTGGCATTTCTTGGCATTTAGTCACAACAGCCAGTTGCTATATGTACACGTATGGTGCAATGCGCCCTGTGTTCAGAATAAACTCGGGACCTCCATGCACATGCTATCGATGTTCACGTATAAAGCCTATACTCTTGGTTTGGCCGCTCTGTCGGATGTGACCAGAGTTTCAATCTTCCCGGGTGATTCCCTCCACTGATGGCCTTTTGATTGTAGTGTTGGTAAGTGTAAGGTAGCTGAAATAATGTATTACTTATTGGTTTAACGTTGACCATTAACACGGTATTACTGTGGCAACTGTTACAACTTAGTACAACTACATGTACACACAACACATTCATAGATTTCGGCAGTAAATGCTTGGCTGCTGGCGTACAGCAACCTGGTTCTATATGAACAACTTTGCCCTGAATTTGTGCAATGAAACACGGACCCTCTGTGAAGCCTTCCAGCGTGGGGCCCCTGACCTTACACAATTGGGTAACAAGTCAAATGAACTGAACCATTTTTATACAATGGATGGATTCTGGCTACTCTCTATACACTGTATCATGGGCGGAGATCCGGGGGGGGATGGGGGGATATATCCCCCAACCTTTTGACCGGGGGGGGGGGGGATGACCAATGTAATCACCCCCCCCCCCCCACTTTTTTAAGGCAGGCGTACTAATTTGGGCAGGGTCCGTAACTTGCCAATACCCCTTGACAGGCCAGCACCACGCAGCCCAGCAAGTGCAAGTGTCGTTCGCTTACCGTAATTTTCGGAATATAAGCCGCCCTGTATATAAGCCGCAGCGCTCCAAAAACTTCAGAATAAAATTCAGGCCACAGCGTATAAGCCGCACCATCGTATAAGCCGCACCATTTTATGTACATGTATTCATTAGCAGAGGATTATAAACAGGACCGCCGCAACAACTCTCTCATGCATGCAGTGGCGTAGCCACCGGGGGAGTGGGGGGGGGGGGGGTTGACCGCCCCCCCCCCCCCAATGAAACCTTGTCACCCCCACCCCCCCCCCCCCCCCCCCAACTGAGATTTTGAGTTTCTAAAAAAATTATCATTGATCTACATGACGCCATGGGCGTCAATCCTGGGGGACAGGGGGACTGGTCCCCCCTCCCCCCTTTTAAAGGGTGGGGGACACAATATCAAATGTCCCCCCCCCCAGACTTTTGAACTCGTGTCTCATTAACAGGGCCCTGTTATGTACTACAATGTAGGTAAGAAATTGCCTCAGATCACACCACAGAGCATCGAGAATCCAATTTTTTTCGAGGCCCTTAAGCGGGCCCCGAACCCCACGCCTATAGCTCAGAATACCGATAGCTGATTCAATGACTCCAACCTCGAAAACGATGTTCAAATAATTTTCTTTTGCTGGAAATATTAGTTAAAGCATGGAGGAAAGTGGTAAGAAATTGCTTCAGATCACACCAAATGAACATCTAGAATCCATTTTTTTTCGGGGCCCTTAAGCGGGCCCCGAACCCCCACGCCGTAAGGGCTTCCCGCTTCGCGCTCGCATCAGTTCTGATCAAGGTATGTCCCCCCCCCCACTTTTGACAAGCGATTGACACCCCTACATGACGCCCCCCCCCAATGAAATGTTCCAGCCCCCCCCCCCCAGCGCCCCCACTGAAAAATTCCTGGCTACGCCACTGTCGTCAGGTATACATCATTGTCCACCATATGTTTTCATAGTTTTTGTAGAGTGTAGACCAAATCACATTCTAATCATACCTTACCAAAATGCATCTAGGCATTATTTTGCATTAATTATTTTGTAAATAATTATACTTAAAATAATACATAGGCATTATTTGTGTTGCTAGGTGACCAGAGCTCCATTGTGCAAAGAAAGCTTAGGCCTACACTTCCAAATACATTGAATGAGAAATTTTAGTTTTGAAGATCTTTTGTATTTTTTAATGCTTGAAGGTGTTAATTATTGTCATTTATTGCAATTCAAGCTCAAGAAAAGGTTGAATTTTGACACCATTTTGCACCTAAAATTGTGTAAACCCCAGGGGCTCCGGGGGGGGGGGTTACCTCAACCCCTAGCAAGGGCTTTGCGCCTGCACCCCACCAGGGGGCCCTTAAGCGGTTTCTTGGACCCCGTGCCGTGTCGCGTTCCACACAAGGATGGCCTTTCAAAAATCATCCCCCCACCTGTAACAAGAAATCTCCGCCACTGCCTGGGGGGCAACGTTTATGATAATTTCGTCGTATGATAGAAGCACAAACGTATTATGCCATTTTCAGGGTAAATTGTCACATTTTGTGCTCTGATTTGTTTTTACACAGCTAACTCGAAAAGTCTGAATCAATTAAGGCATCGGACTTGCAAGTGACAGCCTCAACGGGCTGCAAAACACCAGCATTTGTCCAAAGAGCGTCCCAGTTCTATCAATGAGAAATGTTCACTCAAGTGACACCAGCTGACCCTCACCGATGACCAACCGTTGACTTGCTACCAATGTGGACAGACTTTCGGAGATCGGTTCAGCAACAAGCGACACAAGACCCACATGGGTGAAAAACCGCACGCCTGCGATATCTGTGGGATATCATTTGCACGAAATAGAAACCTCAAGCAACACAAGTTGACCCACACGAATGAGAGACCGTACAGATGCGACATCTGCGGACAATCGTTCACGCAGAATGGAAGCCTCAAGCGACACATGATGACCCACACCAACGAGAAACCGCACGCATGCGACATCTGCGGGAAATCGTTTGTGCTGAATGATTACCTGAAGCAACACAAGATGACACATATCAATGAAAAACCGTACGCATGCAACATCTGCGGGAAATCGTTCACGTGGAATGGAAACCTCAAACAACACAAAATGACCCATACCAATGAGAAACCATACGCATGTGACATTTGCGGGAAATCGTTTGTGCGGAATGATATCCTCCAGCGACACAAGACGACCCACACCAATGAGAAACAGTACGCATGTGACATTTGCGGGAAATCGTTCTTGCAGAATGGAAGCCTCAAGCTTCACAAGATGACCCACACCAGTGACAAACCGTACGCATGCGATATCTGCGGGAAATCGTTTGTGCACAGTGGAAACCTCCAGCGACACAAGATGACCCATACAAATGAGAAACCGTACACCTGTGATATTTGCGGAAAATCGTTCACGCAAAATGTAAGTCTCAAGCGACACAAGATGACTCACATGGATGAATCACATTTGACATATGTGGACAATCTTTAAAATGTATGCACAACCTTAAGCGACACCAGATAACCCACACCGGAAACCGTAGGCGTGCGATACTTGTGGAAAATTGTTTGAACGTGACCACTACCTTAAAAGGCACCAAAAGATTCACTCCGAGAACAAGAAGACAGTATTTGCATGCCACATCTGTGACAAAGGGTTTAAGGAGAAAAGCAAGCTCTTGCAGCATGAGGGGATCCACACCAATGAGAAACCGACCGCATGTGACCTTTTATGGCAGATCTTTTGCGTGGAGCCCAAGCCTGAATTAAGGGGCATTGTAGGATTCATGCCGAACAAAAAACCTACAGGTGCATTTTGTGAGATAAGTCTGTCAGACTTGCGCGAAGCCTCAACAACCACCTGAACATGCACACCATTGAGGAAGCATTTGCTGAACAGGTATCAATCGCAGGGCAATTATGAATGGACCGTAGGAGTCGCTCGTAGTGGTTGATTATAAAACGACTCGATGTCATTGTGTGCTAAAAGTAGTGGTGAAAGCCTACTGAGCAGCGTCGAGTGCCTTTAGTCTAGCTGACGACACGAAACGTTTCGTGCGGGCACAACGAAGACATTTGAATCGAAGGGCTCATTGTAATGTACTTTTAATGCTCATCGAAAATGCAACGGTGTGCCCCGTTTAACCTTATTTTCAATTTGTTTTAGGGAAAATACAACATTTGCAAACAACGAAAAAAGGAAATGATCAAATTATCACGAAATACCTTACTGAATTGTTAGGGACCGACAGTCTAAAGCATCCTGCAAAATCGTGGCTCCTGGTGTGCTGACATTTTCAAGAAAACCTGTATTTTTCCAACGCTGGTCGGCCGACCAGCGTTGGAGAAAACTGGCCTTTTTCCAAAAAAGTTCATATTTAGTTATTTGGACTTTTCTTTGCAATTGATTACACACCTCTGAAGGGGTACAAGCCTGTTAGACTGATTCTCTGACCTTACAATTCCCTAAAGTGTATTAATTGCTCCGTTTCATCTTAAGTGGGGTCAGGGAACCAGACTACAAGAACATGATAGGTTTTCTTGGTTTTTCCAGCATCTACAAGCCCAAAACGTGAAACAAGTCAGTTTACCAATATTTTCTATAACATATTAATCCTCCAAATCCATTTACATGTATTTCTGAAAATTGAAGCAAAAGCAAATGTTGTACATTCCCTTTAAGGGTGACTTCCTTTGTTTTTATGTTATTCCGAATTTCCATGTTCATTAGCAAGACTGTGATGCCATTCCTTTGGGAACGTTTTATGTATTGCGCCCGCTGACAGGCGACACCTTCATCTTATTTGTTGGTTAGATTTTAATAAAATTAATGTACTATGTAAAATTAATGTACTATGTCAACACACAATTTTATAGCGTTTGTGCCCAGAAATTATCGTTTTTACTATTACCTTTTTTCATGTTGCGGCCATCGTGATTTTTTTTGTCATTCAAATCAACGTAACCAAAGCGAGGCTGGAAGGAAAATGTCTGGTTTCTTTTTGCAAAAAAAACCCCATTATCATTCAGACCTGTTATTGGATACATTTCAGAATTTCTATGAGAATTTTTTTTTGACAGTTCTACCACCCCCCCCCCCCCCGGAGCCGCGTGACGCTTTCATAATAAACGAAGGCAATATTGTCAAAAATGTTGCAAGTGACGCAAAATGCTTTATTAATTTCCGTTGGTATAGCATTTAGTTAAAAAAGCCGGCGTTTTATCCAGAATGACCTTCAACCTGGATTCTTCATTTAGCGTACGTATACGAACGTCTGACGTCAGTTTGATAAAAAAAAAAAAAATAGGAAAGAATGTAGTATCCAGACACCACTTCATCGGTTGTGCACAAGTCTATGGAGAGTTAAGAACATGTTTCAAGTATTTTTTTAACAAAATTGGACAGCTTCTTATCAGGCTAAAACAGTAAAAGTAATGATAACAAGTGAACTAAATACACATGTACAAATGTTTACAATTTTAAACAAGTGCAACCTACTTATACAGATTAAAAGTTGATGTAAAATGTCTCTAAAATAATCTGTATACATTGTACTTCAAATACCATGAAGAATGTACATGACAAATAAATATTACAAGGGAAATGTTGTAAATTTAAAAATACAAATAGTTGTTTTAAAAGTCTTATAATCACTTGAATGAATGAAAACTTTTTTCTGTTCTGTGATGATTAAAATTATAATCATGGACCTTTAAAACTATGATTCATACTATGATCGCCTGATTAGAAGTCGGGACTATACTTACAACCAGTAAATACCATTATTCCTGTTATACTTGTATCCCTGAATATGCATCATAACGCAGAGAGAGAGCGCCCTCTTCTTATATTGTCCGATCTCCTTTGGGAAAATATTTCGCGGTCCGGACGCTTCAAGACAAAATGGCGCACTTTCAGGCTCTACATGTATTGCCGGTGTCATATGAAAATCCGACTCCTATGAAAATCGGACCCTTTTCCCTATAATATTGGTTAATCCATCGCACATGACAGGTCACTATCCTGTATGTGATCCTAAAAATAGCATATTCTCGTTCTTACGCATGCGCAACACTACCAATGAGTGCACTTTTCACGGAGTCGGATATTCACGCTACACCGACATGGTTGGTGTCAGGAGCTACATCTCCGCGTGAATCCGCCGCTCGTGTTGGGTAAGGGTGAACAGCCGTCCGAAACATCTGCCGCAAATGTCGCAACGGTACGGCCTTTCTTTCGTGTGGGTTCGTAGATGTTTGTCAAGATCGCTCTTGACCGCAACCGACTTGCCACACACGTCACAGGTGTACGGTTTCTCGTTGGTGTGTGTTCTCAGATGCACCTGGAGGTTGGCCTTGAACGTGAAAGATTGTCCGCAGTAGTCGCACCGGAATTGCTTATCGTCAGTGTGGGTCAGTAGGTGTTGACGAAGATTCGTGTTCTGGTTGAACGACTTTCCGCAGATGTCGCAGACGTACGGCTTGTAGTTGGTGTGGATCCGCTTGTGGCGCCGGACGTGGCCCTTCTCCATGAAGGCTTTCCCGCAGACGTCGCAGGCGAACGGCCTCTCCTTGGTGTGAGTGCGCAGATGGATTACTAGGCTGGCTCTATTCTTCACAGACTTGCCGCAAATCTCACAGGAGTGCCGTCTCTGTGAGGGTGCTAATTTGCGGGTGCGGCCTACCGTCCTGTGGCTTTGAGAGTCCGCCATCTTGTCTGGTGTCCCGACTCTTGGAGTCGTTTTTCTGTCAGTAAACAAGACAAAGCAAGCATGGTGAAGCTAGAATAAAAGTCCACAAAATTCATGTACGTCATTCGATAATTATCATTCACTTCAAGTCTTTTCGTGCCTGGGGGATGTCGCCTATTGGGATTGTTATGAGGCATTTTGCCTCGGGATACGTTGACTACTCAACACAAAGTAACACTGGAAACTAATCTCATTTGAAATATAATTTAATATTAACAAAACTCACAACGAAATGACATGGTGATATGTGTCCCAGGTCATGACGGCCTCTGAATTTAAACGGCCGCGCCCCAGCCTTTACATAGTCAATTGAACTCCAATTAATGCAAAGTATTAGTCCGCAAGTGTAACAAAATTGTGGCCACTTGTAAACTCTGACCAGATCTGAAATCTTTCAAGCCCCTGTCACACAGTGCCGTTCTCTAGCCCCGTGCGTGATGCGATGGTCACGACCAAAATAAATTTATTGAAGCGTGGCTGAGACGCGGGAAATTAAAACAGATAGCTCCAACCTTAGATCTCAGACCATAAATCCGTACGTGTCCCGTCCTTGTACGGTCCTCGTCTCGTCCAAGCCGTTCTCAGGCAGTTCTATTCGAGACAAAAGTGGTTCACGAACCGTCCGCACCCGTCTTCGTCTTCGTCCCGTCCAATTAGCCGGTGGCGTCAAGTCTATCACGCTCTTATCCCGTGCTCGCAACGGGCGGAGTTCTGGGTAGGCCCTTTGTAAGCACGGCTTAGACTAAGAAGACTCGTGATTAAAAGACAGTCCTAATGCAGCTCCGCGCATGCAGTACTCACAACGTTGCTCTGGACTGCTTTCGTGGCTGTCCCACGTCCAGGCCGTTCGATCCACGCCCGACCGAATTGCAGCGTCCTTACCCCGTTGTGAATTGGACGGGAGAGTGTCCCCTTTTTGTTTTGAACATGTTGAAAACAGTTGGGCACTTAACCATTCTGGCAGGACCTTCCAGTGTCTATCACGACCTATTATGCAGTCCCCACAAGTCCCCAGCACGAGCTCCCCGTTCAGAGCAGTTGCCGTCCAGTCCTCGTCCAGTTTTGCCAATCTCTATGGTCGTGACACCATCGGCATGCCAGACGGCACCGTGTGACAAAGGCGTAAGTGTGGCCGAATACCTGAGTGTAGGCTTACATCAGATAGCCTTACATAAGATGGACCACATGTGAAAGAAGGAATATAATGGAATAAATACCACTATAAATTCGTCTAGCACAAAGTGGAATCTTCAAGTCAACACGTCAATCTGAAGATGGCGTCATCAGGGGGAGGGGGCGCTTCATGTCAATCTGCTCAGTCAACTGGCGCCTTATTACATCCCTGCTGAGGAGATCATGCAGTGTTCCACCGAACCACAACTTTCCGAGTTTCTTGTGGGTGGCAAATGTGATTGCGTCAAAGCAGGGCGCATTACACTATACATGTATACGTGTGGTTACTGTCTGATGCTCCCGGTTGAGTGTTCAAGAATTGACTCTGCCGTAAGTTGCCAGGAAAGCTAACGGTACACAAAGGCTTAGGTTGCAACACAATGACGATCAATAAAGGGAAAAGTATGTGTTTGCACTGACTTAAGGGGATTAACCTCACACTGCTAAATGCAACAGTAAGCAAAAAAGGTTAAAAGTTGTTGCATACTGTTGCATGTAGCAGGCAACTCAAGTCCCCGTGCTCGTTGCATCTTGTTGCATTTAGCAGGGTTACTGCTCATAGTGAAAAGGCAATACTGTACAACAGAATCCAGTGTAGTGTTGCTTTTGGTTGCATTTTAGCAGGGTTCTATTTCAACCAAGTTGCATTTGGCAGGGGGCCTTGAGAAAACCTGTTGGGGATTAGGGTTAGTAAAGGTAGCTAGTGTGAATGGTATGGGAATGGCGTTTCACGAGATCGCGAGAGGGCTGGTTCGCCTCCAGTTGCGGATCATCGCACGTCTTTTAAGCTCTGGCAGGAGCTTCTACATGTCATCAGTCGGTTGGTCGGTCTGTCTATCGACCAGTGGCGTAGCCACGGGGGGGGGGGGGGGCATCCCCCCCCCCCCCCCCCCCCCCCCGTGGCTACGCCACTGCTATCGACAGACTGCAGCTGTTTCGGAACACGTACTCCGAAACAAATACCAGATTGTTCATTCCCAACTTGGGCCACAGAATCACACACCTAGAAAAAAAATCACACCCTAGAAAAATCCAGATCTGCCTCTTTCCACACGCCTGTGATGATAAGGCCCCGCTCGCCACCAGCTCCCCCCCCCCGCCTCCTCCCCCAGAAAGTTACCAGCAGGAGAAAAGTCGTATTATTAAACAAATTATCATGATCAGCGGGTTTAAAATAAACTGCCTTTTTTACACTTATTGTGTTTAGTTCTCCCGAAAACCATATTTTTTTCGCGATTGTTTTTTTTTTTTACGCACAATGGAAATCGAATAGCACCAGCTAGCTTCTGATAATGACCATGATTTCCAATTTGAACAGCGCCTCCATGGGAAGATGGTGTCCAGTCCTCCGTAATGTCGAACGCTTTTAATCATGGCCGGGTGCCATGTAAAGCGTTTTTTTTTTTAAATGCCATCCTAAAATTGAAGGGGATGATACAGGCATTCTATTCATGTTATGAGCAATAGGTTCTGCTTTGAAAACGATTTCATTGGCATGACGCACAGGCGCGCGGTTGCTATAATTCGTCGGATCAGTGCGCGACATCGCGTAAAGCTGCAATTCAAAACAGTTCAAAACATGATTTAGCAACTTTTGATTTGAAATTAAGATCCTAGAATGCTGTTTGTCTCGGAATATACAGCTGAAGCTGAGCTGAAACTTCATCAGGTTAGTTGTTCAGTATCCTTCATCAGATTTTGAACACTTTTGTTGCTTCAAACGAACAAAATGCACAAATTACAATGATGGACTATGTCTTTAATTTATTTATTCCTTTATCTATGCCTTTATTCATCTCTTTGTTTCTTTAGTTGGTCATCTGCTCCTTCATCTTTGAATATCCCGTTCGCATTTTACACAATAACATTGTCAGTAGCTCACACGCGTTTACCTACCTACCGCTAGGGGCGCCCTTCCCGTCGCCTGAGCAAATGACGCCATCATTTTTTTATACATAGGTCACTTTGCAAAAATATATCCAACCTTCCAACCTTCCCTGAAGCATGCGGTGTTTTTATCTGCAGGGCATATCGTCAATGGATCATGATTATTCAGCTAGTTCGATGTGCTGTCACACCGTCTCACCATTGCTATCACTCAGTCATGCACGTACATAAAAGCATTTCAAAGAACGGCCTTGGCTTTTGTCGAGCTGCCACAGTGGCCCTTTCTTTCTGGCCCTTTTGTGGCCCACCCGCGGCAGGACGGACTACCCAGCTTTCCTAACGCTCGATACCGATTCCGAACATTCCGAACATCATTCCTAACCGATTCCTAACCAATTCCTAACGCTTTCCTAACGGTGCGTTAGGAATTGGTTAGGAATTGGTTAGGAATTGGTTAGGAATTGGTTAGGAATTACAAGTGGGCGTTAGGAAAGTGATATCGGATTTCGGCAAACGTGACCTTTAACCCGAGTAAAAGATGGCGGCCTCCATGAGTCCGCCATTGCTCCAGTGGATAGTGCAATGAACTACGGATCGCAAGATCTGTGGTTTGAACCCATGTCCAATAATTCTTTTATTTTTATAATTTTTTTTATAAATTTTGCTCCTTGGTACAAAAATTGGAGGAGGTGGCGGCAATAGAGTGGTTTGAACCCATGTCCATTGTTAGTTGTGTTAAGTTTAATTGAAGGGAAACACTGTCTTCCATTCACAGCGTAATAAATATTCGTGTTGGGTGCGCGCGTGATGTGATTGCTTTCGATGTATGCTGCCAAAAAAATAAGCCGCCGTATATAGCTCCATTATGTTCTCAACGCACAGGCGTTGAGTCATATGAACAATCAGCAGTGAACAATAAGCCCCAAAAAAAGTCTCCGGTTTCTGGTATGGAGCTTGCCCAAAAAGTGGAGCGGCGACGCGGCTTTTTTTTTTTACCTGTTTTTGTTGCTTCAAATGTAGGCTGATGACTGCAAATGGTGCCCGACTCAACTTAGTGCAAATATATGGGAGTCCAGAAACGCCACACAAAGATATTCTCGATCATCTAAAAACATCTAAAAACAAACTTTTGTGACCCCATGAAGTCGAGATGTTTGGATGTAAATTGTGATTTCATTCGTGAAGTGTGCGTCCTTTGCGGACGTTGAAGAAACCACTTGCGATTGGTCACCGCTGTTCCTGAGATACACAACGTGTATATCGTACAATGAGAACGACACGAAAAACGTATTCGTGCTCCGTCGTGTCGAAAACAAACGGGTTTTTTTTCCGTCTTTTCTCGGGAACGTTTAGACATTAAATTGGTTTCCTTTCAACTAGATGTTTGAAATAGGCTAGGTAACCAATCCAAAACATGAAATTTTCGAGGATCTCAGGACCTTGTGCCCCTTTAAACAGAGTGTTATAATACCTCCGAACACAATATACCCGCACCCTCTGGTACGCGACGAAAATAATGCACTGAATGGAACGCGGAACATGGAACTCCGTGTACCAGCAACAATGGGCACATTGACCTGGAAAGTTGCCTCAGAAAAGCCATACAGTTTGGAAGCAAAGGACAACAATAATAGGAAAGGAAAGTTTATACAGTGGCCCAAACCCTACTACATGTACACCGTACTATACATGTACATGTACATGAACCCAGTATTTTCGGATGTGTGCTCCCACGACACAATTTGTATGCATGTAGTGTCGGTTCGGACTGCGTACGGTTTCTCATCACACCTGCATGACCAGTGCTGTCGTTCAACCACAAACTACCTTCGGGGAATGTCATTCACTACGGACTTCTTATTGGTGTTGGTAAGGCCTCCCAAAAAATGGTCGGTCTCTGGTCAAACCGAAGTTCCGGAATTGAATTTTTTTTTTTGGTTGGATTTTTTTTTTCAAACTTGAATTGTACAGACAAGGTGGGTACTATTTTGCCTTGTTGTGTCCTCATTATACATTGCATGGTGTCCTCCATAATTTGCCTTGGTGCTCTTTACCATTTGCTTTGGTGCAATTTCCCCATTCCTTGGTGCTCCTTGTTACAAAAATTGGAGGAGGTGCGGCAATAGAGGGCGCTGTTGTAGCTTCCGTGTTAATTTGAAGGTAAAAAAAGGTTGACGCGCATGATTAAAATCGACACGCGCGCTGACCAGAGACCGAGTTTTTTTTTCGGGGGGGGGGCTAAAAAATAGTTATAAGTAACTCCGCCCAAGGAGGTTATTTTTTTTTAAACTGCCGTTTGTTTGTGTGTTGGTTGGTTTGTTAGTTAGTCTGTCTGTGAACAAGATAATGCTCAACAAGTTATGGACGGATTTTCATGATTTTTTAGGGGTGGTCCTTGGTACAAGTACTAATCGAATCGATTTTGGAAATGATCAGGGTCTGGTTGTGCATCCAGGATTTTTTTTTAAAGAATTCTTCACCACATTTCGAGCAGAAAAGATTGCCACTGTGTACGTGTGTGGATATTAACGCAGCGTGCAGTCTATGAGCGCATAGCGCACGCATCATTGAAACCGACAGGTCAAAGGACTGGACCATTTGATAGTATGGGGAGTGGGGAGTATGCATCTCTCATACTAGTCTGGTTCCCAGACCAAAAGATTCTGGCTATTCCTCATGAATCTTAGGTCAGGTAGTGCTCTTTTTAACTGGTATATAAGTACAGTCGAGATAAGTACAGTCGACTCTCGTTAGTACAAACTCGGCCAAGCCTAGCCCAAAAAGGTGTTTGTTATATCAGAATTTTGTGTTAAGAGGAACATCAGTCCCATTCATTGTGTACATAAATGCACAGATGGGACCAAGGCTTTGTGTTTGCTTTAGCCAGAATGTGTATTAACAGTGTTTGTACTAACGAAAGTCGACTGTAACACTCTGGTTTGGCCCGGCTGAGTCGCTGCATGCACAATTTTTATTTATTTTTACAAATTGAGGCCTGAAATTCCTCCGTTTGCTCCCTACAGACCCCGACAAATCAGTAACAGACAATATGGCGGACTCAGTCCAAAGCAACACTGTAGTGAAGAAACGCATCCGCAAAGCAGCCCCTAAGATACCATCACCTTGTGAAATTTGTGGCAAGATCCTGTCCAGTAAACCAGGCCTCACGCGACACCTACCACGCCATGCCGACGCAAAACCGTATTCCTGCGGCCGTTGTGGCGAACGTTTCCGCCTGAGCGCCAATCTGAAGCAGCACAGGAAGACTCACGCTGGCGACAAACCGCACAAGTGCGACTTCTGTGAGCAATCTTTCAGATTGAAAGGCAGCCTCAGGGTCCACGTTAGGATCCACACCAATGAGAAGCCGTACACCTGTGACGTGTGCGGCAAATCAGTCGCGAGTATCAGCACCCTTATCAGACACGTACAAGTTCACACCAAGGAAAAGCCGTTCCCTTGCGACCGTTGCGGCCAACGCTTCACTCGGTTATTCGGCCTCAAGAAGCACCAGCAAAGGCACGTCAACAGGCTCAAGTCTGAGCTGCCGTTTAAGTGCGATTGCTGCGATAAATCCTTCCAATTTCCTAAATACCTCAAAGTGCATCGGCTAGTCCACACCAAGAGGGAGCTGTACACGTGCGACATCTGCGATGGATCTTTCACACTGAAATGGAACTTGAAGCGGCACAGGATCACCCACCATAGTGACGACAGGCCGTTCGCGTGCGACTTCTGCGGGAAATCTTTCAAATACAAGTATAACTGCAAAGCACATCGGGGAAAACACACGAATGAGAAGTGAGAAACCGTGTACTTGGGACGTGTGGCATATTCTTTTTCGGCTACTTGGCGAACATGGCCGAGTTCGAAAATCATGCCGATGATACACCATCATTGTTGCGATGTGCGAGCTGAACTTGTCACAACAGCTGAACATGTCCCCTGAGTCAACGCGTGACTGACATCTCGCGCCCTGATTGGTGTATTTACAAGGTTATTGTACTTTGTAGCACGCGCATTAACCTAACTTGCGCGTTGGTACGGACTGATTTTAACGGCGCCTCTGGTTGGACAAGAGAAACTTCCTCCAGGCAAAAGTTAACTAATACGTCGATCGTGATTGGTTATCAGTTTACCATGCATGGCGTATAAGCTGCATGAAAACAAATTAAGAAATGCCCCGTTTGAATTTCATTAAAGATTTTTTTATTTCATCGAGTCTTATTAATGTTCCAAAATGTTCTGATTGTCCAGTTAATTGATCACTACACGAAAACTTCTTGGTTGTGATTCACATTCACTTGCACATTTTATATGTATATAATCGTTGTGTTATACTATCCTACGCTGTCGAATGTCTGTCTGTCTGTCTGTCTAATGTCTGTGTCACTGTTTTCAAAGGCCTAAAAACTTCGTTTAGGGTACATGTACTTAACCGGTGTATATAATATATGCACCGATTTCACTGTCCACTGAAGTCACAGTTTGCACAGGAAAAAAATATTTGTTTGTTTTGCTTCATACTTGTTTGGCAAATGTGGTTTTTTTACTTTGAAGAGTTCACTAATTTCTCTATGAAAAAAACTCCAAAACGTATGCATTTCGAAACCGTACTGTATAATGAACACCTCATAACTACGTCAATTGAGGGCGCACTGACCAGCTAGAGGGTGCCGCGCAAAGCGCGGCATCTGGCTAGTTGAGTGAGTTCATCTTACCCATTCGCTGTTTTGATTTGGTGAGGCGTGATAATGATGGAGATTAGATTTACCCAATGAAAACAAAGAATTTTGTTTATGTACCATGTAACTATAGTCTGAAGAACCTCGTATTAACGAGAGTCAACTGTGTACAGACACAAGTCTTGTTCAATTTCATTAAACAGAACATTTATTGCCATACATTTTAACAGTAAAAGCGATACGAGGATGATATATACAATTATGAAAACACTTAGGTACCATCGTGCTCAGTGAAGAAGAAAAAGAAAAGGTAAATAAAATGCATGACATGTACCAGATGAAGGCATGGAGGCGCTGTACCTGCCTTCTATGCTAGAAAATGAGATATTTGTAAATTTGAAAGTACAGTGTGTATAAAAAAAGGATTTTAGAGAAAATAATATTAAAATACTAGCTCATCTGTTGTTTAATAATAACTTAGAAATGCTTAACGAATGATTATTTCTCAGCAAATGCTGTTTTCCCTATGCCATTTGGACACCTACATCCAGAGATAGGGATGATAGTGTCATTGTGGTCCAATTAGAAGCAAAGTGGATGACAGGAGATTAACATGCCAGCAAGCTCTCTGTGTCGACCAAATTTGCATACCTATTGTAAATATTAAGCTGGAACAACCTAAACTTATGCTCCAATACGGAAGACGGATAGTGCCACTCAATAAGTCTGAATATACTTTTGTGTACGTGTGAAAATATTTTTTTTGTACCGCGGCCGCCACATAATAAGTGGCGGCCACTGTACAACGAAATATTTTCACACGTACAAAAAAATATATTCAGACTTATTGAGTGGCACTATCTGTCTTCCGTACTCCAATGATTAGTGGAGTGTGATGGCCTAGCGGTTAAGAACACCGGACTCACGTTCTGGTGTTTCAGAGGCAACAGTGACGTGGGTTCGAGCCCGCCGGCGGACACTTGTGCTCTTAAGCAAGGCACTTAACCATTATTGCTTTGTCCTTCGGATGGGACGTTAAGCCGTAGGTCCCGTGTGTTGTATAAATGCACGTAAAAGAACCCAGTAAACACTTATCGCTAAGAGAATGGGTTTGCCCCGGTGTTTCTGGCCTCCTGTATAAACTCCCACGTGGAGTATTTAGGAGAAGAACCAACCAAGAACCAAGAACCAAGATTATGTAAACGAGTTAAATAATGAATCATAGGTTTCAACTAAATATTGAGTTGGAACAACCTAACCTTGTGCTCCAATGATTATGTAAACGAGTTTACATAATCAAGTGCTCATGGGTTCCAACAAAATATTGAGTTAGAACAACCTAAACTTATGCTCCAACGAGTTTACATAATCAATTAACCAAAGGTTCCAACTCAATATTGAGTTGGAACAACCTAAACTTATGCTCCAATGATTATGTAAACGAGTTACATAATCAATGAATCATAGGTTCCAAGCAAATATTGAGTTGGAACAACCTAAACTTATGCTCCAATAATTATGTAAACGAGTTACATAATCAATGAATCATAGGTTCCAAGCAAATATTGAGTTGGAACAACCTATGAACTTATGCTCCAACGAGTTTACATAATCAATTAACCAAAGGTTCCAACTAAATATTGAGTTGGAACAACCTAAA
The DNA here is from genome assembly GCF_015706575.1 of Patiria miniata. Classification (NCBI taxonomy): domain Eukaryota; kingdom Metazoa; phylum Echinodermata; class Asteroidea; order Valvatida; family Asterinidae; genus Patiria; species Patiria miniata. The sequence continues at coordinate 6,927,682 of NW_024037057.1, forward strand.
CTTATGCTCCAATGATTATGTAACCGAGTTACATAATCAATGAATCATAGGTTCCAACTCAATATTGAGTTGGAACAACCTAAACTTATGCTCCAATGATTATGTAAACGAGTTACATAATCAATGAATCATAGGTTTCGACTAAATATTGAGTTGGAACAACCTAAACTTATGCTCCAATGATTATGTAAACGAGTTACATAATCAATGAATCATAGGTTTCAACTAAATATTGAGTTGGAACAACCTGAACTCATGCTCCAATGAATGTGTTAACGAGTTACATTAAGAACGAATCGTAGGTTCCAACTACATTGGCAAAGAACAATAGGTAAGTTTGCCAACAGAGAGATCGCTCAGAAAACTATGCCACATAAAGGAGAGAAAAGATCTTGTTTATAAAATCTAACAACATCAACGCGCGCAGGACACAGAGCCAACGTACAGCGATGGATATTAAAGCGCCACAACTCGGCGGCGCGACTGGAGGCGGGGGGGGGGGGGGAGCAATGTAATCAAAGATGATGAATTTCCCATCTCGACTGAGGAGCCCCATCAATATTCCATCATTATATTCCTCCCTGTGGGTTTCTGAGTGAGCCGGCGACAGAAAACGGACCGCCCAACCGCTCTTTACTTTAATAAGAAGTGGGAATTGTAGCCGAGTGGATTACTTTATAAAAAAAATATGAGAAGCGGGCGTAACCTGACTCCGGCGAGCTTGGGGGCGTGATACAATCCCCTACCACTCCACTAATTCATCAAAAGATTCTTTAAAGCAACAAGTGGTGCGTTTTGCCCAACTGAGTGTTCAAATGCCCATCCATTTTTCTACAACGTGTTGGGACAGATATTGCATTTATGACAGCAACCTAGATGCACTGAAATGAATTGTAATTTGGAAAACTGCGGATAAATACGATAGCAGATTTTTGTTTTTGTTGGTTCGTTAGCAAGGACTATATAAGTCTTTTTTATTTTGCTGAATCAAAGGGGTTTTACCAGCTGCTTGCTGACAAATTTTTGGCGGCCATCTTGGTCAAAACATCATTTAAAAATACCGAATATTTGTTTTAAAAAAGGCATGTCATGAGTATAACTATACCACGTAGAGAGTGAAGATACCATTGTGGATTCTTCGCTCGTTTTGATTCGTAGCATCGTAAAAATAACGGACTCGATAACATAGGCCTCAAGCCTGATTTTTACTCTTCCATCAGGGTCGATACGGCGCCCTCTTTTGTCAAAATTATGGCTCACAGTGTTTAGTAAACGGCGCCCCCATGCGTCAAATAATGTCTCTATAAGTTCCCACTCCCGTCCGGTCAGCCCCGCCCCTTCCTCCCCGCCTCCGCTTTTTTTCAAATTCAATTGCTTGCTACATTACTGAGATGTAATGTGATATTCATTGGTTTTCCCCTCATACATTGTTTACACAGGTGTGCATTAATGCACACGCTTCCGTACCGCACATTATCATGTCATGAAATGCTTAATTCATTTTCTCGATAACAACCTGTGCGTGAATTCAGCAGGTGCGGGTGCGCATGAACATCCTCTCTGTCACCTATAATTGCCCTTTGAGCAAACATGCCCTTTGTGGGCGAGACAAGCTAAAGTGCTGTATTTCACTACTCTGCTTCGTGCATGAATGCATTTTTAGTTTTTATCACAACTTTAACTCGGGGAGTCCACCGCTGTGACCCGGGTTCGAATCCTACCTGGGCCAATATGTGGATTGGGTTTTCAGTCCCTACCTGATTCCGTGGGTTTTCCCCAGAATATTCTTCTAGGGTTTTCCTCCCACCTATAAAACTGTAACTTCTTCTCATTGTCTTCTCTTCACAGGTTTCTTCATGCTTGCGAGCTACAGTGCCTAAGGCGCTTTTGAGGAATTATTGGTTTCATTACCAGAAAGGATTATTAATTAACAACTTCCCTGGTGTAAACAAGACACAACACGTGTTCATGCACCTAATGTCCGACCTGAGTTTAGAGCTCAATTTCGCTACCATTTAAGCAACAGCCCAAAATGTGCTTTGTTTTTATTACGGTAAATTTTATTGTGACTCGGTCTGAAAAAAAAAAAAAAAAAAAATTACTGTTCCCATTTTTTTGGTTTAAAATACCAGATGTTGTTTTCAAAAACAAAATCTGCCAAGAAAAATTGCTGTTCCCATTTTTTTTTGTTTAAAATACCAGATGATGTTGTTTTCAAAAACAACATCTGCCAAAAAACGTACGAGGCATGTTGCTTGCAAAATCATGCTGAGAGGGGGCGATGAAATCGACGCCCTCTATTGACCATTGTGTGTAATCATGTGGCTTTATGAAAGGTCCGCTTTATTTACTTCATGAAACAAAATTGATCAAAAAGGAACGTTGTGGTGGTGACAGTCTTGAAAGTAATTCAACTCCCGCCCAGTTTCTATAACAAATATGTTTTTGTGTTTGTTTTAGTGGGGCAGAAAGGGGAAACATTTGAGGGAAATGTGCCTTTGATGAAAAAAAAATATATAGGTAGAATAACAAGCAATTATCAACAAAATTGAAAATGGCTGTCATTGCTTGTTATTCTACCTATATTTTTTTGTCAAATGACAAATCTGCGATGGCCCTGTAGCCAAATATCTTTCTCATGACACACTCTGACTGTGAGCCAAATGCCATGCTTGTATCATCAAATCACCAATGCCATTCTACTTTGCTGAAACCCGTACAGATAAAGCACCAAAAAAATCAACCAAATAAACATGCATTCATTGGAATTTCAATAATTGATTAGACCTGATCGAAGGAGCACAGAAATCGCATAAATAATACAGGGACGCACTCGATTATGCCCGCACTCCGACAGGTGCCCAGACCGGCTTCCCTTGAACATTAGTACGGTAAAAAGAAGCCCAACGTAGATTTTTGTCGAACTGCTAATGATGATCCATGCCTCTCGAACTTGCTAATCAGTCTTTGAGTGCAATTCCACAAGGGTTGTTATCGTCGGTCGGCACTCTGCAACCTGTCAAAGAAAATCACTCGGCAAAATTGCCTTAATTCAGGTGCAGATGGCTCCTCACACCGAGTGCTTCCAGGGGCGGGTCTAGCTCTCTGGAAAGGGGGGGGGGGATTCGAAGGTGTGCGAAAGGCACGCCTTGCTAGTGGGGTACGGGGACATGCCCCCCCCCCCTCATAAATTGTCAAAATCTACGGTGCTTTCTCCTGCATTCTTAGGTAATTTGAGATAAAATTAGGAAATTTAACAATCCAAATTTAATTATTTTTGGCCCAGTTTTACTAGTATCATAACATTAAAGGGAATATACATCATTTGCTTTTGCTGTAATTTTCAGAAATGGATGGAATTGGGGGGTTGGAAATGTATAGCAAATATAGTTACACTGACTTTTTTGAGGTTTTGGGTTCGAAAATGCTATAAAAACCAAGAAAACAATCATTTTCCTGTAGTCTGGTTCCCTGACTCCATATAAGAAGAAACAGAGCAGTTTACATACATTGGGGAATTGTAAGGTCAGGGAACCAGACTAGCTGGCTCGTACCCGTTCATAGGTTTGTAATCGATTGCAAACAAGTGCGATGGTCAATTGGGGCCAGTATTTGAAAAAAAACCAGTTTTTTCCAACGCTGATCGGCCGATCAGCGTTGGAAATTGATACAAAAATACCACTTTTCTTGAAAATGACAGTATACCAGGTGCCATGATTTTACAGGATGCTTTACACTGTCATTCACTAACAGTCCAGCAAGATATTTCAAAACGATTTGGTAGTTTTATATTTTGATGTTTGCAAATGTTGTATTTTCCCTTTAATCAGCGGCTGAACGTGGGGAGGGGCGCACCCCCCCCCCCGATCCGCCATTGGCGTCTCTGCCAACATATTATGTTTCGGGTGGGTTTTTTTTTTGGGGGGGGGGGAATAACACGTTGGATTTAGTGTTCATGCAGCGCACATAATACAACTGTACATGTACACCTTTCACATCAGGAGACATGCAGTTGCTGGAGCACATAATGTCTTATACAAATTGTGAAACCGTTGCGGTAAAATGGGGTGGGGGATATTACACCACAGATTTTATTGAATAAAAAGTGAGGGTTGTCAATGTCTACATTGAAAGGGAGGAATGGCATAAAAGTAGGGAAAACACAAGAGATTTAGAAACTTTTTCCCTCTCTGTTTAATAAATGCAGTTGGCCCGTATAATGGTTTCGTTTGCATTGTTTGCTTGTATCAAAATCTAATGGATATTTTGTTTGGCCTAAATTTTGATGTGTGAAACGTTTCTTTGTGTCATTGTTGTTTCGTATTTTCTGCAGGAAGTGGGCCTTACTAACACTGACTCATTAGATTAAAACTAACACTGACTCATTAGATTAAAACTAACACTGACTCATTAGATTAAAATGAAAACTAAATTTTCGTTAACAGAACGAAACTGCCCCCTGTGGGGTTCGAACCCACGATCTTTTCAATTCAAAGACAATACGTTAAACTCTGGCGATGACTTTTTTGTGGGTTTCATTTTAATTGAAAAGATTCGGTCATTTATGAGTTTTGCTTTTTTTTATTTCATGATACATGAAAGGTTTTCATCCCAATTTTAAATGATTTATTTTTGTCTAAAAAAAATTGCATGTTAATGATCTGGGAAGAGGGGATTGGATGAGATGTTATTGATAATGTCACGTGATGGTGGCATGGTTGGGATGACCGAATATGGTGAAAGTGGTGAAGCTGACTTAAAGTGGTGATATTGGCATGTGATAAGAGATATTCTCGGTCTATTTTGAGATAGTTATGGTGGATACAATGGAGGGCGCTATACTCTCTGGAAATGGGAAACTCCTTTGTAAACACCTGAACCAACCACACCCAAAACAAACCACGCCACTATTGTGTCCATCAAATGCACCCCAAAATGGGCTGCTGGTGATTTGGCTTTTTGAGTAATGGTGTAACCGATGCATGGTGATGACGGTGATCTGATGAGAGTTCATGGTGGTGAAGTTGCCGTGGTGAGAACGGTTTCCCATGGTCATGCCATGGAGGTCATGCTAACACCATGCATACCAATCACTATGTTCTGCCTACCTCCATGGTGCTGTACAGCCCCTTTTAGTCTGAAAGCTTTTTCAGCGCAGAGGAAGCTGGGCTTATTAATGTTTGCCGGGATAATCTACTGGGTATTGATCTAATTATGGAAGACAAACACACGCGTCGTGTTTGATTAGCGGCTGGTAGTGATTCTGCTTGATGAATTATCAAGCCGCTGTCTGTTTTTACCCACTCTCCCTCGAGGCAAGGGTTGGCCGGGATGAGTCGCGTGATTACGGTCTAATGAGCCCAGAAGTACGGCACACCCGCACGGGGAAGCTGAGAGTACATTTCACGGGAAACTGGACTGCGGGCCCCGGAGGGATGTTTAACACATCACCGCGGGATTCTACTGCTTAATGCTGCCAAAACGCGGGGATTGTTGAGAGAGTGGGTGTGGAAATGGGCGGGTTGTGGGAAAGGGGAGATTACCGTAATAAACGGTGGGGATAATGCCACACAATGGACCGATCCAGTTAAGCACCGCCCCATGGTGCTCTGACCAATCACAGCCGTGATTTATGTCCGACGTGCGCGCACTAAAGTCCGACATGCGTGCACGCGCGTATGATGCGCGTGGCAGGAGAATGCAGTGTGGCATTGGAGAGGAGCACGTGTTAATTTGCCCAGTGCGCCGTGGGCGGGGCTTGGATCGGTCCATTGTGCGATTCCAGTGGAAATGGAGTACAGAAACATACCACATTTTTGAGCGAAAGAGGGCGCACTTTAACGGCAACATATTGGGGTATAATATTAACAAGTCTGAATACGCGGTAACTGAAGTTTACATGCTGATTCTGTTGCATACATTCTTTAATGTGTACGTTGAGGTAAACTTACTGAACTGCTTCAATATTACGCACTTATTCCAACTTGAATTGCGTCAGTGCAGCGCCCTCACTTGCTCAAAATGGCCTATTTTTTTCTCACAATGATCAACAGATGGCGCTGTCTACACTCCGTTTTCCGCCACCCCATGGGTTTTCTCCATTTCCTTGGCATCTCCTAATTGGTCATGTCTACATGTTGTTCAGCTAGTGATCAGCTGAAATAAATCTCGCGTTCTCGTCAATGGAGCCTGAATTTCCACCACTTTGAATTAGAAAAGTATCGAATGAAAGTCCAACCTCGACTCTATGGGCCGCGTGCGCGTTATTGCGCAAGGCATGGTGGGAACCAACATGGCGCAGCAAGATTGTACCCATAGGAACGAGGTTGGTAAAAGCCATGACACATGCATGGAAATTAACTCTGTAGCGGAAGTTCTTTATAACCGGGGTCACTGGTAATAAAATACTAAATAATGAGAACTCAAATATATTGGAAGTCATCAATGCGTTCGCACAATGTATCCTGGTCAAACACGATCCATCAAAAATAAGTCGTGGGAAATAATCGAAAGACGGAATCTTAAAAAGGTGATGTAATTATTTTATTGACAGGAAACGTCAATAGAGTGCAGGTCAAGAAATCATCTGCATCCTTGATTGGAGAAAAGATCGGAAAGATGAGAAGAACCAGGCTATGCAACATCAGAAACCCCTAGGCCAGGCCTGGAGAATGAACTGAAGCCATGTCGTTGTTGCATATTGCAGGAGATAAGACCAGGCTAGCCTAGAGGGCGAACAGCCCGATTGATTTTCCGAGCGCGGCAGCGCGAGCGATGAAGCAGAGGTATACGGCAGGCCGGCCGGTCCCACACATTCTAGCCCGAGCCGCCACGCGTGCGTGTGTTTATCGAGGCCAAACCTCCGTTCTGTGACACGCGTGTTGGCTTACAAAAGCTCCCCTGTATAAAAACACACCACGGGCCAAGGAGCGAGCGAGCGACCTTACCAGCCCTGGCGTTACGGGGGGAAACGAGCTGCTAAGCCGGTCGAGAAGTGTTCTCGGGAGACGCCATTAGTCAGTTGGTTCGCGGAAAACGGAATATTTATTTATTCATCATGTGGGAGCTGCAAGTTGTTTTCGCGATTGTCCTCAACTTTGGTAAGTCAAAGTCATATTAAATAGTTTTCACGACACAGCTGTAAATATTATGCTATTGGTTCGAATCCAGCATTTCCCTTTGATATTATGGGCAGTGTTGCACACTATGGAGAATAAAACAATGGTTGTCAAGGGAGGTGTCATTTTCCGAAAGTTCTCATGTCTAGTGCATCACCAAAAAATGTGGTACTGCTAACTTATAGATGTTCCGTAATTCATTCTGTTATATCCGGTGATAATTAATTGACTGCATGCAGTGAGTAGTTATTTATCCGATAGTCTGAGATATCTTCCCTTCATCTGCGACGATTTTTCATAACGTTGCTTTCGTTACACCCGGTTTAATGTACTTCGAAACTATTACATGTGATAAATTTTCCTCACACAAATGGAACATCGAGAAAAAAAGGAGGTATGATTGAACGGGCGTCCAACATGCATCACATAATCCGATTCCTACTCTAGCAATTCCCAACTTAAAGGTTGGTTGGTTGGTTGGTTGGTTGGTTGGTTGTTGTTGTTGTTGTTGTTGTTGTTGTTGTTGTTTTTGTTGTTGTTGTTGTTGTTGTCGCTGTTGTTGCTGCTGCTGTTTTGACCTGTGAAAACTATTCAAGCAACAGATGTGATATTTGGACGGAATGGAATGCTTAAAGGGGGTTTCTAACACAGAATTGAAACTTGTCAAATTCATGGGATTGTATGCTGCACGTTCCTGGAATAGAATGCGTTTGTCGATCGTTTTCAAGATAGAATTCTGCTTTAACCGATTGCTTCAAACACCCTTTAATTGTCCACTTTTTGCAGCAACTATTTCCAACCAAATGTCGCCAATTCATTTTGCGACTCCAGCATACCCGTATATTTTGATTGAAAAATGCCCCCAACAATGTTGATGATCGTTTTTGTTTACGGTTCCAGAAACATCTGTACTCGGCACATAATAATGTCAAAACTAGGTCAAGCAATAGAGTTTAGGATATAGTAACCATGCAGTTAAAAAAAAAAAAAAAAAGCAAAACACATATTGTTCACCATGTGATAGATTTTCAAAGCGGACAATTTGGCGCTGAATTCGTGCCAGCTTCGATACATTTAAAAGCACCTGACATAATTTCCTCGTAGCCTAAAGAAGAACATGCCGAAACAAAATGGATTTGACATGGTGTTTAAGGGTTCTGTTCTACTAAGTATTCAGCAGATATGTTACCAGCTATCAGCCGCGCGAATGTCACGAATATGACACGAAATCATGTCTTATAGGATTAGTAAATGGGGAGGGGGGGGGGGTCGTTCGTGACTTGAAGCCGCCGGCACCAGTTTGCAGAACTGACTTCGTGCGAACCATGCCGTACCACGGATGAACCCAAATCAGGTAGACTTACACACGACACGGCCATCATCCGTACGATACACTGACCTTATTCGCGATATCGAACAGCCGACCACACACAGCAAATCAGAACAACTGGTACGATCGGCCTGGACATCGATTTTGAGCCGTTCTGACCCCAGCATCTTTCATATAAGTCCCATCGCCTCACGGCGTTTGAACGAAGTGGACTCGTGCGTCAATATACAGTATATTACTCTTGAGATAGACACACAAACACACATGCGCATACTGGAATTTGTATCCTTGTGGAGTCATTGTTTTTGTCTCCTGGACTAAAAAAATTGAGTTTGAAAATCTAGTTTCAAAATGCTCCTATTTTAACCGCAATTAATTTCCTGGGCTGAAATTCGGACTTAATATCCCTTACATAAAATACTTCAATTTGCAACGGATCAACACACCTTGGAAATTCCTAGTTTTTGAGTAAAATCCATATTCTATTTCGTGATAACCTTGTGGAGACGTATTCACCTATATAAATTGCCTTGTGGAGACGTATAGCCTACAATCTTTTGTTCCCTATTATACCCATGTCTCCACAGGGTACCGTGTACCAGATCACCCATCTTGTACACACCCATCTTTGTAAACAACGGCAATCGTGGACCCCCTATTGTACCTAATTCTCATTCCTTTATTTGAACACTTACTTTTTAGCAAGAGCATTCGTTGCTTTTGTATACGAATTTCAGTCAATCGTGGACGTATTTTTTCACGGTGCCCTAACCCTTTTGTCCTAGGTCCACGATTGCCCGGTGTGCGCATACTCACTAGCACCCATCTTTGTAAACACCGGCAATCGTGGACCCCCTATTGTCCCTTATGGTCATTCCTTTGTTTGCACTCTAACTTTTTAGCAACAGCTCTCATTGGTTTTGTACACGAATTTCAATCGTGGACTATCGGTCAATCGTGGACCCTTTGTTTGTGCCCTAACCCTTTGTCCCCAGTTCACGATTGCCGGTGTTTACATACATAGTATTACCTTCCATACCTACTGTGGACATTCCTTTGAATTCGTTCGCATGGTTAAGAAAAACCGGGGGAAACAACATTTTACTTGCATTGTGAACACTCTTTCAATCCAATTTTTTCATCATGATATTCTTGAGTGTTCCTCTTCATTTTGCGACGATAAACCTAACACAAATATGCCTCTGAACCTGTTTTCCAGAGAGGGGAAACCTAGTGCGGACGTGTGCAAGTCCACAAATCGTTCACGCTTCCTGCACACTGTAGACCTCTTTTGTTCACAGGTCCACATAAAGTATGCATAGTGAGAGCAGGTTTGTTTATGGTGTAAATCGAGGATTTCCCATTGTTCCTCATCATCGATCTTTTGTTTATACTCAACTTTTTGGCAACAGCTCCCATTGGTTTTGTACGCGTTTTCTAATCGAGGTCGCCCTCGATTTGACTCCTGTCCTCAATATTACTCGATGATGCTTCATAATTATGTGTGTCCTCGGTTTAGCCCGTGCCGATTTCGCAGTTCTACGATGCGCTTGCCACTGCTTCTGAACAATAAAAAAAATGATATAGGTTCGAAGATACTGACATCGTTCGTGCCTAAGTCCTGATAATATAGTGAACCATTTATCTGATTTTTGTACAGTAGAAAGAAGGGTGACCCATAACGAAGTCAACGGGTAACGTCATTATGCCGTTTCATGTCATGTTTTTTAATTTTCGCTGCGCGGGTCGCTGAAAGGAACCTGTCAATGTTTTATGCGAGACGCGTGACTATCGGCACCCTTCTCTCTTGATTTGAAAAAAATAATTTGATGGCTTTTCTATCTCATCCAAGTCCAAGTCGGGCGCGTATAAGGCTTTAGGATTGTGTTGACGGTGCTTTGGGGCACTGGGAAGATTCAGAAATGGGCCTACTGATGGTCGAGTTGTGTCTTCGTCCATCTCACGCATCACTGTGAGATCCTCCTTTGGGCATTTCTGATTCTGTTTGTCTAGACTTGTAGCCAAATTCCTCACAAGTCATCACAATAAGACAATGACAGGCAATTCAAATTAATTGTGGCGAGGGCATTTCTGTCCTTGTCCACTTTCCCCCCGTTATTTCTGACTGACTTGTGATGGATGTGACTACACCTCTGTCGCGATTCATGAATAAATTGTTCAATAAAAACATGAGGATCATCCCGAGTGCGCCTCAGACTGTTAATGTTACGAACATTTGGCTTCATACTGAAATAAACCGAATTTCATTCCAACCGTCACTAATCCGGCGACCAGAATTAGAAGTTTTTACTGCACTAGTGTCACGCTCACGCGCATACTGCACGCGTTCTTAAAGACGAGGCGAACGCGCATTTTGGTATTCCTATTGGTCGAAGGAGCGCGCGTGCGTATTACCTGAGCGCGACTCGCGCGAGCCTTGTTGCACCGCAGAAAATGGCTGCCGCCTACCGCAAACAACATGCCGCATTTGGATATAAATTGCAACCGACAGCTCGTGTCAACACATGGACAGACTGACACCGACGTAATTTACACGGAAAGCATTTCAAGACCTCGTTTTCCTTTCCCATCAATTCGGGCTGTCACTCCGTGTTAAACGGCCAACGTGGCGTGGATCATTTTCTCGCTTCGACAACTGCAAATGCACTTAGTCTGCCTGGTCAATGTCACTCGTGCGTTTAAACATTGTAAAGGTAAACGTCTCGTGAACGGCGCTGTTTAGGAAGTTATAGGAATTAAGCGTTTCAACAAAGTGTTAAGTGTTCCTAAATGTTATTAGGCGTTAAACGGAAGGATTGTTTTTTGTTTTCCTTAAAGTCATTTTTCAGTTACGCAGCTAGCTGCAAAACTTAAACTGGCTGTGTGAGGCGTTGTTTTGGAAATGGATGCCTAATATCTGACTCAAAATTTAACCTAGGCCTTTTACTGAAGTAAATAGCATATATCTCCCTTTAAACGTATTGAAATGTTTTTCAACTGTTGCAAAAAAGCGTTTATGCGTTCACAAGTTTGACATTTAGGGTTTACAGTGAACACTGCACTAAATCAGTCGATAGGGACTCGATATGAATATCACATGACATCAGCTCAACCCCGTATTTTTTTTTGGCAGTGCGACGATCAGGCCCGCCTGGAAATTTAGCTTATTCAACCTAGAATGTTAAAAATAAATTCATCAAATCTGGATTTGAACGCGTGCCCGAACTGGCTGTTTGAAACAGAGCTTACGTGCTTCGAAGGAAGGTCCCAACAATGTTGCCAATACTCCACTCCCGAGCGATTCGAGTATCTGCTTCCACTGCACGAACATCGTTGACCTCCCCGTATAATCCTCTTATCACGCAGCTAGTACACTCACCTCGACCCAAACCCATTGGGTTTAAATAGACCAGCAGGCGATTTCTAGCCTGGTAACAACGATTGTAAACCAGTGTTTCAATATAATCGTGCTTCAGGGTACCAGACTAAATATGGCGCCAGTTTGCAGCATTATGTTCGGTTACCCCATGCGTTTTGAAAATATAAAAGCAGGAAGATTGTGGGTAAATTATAGCGCCACGTTTTGGCATTGAAGTCCTTTGGTGCACGTGTCCCGTGCGTTTAAAAAAAATCGAAAGCGAAAGGAATTTAGACGGCAACTAGAGATTTGCCGATAATATCAACTTACGCCGAGGGGGGCGGGAACGATCTCCTCTTGCTTATCGGCCTTCAGAGCAATCACTTCCTATTCTTCGGGGGGGGGGAAGGAAAACTCCGTTCGGATATGATTTACGTGGTCTTGTATTACATCGTTGAACCTCTCCTTGCCACGACTTCTGCTCTGTTTCTAGGTTGTCAAGCCTCGACAGGGATGAGATCTTTTTTGTGGTGTGGTTTTCCCACTTTCATTTCAGTGGACATTGACAAGTTCTGGGCTAATTCAAGGGAAAACCCTAACCTTTTGAGAGCTTTTAAATCTCGACACCCCAAATATAGCTGTGGTAGATTTAGAACAGAACCTTAAAACGGTGGTTGTGTTTAAAATTCTGTAACTTAAAAAGAACTTGAGTGATTTGAATGATTCTTGTACTAAAAGAAAGCTTATAAATTGGGCTTTTATATCCTAGATTTTGAAAGCGCTACATGCAGAGCTTCAATAAAACAACAGTTGGGTTTCGGGGTTTTTTTACTCACCCTGTCTAATACAAATCATATTTTAGAAACAGCTCATTACCAATGTACATCATCCGTATTCAAAAGAAAGTGCCCCCGGCCCCCTTCTTGTCTGTCGTTCCGTCTGATTATATGATTCATATAATCAACGCAGGGAAATGAAATTTTCAGTTCGGGAAACTCATTGTTAATTGGACTTCAAATTACATTGCCGGCAAGTTAAATTAAAGCTGTTTCACCGACCCGTTCTGTATTAAAAGGAAGCGGGGAACGACGTGTCTCCGTGCTGATGGCAACGCAAATCAATTCTTTGATCCAACTGCTGCGCAGACCTGGGAAATGCGCCCAAGCGCGTGTTTTTATGGAAGTCAAATTAAATGCCATTTTCTGCGGGAAAACGGAGGCAATTCATGGCACGGGGATTCTTCTTTTTTCCTTATCACGCCTGAGGAATAATAATGCAGGCCAAGGCCTCAGGTATAGTAGGGAGTGTGAGAGGGGCTTTTGTTTCGTTGCATCCAAGATCTTCGTATTTTAAAGGTATGAACATGAAACACGTTTGCGGTGAAAATGAGTGGGTTTTGTTGCACGGGTATATATGCATACATGGAGGTAGAACTCCATGGCATGTACAGAGTGTGCCAAAAATTGCAACATTCAGAAACAAATAATTAAAACTGTTTATTCTTTTTTGTTTAATGGAATTATATATAGCATTAAAGCCTGACTATTTCTCAATCCACTCCTTTTTACCTCATTCCATTTGGTCCCTAGATCCAGACATAATATCAATTAAGTGAAAGGGTGTACATTTTACTTGGGCCACTCTCACCTGTGATGTCACCAATTTCAATGCCTATTCAGTGGTTAACCCAGATTCAGCAACCCAACTTTACACCCTTTCACTTAGTTGATTGTATATTTCTGGATCTAGGGACCCAAATGGAATGGGGTAGAAAGGAGTGGATTGAGAAATAGTCAGGCTTTAATGTTATATGTAATTTTATTGAAGAAAACAACATAAACTAGTTTTAATTATATTGTTTCTGAATTTTGCACTATATTGGACACACTCTGTATAATATCGAAAGTGGTACGTGTTTCACAACACGGTACATTTTACAGTATTAGACGCGTTTCCGGCGTTTTTTAACGTTTTGGGAATCGTCCCACAATGCATTGCAGTGCTTGACGTACTTCCGGTCCACCCGAGGACTCTGGTAGAAGTTCAACTGAGTATCATTTAACGTTACGCAGAAACGACACAAGATAACGAAAGCATTGGAATGACAGGCTTGTAAAAAAAAAAGAGCGACGTTCATGTTTATCTCTGCAAGCGTAATTTTGTAGAATTATTCATGACGTAACTACGTGAGGACATACGTCATAGGTCATGGACTTACATTTCATCCTTTAATCTTCATACTATTCCATCAATGTCCAAATTCAACACAGTCATGCGAAGCTCTTTTTTTAAATGACAGAGTACCGCGGGGACTGCCCAAGTCGTACCAGGTTGAAACTGTTTCAGTCACGGACTAAACATTTTCATAAACATCTAAATATTGAAGGCGCGGATCGTGTTCGCTGTACCAATTTCTTCGCCGCCACCTCCTTTATGAAAATATCGATCGCTCCCACGACACGTATATTATATTAAAAACAAAATCCCAAACGGATCGGTTGTGACACTCGCACGAGAAACCGAAACATGTCCGCCAATTTTCACCGCTAAATCGTGTCGTCGGATTTCGCGCTGAAGTTGCTACGGCACAGTTCGCCAGACGCGCGGGCGATCTACTCGACGAAGGGCAATTTCCGCACACGAGTGCGCCGGTATGGCACTTCAGATCTGGAGGGTAGCGGATGGATGTAATAACTGGAGGAATGATCGCAGAGTGCTGTGCATCTATCACACCGGAGGGGCTTGCTTGTCATATTAGTTGGGGAAATTATAGCTGCGTGAAATTATAGGGTAGTCGCGGGCGGTATAATTAACCCTAGATTTGCGGAACACCTCTAGCTCAAGATTCGGCTCTCTCTAGCCCGCCCAACCCATCAAATACAAAGACCCGTTTGTGGTTAGATTGGAGTGGAGTGAAAGCTTCATATTCGAAGATTTTTTTTGCCGACGTTCAGGAGAAAATAAAAAACAAGGCAAGCTGTAGAGCTGGTCCCAGAGTGCACATGATTCTCTTCGATGGATTCAGAGTGCTACTCGCTGGAAGTCTTTTCATGCATGTGGTCTACACAATGCACCGGATTTAGACCATTTCGGGGTAACCCTATACAATAGCACTGCCCGGATCTCTTCCTAAGCCTACAAACAGTCTGTCACAACTCACAATTAGTCAGTGAGATAGGTAACCAGGGTTAGTCACGAGTGAGAGTCAGGGAACCAGTCAGTGACCCAGTACCACATCAAATCAGCTGCTGTAGACTTTTAAAGCACGAGTCGAATTCGGGCGATTCACAATGCAGTGCGCCACCAACAATTTGCCACGGAGAGTTCATTTTTCCCAGTGCATTGTGGGAGATGGTCGACAAATTCACAGCGTGGGCTGTTTGAAATTAGTTTCGTAAGCGTATGATTCGAGGATCTGTTTACCCTGTCCTTTTCTTCTTATCAATATGGTGTTTTTTTTGTAAGGCGGCAGACACTATGCTCCAACCTATAACAAATTAGATCAAGTTGTCTTCTGACTCTCATGCAAATGGACCATGTTTTGTCGACCGTAAACCTGAAAAATTGACTCTCCATGGCAAACTCTTTGTGGCGCACTGCATTGTGAATCGCCCGAATTGAAAGCGAGGTAAACTCGGCATTTTCGGAACTTGCAAGGTGAGTAGAAATGAAAGCAATGAAATAAAAGTTCATTTCAAATTAATACCAGTCTGCTCTGATGAATAATCAAACATTTGTGATTAAACATGACCTAATGTTTTAAGCCACATTAAAAAAAAGAAACGAAAGTGAGGCTTGGCAGACACTCCAATCATAAAATAGCCTGGCACCATCCCATTCACAGGTTTAAAATTCATGTAAGAGATTCAGGGAACACGATTTAAAATGGCTTTCTCGTGAAAAAAGGTATATCTGGTCCAAAGAATTAGACCGACCATTATGCTTAGTTTGTTTCTGCATTCAATAGGGGACGTTGAACAATAGAGGACAATATATTTACGATCCCCAATTTCCGAAGGTCTCCAATTTGGCGATCGTGTACAAAACATATGGTATGTCTTCCTAAAAATTTCGAGTACAAACAAAAGAGGGACAATAGGGGGTCCCCGATTGCAGACAATACACACTTGGGTGCGTGCTCTTGTATTGTATTACGCTCGAAGACAGACAACAAAAGGAGCACAAAGGGGCCTTTGATCCTCGGACGACGGAGCCTATTGTTAAAACCGGTCCTCGATCGTACGGTTATGTGCTTAGTCTATGGGAAAGTTTTATATTAGAGGGACAAAGGGAAACACAATGGGTTGTCCTCAGGCGTATAGTAAAACACGACTGTGTGAACATGCGTTGGGTGTCGGTGTACTATGAGCCTCTTCGCCCGACTGCGAAAAAAGATGACATTTCCAGATTTTTCTTTACCTTGAGTGTCCCCTCCCAGTGGGGAAAAAGACATTAAAAGCTGCCCGAGAGGTCGGGATTACTACGGCCTTCTGTCGGTAAGCCGAGAGAAAATATTGAAAGAGGGTTTGCGATCCCATCTTAAGTCCGCGAGATGACTGCTTTGCCGCGCCCGGGGCATGCAGCCAACACAAGGTGTCCATTGAGGATATGCACTGTCGCTCTTTCTTTTAAAGGGAGGTTTTTGTTTATTGTGAAGATAATCGTGTTTTCATAGGTCATTGTTGCAATTTCTTAGTCTCGCGACGCCAAAGAAAAACAGTAGTGAGTTGTGACTGAATGATTCATCAAAAAGCAATTTCAGTTTGCAATATATCAGAATGATACGTCTTTTTTCTGTTGGCTTTTAAATGACTCCACAAATTTATGACCTATCCAATAATACACAAAACGATAGCCCACCAATTCTTAAATTGTACCAAAAGAAAACATTAAAACATTAACTGGTTCCCATCGGCATTTAACTGGTTTACCTGTCTTCGTTTTGTCATCAACACACCCCCCAAAAAAATGCAATACGAATTTCCAAATGTTTATTCAATTTGAGTCGACAAATCTGTCATCTTCAGATGCAACTCTCTGATAACGTATACTGGTCCCGAGGCTATTTTGTGGCGCTACCGTACCCAGACAGTAACCATAATATGTCATCACCTGATTGAAGTTATATTTTTATTAACTTCTACCGCATAATCTAATAAATCATCGACATCAACAGTAGTAAAATAGTACTCTGGCAGATACGGCGTTGGGCTTGTGACGGCGATTTGCGGGATGCGGGTCCCAGTTTTGTCTGGTTTGGCTTTTAAAAAGTCTTGGATTTAAGTAATTCTGTCAACCTCGAAGGGAGAGTGACTAGGATCGTTGTTAAAATTTTTAACACAGTTGAAAAAAAAAGAAATGGACTGGAGCGGGGCTTGAAACTGCGACCACCGGATTACGGTTCCTGTGCTCTACCAACTGAGCTAATCCTGTCTTTGTTGACCTTCATCCTCACGTGTTTCCGAGTCTGTCTCAATGTCACGCACTCTATATTATTTTACATTACGCACCTGCTGCAGTATAGATTATACATCAGCTGCACGAATGTTGCAGCAAATACACAAATTGAATCAAGAGAGAGAGAACTCTTCTTTCGGAATACATGCATTTATATATTTTTCTATAAATTTTTCTATAACCACTACAGAGTGATTTTCCATCGTAATCGAATGATCGAATGTTGAATATTGAACACTTTCATTATGAGGAGTTCAACAACAAAGGCCGGAGACACGATGGGGATCAGATTGCTTTGAATAAAACAGCCTTTTCAGATAAGACTTGGGAAAACTTGTTAACTTGCTGTCATAGTCACAAAGAGTTACTCTTGTGAAGTCAAGAGTCGGGTCACAAATAAGATTTGACCCGGAATATGGGGTCTATTTGGCCTGACACTTTTCCGGTCAAAATGACACTTTCCCGGGTCAACATGACACTTCACTGACTAATTTTTTTCGGAACATTTTGACCCGAATGTGTCATTTGGACCCCAAATAAGTGTCATTTTGACCCGGAACAGTGTCATTTTGACCCCAAATACGTGTCATTTTGACCTCGAATAAGTGTCATTTTGACCACAAATAAGTGTCATTTTGACCCCAAATACGTGTCATTTGGACCATGAAAATGTGTCAGGCCAAATAGAACCCAGTTTGCGGGTCCAATCGGACCCGGACGTTTTCCACTGTTAGTCACTAATTTACTTGAATCTGGATAAATCCTGAGTGGTAACTGCCAATATGAATGCCTTGTGATTGAGTTACGGCGATTTGAGATTACCTTAATTGCGATTGCCTTGTGACTGTCATGTGATTATTGTGAGTGACTCATGCCAAGACACGTGATCGACTCGTGACTGACATGTGATGAGTGATGACTTATGATGATATTTTACATCCCATTTCGTCCCCGCAGTTCACACCGCGTCGACAGAGCTTCTGTCCAGCGGGACGTTCTGCATGGTGGACCCCACAAAGGCCAGGGACCTTCCCGGTAACTCATACTACTGCCCGGCCTACAACGAGGACGGCTCGCTCAACACGTTCACAGAGTGCTGCAGCGACGGGAGACCGGGACCAGACTACCAAAAGTGCTGCCAGACTGGGGAGGTCAGATCAGAACAAAAGTAAGTCAGGCCGTGTCCGAATGACTTTGATACGGCCGTCAATAACGCACTCGAGTCTCTATGCGAAGTGACTGTAGTCGCTCACCAGTGGCTTCCATAGGTCCGTGTATAATTTCTAGCCGAAGCCAATTAATTTGGACACGGCTTAAGTCAGAGCCTGTGGGAAGTATCATGGCGTCTGTGGAACAGCAATGAGCCTTAATGGAACGAATGAGGGCAATCGTACGACACCATTTTCAGTACATAAACACTAGATAAATCCTGTTCCTTAAAAAATGACATTTTTATATTGTAGCAAGATACAACTCACACATTAATGACGACATTTTCTTGGAGCAAAATAATGAAACCAGACATTTTTATATAACATGTTACTTTAAGTAAATGTTCACATTGTTTGTTAACGTTACTCGACCGACGCTGTGATAATACAAACCTCCCATACTTTAACCCTCCTTTCAGCGATTTCCGGAACATTTAAGGCAACCCAAAACGGAACTTCCTTTTCCGGGCTTTAACAAGTTCAAAAAGCTTTTTCCTGAGGTCTTTCGTACGTGGCTTCCGCTAATGACGAGTGTATGTTGCGATCGTCCTCAAGATTATTCACTGTTCGACACATGGACACATTATAATTACTCAAACGTTTTCTATCAATAACAAGTCAAAACCTTAAAATGTAACGGTAGGCCTACCGTGCTAATGACGAACCCAGAGGTAGAGCTGTATGAACACGTACGTGACAGCAGAGCAGGTGCAAGCGCATGGGCTGGCTGTCCTTCAAATTCACTCTTGTTAATTTATCTGTTACCTTTCTTAAGCCAGTAGCTTCAGGGGAGCTTCAAAATAAAGTCCCCGTCAGTCCCAGAGAGTAATTACAGCTAGGCGTACAGCTGTCTCCAAATCAGCTATATACACGAAACCAGTCCGGACTCAATTTCATGTGCAGCCGCTATAAACAGAAAGTATAGCTTAGAATATTTATGAGCTGCACACAAATCAGCTGGGGCCTATATGCTTATAGACATAGCAGGGCGTTTTCCCTGGTAACCATTTTTTGCTATACAGCTGCTTTCAATGCTTAGCATTCTTGGGTGCGTGATTAGCAGCACCACCAAAGAAAGCAGCCGAGCACCACCAGAATTTGGGCCAACTTCTACGGATTTTATGCTAAACAGAAGCACACACAAAAAGTTTGGCTGAACTGAAAAGAAGATCAGAATGTATTACGATGAAGGCATACATCACAATGTGCATGATAGCAAGTGGGGTATCGTAGCTTATACCAATCCTGAGGGGAAAAAATACACCAATGAGTAATGTGCACTCAGGGAGGCCTCCACTAATGGCGGATACACTTTGTCCTATTGTTACGAAACAATGAAGACATTTTGTACAATAGTTGGCACAATGCTTCAACTATTACGTTGGTACACTGACGAGTTTACATTGATTATGTACGTTCTTTCATTGGTTCTTAAAGGGGATGTACATCATTGGATTTTGCTGTAATTTTCAGAAATGAACTATTTGAGGGGTTAGTATGATAGATTAAAATATTGTTACAGTGACATGTTTGAAGTTTTGTGTTCGAAAATGCTGGAAAAACCAAGAGAAACAAAATTGTTCAAGTAGTCTGGTTCCCTGACTCCACTAAAGATAAAATGGATCAATTTATAGATGCCGGAAAATTGTAAGGTAAGGGAACCAGTCTAGCTGGCCTGAACCCGTTCATGAACATGTAACCAATAGCAAACAAAATTGGGTCTGAAAAAATTGGTAAATTTGGAGCAGAAGTTGAAAAATAGTTGGTCGGCCGACTGTCACTTACCAACATCCTAGTGTAGTATTTCATAAAAAGATGGTAGTTTTATTTTTCGATGTTTGCAAATGCTGTATATTCCCTTTAAGTCTTGTCCTGCTTGGGCTTAATTTATTTTTAATCCAAGGCATATGACTTCAAAGCTGCACAAGAAGCTAACTAGACTCTGTACAGTGTTGTGAAAAAAAAATCTGAGATTCGTAGCGTAGATTTTACCTTAGCCAAGTCTTTAATCTACACACACCCTGCAATCATCTTTCGAGCTATATAACCAAGCAGCTGATGTCCACAAACACGACCGCCCGCTGGAATGCACTGAAGGCTAAACTGATAAAAATAAAAAAATAAATAAAAAAACCACCCCTCCTCACGCCCCGCCGTGTATATCTTATTCATGAAGAAAATGATTTCAGGGCTAATTGGACTATTGCTACATACGGGGTTGTCATAGCGACCAGGGCATGACAGAAAATAGTAAAAAGGCCGCCGGAATTACTTCCGCGCGGCACCTCACAATGGAAGGTATCGATTTCCAGAGATGTGAATTATTGATGGCGGGAAAAATTTGGAATAACAGTCTGCAGGCTGAGCCCTTGGTAGGAAGTGCTGGCTGAATCCAATAAAGTATTGAGAATGTGGATCAGTTGCGACGGACCTTCAGTTCTGAACAAATTAATATGCTACGGCAGTTGGGTTTGTTTGTTGTTGATTTATTTAGGTTAATATGAAATTTTAAAACATCGCTGGTTCCGATGTCTCCTCGTACTTTCGTACCTATCAAACTGACTGATTCACTGACTGAATGTCACTATTCAGCCGGGCAGTTCTATCGTATATGATTACCCCGTAACGCCGCTGCACGGGCTGAACACGGCCCACGGTTCGGTGTTCTTGAGATCGCCTGATCTTTTTTTAAAAATCGCTGGTTCCGATGTCTCTTCCTTGTTTTCGTACCTACCTCGCTGACTAAGTCACTGACTGAATGTCACTATTCAGACGGGCAGTTCTATCGTATATGATTACCCCGTAACGCCGCTGCACGGGCTGAACAATGCCCACGGTTCGGTGATCCTACAGATCGCCCGATGTCTTCCACAAAATGTTTTGCAGGAAACGCAGTGCATTGTGGGTAACTTACCGCCGTAATCCAGGCACGAAAAAATAGGTCATATTCTAGAGCGAATTAAAAATCCCGTTCATTAAAGCAATTTAGTAACTTAAATTATAAGTAATAATCTTCTTTAAAAAAATGTCAGAAAGTTGACTGGGGATGATAGTGTGCCAAAGGATTTGACAAAAACAAACTGCAGTATTTGGGCCATGTTTCAAGAAGATAAGGAGATAATCTTGAGAAGGATTATTGATCAAGGAAATGTTGAAGGCAGCCGTTCACGTGGCAGACAGAAACTCCGCTGGGCTGATGAATTAAAGGAGCTGACAGGCATGTCTCTGACCTCAGCCTACCGGTCAGCTTTGGATAGGCAGAGGTGGAACTCCATCATCAAAAGGGTCACAGTGAGTCGCTCATGACTCTCAGGACTACGACGACGACGAAAAAAAAATTAAGTGAAGTATTGTGTGAACGTACGTTAATAACTTTTGATTCACGTTTGTTTGCACCTCCAAAATGGCGTCATCATACAGCGCCCTCTCTCGCTCAAGAATAAGTTCATGCGCACGCGCAGTGCGCAGACAGAAGTGCATGTGCGTGCTGACCCAGGATCACCAAGTGAAGCAAAACATTGTCCAAAGCAAAAAGCTTCACCCTCTCGCTTGCATAAGGTATCAATGAAAACTCCCCGGGGCACAACTCGAAGGAGACTCCGTGTTGAGACAGGCTCTCCCCCATCTCCCCCATCTGAATTTCAATCGTATTTTTGTTTCCAACACCTGAGATCGAAAGCCACACGGGTAAGCTGCATTATCATCGCCCGATAGTGTATAAAAAATTCATGAAGATGGTCTCTCGAAAGTGTCGAATTTGGCACTGTTTACCGAGGGCACCAAAATGCCAGGCGTCGTGGGAATAACAAGATCGATGCAAATTCCCTATTATTTATTTTAGCTAACAGGTGATACTGTGCAATTTGAAGCACGGCATGGTGGAAGGTATCATACCTGGCCTACGGGTATGGCATTCCAGCTTTCATCGCGAAGGAATTTTGTCTTGCTGTGAACGGAGATTAGAACTACAGAATGTGCCCCAAAAATGGCAAAATTCAGAAAACAAACAATCAAAACTGCTTTTTTTCTTTAATGAAATTATATATTACGTTAAAGCATGACTATTTGGCAATCCTTTTTACCCCATTCCATTTGGGTCCCTAGATTTAGAAATACAATCAATTAAGTGAAAGGGTGTAAATTTTACAAAGGCCACTCTCGCCTGTGACGTCACTAACTTCATATACTATGTCTATTCAATGCCTATTCAATGCTTAACCCAGATTCAGCCATGTCCAGGTCGGAATGGTTCAAGTAAAATTTACGCCATTTCATTGTATTTCTGGATCTAGGGACCCAAATCGAATTGGGTAAAAAGGAGTGGATTGAGAAGTGGTTAATGTAATATGTAATTTCATTGGGGAAAAAAAAAACATTAAACAGTTTTAATAATTTGTTTTCTGAATGTTGCACTCTTTTTGGCACCCTCTGTATATAAATCGGCGAATGCCGGATGAATGCTAGACATTTAAAAAAAATTACCAGGGGAATCAATGTGATTGCAGTTGTTGACGTAAAACAAAAACACAACACTCCTACAGTATCAAATTCGTAGTCCAGAAGCATTGTCACAATTTTTTTTTTGGGGGGGGGGAGAGTAGAGATGCAAAGTTTGTTGAAAGGTCTAAGATTATGTAGCTTTTTTACTCGGCTGTAGATTTGACTTTTGTTGTTGTTTAATAGTGCAGTTCAAGGAAATGTCAATAAGAGCCTAACACCCCCGTGTCAAACTGTAGAATTTAATTTGATTCGTCTTTTTAAATTAAATTTTCACCAAGATTGAGGGTGGGGGACGGGCTTGCAATCGACTGACCTGCGAGTCTTCTTCAGCAATTCCCTCAACGAGTTTTCCGCACACTCTGAACTTCTAACCTATAATTCTAAGAAATTGGATCGGCCCCCAAAGATCGTGTGTCCAATATCCTAAAACATATTGACACAATGGAATCCATCTGGGACGACTCGGGGCCAGCCTTTAATTACATCGGGCTGACACGTTAAGGATGTCTCAATCAAAAAAAAAAAAGGCGCCTCTTTCTCCGTGCTCTTCAGCCAGTAATTCCGTTTTTGTCACCCAAAGTCCGCCTGCACCATCAAATCCTGTTTCAGTTTTAACCCTCGCTACTATTTGCCCTCTGCATCCTCTCCCCAGTGCCCTAATAATCCTCCGTCTTAACATGGTACACGCTCCTGTTGAGATTGGTATCTGGCGGGTTTTTGGCGCGAGTAACCATAGCAACACATGGCTTCTTCTTTTTTAATCGCTGCCGCCGGGCACAAGGGAAATCACCAACGGCTATCGCGCCGTGTGATCGCCCGCTCCTGCGGACAGCAAACGTGCTTCTCTACCTATTGTCGGTGATACTTAAAAGTCACGCAGCACGGACGAATAACGCCTACAGCTTGGGATGTGCACCGAACGGTGAAAAATGTCATCTTGTCTCGACAGTGTGTAAAATTGTCACCGTCAAATAATGAATTTCCTGTTGCGAAATTCTCGCGCCCAAGCGGCATTCATGAGCGGTTGACGGTCGATGTGGGTGAATGGCTGTTGGTTAGAATCAACTATGGGGAAAATTTCCGTAGTAAAATGATGATTTCACAATCGGGCATACAAGACGTCGGAAAGTGTGCCTTTTTATCATGTGACTTGTGCCGTTTTGCGCATCCAGATGTCCGGGCATACCAATGCAGTCCAGTCCATACCAAAACACCGTTTGAAATAAGCCTCTGTACTAATGACGTCACACTTTGTTTACATGTGCATTTTCCTATGGAGCCAGCGGGGGTCCACGGTCCACTGAGCACGTACCATAGGAAAGTGCACATGTAGACAAAGTGTGACGTCATTAGTACAGAGGCTTCGCAAGTCGTGATAAGCTTAATGAATTGTGACAAAAACGTTTCATCCTCTAGTTTGGGGAAAGCGATTTTTGATTGACTTGCGTGTCGGACTTGAAAAGCATCTCTTGATTCGGCGTCACGTGACCTTAATACGCCAACCATTTTGCGAGTTTAACTTCTATGTGGTCAAATTCTAAAAGCATGGGGAAGATTTTCGGGTGCAAGATATTAATTGCTCTGGATCTCAAATTGATTTTATAGTGCAGAAAGGTAGCAATTTTATTTTGTATTCTGTACCTCGTAACTCGATTGGATCGTAAGAAAGTTAAGGTTTTTGATGGAAAGCGGCGGTTTTTTCTTACGTATTGCTTTGTCAATATCTATTCTGAATGTGGTTTTTAAACTACATAAGCATCTATGGGGCAAACACCTTTTTTTGCACTCCGAGCTCTTGTGAATTCCAGACTTCGAAATTGACATGCCTGGCCTTCGTGTCGAATTCTTTGACAAATTGGAGATTTTGGTCCTTGTTTCTATGTGTGATTCTCCTGGGTTTTCCTAATTTCCTCTATCCCATCTAAATTAAAGTTCCCCCTGTCTCGACCAAGGCCACATGTCCTTTTTTTCGTAGATACACGGAGGGATATACTCTCTTATGTTGGGAGGGTGGGGTTGCAAAAGAGGTTGTTAATCATAAAAGTGTTGTTTCAATCTCTAAAATGTAAGAAAAGCAACTTACGGGCTGACATCCAGTGACGGCTTATTTCAAAATGGACCTTAAATTTCGAAAATTACAACGATGCCTTAGAGACACAAATAGGGGCCTATGCATGTAGAAATACTGTATTAGCTTCATTTGGTGTTTATTCGTTTAAATAATTTAACGTTACGGTAAGCAGATATCCATGATGTTGGACATATTTTCTTAGGCCTTACTGCCTTTGAGATTGCAAGCAAGAGAAACAATCAATGGAGAAAAGAAGTACAATGATCCCAACCAAAAGAAAAATAGAGGAACATTATTAACCAACAATTACATCGTGCATTATAATCAGGAGATAATTTACCATGCGGGTCAACAGAAGAGGAGGCAATATCGACTCCACACTTGAAACGTGACGAGAGTATAAATTTACTTTATTTTTAACATGAGAAAGTAAATCTTACTTCAAAAGTATACAGTTATGTATTCGGTATACCATTCTGCACGGTGTATCAAAATAAAGGTTGTCGAAAGTAATGGGTTAATATGTAAAAGTTATTAACTTGAACACTATCATAGCGGCTCCATCTTAAAAGGTGGTTCATTAACCTTTTTCAAGTGTGCCAAGTAAGTGGTGAGTGAAGCTATCGGATAAATTTGCTCGCAGAGGACTGTGCGTTGAAAGGGGTTATGTTGCAGATCATGTTGATGTTCTTGAATTGTTACTTCATGTTGCCATGAATTTTGCCCTACACGTTTTTCCTACACAAAATATGAAAGTCGCTTGTTTATGTCATCGTATAGTCCTGGTGTTGTAGAGGTTAAGACGTATCCGGAAAGTGCGTTGACCACGACTTCGAAATTCAGCGTGAGCGGTTGCCGTCGCCAGCTCATGTGTAGACTTTCATTGAGGGCCATTTTCAACGCTAGACTTACGCCACCGCGTGTCACATACCCGAACTCGAGACGGTGAACGACCGTGCAAGCAGAGCCTCGAAACGAGGCCAGCGAAGCGTGTGTATTACAACGACGCCGTGCATCCTCGAACCGGCAGGGCTAGCAGAGCTAGAGATTCGTTATTGCAAGCCAACCCATTGTCACATTACTAAAATAGTTTCATTTTGGTGTGGGTATAAATATTAATAATAACATCAGTCGTTTTCTTATTTTATAGTCTTCTCCTCGAGTTGTAACAATGTACGCCACTACAGAAAAGAATCACGTCAGATGGGGTAGACTCGGGCTAAAAAAAAAAGTCGTAACAATTCGTACGAAAACGTCACTACTCAATGTTCCATTTTTGTTATTGTTGATTTATTCCCTTTTTTGCACCCTTGTCCATCCCTAACAAATCTTGATGGCGTCACTTTTGAGACCCGCACAAAAAGCATAATTTCGCCACAGTCATAAGCTCCATGTATCAGGGATAAGGTTATTAATGATGCACCTGAAATTCAGGAAATTAAAAAAATTCTGATTCACCCACGGAGCAGAGAGAAACATAGTTGCATCGAGAAATGTGCGGGACAGATGGCAGTATGTTTCATTCAGATGCACCTGTAGGCCCCATTTATCTTTCCAAATCTTGATGAATCACTGGACTCTGAACGAGTCACGCAGACTAAAGGGAGAGCAAATGGTGTGTGACCTTTTCCGTCTCAGGGAAACAAATGGACCGATCCAGTAAGCACCGCCCCATGGTGTTCAGACCAATCACAGCCGTGATTTAGGTCCGACGTGCGTGCACTAAAGTCCGACATGCGTGCACGCGCGTATGATGCGCGCGGAAAGAAAATGCAGCGTGGCATTGGAGAGGAGCACGTGTTAATTTGCAAACGTGCGCAAAGGGCGGAGCTTACTGGATCGGTCCATTGACCTATCGCCGTTTGCGAGTAAGCCACACCCCTAAGACAACCCTATGGGATTTTTGTACACTTAAGTTTTGTTTGTCTCAGATGTTGCGCGTTCCGCGTCCATTTGTATATCATTTAATTGGACAATATTTCACAAGCTGCGTCGACGCGCTTCTAACGCGCTTCTACCGGGATAGTTCTACCGCGATAGGTCAATTCTGAAAATTCCACCTTATGAACAATTCTGAAAGATCATCATGCACACGTACTTTTATATTCAACTGACTTCATTCAAACGTTTTTTTTTTTCAAAGGATACAATTATGAAAACTATTTTCGTATTTCAAGAACTGAAATAGACTCTTTTTAAAGGGGAATTACGGTCTGAAATCCCCGAAACTTTGATGTTTTGGATTGTTCACTTAACCTATTTCAAAGGTCTGGTTGAAAGGAAACTAACCTAAAATGTCTTACCGTTCCCGAGAAAAGACGAGAACACCCCGGTTGTTTATATCGGACGCGGCGGACATTTTGTGGCATACCCATACGTATTTCCAGTGTCCACATAATGTACGGTATACGTTGTGTGTGTGTCACATGATACACACATCGCTGTTACACACATGTTGTTTCTTGCACGTCCGCAGAATGCGATGCACTGTGCCGCAGGATTCACAACTAACACTCAACAGCTCGATTTTTTTGAGAGTCAACAGTTTTTCTCGCATGGTTCTCGCAAGTACAACACAAAACGCCCAGTTTTTAAAGGATGGTTGTGTAGAAGTTTATATCCTACTTTAAATGCTTTTTCCAATTTATATCATTTCGTTTAAAATGCGTTTTGTAGGCCAATTAGGCGCATTTCAGGACGCAATATCCCTTTAATGACAATACCTGGTGTCCTTACCCCTTGACAAAATATATTTCTGAGAAAAATAATAATTTTGGCCATTTTTTTCATACCAGTTCAAATATTCTCAATTTAATCGCATCTCCCCGGACCTTAAACATTGAGGACAAAAATATTTCTTCAGGCATACTGCTTTATGCTTCAAATTTGTAAGAGTGGAAAACACTTTAACCTTAGCACTCCTAAATCCTCCAGTTTTAATAGTGTTTTTTTTTTTAAAACACCCTATGAATTTAAAAGAGAATGCATTTATCAAAAAACTTTGTAAGTTTGTATCGGCTAATATCATGCATCAATCATGCATTGGATTAATAAGAGCAAAATGTATCGCCTATTCGAGCCGATGTGGACACGCGCGTACAATGAAAATCCACGGTGCGACCTGGAAATTACGATTGATACACCGAGCAAAGTCCACACGTCAGAACACACCTAGAAAGATGCTCCGTTTCTCACGCACTCCTCTGAAATATTAACCACGTTTTTGTACCCATTTTCATTGATAGCTAAGTGTATGTGACTTGGTCCCACGCTACGAAAGGCATTCTCATCATTTAAGACGCGAGACCGAGGTTGCTCTTAAAATGAAGACATATTTGTTGGCATTCTTAGGAGTGCATGACACACGCACGTTGTTATTTTGTGAAGTGTTTGCACAAAATATGGGTATAAATGTGATGTTTAAAAGCTTGAGTTCTTCTCGAGTTCTTCTTTTCGAACTATTTTCCCTGGATTAAACCTTTCCTGGAGGAAGTTCATCGAATAAACAGCTTGTAGTCAGGCTAAGGTTTCGAATTGACGTTGTGTAAAGTGTTGGTTCACTGTTTGAGTTTATCAAGCACTTTTATTTTAGCTGTTTTCATTTTGGTCAAGGAATACTTAAACTATTTTTTTTTAGGAACGTCTTGAAATCTTGGAGATTTAGTTAACATAAATTGAGACGCTTCATAATACTTTCCATTTTTATTTAACAACCCCCCCCCCCAAAAAAAAACAAAAAAATCCAAACTTGAAGGATTCTTGTATTTATGTAAGTAAAGGGTTAAAGCCAAATCCTTTAAGTCTAAAAGATACATCCACCAACTATGGTAACTCGTGTCTTCTCACTCGATTCTAAATCTTCAGCGTCTTCGGTTTCCAAAAACTGATCAATAATTTCCAAGGCCTGTACAAACTTTGAAACCCAATTTAAGCCAACCATACGTAGATATTCGTCTGGAGCCAAGTCGTAAATTAGATTTCCCGCCTTTTTTGCCCGCTGGAAATCCTCCCCACTCAGCGTTACGACTTATTACCTTACGCGGTTAGATATACGTTCGTATACAAGATAAACACAGCCCCTTCTCCGATCGATAAACTCTCCGACTGTTGATTCTGTTTTCTTGCCATCCAGGTGGGGCTCGATTAAAGAGACAGGCATCTACGTTGGCATAGCAACGGCCTGCCTCCTAACCATCATCTTCGTCTTCACCTACTGTCGCTCAGACACCTACCCCTGCGTGGGGGCGCTACAGCGACGTGTCAAGTACGGGAAGGACGCCTGCCTGGACGCCATCTGCTTCTGCGACTGTTTTAAGTGAGAAATCTCTGACTTGATTTTGGAATCATTTCACAAGATAATACTGATACTTTTATTAAATTAATGACACAAGGTTGTGACCGTGGATAGCTCCTGCAGGGCTAAGATGGCATGCAGATGTTTCTTTTCTTTTCAAACGTCGAGCGCCATTTCGTGTAAGGCCTGCCACAAAACTGCGTAAATTGAATTCGTGTGCGACAAAAGACTTTTGCGACAAACATGCACATATGTACACGCCTGTATACTTCTTAAGAGGGAGATTTTCATTTAGGTTTTGAAAGTAGCCTGTTTTAGACTGTTTAGTCTTAACATGTAGTTGAATGGTTCATTGTAAAATAAGAGGTCATTTTTATTTTGAAATTATGCCTCTCATACTCTCCAACCGGTTGGCCGAAAAGACTACGGTTTTGACGTAGCTCAAGGAAGGTCTCTACCATCACATTCAATGGCGTCCAAGCATATGCAAAACGTATTTAAATCAATATTACAGTCTTGATGTAGTCATATATACCTCATTATTTTTTTTATAAATTACGCACGAACTTCTTGACAGCACAGACTCAAATAAACGCGGGTCAATCACAACGTGTATTTGGATTGTATTATTTAAAACAAATGTCGCTATACTCGGCCAGATAGCATCCGCTTTCTTACACATGATGCGATTGTGCTTTTGTCAACAGAGGGCGCTCTAAGTCAAATTCATAACCTTTCGTGACCCGTAATTTTTTTACAGGACGAAACGGAAGACCCAGCGGCGACTAGAGGCGACCAAACTGAACCAGATCGAACCGCTCTGTGAAAGGACAGGCAGCCAGGAGCAGCTCGTAGTGCCCATGGTTGTGCTGGAGGACAAGCAACAATTCTGGTGGTAGTCTGCGGTGTGCTGTGGAATTTGGACTCTGAGAAAAATTCGGACTTATTCACCGCATGCACTGCGCATTGGTGTTGTAACACGAGAACTGACATGCTTCGTGTGCCGCCGACGGGAACTTTTACGAGTCGAAATTTCATGTCAGGTTACATATGGACACGGACATTGGCAAGTCCGTTTTTCATAATTGTTGCAAATTTTGTCTGATTAATAAGAAATTGGGAGTTATCTTTCCAATGCAGTTCACTTCTTCTATGTGTATAATGTTTAACATCCCTCGGGCTATAAAGAAAAGTATGTCTCATATTTCGTCATCCGACACTTCGAATTTTTTGAATCGTTCGGGCTTGCTAACGTCTAAGGCCGGCCTCAGGTCGACCCGTGATTTGCTTGCGCCACGACGGAACCGTCGGCATCAAGCAGAAAACGCTCAGGTCACAAAAGAAGAAATCGTGTGATGGTCGCGGAACACGTCGCAGAAGTTGAATTTTTTTCTACTCTTGCGACTGTTGATTTTTTTTGAGCGCAAACTGAAGCCGATCGTTTTAATATCGTTGCAGTTACACTGAGGTCGCACAAAATCGGCGACTGAAATGTTCCCGACGGTCGTAGCTCAGGCGCAGCTTGATCCGGAAAAGTCAGTTGCCGACTGATCTGTGTCGTCGCAAGGTCGACCTGAGGCCGGCTGTAGTCTCTGATTTTGGAGTTTTCAATTCGTACAATGAGTAATAGTCAATACACGTGCACGTTTGGAGACTATACGTATTGGATATCTGTTAATTGTTAACTTTTCTATAAGGTACTAAATGAGAACTTTTTACTCATCATCTTTCGCCTCACTGAATAGTTGCGTGCAATTTTGAACGGATTTGGACTTGACTGCGAGTACTTTAGTCGGTGGAGATTTGTTCGAACATTACAAGCTTTTAATGACAAAGCCAAACCGGAAACGAAACCTACCTTTTAAAAAGGGTCATCTTGCCTATTTTAAGTCCAGTGGCGATCTTACGTCATGGCGTCGGGGAATTGTCAGGTCAGGGAACCAGACTACTGAGGGCGCTGTAGTGATGACATTTTTTAATTTAACAAACGCTATAATTTACATTGTTTTAGAGCAATTAACTGAACTTTTCTCAATCTAATGTAAAAACTACATACAATTATTTTTCAACCACACGTGGATTCACTGATATTTACCCAAAATATTTTGAATATACAGCGCCCTCATTCGGCCTATATTAAGATAAAAAGAAATGAGTTTATCTGGGGAAGATGTACTGATTAAAAGGGAGGCAAGACCTTCGAAATCAGCACTCTCGGTTAATAACTTCTCGAAATTGTTATTGCAAAGTTGTACATAAAATATCCAAAATTGTTAACTTAAAGGTCTTGTCTTCAAAATGAAGAGGATATAATATATTTATACAAGGAAATAAATTATTGATAAATTTGACTTTTTACAATAATTGTATATTATACGAGGAGTAGCCAGAGAAGCTGTACTATATTTTCTGCTTTTGAACAAAAGAGGGCGATGTTGTGAGGTCAGGTTAGAAATTGAAAACGTGAATTCAAAATATCTGAAAATGTCTGTCCAATAGTTTATTCATGTTCTATTAAACTGCAATGCAATGTTTCAAACGGTATATGGTTTAATTCTGTGGTTTTTAGTTTTTAGTGTTTGATATAATTATGTTTGCTGTTTTATACTGAAACGTGCACGCACTACTAATATGAATTTCATAAGTTACCCGTGATTTGTAAAAGGTGATTATTCTATTCGTGTGTTTGCTGAATTTTTTCGAATAATTATTATATAAAACCCCACCAGTGCTTGGGGTTCAATAATTTCCACATGAAATTCACAATAGACCGATTGTGCAAATCACAACCAGGGATTCAATTAATAAAAATTCTGGATTGCAACATTACGATACACTTTAGAAGTACATTGAAGCCCAGGCTGGATTTACATGTGCCTTTCCGCTGCACATGTATACGACTTACCAGTGGCCAACAGAGGGCGCACCCCAATTGCGATCTCCCATCTCCTATCGATTTAGTTCAGCGTGTATAGATCGACCGTTGTCAAAGGACCGCCTATTGAAAACGCCTCCCTCAAAATCGATCGTGGCCCAAATCTTCCCATGGACCATTACATCACACAAAGATACAATCGTCTTACTGCTATTACATACAATATAGTACCGTCCATGAACAAAACACGGCGGCCATTTTTGTCTAACAAGTTTTCCCCTTACTAACAAAGTCGGACACAAAATCTTGAATTTTGTAAAAAGTGCGCAAGAAAGTTGACTTGGTTCTGCCGATCGATGCATCCACCGACACAATGAGGCAGAAAAGAAAGACAGACGTACGAAAATGTTTGCAGTTAGTGTTCCTGGTGGTAACACTTCCGTTGGGAGGTGAGTATTAAAGTAACGTACCATGTCCTAACAGCTTTGAATAAAACTGATAAAAATGTGGCCATTCAGTCATATATCTGTGGTCACCTAATTATAGAGCTTCGGTCCCTCAAACTGTCAAGACATTTTTAAAACTAATCCCGGTGGCCACTTATCCGGAAGAAGGAGAATCTGAAAAAGACTGCTAGTCTTTGTCTTTCTGCCAAAGTTGCCCACACATAATTAACTTATGATGATGATTTCTATACCAATATTATGCATACTGTCGAGAATATTTGGTTCTCGTATGATCTCAAACGCTGGGTGTCGGCAAGTGGTTCGCTATAATAGACCACAGTTTCGGAGAAACTTGGACATCATGTTCAGCACTGAAATTCGGCTTCTTTTCGTCGTGAAGAAATGGACTTTCGGTGATTAATAAAAATTATTTCAATTATTTTCAAGGACTCTGATTTTTTTATTTTCATGTTTTGTGTTTTACGAGTTGGTGAAACACAAGAAATACCAGAGTTCCGAATCGTTTTTTCTCTAATAAAAAACCCCAATTCTACAACCTTAATTGAGGTTGGTGTAAAACTAAAACAAACAAAAATGGGGCAACAGACCTCCTATCAAAATTCATCAAGTTTGAGTTTAAATTTTGTGTTCCCTTGTTGTCAGTTCTCTCGACGCAGTGCCCGATCGATGCCAACCTGGATGTAGGCGAGCCGGGCAACAGCTACGAGTGTCCGGACACCTTGCCAGACGGTACGGACAATACCTACAACAGCTGCTGCCATAACGAGAGACCGGACGACAACGGGGACTATCACAGCTGCTGTGAGGACCCTGAGGTGGCAAGAGCTGGCAGGTAAAGTACTAGGGGGCGCTGTTCATGATACAATGTATGCAAATGCTTACATCAAAACGGCGCGTTGTAAGCTTTTGTACTTTTTTCTCCATTTTTCAGTGCTATTGTCATTTTGGTTGTTGGGACGGTTCGAAAAATACCTCGAAATCAGCATTTTTTGTTTCTCACCACGAAAAAGTGGGGGGGGGGGAATTATTCAATAGCCCATCCTTCCCTGGTTAAAAAGCGTGTGTGTGTGTGGGGGGGGGGGGGGGGTATATACCCTATCTCCCCACCCCGGGATTTACGCCCCCGAACAGCGGCACCAGCAGCAGTTTGCTGCATCGTTTGCAAACACGACTTTGCAATTAGACTTCAAAACAACCAACAACATGGTCAATGATCATAATTAACATGCAGAACACAAAAACCAACAACCCACAACCATCCCCAAAACCCGTTGCAATCACCATATTGTTCGTTTTCTCGTCACCGGGCAGCATGGCCAAGTTCTACGGTATGCTGGGCATCCTAGGCGGCGTGACCGGCGGTCTCATGTTGCTCGTCTACGTCAAGACCTACTGCAAGGATGACACGTGGCGGTGCCTGAAACCCATCAAGAGGGAGTGCAAGAAATGGTTCGACTTCACCATGGATGCCCTGTGCTTCTGTGGCTGCTGTCCCAAGTAAGTGAAGATCGTTTGCCTGCCAGGCTACCATGTTTTTGCGTTTTATTGTACGAGCAATGAGCAAGTTCGATACGATTTCCAAGATGGTTAACAAGCGGCTGCTCGGGCTTCGTGAAGTACACTCAACCAAAAAAGAAAGTCCCCTTCCAATACTGTTTTTGTCTAACTCAAAAACTACTGAGCACATCTCGCTCAAATTACGACTGATCAGTACAGAAATTCCTTAGCAATCCAGCCATACTCAACAGTGATAAGTGTACGAATTTATGCAATTTATGACAAATGATACCGAAAACAGTTTTGTATACGTGCAAGTTGTGGTTCACACTCACCTTGCACGTATACAAAAGTGCAACTTTTTTCGGTACAATTTGTCATAAATTGCATAATTTTTGTACACATTATTACTGTCTTGGGCAAAACAAGGAGTATGGCTGGATAGCCAAAGATTTTCTGTACTGATCAGTCGTCATTTGAGCAAGATGTGCCCAGTAGTATTTGAGTTAGACAATAAAGTATTAAGGGGGACTTTCTTTGTTGGTTGAGTTTATTTCTGGCCTGCACTGTACTTAAATATTCAAACGTGAACGTCATCAAATATTCAAAATGTCAACGTATTGGCTTTCCCAGAATCCGGACAGACTAGAAAGGCCGTCAGCGATTTTATTTTGGTGTTCGTTTACACACATTTTTAGGTTTTGTTGTTTGTTTTAACTTTCGCAGAAAACTTCGCCGGAAGACCAAAAAGGGCCACGAAATTCCCGACCAGAAGGGGGCGACAAACAACAACGAGACAGAAGACCCGGCTTCAGTGGAAGTCAATATGGACGAATTTTGGATGTAAAAAAGAGAAATTCTTCCAAACCACTAGCTGTCACTGAATCCACCGCCCTTTTCTACAAGCTTGTTTACCTACACGCTTTTCCAAAAGTCACGTTGATATTTGCAAGACTTCTTTGCTAAAAGAATGACTCTAGAAGTTTATTTAAGATATATTTGGCAACAAAAAATTGAGGAGAAATATTTCATTCAGCCTAAAAAAAATTCTGCTCTCTATATAATCTTGTGCTTGTTATTTTGTTGCACGAAATGTAACATTGATTTTCAAGAAACATCTGAAACAATGAATAAGGCTTAAACAAATATTACAAGTTTTCATGGATTGATCACCATTCTTTATTAAAAAAAAATTAATTTGTGTTCGTTCTAAAGTTGGAAAACAATTATTAATATGTACATAATTAGAAATATATACATCCTATTTAGGAAACACTATTAATATCAAACGTTTTTGCATGTATTTCATAGATATAAAAGCATTTTCTGTAAACACACGATTGAACAAAGTGCAATTTTGTACTGCAGTAGATATATAATGTGTTACTGTACTAGGCTAATGAGCCATGAATACTTTTAATTAGAAAAAAAATATTGAACAATAAAAAGTCTAAAGCCTAAAGGCAAAATTTACCTGTTTTTTTACTCCATAATCGCTTTGCTGGACTGAACATATTTCGCATTCCTAAAATAAATCACCATTAGAATTTTAGAAGTAAATTTCTGAAACAAAAGAGGCACACATCGCCATCAAAACTGCGCACATTCGGTGTGTTATAACATTGAAAACGTCATTAAATACGTTACAGATAC
This sequence comes from Patiria miniata, assembly GCF_015706575.1. Lineage (NCBI taxonomy): Eukaryota > Metazoa > Echinodermata > Asteroidea > Valvatida > Asterinidae > Patiria > Patiria miniata. The sequence continues at coordinate 6,963,513 of NW_024037057.1, forward strand.
TTTGCTATTTACTGGTTGAGAAAAAAAAATCGAAATATTACAAGCTATATTTTTCGGCAGTAATATACATTTTGTGTATAATTACTTGAAAGTCATCGTAAAGAATTTTATCAGAGCAAAAACAGGCGCTCTAAATTGGTACATAAAATGAAATTAGGGCAAAGAGATTTGTTTTTATTAAATATAATAATTGATACGGAAGACAAGTAATGAGGTTTTGGTACTTATTTTCTACTGACTATGAATTCAGTTTTAAAGCTTGTTTGTACAGAAATGATAAACTATGGCAAAATCGTCCTGGAAAGTAAAACTGAAACTTATGATTGCGCCATGAAGCTACACGAAAAACAAATCTACGAAATTAAATCAATCGTGCCAATATGGCCGCCCCGGCAACCAGCGTGAGGCTGAAGGTCACTGCGCCTGCGCCGTTGCACAGGTCATGCATCTGACAGCAGTAGACGCACGCGTCCGCGTTGTCGCATTTGTCCTCGCAGTTGTCCCCACCACAACCACGTATTGTGATTTTTCGATTAGTTTCCTCTTCCCTGGTGAATTGTTTCTGCGAACAAAATAAGACCACAGAAGAAACTGTAACTGTAAAAATCAGTGGGAAATTAGACAAGAGAACAAGGCCAACATACTAGCACGGTGTGCAGTATACTGCCCTCTTGCGTTATGTCAGTTGCCCCTTAACATGACGATAGATGACGGTATGCATGCTAAGCGTTGCAAGGATTAACGTGGAGATTATTGGGTGATTAGGTACAACAACAAAATTAAGACTTGACTTCAAGTGAAGAGGAAGTACTAATTATATTTTTCGCCAGGTTTTAATTAAAGAGGTAGGCTTTGCTAGCTAAAATGTAAATTAGATAAGTAGCTTTTAAATATGATGAAATCGTCACTTAAGATTTAATTTCAATTAGTTCTAGCTCCAATTCTGATAATGCCTTACTTATGAAGGCACATCGGCCCTATTTGAATTGTTCGTCCAGTTACGTCTTTGTCATGCCCTGTATTGTCTCGTTGTGTCTCGTCCAGTTTCGCTCTTTCTCGTGTCATCTCGTTCTGATTCAAGTCTCGTACCAACTCGTCCTTCACGCCTTGTCTCGTCATTTCTCGTTTAGCCTCACATCGTGTCATCCCACTTTGTCTAATCTCGTTTCGTCTCTTCTAGTGATATGTACGTCATCTTATGTCAAGTCTCGCCCCTTCTCGTCTTGTCTCGTCTTAACTCTTCTCATAGACATAATTCCAAGCTGCACAAACAAGTGAAGCTACGCGCTGGTTCCCGATCCCGTATTCGAATGTAGGGAGGGAACCAGTCTCAAACACTCCCATCGTTCAGAAAAAAAACCTAATATAGAACCATCTTAAAGTATACGAAAAGTTTTTGTTCTAAAGAGCAAAATTTATATAAATAAATATTTTGCTACCATTTTTATTTTTAGAAATACAAAAAAATTCTGTCGAGTAAAAAGGTGTATTTCAACTATATACGATATCATTTTTTTTTTACAAATCTATTGTTCTTGGAGTAGCAATATGGCGGACGGTTACTTCACACTGCGCAATAGTCGTAGCCTTGTTGCCATTTTGTGATTGGACAATGAACGACGTTCATTTGATGGTGTCTTCGTATCTCCAGTGCAAGTAGCTGCAAGCGCGGTCGCAAGTAGTACTGCTTACGCACCTGGGATCCGTCCGCACTCAGTTTACAATACGTTCAGAATCATTTTAGTGACGGTCTGTTTTCATAAATGAACATCATGTAAAGAAAATAAATTTCCAATTTTCCAAATAATCTATGATTACATCGTGAGATCGTTTAGACACATCCCCATAAATGCATGAAAGTGAATACGGAATTGGAGTGTTAAGTAATTCTTCCGGTCGCATTATCAATCCTTTTTAGATATTAGGGAGGTATTTTTTTTTAAATTAAAACAATGATTGAAGAGAAAAGCAGGGATCATAAATTAATAAATTTACATTCATAAAATATTTTTTTAAAGAAAGCATGAATATAGATGAATAATATAAGTTTCTTTTTAAAGAGAGAAGTAATTCTTCCATTCCCAAAGTTTATGCACAAAATTAATGTCCAACGAATCATTGCAGATAGCTTGCAATGTTCATTTAAATATCGAGATATATACACAGTAGGGTTTTGTGAAATGATTTTACTTTTCCCCCTTTCTGTATCATTATGTGAACGAAATGTGTCCGACAAAAAACCTGCAGAATCTGGTCTTGTACGATGAACATGTACATGTACATGCGGCGCCCGTACGTGTACATGTACATAGTACCGTACGTACTTGCGTACATGTACTTCAACGTCGTTAATTGACCAATCACAAAATGGCAACAAGGCTACGACTATTGCGCAGTTACTTCACTACTAAGAGCCAATGAGCTATCCAGAATTTGTTTACATGGAGATCAGTGATCCCATTCCCTCATACTAACCATACAGAACCGTGGGCATTCGATCTTCCCGATCCTCGGGTCTTCCCGGAAGAAGCTCTCACGGTCGCATGAGCTGCCCGCGTAACCCTCGCAACTGTAGCAAAACTTGGCCTGGCTGTAACCTAATAACAGAAGATGGGGAACATGTATAAAAGTACATTAAAGGGCTCATGCAATGTAATTTTTGTATAAACGATCATTGAAAATACACCTTTGTGTCCTATTGTGTTGTTTTGCAATGTAACTTTTGTATAAACGATAACTGAAAATACACCTTTGTGTCCTATTATTTTAACCTTATTTTCAATTTTCGTTTGGCCATTTTCAAGGGTATTTTTGGTCCCTTTTTGCTTTTGTTGCTACTGCAAATTTACATTTTCATGAGCAAAAGTGTGACGTCATTTCAGGCAGAAACCCTCAACGTTACAGCTGTTTCAGCACCAAAGGTTGCCAGAAGTTTGGATATGTTGCTGTCCTAAATGTTCTTGTCTTTGGTGATTCGTTGTTGTGTCAGTAGCCTACATGGCAGTAACCCAATGAGCAAACTTTTCAAACAAATGTTTTCATTGAGCACATTTTGGGGTTCACAATTTGAACAGAAACCCCTAAACTGAACAGGGTCTTCCTTAAATTACATCATATCAACAGCGCCCTCTTTCGTCCGGAAAAGCATGGAATTTTGAAATGTTTCAAGAAGTGTATTCTTTAATAGAATTAACCAAAAGGGGATGTAATTTTTTTTTTACATACATTTAAGAGGAGTAGAAAGTCGCACAAAATATGTTCCTTAGAAAAATTCTTGTCGTGACCTCTTTAAATGAGTGACAGTAGAGGCAAGTAGATATATACCGAGTCTCAAAGTATAAGGATGTAGAGGGCCTATTTAGGTGGTGTTCAAAAGCTTGGGTTGAATGACCGCTTTAGATGACAAATAAGACGACGATTGTGACGATTGTGTAAAGCTGCTAATATTGATAACAGTGAAGATGACGAGGACAACAGTGACGAAATTATCAACGATATGGCGAAGAGAATCATGAAGAATTGGATATTAATGCCGCTGAAGGTGGTTGGGAGTGAGCGACAAAAATTGACCCATAATATCACGAAGGATGTATTAAGAGTGCACCCCAGTAAATATGTCAAAACTCCGTCCGCCGCACCGAGCACATGAATAAAAGTTACACATTAAAAGTATTCTATATTAGAGAGTTCTGAGAGCCATGGAATTAGGGGTTGAAGATATAGGGCACTGCACTTCTGGCCTGGACTTGAGGCTTCAAACTCTGAGTATTTTTTATTCAATTGGGCTCGAAAGTGGCGCTATTTAGGCCTAGCCATGTTGTGGAGGGATTCTTTTTCAAAATGGCTATTTTTTCAATTTGAAAAATATTATCCGTTTTATAGGGGTGGTCTTTTTTTTTGGTGAGAATTTGTCAAAAAATCATAGGGCAAACCACAAAAAAAATTGAAAAGAAAGTGATAGATGACATGTTGATCATCATTTTTTTTTTGTAGCCTGAACACCTGTGAGAGTTCTGAGTATTTTTAAAAGAATTTTGAAGTGTGGAGATTGAACATTAGTGTGTATGGGAATTTTTGTACTTGGTTGTACAAGAATGATGACAACATGGTGTAATGGTCGTAATGACGACGCGTGTTGGCGGTTATATAGTAATCAATATTGTAACAACAGTGATATCATAATGTAACTGGTGTCCTGGAACTTTTAAGTTTGGTTTTAAATTGTGTTCTTTCTTACCGATGCAGACCAACAACAACACGAGGATGCAAAGCGTCCGCGTCATGGTGGCAGTGTGTCAGGTCGTTGTTTCTGTGAAATCAAGAATCAGAGTAAGATGAGTGGCGGGTTATTCTGCAAGTGTGCCCAAGAGAAAAAATCTTCGGTCAGTTATTTTGTGAAATTATTCCTAATTTCAAGCTCCCATAGACCCGTTTACGTATGAATCGGTAATGTGCTACGGGCGTATACGTTGCATTGTATGGTGTGACAGTTTCCCCTATCAAAACGAGAACTTTTTGTTTGGGCAAAATTTCCCATATGCAGCACAACATTATATGCCTATCTTATTGGAACTTCATGGCCAATATAACTTATCTGAAAACTATCATGCCATAAAAACAAACCACTCACCCAATGTAACGACGCTTTCAGTTGCTTTCGGAGTCTAAATTACTTTGGAAAAGAGATCTCTTCAAATCCCACACACATGAAAATTAAGCCAAACAAAGATGGCCGAACGAGCAACGCTTCTGCCTATAAAATAACGACCTTTGAACCCGTAGAACGCTGTAACAGCAACCATCTCGGAGCTCTGTTAATTATTAACCAGATAAAAAAAAGGAGATAGACGTATTTTGCCGCCCCGCCATTTTTATGTCGTCTGTGGAAAGGAATGCGAAAGCAAATAAACGGGGATGTTCAATTCATTGGCCGTTAAAGATTAAAAACAAACCCGGGTTGATGTTGAAATGTGCTGTAAATATTTTATTTAATGATGAAAAACCATTTTGATGCAAACTTTTGTATCTGTTATTTTTTTTAAATAAAATCATCAAATATGTCCAGAGTGCTTTGGCGTGAATGCCTAACCGTTTTTCATTGACTAAGTCGACAATCGTAAATCAGCATTGTAAGGGATCACCTTTTATTCACATCGATGCGGTATTATGGACCGATTGTTAAATGCTATAAAGAATTATTCAAAAACTTTTAGAAGTATCTTCACAAAATACTGCACAATGACGAATATACGTGTTTGTTAGCTATAAAGGCAGGTTAACTCAGTTACGTCCATCTTGTTTGTCATTCTGTTTGCCTCATCGCAAATCTTTGTTTCGATATTTTAATACCACTTAACTTCTGGTAAAAGTGGTGAAACAAAAATGAGCAAAATTTTGAATTCTGTTTCGTGGGCTACCGTCATTAATTACGTCAAATGACTGCATGGCATGTCTATCCTACTTAGTCATATACCCTCACTTTTTCTACATCAGATTTATTGTGCATAAAGTGGTAATGGGAAAACAATAATAACAATTGACACATTCAAACGTTTTAATTCACATTTTCGATCATTTGTATCAATTTTTTATTAATCGGATGTGCATTTCACCACAATAATTCTCCTCAATCGACGCTACTCCAAACTACCAACTTCAAATGGAAGTTTTTATTATCACAAATATATACATGCAGAAAATGACACTCCGAGAGAAAAAAAGGCTTCGATAGGATCAAAGTTAGTCTGAATTGGAAAAAAAAAATAGAAAAACATATACATTGGTGACAACAACATGCCCTAACTAAAGTCTATTGTACTTTTCAATTTTTCAATGTACAAACATAAAAGGCATTCTAATTAATTTCTTTTCAAATTTTTCTTCTTCTTAATTTCGAAGGATGACAAAACAGAAGCTTGCAAATTAGTTTGGCAAAAGTAAACCTGCATTTTTTTTAAAGAGATTTGGGATATTAGTTAAATTTCAGATTTTGGAAACTTCCCTTAAAATCATCTGATGTATGTGACTGAAAGCGCTAAAAAAAAAGGTAAATTATTTATTTACAAGCAGACTATAAGAAAGTTGCATAACTTTTCTAAAACACAAAGAAACAAACTTAAGAGCAAAAGTTTAGGCTTCTTATGTAAATATGTCTAGTGGACAATTAATGAATGGATGAAGCACTCGAATGTGCATGTTTAGCTTTTTTGTAATTTCGACAAACGAAGAGTTTTATTTCAAAAACGCGATATACGTCATTTTGTTCCCTTTTAGAATCTTGCTCTCTGCTGGCTGCCCAAAAGCAATGTCGTGGCTGTTTTATACTGCAACTTAAGAATACAATAAGGCAAAAAATGAAGTCTAAAAATAGCTGTTATACTGTTTTTATTCTTTAAAGTTTTATAACCTTGCAAATTGTCACCTGTTTCAAATTGATATGCCGCGTTTTAGAAATACATTTTTTCAAATAACTTTTATGAAATGTCGGTATTTGTGATTAACTTTACATTAATTGAAGAAAAAAAATCTTTCTATGGTACGATTTATGAAACCCGAAGAAACTACTTTTTCATAATGCTTCTATAGCTGCTGTCCACAAGCGTAGTCCACTGGATATCTACAAAAGTTGACCTTTCAGTTTTATCGCATCCAAACGAGAATACGAAACGAGAACTTAAGAAGATACAAAAAGAGACCTATTTTTATGCGTATTTTTCTTCTTTATGTTATTTGATTAAGGCACATTCTACGTCCCTTAAGTTGACCCCCTTAAAAACAAACAAGCATGTTATAAAAAAAGTTTCTAAAAAGAAATAAAGAACACTAGTGCGACACTATTCTGGCCGCAATCCAAGCCAGGAGGACGACGGGAAGACTAAAGGTCACCGCGCGTGCGCTGTTGCACATGTTCCTGTTACAGCAGCGGACGCAGTCCTGGTGTTCTTCGTTCCCAAAGCAACCGGGTACGCAGTCCGTTTCCCTCTCGTAGCATCCGCGGAAGATCAGAGTTTCTTTGTAGGCAGTGTGGGTAATCCGACGATCCTGCACGGTCAAAAGAAACAAAATATACAGGGTGAGTCATAAAAACCGAAAGACAAATGTCGGGACTATTGTTTAGGTGAAATTCTGCAAGCAGCGCTTTAAAAATCTAGGATATGAAAGCCGAAATCCTAAGCTTTCTTTTAGTACAAGAATCATTCATATCACTTATGTACTTTTCAAGTTACGGAATTTTAAACATAACCACCGTTTTAAAGCTCTGTCCAAGGATCACAAAAAGGTGTGCGTTCTTTTAGCAAAACCCAATGTGATTTGTTTTCGTTTTGCTGAAAGAACACTTAACTTCTTGTGATCCGTGGACAGAACTTTAAAACGGTTGTTGTGTTAACAATTCCGTAACTTGAAAATTACATGAGTGATTTGAATGATTATTGTACTGAAAGAAAGCCAATATATGAATTGGGTCCCGACATGTGGGTTTCGGGTTTTTTACTGCACCTGGGGCGGCGGAACCGGGGGGGGGGGGCGGGGGGCACTGTACCCCACCCAACCCCAGATTTTCCCAGGCTAACAAAGGTGCCCCTCTTGCGGTTTTAAATGTGCCCCTTCGAGATGAAAACAAAACTGCCCCTCAAACGCATACGTATGAAAGCATAATGTGGATCGCGCTACAAATAAAAATGTCTCCTGTCTTGTAATGCAAAACTGCCCCTCAAAAACACAAGTACCCCTCTCGCATTAACAAGATTGTTCACCTTTTGGAGATGGAAAACTATCCCTCGAAAGCACAAATACCACTCTCGCAATAATAAAATTGTGCCCCTCTCGAGATGGAAAATTAGCCTTCAAAAACAATCCGATAACTTCTCGAGATGGAAAACTGCCCCTCGAAAGTACAAGTGTCCCGCTCGCAACATTAAAACCTTTTATTGTGATTCAATGTTTTATAATGGTATGATGATGGTGTCGCACATAATGACGACGACACCAATGGCGTCAATGGCCACCGATGACGAGGACATCCTTTGTCACAACTCACATAGCAGACGCCGCTACATTTGCCGACATACACCCCAGGGTTGTCCGAGCTGACGTCGATGGGGTTGGCCGGGTCATCTGGGTCTCGGGGCTCACAGTACGGATTGGCCGTGCACTTGAAGCAGTACATGGCGGCGCTGCTGACACCTAGAGGTTAGAGGTCAGAGGTTAGAAATCCTTTATACAGGGTGGTGCTAAAAGAAGGAAACCCAAATTGGGCAGCAATTTTAACCTCCTTACTTGAACTGTATTTTTTAATTAATGAAGTATAGCTCTTCAACCATACATGGTGAAAACAAAAAATCTTTTAAAAATTCGCAAGAATAGTGTTATCATGCTAATTTGAATACAAGTCACCAAAATCAGTGCTGTCCACGTGTAAGTCTAGTGAAGTGTTTTTTTTTGTCATCAAATCAAGCTCCGGAGCTCAGTCAAGCGGATGGAATAAGCCGTCCGTCGACAAACGTGGCACATGGAATTTTGAAACTACCATATCTCAGAGATAATGCATTTGCAATCATTTTTTGTCGTCATTTGGGTTTAAAGATCAAAAATTTAATACCATTACATTGAATTTTGAAATATGTCCATAAACAAGTAGGTGAAAATTGCTGTCAAAAGTGGGTTTCTTTGTTCTTGCACCACCCTGCATAGTATTCAGCGGTATCTCGATGATGAACACTCAGTGGCAGTTATTACTTTTAGGACCCCTCTATTTTTTCGCCGCTGCGATTTTGCGTCAGTTGTCAACCGAATGCTTCTCGCGAACTTGAATTCCTTTCAAAATAAAACCCTTCAGATATAAATCAAAAAGGGGAAAAAGCGTGCCTTCGACATTGTTAAAGATCAAAACACAGAGGGGTCCCAAAAGTATCTGATTCCCACACACGATTCCTGACAGTCTTGGTGTGATCTTGAAACAGTAGTGTCGTAAAAAGATGGGCAAATAAAGTTTGCGAGCAGAGCTCGGATGAGTGCGGCAGTGCGCATGCGCCTTAAGCACTCATATTTACCTTTGCTCGATCAATTAATATTAGAACACCAATGATGTACAGTGACAAACCAGGACGCTGTTAAAGTGTTAAGAGAAACAAAGTGCCCAGCCAAAAATAATAAAACCAGAAAACAATCAAGAAGAAGTAACTGAGTTTTTTAAGGCTTTATGAGGCTCACTTACCGATCAATGAGCACACCAGTGCCAGGAGAACAACAGACCGCGGCATCTTGTGTATTTTGTCCCCTTGATATGTGGTAAAAGGAAAGTCCTGCAAAGAGGGAATTGAATGAAACAGACGTAGTTTAAGTTAATATGTTTACTGGATTTCAAGTCGAAAGACAGTCCAGTTTTTTATTTCAATGGCTCCGCCAAAATTTACCAGCACGGCGCTAGAGCGCGGCGCCATAAATTTGTTCCTTTTTGACATTGGGGAAAAAACAGTGAAGGACCTATATATATTTCAAATTCGCCCCCACAAACTGAGTTTTTATTCAATGATGATTGAAACAAATTTCTGAAAAGCCATCAAATTAAGTTTATAAATGTGCTTAAAATAACTTGTACCATCTATCACGCTTAATTAGAGAATCGCGTCAAAACGAAACAAATGTAAAACACATTTCTTTTGAAACTATATGTGGCAGCAATCAAAATATGAATATTCAACCCCCATCTTCGTCAGCTTTTTTAAAATTGTTATTATCAAATTTCTTAGTTGCCTTGCATTTTGAAAGTCAAATAATTGTACATTAGCCTTTGTATACCAGAATAAACATGCGTATGACAATATACATATACAAAATATGGTAATTGTACGACATGTCATGAAGTAATGTATATTATCAAGAATAAACAGAAAACATATAGTCAAGTTTGAAGGCCAAACTTTGCCCAGTGGAGATTTGAAGACGGTCCCTGCATGACTGCCATTGTTGACTTAGGTCGCGCAAGGTACAAACCCGCACCACTGCTTGGCGCGTAGTTGAGCTATGACTGGTATATAATATTACACGGTGTGACTAGTAATCTAGTTAATTATTAACTAGCCTAGTAAAGAATGCGAGTTGAGTGTATTTGGCCCTAGCTGATTTTATTAAGCAGTTTGTTTAGCAAGAACGTGTCCATAACGGATGATAGGTTGTTTTATAAACAATAATTCTGTTTCATGTTATTCTGAACTTAATTTTGTGATGATTCCTATATCATATTCAGATTTACCCATATCATGGGAAACCGATTTATGGTTTTTGTTCTTCACTTTCAAGGAATTCAGACAATTTAAATATTTGTTTTAAACTTAATTAAAGAAATAAGACTATTGAAAGAATTTTGAAATCAATTTATACAAAAAAAAATCACCCAAGTTTTCAAAAGTATCTTTATCATCTTCCCCTTTTCTCTTCCATTTTTTTTTTAATTACTTTGTTCTTGGACATTTATCCAAAGTTTCCATGGTTTTTTTTTACATGACTGCCTATGTTCTTGATCAAACCTTTGACATCGTCTCAAGATCCAGTCAATGAATGTTGCGGTTCTAAGTTTATGGACGTCAAGACCAATAATCAAGTTTAGTTCAGACATAATTTGAAGGCTTCAAAATTATTCCGAAGCAAAATGTGAAGCCAAAGCCTAAGTATTAAAAAATACATCACATTTTTGTTTTTCTAATTGAGAGGAGTGACATTGTCGATTTTGATAAACAGCCATTTGACCCAACATGACCTTTGACTTAACATCAAGGTTAAAACAATCCTGATTTTCTTTTTCAAGCTTTGAAAAATCAGGAAAATTTCCAAAATGTCTGCACAACGGCGTATATATGCCTACCTCCACGACATCAAAATCACATGCATCCTTTGAAATGAGAATGACTGTATAAAAACCAGCTGAGTTTTGAAAACAAACATCGAATGCCCCTTTATCTTCGAGGAACGTATAGGTCTGTTTAACTCTATAAAAAGCAAAAAGCAAACCAAAAGAAAATGTATAAATCTTAAATTGGCAAGAAAAAGGTGCAGATGTTAGAATTTCTGAAAAAGGTCTTTGCCAATCGATGTTTGCGTACAATTTTAATGTTGCGGCCCCCATGAGAATCAAGACCCCCCAAACCATTAGTTTTAAAATCGGAAACCAACACTACCACAAGAAATTAAAAGTTAATCCGACTTACCTGAATAGAACAGAAATAACCAGCAATTTCAGCTTTACATCCTTCAAAATCTCACATGAAACAGACGATTTTCATGTCATAAACTCCAAACAAAATGGACGGTGGACGCCTTTGCTGTTTCGTTGTAAAGCGATCAAAGTCCAAAGTTATGATTTGGTTGGACAAACATTGAGTATTGTCGGGAGAGGGCGCTATAATAGGGGTGCGGACCAGACTCTTGCGCAAACCAGCAAATGCAGTAGTCGACTCAAAAAATTTGTTGCTTTTCAATAAACAGATGAAATTTTGCCCTAATCTTCGAAATTTCAGCAGAAATTTTAAGGCCTATACCCCTTGCAGGAAAGATGCATACAGGACTCCAGAACACATTCTAACTCTATTTTTGATTAGATACGGCATTCAAAAAATGATTGCTTCGAAAATTTGGGGGAAAATCAGTCAAAAATGTTGGTTTCTTTTCAATAAACAGATGAAATTTTGCCCTAGTATTGGAAATTTTAGCAGTTTAAGCAGCCAAATTTTATTAAAAAGGTAAGGCTAACCCCTTGCTTTTTTTTGAATTTTGGCCAAAAAATAAAATTGCTTCAAAAGTTCTTGCAGGAAAGATGCCGAATGGACCCTAGAACACATTCCAATTCAATTTCTGGACGGATGGACATTTCAAAGGAATTTCTGTATTTTTAGGATAATATCAATTTTTGATCAAATTTGATTGAAAATGTAAGGCTAACCCCTTGTATTTTTTTGAAATTTGGCCAAAAAATTAAGTTGCTTCAAACTTGCAGACAAGTTGCCTAAGGGACCCTAGAACACATTCCAATTCGATTTCTGGACGGATGCACATTTCAAAGGAATTTCTCGGTTTTTAGGATAAAATCAATTTTTGATCAAATTTGATTGAAAATGTAAGGCTAACCCCTTGTATTTTGTTTGAATTTTGGCCAAAAAATAAAATTGCTTCAAACTTGCAGACAAGTTGCCTAAGGGACCCTAGAACACATTCCAATTCGATTTCTGGACGGATGCACATTTCAAAGGAATTTCTCGGTTTTTAGGATAAAATCAATTTTTGATCAAATTTGATTCAAAATGTAAGGCTAACCCCTTGCATTTTTTTGAATTTTGGCCAAAAAATGAAATTGCTTTAAACTTGCAGGAAAGATGCCTAATGAACCCTGGAACACATTCCAATGCGATTTGTGGACAGATGGACATTTCAAAGGAATTCCTGTATTTTTAGGTTAAAATCAATTTTTGACCAAATTTTATTCAAAATGTAAGGCTAACCCCTTGCATTTTTCTTTGAAATTTGGCAAACAAATAAAATTGCTTCAAACTTGCAGGAAAGATGCCTAATGGACTCTAGAACACATTCCAATCCGATTTCTGGACGGATGCACATTTCAAAGGAATTTCTGTATTGTTTGGAGAATAGTACATTTTTTGCCAAATTTCATTAAAAAGGTAAGGCTAACCCCTTGCATTTTTTTGAATTTTGGCCAAAAAATAAAATTGTTTCAAACTTGCAGGAAAGATGCCGAATAAACCATAGAACACATTCCAATTTGATTTCTGGACGGATGGACATTTCAAAGGAATTTCTGTATTTTTAGGATAAAATGATTTTTTGATCAAATTTGATTGAAAACGTAAGGCTTACCCCTTGTATATTTTTTTGAATATTGGCCAAAAAAATAAAATTGCTTCAAACTTGCAGGAAAGATGCCTTATGGACACTAAGACACATTCCAATTCGATTTTTGGACGGATGGACATTTCAAAGGAATTTCTGTATTTTTAGGATAAAATGATTTTTTGACCAAATTTGATTGAAAAAGTAAGGCTTACCCCTTTGAATTTTTTTTAAATTTTGGCCAAAAAATGAAATTGCTTCAAACTTGCAGGAAAGATGCCGAATGGACCCTGGAACACATTCCAATTCGATTTCTGGACGGATGGACATTTCAAAGGAATTTCTGTATTTTTAGGATAATATCAATTTTTGATCAAATTTGATTGAAAATGTAAGGCTAACCCCTTGTATTTTTTTGAAATTTGGCCAAAAAATTAAGTTGCTTCAAACTTGCAGACAAGTTGCCTAAGGGACCCTAGAACACATTCCAATTCGATTTCTGGACGGATGCACATTTCAAAGGAATTTCTCGGTTTTTAGGATAAAATCAATTTTTGATCAAATTTGATTGAAAATGTAAGGCTAACCCCTTGTATTTTGTTTGAATTTTGGCCAAAAAATAAAATTGCTTCAAACTTGCAGACAAGTTGCCTAAGGGACCCTAGAACACATTCCAATTCGATTTCTGGACGGATGCACATTTCAAAGGAATTTCTCGGTTTTTAGGATAAAATCAATTTTTGATCAAATTTGATTCAAAATGTAAGGCTAACCCCTTGCATTTTTTTGAATTTTGGCCAAAAAATGAAATTGCTTTAAACTTGCAGGAAAGATGCCTAATGAACCCTGGAACACATTCCAATGCGATTTGTGGACAGATGGACATTTCAAAGGAATTCCTGTATTTTTAGGTTAAAATCAATTTTTGACCAAATTTTATTCAAAATGTAAGGCTAACCCCTTGCATTTTTCTTTGAAATTTGGCAAACAAATAAAATTGCTTCAAACTTGCAGGAAAGATGCCTAATGGACTCTAGAACACATTCCAATCCGATTTCTGGACGGATGCACATTTCAAAGGAATTTCTGTATTGTTTGGAGAATAGTACATTTTTTGCCAAATTTCATTAAAAAGGTAAGGCTAACCCCTTGCATTTTTTTGAATTTTGGCCAAAAAATAAAATTGTTTCAAACTTGCAGGAAAGATGCCGAATAAACCATAGAACACATTCCAATTTGATTTCTGGACGGATGGACATTTCAAAGGAATTTCTGTATTTTTAGGATAAAATGATTTTTTGATCAAATTTGATTGAAAACGTAAGGCTTACCCCTTGTATATTTTTTTGAATATTGGCCAAAAAAATAAAATTGCTTCAAACTTGCAGGAAAGATGCCTTATGGACACTAAGACACATTCCAATTCGATTTTTGGACGGATGGACATTTCAAAGGAATTTCTGTATTTTTAGGATAAAATGATTTTTTGACCAAATTTGATTGAAAAAGTAAGGCTTACCCCTTTGAATTTTTTTTAAATTTTGGCCAAAAAATGAAATTGCTTCAAACTTGCAGGAAAGATGCCGAATGGACCCTGGAACACATTCCAATTCGATTTCTGGACGGATGGACATTTCAAAGGAATTTCTGCATTTTTAGGATAAAATCAATTTTTGATCTAATTTGATTGAAAATGTAAGGCTAACCCCTTGCATTTTTTTGAATTTTGGCCAAAAAATAAAATTGCTTCAAACTTGCAGGAAAGATGCCTAATGGACCCTAGAACACATTCGAATTCGATTTCTGGACGGATGGACATTTCAAAGGAATTTCTGTATTTTTAGGATAAAATCAATTTTTGATCAAATTTGATTGAAAATGTAAGGCTAACCCCTTGTATTTTTTTTGAATTTTGGCCAAAAAATAAAATTGCTTCTAGCTTGCAGGAAAGATGCCTAATGGACATTAAGACACATTCCAATTCGACTTTTGGACGGATGGACATTTCAAAGGAATTTCTGTATTTTTAGGATAAAATCATTTTTTGACCAAATTTGATTGAAAATGTAAGGCTAACCCCTTGTATTTTTTTTGAATTTTGGCCAAAAAATAAAATTGCTTCAAACTTGCAGGAAAGATGCCTAATGAACCCTGGAACACATTCCAATGCGTGGACAGATGGACTTTTCAAAGGAATTCCTGCATTGTTTGGAGAAACATTCATTTTTGGCCAAATTTGATTCAAAATGTAAGGCTAACCCCTTGTATTTTTTTGAATTTTGGCCAAAAAAATAAAATTGCTTCAAACTTGCAGGAAAGATGCCTAATGGACCCTAGAACACATACCAATTCGATTTCTGGACGGATGGACATTTCAAAGGAATTTCTGCATTTTTAGGATAAAATCAATTTTTGATCTAATTTGATTGAAAATGTAAGGCTAACCCCTTGCATTTTTTTGAATTTTGGCCAAAAAATAAAATTGTTTCAAACTTGCAGGAAAGATGCCGAATAAACCATAGAACACATTCCAATTTGATTTCTGGACGGATGGACATTTCAAAGGAATTTCTGTATTTTTAGGATAAAATCAATTTTTGATCAAATTTGATTGAAAACGTAAGGCTAACCCCTTGTATATTTTTTTGAATATTGGCCAAAAAAATAAAATTGCTTCAAACTTGCAGGAAAGATGCCTTATGGACACTAAGACACATTCCAATTCGATTTTTGGACGGATGGACATTTCAAAGGAATTTCTGTATTTTTAGGATAAAATCATTTTTTGACCAAATTTGATTGAAAAAGTAAGGCTTACCCCTTGCATTTTTTTGAATTTTGGCCAAAAAATGAAATTGCTTCAAACTTGCAGGAAAGATGCCTAATGGACCCTAGAACACATTCGAATTCGATTTCTGGACGGATGGACATTTCAAAGGAATTTCTGTATTTTTAGGATAAAATCAATTTTTGATCAAATTTGATTGAAAATGTAAGGCTAACCCCTTGTATTTTTTTTGAATTTTGGCCAAAAAATAAAATTGCTTCAAGCTTGCAGGAAAGATGCCTAATGGACATTAAGACACATTCCAATTCGACTTTTGGACGGATGGACATTTCAAAGGAATTTCTGTATTTTTAGGATAAAATCATTTTTTGACCAAATTTGATTGAAAATGTAAGGCTAACCCCTTGTATTTTTTTTGAATTTTGGCCAAAAAATAAAATTGCTTCAAACTTGCAGGAAAGATGCCTACTGAACCCTGGAACACATTCCAATGCGTGGACAGATGGACTTTTCAAAGGAATTCCTGCATTGTTTGGAGAAACATTAATTTTTGGCCAAATTTGATTCAAAATGTAAGGCTAACCCCTTGTATTTTTTTGAATTTTGGCCAAAAAAATAAAATTGCTTCAAACTTGCAGGAAAGATGCCTAATGGACCCTAGAACACATACCAATTCGATTTCTGGACGGATGGACATTTCAAAGGAATTTCTGCATTTTTAGGATAAAATCAATTTTTGATCTAATTTGATTGAAAATGTAAGGCTAACCCCTTGCATTTTTTTGAATTTTGGCCAAAAAATAAAATTGTTTCAAACTTGCAGGAAAGATGCCGAATAAACCATAGAACACATTCCAATTTGATTTCTGGACGGATGGACATTTCAAAGGAATTTCTGTATTTTTAGGATAAAATCAATTTTTGATCAAATTTGATTGAAAACGTAAGGCTAACCCCTTGTATATTTTTTTGAATATTGGCCAAAAAAATAAAATTGCTTCAAACTTGCAGGAAAGATGCCTTATGGACACTAAGACACATTCTAATTCGATTTTTGGACGGATGGACATTTCAAAGGAATTTCTGTATTTTTAGGATAAAATCATTTTTTGACCAAATTTGATTGAAAAAGTAAGGCTTACCCCTTGCATTTTTTTTAAATTTTGGCCAAAAAATGAAATTGCTTCAAACTTGCAGGAAAGATGCCGAATGGACCCTGGAACACATTCCAATTCGATTTCTGGACGGATGGACATTTCAAAGGAATTTCTGCATTTTTAGGATAAAATCAATTTTTGATCTAATTTGATTGAAAATGTAAGGCTAACCCCTTGTATTTTTTTGAATTTTGGCCAAAAAATAAAATTGCTTCAAACTTGCAGGAAAGATGCCTAATGGACCCTAGAACACATTCGAATTCGATTTCTGGACGGATGGACATTTCAAAGGAATTTCTGTATTTTTAGGATAAAATCAATTTTTGATCAAATTTGATTGAAAATGTAAGGCTAACCCCTTGTATTTTTTTTGAATTTTGGCCAAAAAATAAAATTGCTTCAAGCTTGCAGGAAAGATGCCTAATGGACATTAAGACACATTCCAATTCGACTTTTGGACGGATGGACATTTCAAAGGAATTTCTGTATTTTTAGGATAAAATCATTTTTTGACCAAATTTGATTGAAAATGTAAGGCTAACCCCTTGTATTTTTTTTGAATTTTGGCCAAAAAATAAAATTGCTTCAAACTTGCAGGAAAGATGCCTAATGAACCCTGGAACACATTCCAATGCGTGGACAGATGGACTTTTCAAAGGAATTCCTGCATTGTTTGGAGAAACATTCATTTTTGGCCAAATTTGATTCAAAATGTAAGGCTAACCCCTTGTATTTTTTTGAATTTTGGCCAAAAAAATTAAATTGCTTCAAACTTGCAGGAAAGATGCCTAATGGACCCTAGAACACATTCCAATTCGATTTCTGGACGGATGGACATTTCAAAGGAATTTCTGTATTTTTAGGATAAAATCAATTTTTGATCAAATTTGATTGAAAATGTAGGGCTAACCCCTTGTATTTTTTTTTAATTTTGGCCAAAAAATTAAATTGCTTCAAACTTGCAGGAAAGATGCCTAAGGGACACTTAGACACATTCCAATTCGATTTCTGGACGGAAGGACATTTCAAAGGAATTTCTGTATTTTTAGGATAAAATCATTTTTTGACCAAATTTGATTGAAAATGTAAGGCTTACCCCTTGCATTTTTTTGAAATTTGGCAAAAAAATAAAATTGCTTCAAACTTGCAGGAAAGATGCCGAATGGACCCTAGAACACACTCCAATTCGATTTCTGGACGGATGGACATTTCAAAGGAATTTCTGTATTTTTAGGATAAAGTCAATTTTTGATCTAATTTGATTGAAAATGTAAGGCCAACCCCTTGCATTTTTTTGAATTTTGGCCAAAAAATAAAATTGCTTCAAACTTGCAGGAAAGATGCCTAATGAACCCTGGAACACATTCCAATGCGTAGACAGATGGACTTTTCAAAGGAATTCCTGCATTGTTTGGAGAAACATTAATTTTTGGCCAAATTTGATTCAAAATGTGAGGCTAACCCCTTGTATTTTTTTGAAATTTGGCAAAAAATGAAATTTCTTCAAACTTACAGGCAAGATGCCTAAGGAACACTAAAACACATTCCAATTCGATTTTTGGACGGATGGACATTTCAAAGGAGTTTCTTTATTTTTAGGATAAAATCATTTTTTGATCAAATTTGATTCAAAATGTAAGGTTAACCCCTTGTATTTTTTTTAAATTTTGGCCAAAAATGAAATTGCTGCAAACTTTCAGGAAAGATGCCTAAGGGACACTAAAACACATTCCAATTCGATTTTTGGACGGATGGACATTTCAAAGGAATTTCTGTATTTTTAGGATAAAATCATTTTTTGACCAAATTTGATTGAAAATGTAAGGCTAACCCCTTGCAATTTTTTTCAAATTTGGCCAAAAAATGAAATTGCTTCAAACTTGCAGGAAAGATGCCTAATGAACCCTGGAACACATTTTAATGCCATTTGTGGCCAGATGGACATTTCAAAGGTATTCCTGTATTTTTAGAATAAAATCAATTTTTGACCAAATTTGATTCAAAATGTAAGGCTAACCCCTTGCAATTTTTTCAAATTTGGCCAAAACATGAAATTGCTTGAAACTTTCAGGAAAGATGCCTAAGGGACCCTGGAACACATTCCAATGCGATTTGTGGACAGATAGACTTTTCAAAGGAATTCCTGCATTGTTTGGAGAAAAGTTAATTTTTGGCCAAATTTGATTAAAAATGTAAGGCTAACCCCTTGTATTTTTTAAATTTTGGCCAAAAAAAAAATTGCTTCAAACTTGCAGGAAAGATGCCTAAGAACCCTGGAATACGTTCCAATGTGATTGTGGACAGATGGACTTTCCAAAGGAATTCCTGCATTTTTTGGAGAAAAATCAATTTTTGCTCAAAAATTTGATTGAAAATGTAAGGCTAACCCCTTGCATTTTTTTGAAATTTGGCCAAAAATTTAAATTGCTTCAAACTTGCAGGAAAGATGCCTAATGGACAATCAAACACATTTCAATTCGATTTTTTGACGGATGGACATTTCAAAGGAATTTCTGTATTGTTTGGAGAAAAGTACATTTTTGGCCAAATTTCATTAAAAAGATAAGGCTAACCCCTTGCATTTTTTATGAATTCTGGTCAAAAAAAAAATTTGCTTCAAACTTGCAGGAAAGATGCCGAATAGAGCATAGAACACATTCCAATTCGATTTCTGGACGGATGGACATTTCAAAGGAATTGCTGTATTTTTAGGATAAAATCAATTTTTGATCAAATTTGATTCAAAATGTAAGGCTAACCCCTTTTTTTGACCAAAAAAAAAAATTGCTTCAAACTTGCAGGAAAGATGCCTAATGAACCCTAGAACACATTCCAATGCGATTTGTGGACAGATGGGCTTTTCAAAGGAATTCCTGCATTGTTTGGAGAAAAGTTAATTTTTGGCCAAATTTGATTCAAATGTAAGGCTAACCCCTTGCAATTTTTTTCAAATTTTGCCAAAAAAATTGCTTGAAACTTTCAGGAAAGATGCCTGATCCCCGAATTAATTACAGACGTCGCTAAATTCACGGAATTCCCGAAAATTTCCCAATAAATTCTAAACGGCGTTGTAACACAAGGCATTTTGTTGTTGTTGAGTTTTTAAAATAGTTGCTGTTTCGTATATTTTATTAAAACTTTGCCACATTTAAAACCACATTATATACAAGCACATCATAATATATAAAAACTGACAACCTTGCACGCCCCTTGCGGGTTACAATATACATACACATACAAATCACAATCACAATCTGGACAGGCATTTTCTTTAAAACAGGACGTTTTGTTCATGAGTGGTTAACGAATGCGGCCCCTTAAGTACACTTGGCCAAGTAAAACAAATAACCAGTTTCTCGTCTCAACCCGCTTCCTTTTTCCTGTTGGCCTCGATTTTTTTTTCTTTTCATACATTTGTAACATAGTTTGCAAATATGTTGTCAAATTTATTATCAATATAGGAAATGCGATCAAGCTAAATGAGTCGTTTGTCGGGAACTTTCATTTGGAGATACAGGCCAAAATAGGGCCACTTCATCACATCATTTTATCAAATCCCTTGGTGTTCCGACTTCCATAATTTTTTAACTAAAGATGGTATCAGTATGCGGCTTTCACAGCAGTAATGCTGAGACTGTGCTCTTTTCAAATCTGTAAAAAAAAAACTTGACCAGGGTCAACAAACGACTCATTTTAGCTTGATTGCATCACAATTATAGTCTTTTCACTTGTTTCCAATAAAAGTGTAGCTAAGTAGAATTTAGAAAGGGTTACGGCTCCTTTGGACAAAATTTTGTATCGGCAAAAGACTTGATAAAATGGAAGAACCCATGCTCCATTTTGAGGAAAAAAATGCCTGCCTCCACCTTCATTAAAAAAAAAAGCCTAGACGAGAAACTGGGTTTTTTTTTTGCTTGGCCTTAATTTGACAGGACACAATCTGCAATAAGACATATTTCATATACAGTTAAATTTACAATACTATAATCAAGGCGTTTTGTTTTTTAAATGACAATAACCACAAGGAAACGATTAGTGCATTGTAATTACTGCACTCAATTTAAATTGAACGTGTGACCAAGGTTAAAATATGGATGTGGCAAGGGGAGGGGCCTGGCCTACCAAAGAAAAAGGGGGACAAGGTCTTAGTTTTGCAAGGGAATATCAATTCATGAACTTCTGTTGGTGATTTTTCATTTCAAAGGGGAACGCCCATCTTCTTACCATTTCAATCATTTGATTTCTCTTGTGAAATCACTTTCAGTTTACATACGATATAAAAACTAAATGTGTACATTAAAAAGTATTTAAAAAATAAAAACTAATGGTGACATTTTTCAAACAGTACTCTTTCCCCATTCCATACCCCCACCAATCCCTCCTAAATTCCCTGCACCCCTCGCACCCTCTTAAGCCCCCCCCCCCCCCCCCCCCCCCCCAAAAGTCTCGAATTAGAAATATTTATTATATGCCAATTATGACGCTTAATTTTAAGGTAAGCAGAATGACAAATTCAGCCAAATTCATTACAATTTCATAAGCACAATAAATCTGCTCATAATGTATACATCAGATGCAGCATTCACTAAATTTTTTAAAGTCATATTGGGCTACATTGTCAGACAAGAAAAAAAAACCCAGATAACTTCTAATTTCTGCCTAAAGACTAATATCATGACAATGTAAATGTAAAACACACTAAAATTCAAGACTCGTACAAGTACTGCTGTCACAAAGTACTACACAAATAGTAAAAAAAATACGCACCTCCTCGGTGAGTTCCAAGGAGAGAGTAACGAGGGACTTGAACGCATTGCCTCCATATACCCGTGTTCAAACAAAGATGACATGGGCTTTTGCGCATTCAGAGTAGTTATTCGCACTTCGAACTTTGGGTGTTTGTACATGCAAAAGTACCCCCTCAACGGTAAGAAAAAGAGAGTTGGGGGAGACCACTGGATGAGACATTCGAACGCATTGTTGATGATGCCTGACGCTCACGCGAAGACATTATGGCTTTGTGCGCACTCAGAAAAAAAAAAGCCTTGCGTAATTCGTGCTGTATGCGCATGTGCCGTGTCCTGATTTGTCCTTTGAATAAATGCTGCAAGTAAAACTTGCACTATCCCCCTGGCATACTCAAGCTGCTGTGGTGGTAGAGGGCGCTACCAACAAGATGAATCAAAGCCAGGCTTGGGAACTTTGGCACCCCAAACCAAAACAAAAATTCCAAAACACCATTCAAGCTAAGTGCGTGCGAGGCATGCTTGAGATTTCATTCGCCAGTGCCAAAGACTAGATTCTACATAGGGGCTGGCTGCATTGCAGAACAAAAACAAAACCTAGTCTTTGACAGAGACTACATTCAGACTACCCTGCACTATTCCTATTCTAAAGGGCCCGTTTCAATTCATATCTGGGATGAGTTCCGGACGAGTTGCGGGTAGAATCACTTTGTCCGGAAAAAGCTCTGCATTTGTCCCGGACATGTTCTGGGGAAAATCTCATTAGCAACTGCTTGACTCATCAATACTGATCTTCCCGCAACTTCATTGCGAGAGGATTGCAGGGAAGTTGTTCAGCATCCTGCAACTTATACCCGATGAAATGTCCGCAACTTGTCCGAAACTCGTCCTGGATATGAACTGACCTATCGCCGTTTGGGAGTTTAGCAACGCCCCTTAGACAACCCTATGGAGTTTTTGTACGCTAAGTTCTGTTCGTCTCAGATTGTGCGCGTTCCGTGTCCATTTGTATATCATGTAATTGGACAATATTTCACAAGCAGCGTTCACGCGATTCTAACGCAATTCTGCCGCGATAGGTCAATTGAGATGAGCCCTAATTACCATCCCGAAGTTTTTGAACCCCTAATTTTTTTTCACATTGCCATCTGTGCTTCCACCTGGCTGTTCCAGGCCTCCACGGACCGAGATCCCACCTCGCTGCTCTCCGGTATGAACACCACCGAGTCGCCCACCAGCGGCTGGGCCACCCTCTGGCAAGTCTGGGCCGTGTCGGTGCCGTTGAACTCAAGGCCCACCACCGCACCTGTGCACAACAATTTTATGGGAATTACAAGTGGGCCCGATTTCTTGGCTCTGCTAACCACAGAATTCCGCGCTTAGGATCACAATTTTGCGCTAACCGCGCTAGCAGAAAAATTATGTGCTAACCCTGTAAGCACAGAATCCTTAGTTACTGGATGCCCGCATGTGCAGAGGCCAAAATTCCTCGCTAACACGTGAAATGCGCTTACCATAAGCACAGAATTTCTGCTACAGTAAGCACATATTTTTCGCTAACTGTAAGCAGAGCCAAGAAATTGGGCCAGTCCGGTAGATTTATGAAGCAGACACATATCGATATAGGGGAGTGTGTGGCCTAGTGGGTAGGGTTCGTGACTCATGATCAGAGGGTCCGGGGTTCGAATCCAGCCGCTGGTCATATATTGTGTCCTTGGGCAAGGCACTTCACCCCCACTTGCCCCTCTCCACCCAGGAGTATAAATGGGTACCGGCATTAGCTGGGGAGTAACCTGCGATGGACTAGCATCCCATCCAGGGGGAGTAGAAATATTCTCAGTCGTTTCATGCTACTGAAACCGGAGATAAACGCCAACCTGATGGGCCACATTGGCTCGGGACAGACTTACTTACACATATCGATAAACATAATCAGAACGTAAGCTAAAAAAGTTAGATCGCTAGCGGTCACAGCTTACTGATTTTGGAAGCCAAGCTTTCAGAACTCACTGCAACTTCTTCGAACAGTCTTGAAGAAGATCCAGTGAGTGCTAGAAGCTTGGCGTCCCATTTTTGTGAGCACTGACGATTTTATTTTGTATAGCTCACATTCTTATAACAGTCGAGTCTCGTTAAAACAAACTCGTTCGGACCTAGCCAAATTGTATCATGTTATATCAGAATTTTGTACGAAGAGGAACATCAGTCCCATTCATTGTGCACATACATGCACAGTCGGGACCAAGGCTTTATGTTTGTTATAACCAGAATTTTGTATTAACAGAGTTTGCACTAACGAGAGTCGACTGTATTTCAAGTGATACACAACACCGTTTCTTGTACTTCACTATCTTTATTGACCCTAACAGAACTCAACCCATCAAACCCCAACGGCATGTTTTGTTGGAATCTGTCAGGATGGGTACAGTACTAAACTGACAGTCTTTTACATTGGGTTGGCACACCTCCAGAATCAAAGTCAGAAATATGTGTGTGCAGTTTCCCAGATGGTGTTGGAATTTGCCAGGATGGGTATGGTTCCTAGTAAATCATGCAGGGAATAGGGTTAACCCTCCAATGCAAACATACACTCTGTGCCAAGAAATCCTTTCAGTCAAAATCAAGCAAGTGACAGTTTTCAACAGGCAAACTTCCCAGCCTACTTAAAGCAAGATTGACTGGCTGTGATTGTTTATGTAACTAGATACAGCACAGTGCTTGCTTGACATATGATCTGACTGCTGGTGACTAGCTTGTGTTAAAAGTATAGCAGGGGAAGAGGATGGAAATTTTGACTGTCTGTGACTGTTTAAATAGCAGGAGGGTTAACGTATCCATACAACCACCATATAAGTATAAACATAAATACTTGCATTTGTCGTTAGGGAATAGGTTTGATATTGAACATCATTGATATGGATGTACTTACCATTTGTCACAGCTTTTGCGTATCGTTCATCCTCCCCAAGTATCCTGGCTGCGGTACCCACGTCAATCTCTATCTCCGTGGTCCGTGCGAGGCTGCAAGAACCCTGGTACAGACACAAATAATCATAATGGTCATTTTATTAATTGCACACATCATCGACATTTTATAAACACTGTATACTCAGTGTTTTCCTGAGTGATTGTGAGAAAAAAAAACAATCGGGTAGGACTCGAACCAACGACCTCTTGTAGTCGAGTGGTAAGACGTCTGCGCTAGTCAGCAGGATGTCGTGGGTTCGAGTCCCACCAAAGTGATTTTTTTCTCACAATCACTGGGGGGCAACTCTGAGTACACATATATGTGGACTTGAACCATAGACCTATATTAAATTACTAGAGCGCTGACTCATGTACAAAGTGATGCCTGCTGGGCGCATCCATGTTTGTGCACAAACCTATGGAGAACTAGAAATTGTGTACGTATTTTGTATGTCTATTTGCATATCTGCGTTTGTATTCTATACAGGTGCGTCATCGAAGCCGATACGCCAAAACCGAAATGCACGATCAACAAATGAGTGTTTCATTTTGCTCTCCGCAAACAGCCCAACAGGTGCGCGTGCCCACTGCAGAAGATTAACTGTGACTTTTTTTAAAACCGTCATGACGCGCTTAGCTTGCTGCGTATGTTCTACTTGCGCGTTGCATTTAGAGTACACTTTCAAAATTCAATCCATCTCATTTCATTATGTGCTACAAACACGCACATAAATTCAAAATGTCTGCGCCTGGGACGGCTTCAATGCATATCCACGCGCAATAATGAGGAGTTAACGTTCTAACAATTTAATATAGCTCTCTGACTCGAACTCACAATCTCCTGATACCTAGCAACATACCTCCTGCCTCATGTCTTTAAGAAACTGCCTCAGCTTCTCTTCGGAGGATGAATCCTTGAAGAAGACGACGAGTGACGACTACAGGAGAAAAAAAGAAACCAACAGTAAAATATCCATCAAAGTCAGACAGGTAAGACATTCTGACAAATTCTTATTATGTTTCTGCCCTTTCACTCCAGGCGTAGGTCTAATTTGATTATTGGAAAAAAAAAAAAAAAACAAGGCTGTAGGTTTCCATTTTAGGTTTTGCAGAATTTCTTTGGACCATGACGGACGAAGGTTTAAAAAGAACACATGAAGAAATAAAACAAGGTTTGAAAAGGTCAAAGAAACGTCAAAGCTTTCCCATCAAATAGATATTATCAACATTTACCTCGGATCCTTTCTGTTTTGTTCCACCCAGGGTCAGCGGCACTACGCTGTCATCAACGGACGTCGACAGCTTCAGGTCTTGGAATTCTTCTGTCGTCGGCATCGGCACATAATCCTCAACTTTTGCATCCTGCAAACCAAAAATAGGCATTTCGAAACTCGAATTAAAAAAAGAAAAAGAACTTTGAAGTAATTTCCCTTTATATGCTAGACTACCAGACCCTCTAAGACACTTCCAAAGCATTTGTTCGCAGAATTTTCCTTTGTGGATTCTTTCAAAAAATTGTCCTTTCCCTAAATTGCTGGTATATTTTAAAGTTTAAAAATGGATTCAAAGGCAGTTATCTTAAAATGACAGTATTAACTTGGTCCCTGTACCACCCCAAACTCCATGGTTTTATTGATTCTTCAGTGAATAAACACAATGTAGTACAATGTAATACAATGTAATACAATGTAGTACACATGGTAATGGATTACAAAGGCCCCCCAAAAATATATAAATCTTACATCCGGTAGCAGTGACCAATTTCGTTCGTCCGGCATCGGCGAGAAATCGTGAATGTTATCCCATGTATTCCTGTATGGGCTCAGGCCGCTCTTTGAAAATTGATCTGAAATGCAGGTCAAGAGAAAAAAAATGTCGTTTAGGCTCCAGGACCAAAAGCTACTTTGGAAATTGGATCAAGAATGTTGCTTCCAATCCTTCTGTGGAGTACGGGGCTGCTTTCTCTTCAAGACAGGTTCTTAGGCAAAACTTTCGGACCATGCAGAAATTTTGTTCTGTTGGGTATACAGCCTCTATTAGCACTCTGCACAGAGAAAATAGTTTTGATCGCGGGTGCATCAGGTGAATTACAAAGAGGGCGCTGTTTCAAGAACACAGAGGCTCCTCTTTCGCCAAGAATTTGTGTCCATGCCTTCGTGCTGACTATGATCTCCTAGTCGTGATAAATGTGGCACTGACAGAGATTGCTGTTTATATTGAGGCGCTTAAACTTTCACAAATGTGAGGCGTTCTGGTAAAATGGGACGGAACTGGGCACAGGCCGTAGTGAGGAAAAATGCAAAAACTGAATGGGGTGATTTTTTTGGTGATTTTCAACTTTATTGGTGTGTTGTTATCGTTGATGTCTAGCACACACACACACAAAATTATTTTAAAGAAATACTACAAAAACATAAGTGTTTAAAAAAAAAAAATGACATCTTTGTTTTTCATGACTGCAAAACTTGAAACTCAACGGCCTTTTTCTCAGTATTTTACTTTTTGACGTGTCAATAAATGCGAACTTTAAACAGCCTTAACTTGTCAACGGAATGTCCGATTGAAGTGCAACAAACAGTATTGTAAGGAGAATTATATTCTCTTTCCTAACACCTGCAAACCCTCATTTTGACTTCCGCCCAGTTCTGTCTCATTTTGCCAGAATACCTGACTTATACGATTTGGTAAAATTTCAGAAACAGTGAAATTTTGATTAAGTCAAACCTCAAGGGAACAGGTTCAAAATTTGACTAAAGCAGAGTTTTGAATTAAGCAGGGTTGTATATCATTGTTATACTACTGAACGCAATGGATTATTTGTTTGACTTATAACAGTTGTTTTGAGTTATCAGAGTTTGTCTTATCGAGATTTCACTGCAGACTTAACGCGAACTCC
Organism: Patiria miniata; assembly: GCF_015706575.1. Taxonomy (NCBI): domain Eukaryota; kingdom Metazoa; phylum Echinodermata; class Asteroidea; order Valvatida; family Asterinidae; genus Patiria; species Patiria miniata. The sequence continues at coordinate 6,990,903 of NW_024037057.1, forward strand.
CTAGCATGATTTACTAGGAACCATACCCATCCTGGCAAATTCCAACACCATATATGGGAAACTGCACACATATTTCTGACTTTGATTCTGGAGGTGTGCCAACCCAATGTAAAAGACTGTCAGTTTAGGGGTACTGTACCCATCCTGACAGATTCCAACAAAACATGCTGTTGGGGTTTTGATGGGTTGAGTTCTGTTAGGGTTACAATACCTGGCAGTTCAGGGTAGTGGCACTGGAAGCATCCAAAGCGCATCTTGGTGGAGGCCTCGATGATGGGCTGGGAGCCGCAGTGGAGAAAGACGTCGATGGACTTGCAGTCCCGCGACCGGAACTGCTGGCAGGCGATGACGCACTTGCAGGACGTGCAGTTCCGCAGAAAGACGCTGTTCCGTAACAAAATATTGCAGTGAGTAAATGAGCTTCATCATGTGCTGTGCGTTTTCAGATTCTCTCTTTAAAGCTACAGTCCATCATTTGAAATTTGTGCATTTTGTTCGTTTGAAGCAACAAAAGAGTTCAAAATCTAATGAAGGATACTGGGCAACTAACCTGATGAAGTTTCAGCTAAGCTTCAGCTGTACATTCCGAGAAAAACAGCATTCTAAGATCTCAATTTCAAATCAAAAGTTACTGAATCATGTTTTGAATTGTTTTGAATTGCAGCTATATGCGACGTCGCGCACTGATCCAACGAATTACAACAACCGCGCGCGCGTGTGCGTCGTTCCAATACTTGTGCGCGCTGCGCTGAATAACAAAACAAACTACTAATTTAAATTTTCCTACGGTGCTTCTTAAGAATCACCGTTGGAAATGCCTTCTTTCGTTGATTACTTCAAAATGACAGCTTCCCAGAAAGAATAATTTCACAGGGAGTTTAGTTCCCTTACTATCTTTCAACCAAGTTTGTTTTTCAACAATAATTACGCCAGTTACTTTTCGGATGGCTGCAAATGATGGACTATAGCTTTAAGCACATTTCTATACAAATTCTTTCCAACTTCCCTTTTGTTTTACAGGATTTACCAACATTTTCCCAAATTTTTGAATTTCCCTGAAATTTTCATAACAGGTTTTCTTATTTTTTCCTCCTCAAAAATTTGTTACACTTTCCCAAAGTCTCTGTAAATAACGTCCTCACAAATTAACAAGTTCAGGCATTTTGTTTCAGCTTGCCCTAAAGAGGTATTTATGTCTAGTCCTGTGAACAGAGTACGTTAAGGTTTGTTGATAGTCCATGCGCAAAAGCAAATTTATGACGTCATGGCAAGAATTCATGCCGCAAATACCCTAAAGTTTATATTTTAAAATTTTAACCAGGAGAATTTTCCTACCTTCCTTTGATCGGGCCCAGGAATATCTTGCAATCCAGGCATTTGTCCACAGTGATGGTTGCCGAATGGTCGAAGATGTAGATGTTGCAGTTCTGTGAATGAAGAACATGAAACACATTAACCCTCCCGCTATTTAAACAGTCACAGTCAAAATTCACTTCCACTTCCCCTGCTATACTTTTAACAAAGGCTAGTCACCAGCAGTCAGATCTATGTCAAGCAATTGCACTGTGACTTGTCAAACTGGGTCAACAGACAAAGCAGGCAAGTTGTGGTCACAGCTGTTTTATCACTCACTGGGAGTCAACGCATAGCTGTAGCAAGTTCCTTAATCAGTCCCAGCCAGTCAATCCTGCTTTAACGTTGGCTGGGAATTCTTAACTGTTGAAAACAGTCACTTGTTTGATTTTGACTGAAAGGACTACTTGGCACAGAGGAGGGTTAAAACCCTAACCCTGCTGAATCCAACAGAATCCAACTATACCCGATGGAGCCTGTTGGATTGAGCAGTAAACCCCTTGTGTACGGTACATTCCTGATGCAAAATGTTGGATTCAATAGGCAACTGAACCACATTATAACGCCAATTTGGACTCCGTTGGATTCAGCAGACAACTGAAAATACGGCACAGTCGATTGAGCAGGAAACTCCAGTTGGACTCTGTTGGATTTAGCAGGGTGGTCCTGAGGAACTACTAGGGGTTAGGGTTGACCGAACGAAAGGCACATGTGACAATGAGTCGGTCGGTCAATCAGTCAGTCAGACACTCGGTCAGTCAGTCAGTGAAATACATGTAGGTACGAAGAGGACACTAGACTGGCCCTCTGGCACCAGCACGAGTCATTTCCGACTGACCTGGCAGTTCTTGATGACAAACTGCTGCCCGTTGACTTTGCCCGGTACTCGGCCCACCGTCTCCCCGTTCAGGTCCTCCAACTTGAAATCCTTCGGGTCCGGCCGGTCCTTGCGGTCCCTGTACGCCAAAGACGAGAAAGGCAGAGAATGCATGAGTGCATTGAGGGCGCCGTCCGCCGGCTTGCGACTCTCCATCTTTGTGCGATCACTGGTAGCGCTCAATTCAACTGAATATCTCGCTGTGCCCAATTTTGGCTCTCGAACCGAGAACCGAGAAAACGAAAGTCTCACCAAATACAGTAAAACAACCTGCATGCAAGCGTATGTCTGGGCGGCACAGACTAATGTAAGATCGAATCGGAAATTGGAATCATATACATGGCATCAGCGAGCGCACTTGCGTAAAAATAGACAAGTAATTCTGTTAAACTGTCTCAGGGTACATACGTGCAATGTTAATGAGTGATAAATATACCATTGTAAAGAATGTGCAAAGACCTTCGAGTGTGCGTCATACAAGATTCACAATGTACATTTGTTTACATGGTACACTGGCTTTAATTGTATCAAGACCGTTTGACAGTTCAATCATTAATTTTGATTAAATTCAACTCGTCTGACATGTGTGGACAATGACTGTGCATTAAATAATTAAACAATGTACATTTAATACAAGTTTGTCAGTGACACTGGTCATCATAAATATCCATGCCTGTTTTTATTTTTTTTTATGTAAACTTACAATTTACAAATGTTCGTATATGTATTAAAGTACTCGTCAGGTTCTTCATTACCCCCCCCCCCCCTTTCCTCCTCATTTTGGGTAAATTTTTTGGTTTTTATTATGGATTGCAAGTAGGCCTACGCTCAATTATTTCTAAATTATTGATTATATTAACACTAACAGAACACAACCCATCAAACCCAGACGGCATGTTTTGTTGGAATCTGTCAGGATGGGTACAGTACCCCTAGACTGACAGTGTTTTACATTGGGTTGGCACACCTCCAGAATCAAAGTCAGAAATATGTGTAGTTTCCCATATGGTGTTGGAATTTGCCAGGATGGTTCCTAGCAAATCATGCCAGGGAGTTAGGATTAACCTGGAACCCTCCCAAATCCTCTAGCGTCCCAGAAAATTCTTTTCTACAATGCACAGCGCCAGCGGAAGCAAATCTTTGCACAATCCAACTGTGTTTCTAAGGAGGGGGAGGGTGGGGTGGGGGGGGGGGGAGGCTGGGGAGGATGGGGAAGGGTGGGGGAGGAAGGGGAAGGGTGGAGAAGGGTGGGGGAAGGGTGGGGAAGGGTGGGGAAGGGTGGGGGAAGGGTGGGGGAAGGGTGGGGAAGGGTGGGGGAAGGGTGGGGGAAGGCTGGGGGAAGGCTGGGGAAGGGTGGGGAAGGGTGGGGGAAGGGTGGGGGAAGGCTGCGGGAAGGGTGGGGGAAGGGTGGGGAAGGGTGGGGGAAGGGTGGGGGAAGGGTGGGGGAAGGGTGGGGGAAGGGTGGGGGAAGGCTGCGGGAAGGGTGGGGGAAGGGTGGGAAGGGTGGGGGAAGGGTGGGGGAAGGGTGGGGAAGGGTGGGGGAAGGGTTGGGGAAGGGTTGGGGAAGGGTTGGGGAAGGGTGGGGAAGGGTGGGGGAAGGCTGCGGGAAGGGTGGGGGAAGGGTGGGGAAGGGTGGGGGAAGGGTGGGGGAAGGCTGCGGGAAGGGTGGGGGAAGGGTGGGGGAAGGCTGCAGGAAGGGTGGGGGAAGGGTGGGAAGGGTGGGGAAGGCTGGGGAGGATGGGGGAAGTCTGGGGGAAGTCTGGGGAGGATGCCCTTACGGTTCCTGGCTGAGGATGAAGCAGGTGCTACAGATAGACATGCCAGCATGCACCGATATCACCTCCCTTCATGAATCTCAAGACGGGATCTGAAGATGTCGGAATGAATCAAGTTCATGGCACATCCAGGAATAACGTTCCAGCGTCTTACTCAAGTCAGTGTGTGTTCACAAATTCAGGAACTACGTGTAGTCTTCAACATGTCGTTTTCAACACTTTCAATTCTGTGGTTAACCTGTTAAAGGCAATGACATTTCTGTGCCGTGTCACAGACTGTGAACCACTTTGAGAAGCCTGCCAACTTGATGTGAAGTTCCTTGCAAACCACTTAGAACTCTCTTCCGATTTGCTGACTCCGTGGGACTTTTGAAAGATACTCAATTTTTAACACAGTTGCAAAGGTACTCAGACTTTGGCAGTTTAAAACATGAGGGTTAATTTGTCAAGACACTGAGTCAAACATCTTTGCCAGCTCACTTAGAAGTTACCCGTCCCATTTGCAAGCGCAGTGAAACTCCGGTGGGTGTTTTGCAACTTGCTGGCTCTCGACTCTCGTGAAGTTCCTGATTGTGTCATGTATGTAGGATCAACTCTAAGTCACTCATGCTACTGTCTCTCACTCGTACCATGATCGTCTTTGCTGGCTAAAATTGTATTTATGAGAAATAACTTCCATGACTGAAGCAACTTGCGACTGCAAGAGAAATCAAAAATGCAAGTTCATGATTTTCAACTGACAAGACCGATAACGTTTGACAATTTAGAGTTCCCACAGATGAAGCCTCTGAAATGGCCTAGTACGCAGTATCCAGGAAGACGTAGGGAGCTTTTTTTTTCCCTCCAAACGATGGTCGGCAACAACACACATGTGTACACTTATATAGCAATGTTGCTAGTACCATCAACATCGCCACATCTACTTAGCATCTGCAAGTCAACCAATCTAAAATATGATTGACTATTCTCCGTCTGCTCAATGCTTAGCAGTGCATTGTACACCTGCGTCCTTCATGCATCCCGTCAGAAATAGAAAGAATCTAGGCCGATACAGTAGCCTCAACAACTGTATCTGTGCATGTAGAGGCACGGATTTCTCTTTGCAGGAGAGTATGGAGAGGCATCCAAAGCCTTCTGTCATTCAAATAAGTCATTGTTGTAAAATCTGCTTACAGAGAGGTGGATCCAATCACAATAGAATGACCTCCAGTGTTGACATTGGGGATCACTGGATCCCCCTTTTTGAATTGATGGAAAAAAGGCACGTGTACAGATATATATTGTACATGTCCATGGCGTCCGTTGCTATGTACGTTAGCTACCAATCTTTACGTGCGTAATAATTTCCTGTTTGCATAGCACCAATCAGAGACATTCATAGTGCAACTTTGTGTTGCAAAGACAAAATGCACATCTAATTAAATACTGGAATAATTATTTGCAGAACTAATATTTAAATTTTTTTTTATATTTACATGTAGTTCACAATGAGCTGAACAACTGATTATGATCACTGAAGATTAAGTTATCTGGAATTCTGGAATAATGGAATTTTTATTTCTGTGTGCCTTTCAGCTTTTTTCTTATTAAAATTAATTTGTTTAACCTTGCAAGATTACTTCAGGCCCCCCCCCCCCACCACCGCTGTTACACCTGTGTCCTAGGTCCGTGTTTTCTATTGTTGTTTAATGTTAGTCAAATTTGTTTAATGTCTTTGTGTGCTTGGATTTGCTGTTGCATTTCAATGTTCTGTATTGCGGCAAAATAACTCAATTAGTTAGGTTTTCAAGAAAGCTGTATGCTGAAGGGAAACAAAAATTACAGACATTGTCAAAAAGAAATGTATGACGTCTCTGCTATGGCATCAGCTATGAACAGTACCATTTATAAGAAAAACAGAAGGCCTAATTGCTCACCACTTCTGTCGAGCAACAACACCAATATTTCCATAATGTACAGTCAAACTTCGACATTTTTAAAGGGAATGTACATGTACATCATTGGCTTTTGCTGTAATTTTCAGAATTGAACTATTTGAGGGGTAAGTATAATAGATCAAATGTTGTTACACTGATGTGTAAAGTTTTGTGTTCAAAAAATGCTGGAAAAACCAAGAAAAACACAAATGTTCAAGTAGTCTGGTTCCCTGACTCCACTAAGGATGAAATGGATCAATTTATAGATGCCGGAAAATTGTAAGGTAAGGGAACCAGTCTAGCTGGCCTGCACCTGTTCATGAACATGAAACCAATAGCAAACAAAATTTGGACTGAAAAAATTGTAAATTTGGAACAGAAGTTGGAAAATAGTTAGGTTTTTCCAACGGTGGTCGGCCGACCACCGTTGGAAATTTATACAAAATACCACTTTTCTTGAAAATGACTTCACACCAGGTGCCATAATTTTACAGGATGCTTTAGACTGTCATTTATCAACATCCTAGTAAGGTATTTTGTAAAAATGTGTTAGTTTTGTTTTTCGATGTTCGCAAATGTTGTACATTCCCTTTCAACAAACGCATTTCAATCAAATGTAACTGAAAAGAGACATTTTCAAGGACGTAAACAGGCTCCTGGCAGGAAATTTGGGAAGTACATCAAAACAAAACAATGTACATGGCACAGGAAATAGGCAATGTTGTCTGAAATGTCTGAAGTTTCCAAAAGGAAAAAGAAAGAAAGAAAAGGAAATCCTGTTAATTGCAGGGGGACATTACATACATGTACATCCCTGAGGAAAACATGCTTAATTGGTGGATGAAAAACACAGTGGTCGCCAACCTTGCAAAATGACTCATCAGTGGCCATGAGAAATTCATGAGCCCATTCCTACAGATGACTATCCTCCATGTCTGTGGGTGTCTCCATGACAACAAGCGGACGTGTTCCCACGGCAACCAGCCTCCTCATACCGAGACAACCCCTGGCATGCATAGGCAGGATCTATTCAAGGTTACTAGGGCAGTGCGTAGGCCAGACTGTCATGTGTGTTTTTTTTTTTTCTGCAACACAATCTGTCGAAATGAGTCCCAAGTCGTCAGACCTACTTTCCAGTTTCAGGCCCTTGAACAAATCTTGCAGTAAGGCGATCAGTCGGAACTGTCACTGTTGAAACCGTCAACAAAATTTCATCCCGAATGAAATGTGTGATGTATCAAAATGAAAAGCTAGATCAGGATGAACTCTTTCTCATTTTTATGACAATCTTATAAAAGAAAAACAAATCTTAAGACTCTTCAAAAATGGAATGTGCCATCGGGATGGAATATGTATTCAAAAATTGGGTTTTGTCCTTCATCTGTGTATTTTTTAAAATTTTCTTCAGAATTTATTTTTGTTTAAAGGGAATACACATCATTTGCTTTTGCTGTAATTTTCAGAAATGGATGGAATTGGGGTGTTGGAAATATATAGCAAATATACATGTAGTTACACTGACTTTTTTGAGGTTTTGGGTTCGAAAATGCTATAAAAACAATCATTTTCCTGTAGTCTGGTCCCTGACTCCATATAAGAAGAAACAGAGCAGTTTACATACATTGGGGAATTGTAAGGTCAGGAAACCAGTCTAGCTGGCTTGTACCCGTTCATAGGTGTGTAATCGATTGCAAACAAGTGCGATGGTCAATTGGGGCCAGTATTTGAAAAAAGGCCAGTTTTTTCCAACGCTGGTCGGCTGACCAACGTTGGAAATTGATGATACAAAAATACCACTTTTCTTGAAAATGACAGTATACCAGGTGCCATGATTTTACAGGATGCTTTACACTATCATTCACTAACAGTCCAGCAAGGTATTTCAAAATGATTTGGTAGTTTTATTTTTTGATGTTTGCAAATGTTGTATTTTCCCTTTAAATCCCAGGGCTAACGTTTTATTGCTCTTCGATCACCTCTCATCCACTGACAAACAGATACTATAAGGACTAAGAATAAACCTCCTGTCATGCCTGTAGTGATATGTAGAAATGACAAATTAAAATCATTTACGAATGAATTTACCCTTGACAAAGTACAGAAATAAGTTTTTAGGAATTTTTGTTTGTGATTTTTTTTTTCTGTGAGTTTTTTTTCTGTGTATGTTTTTTTCTATGGCTGTACATAGATGTAAAAACCATCTTGACCTTGACAGATCTGTAACCCTTTTTAACAGTCCTTGTAAAGCCAACAAAAAATTGTCGGTCTCTTGTCGGACCAAAGTTCCAGAATTGATGCGGCGACACATCTTTCAACTGTGGAATATAGGCATAAGGACTCATATTTGAACATGATGAAGGTACTCATGTATGTAACTTTTTGCTGAGAAATAATTCCTTTTAACATGGTTAAGGGCTGTTTTACAAAATTGTACTGAACATAAGGCGGGCACTGCATGGAGTCAAAATTCTGATGTAAATTTTTTTCATGTTTTTAAATAACCCAAGTAGAACTTGTCTAGAGGAGTACAATTAATGGTTGGCATACGATTATGTAAGACATGCACAAATTAATGGTGATTATCACATAATTTGCACATAATATATCACATAATTTGCACATAATATTTTCGTAGATTACTGAAAACAAGAAAACAGAGATGGTTGTGTAAAAGAACCTAGGTATTAGGACCGTGGGTAAATGGTAAAAGTACATAAAAAGGTGAATTTTAAAGCTTTCTGAACTACGGGTGTTTGTAAAGGCCCTTTCACGGATGGCTGGTTGTTGGAAAATCTGTCAAAAGAGTCGACTCAGACAGTGTGACTTTCACCCCTTTTTTCAACTTTCAAATTCTTTCAAAAACTTCAATTGCATTGTGCAATCAATAAAGTACATACCTTCTTACAAACTTGTTCATGTTTGTCCAGAACACAATTTTGTTGAGTTTTCCCAATAGAACACATAGGCCATCAGCCTTGGTGTTTGGTCGGTATCAAATGCGGGGAATAATGCTCATTGTAAGTTATCGCAAGGTATGCACCCCTGTACCGTAGTTGGACAATATGTGATAGCATTGCAGCGGTGGCAGATGTTCGGTGCTATCACTTTTACACACAAAAAAATGGCGGCCAAAAAATGCTTGTTACCACAGATCCAGTAACAAGCATATTGGCGGCCATTTCGAAGAAAAAAAAACCACCCAAAAAACTGCCACCACTCACACATTGCAAAGCTATCACACATTTTCCAACTTAGTGCATACCTTGCCAAAAATCACTATGAGCATTGCTCCTTTCGATCAGAAAAATTTGCTACAAGGCCAAAAAAAAGAGTTCTGCTTTTGATTACATGGCATTTGAAAATAGGGTATACCGGTAGGTAAGGAATTATTTTTTCTGCCAATTTTTTGTGTACGATCATATGTAGGCGTCTGCGTGTAGTCAAGGGTAAAAGGTAAAAATTGCTGGTTTTGGGTTTTTCCATCTCATTTTTCCAATAAAAAAATTAGGGTCAAGGCTGTTAGAATAGGGTAGGTTGGGAAACCGGAAGCAGAACTACATGTATTTTTTTTTTTTGGCCTAACCTTAAACACTATTTCACGGCGTCGATGTGCTAATGGTGGCGTGTGCATTGACATTTTGTTATGTCACTTACTTAAGCAAATTCTTCCACTGAGGTAAGCGTGCCTTTTGCTGTGCTTATGCTGCTTACGGTCTCCATGAAACAGACAGAGGCTCTGTTAGAATAAAATCGTGTGCTTAGCAGCGCTGTGAAATGGGGCCCAGGTGCCTAGTCTCTATTTCTACACATTCTCTCCATAGCACGCCACCAGACTACTGAAGGGTCAATCTTCTAAAAAAAGTTGGACATTTACCAGGCTATTCTTGGTCTTGAAATTGAAATCACTTGCTTCACTCTCAGGTGCAAAATGTTGAAGAAAAGTCTCCTTTAAAAATTTAATTGAGACTTCAAACTCAGCTGGTGAAATACTGAGGACCTTGTCTTTGCCTCATGAACAATTTGGAGAGTTTTGTTGGCTAAACAGTGAGTAAAGTTGGCCTGATTTTGTTTTGAATGTTTGTTTTTTTCTGCACTCAAGATCCCAGTGTGTTTGAACACTGGCCAAGTGTGTAAAGAAATACAATACAGCAGGAAATGATGTGTCCACAAATTCCATCGAAGACTTAGAATGGGGGCACTCAAGCGTGTCAAGCGACCAGGGCTCAGTTAATATGGATTCGATCAATAAAATACTCTAAGAATTGGAAAAGCACTGTCAATGAGGAAACAAAAGTACTGCAGATGGACATAGCATAAATAACACAAGATAAAAGTTAGTTAATTAAGTTGTTTTTAAAAACAACAATGTCATTTACTCTTTCTAACACAAATATCTCCTTTTCAAAAATATTTGAGGGCAATATTCTATGACTTTCCCTGTTTGCTATTAAAATTATATACCCTAGGTTTTTAGGCCATGTATTCCATTTCACCCAACTCATTTTGGCGATAAAGCCTTTACTTTTCAGTTATAATGTATGCTAGTTTTATTTAACACTTTTCATTCTCTCCAAAAAGTATTTGTAAAAAGTAACAAACTATAAAAAAAAAGAACTTTTCATTCTCTTCAAAAAGTATTTGTAAAAAGTAACAAACTATAAAAAAAAGAACTTGAGATCGATTTTCGTGTAAGTACCCGGTAAGTTTTGGCCCGGTAGTCTTGGCCCGGTAGTCTAAACCCCATTGGATTATTTTCGTCTATGTGCAGTTGGTAAATAGCGTGCGCGGGCGCATGACATAATCATATTATCAGAGAAGGCCGCCGTGAAAATTACTAAAGAAAACCCGTGCCGGCCAAACATCCACTGCCGCGAAAAAAGGTAATCCTTATGTTTAGGACACCTCCATTTTTACGAGTTCTGTTCAAAACTGACTTTTGCAGATGACTGTCCAGTACCAAAGTGACCTTTGCAGGCTAAAACAGTCTCTTTTCTTCAGTTTAACTCATGTTAGTTGCAATTTTGAAAGCAGTTTCAAAGAAAATATGCCTTTTCTACCTTTTTTTTGGCAGTTCGCCATCTTGCTCTTTTAATATACCCTATTTTCTGTTTGTCATCGTCGTCTTTTACCCCTCATAAATCAAAGCCCCTCTTTCCACAAAATTAAACCTGCTGATATTCAAGGTGTCATCGCCAACTGTTCAAATGTGTCAAGAAATATCAGAATGTCACTTTTGAGTGTCATTTAGTCAGCTGTTTTGGTTCTTATAACCTATATAGGAACGGGGTCCTAATTACCCAAAAAAAGGGGACTCAACTTCTCAAGCAATAACAAGTCAATGCTCAGCCTAAGGACTCTAGGTAAATGTGCAACTCATTGCAAGCATTTTTTGTCAAGTCTGCAAAATCGCAAATTCAACTCACCAGCTGTAAACCTGCGGCGCCGGTTCCTCCTCTTTCTTAGCTTCTCCTTTCGAAAACAAACACCCCATAGCTGGCAGGTTAACTCACACCTACAGACGTGCAACAAATCGCAGCAATTCTATTAATAAAGTGTAAATTTATTGTAATTTTCCAGACGAATGTGGGACACTTATGACAGGAGCTAGAGTCAGCGTCGGCGTCGGCAGCAACAATGAATAGCGCCCTCAGTTGGTCAAGTTTTTTTTTTTACAACGAGCGGTATTCATATACGGCGCCCTCTATCAGTACTTGAAAGCCATTCAACGATGTTTGGTTTGTACGGTGGCCACTAATGAACAATCCATGTGGGTAAACTATGAATTTCATTAGGGACAAACATGCGAATTCGAACGTGATCCACTTTTTTATAAATTAACTTTTTACTGTTTATATATATTCAGAAATAACCGTACTTAAATTAAAAAGATTAAATTTTGGCAAGAAAAAACGGAGCCTGTCCGTTCTCCGATTCACCGATTGTCTGGTATAGCGCCCCCATTGGTCTGTCAAATCGCGGTCTTGCAAAATATCAACGAAAACACGACCAACGATGATGACACCGACAGTGTACGAGCCATAATTTCTACGAAAGGTGTTATTTTCATGACGTTTGGAACAGGTAAAATGCGATCCATTTGCTCTGTTTTCTAATACGGAATCGTGTGAACGCAGAAGTGTGATTTTTTGTGTTGATGTGAATGTGTGTATTGTTATTTTTATTTTAATTCTTGAAATTCGTGGAGATTTTTATCACGTTTATGATTGTTCATTGACAACGTGTGGGCCGCAATACTTTTGCGTACGTCATCATGAAAAGAAATAGGCCTGTGTACCGTACATGTACTGTGTTCACGCATATTATTGGTGCATAAAGCGAGGTTTTTTTTCCGTGTTGTGATATATGGTCTAGGATTTAAAGAAAAGTTTCATCATTTTTGACAATATGTTGAAATTATTTGTGAGATTTCAGAAATTGATGATTCCAATTGATAGAATGTTGCAACCTGATGCTAGGCCTAGGGCTAGGCTACTTCGGAAGTTGTGTGCAAACACGTCTCGAGTCAAGAAAATTTTCCAAGTAGGCCTATTGCCTAAAAAAAATTGGAAATGTTTTTGCAAAACTGACCTTCATTCATTGAGATGATAATTGATTTATGAATAAAAAAAGCAGCAGCAGGTTGCAACATTCTTTCTTTGCGCTTTTTCATGTCGTGTAAATCGGCATTTAACCGGTGACTTCCACTGCACATATGCAGCCCTTCAGATGTACCGGTATGTGCCTTAAGATGATAAAATAATATTATTAATTCAGAAAAATGTTGCAATCTGACGTTACAAGTTTTCATCCTTTATTGTTTTAAATAAAAAAATCCTACTTTTACTTTCATATTTCCTTGAAAGTGGCTCTGCCCCCAACAAAAACATGATCATTTGCACCACACTCCCCCCACCCCCACCCCACCAACCCTATCCCCCACCCCCCACCCCACCCCACCCCACCAACCCTCATACATGTACATGTAGCTTACATACATGTGCCCCGCCCCACCCACCAAACCAGAAAAGTTGCAATGATACAACATTACATGTATGTACATGTATTGGTACATGGAGTCCTACAGATCAGATTGGCATAGCGGTACTCTTCTTTCCTTCCACCGCTGTGACCCGGGTTCGATTCTAATCCTGCCTGGGCTAACGTGCAGATTAGGTTTTCAGTCCCTGCCTGATTCCGTGGGTTTTACCTGGAATATAATAATAATACCGGAGTCTTATATAGCGCACGTATCTACCAACAATTAGGTACTCGAGGCGCTGGTTATTATGTACATGTATATTATTAAAGAAAGGTAAATAAAGTATATGAGAAATATGAGACCCATTATGCAGCACCTTATAAGGGTTGACAAGGTGCTGCGGCGCATATTGCAGCCACTGTCAGAAACACTGCCAAAAACAATATCAGTCTGGGGTTCTTCTCCCACCACTAAAACTGTAATTTTCTTGCACATCTTCTACTAAGGGACATAAGTCGAAAGACCTTTTTTGGCGATCCCGGCCAATTGCAGAATAATCACAAACAAACCCAAAAATAGACATGATATACATTTAGACCCATAAACGTGGCTATAGACCTACAAAGTCACACTCCATTGGTATCTCTGGACTTTCAAAACATTTATTTCTACATCTACAGCACACGTTCATAGGGCTTCATATTTCCCTCTTATTTCTTTGGAATGTCAGATAGGGCCTACTACCGGTAAGCCACTTGCAGTTCTTGGATAAACTGTTTTGTAAACTAATTGAACATATAGGCCAAGTACTTGTTAAATTTTGGGACTGTAAGTTGAAGGTACTATTGAACCGGGATTTCCAATACATCGAAAGTCCAGATATTATGAACGGAGCATGGCTTTTTAAAATACGTCACTTATCAGTCGCTATGCCACAACTTACACCATCTAAAATGTGATGCGATCAAGCTAAATGAGTCGTTTGTCTACCCCGGTCAAATTTTTTTATTACGGATTTGAAAAGAACACAATCTTAGCATTACTGCTGTGAAAACTGCATGCTGATACCATCTAAAGTTTAAGAATTATGGGAGTCGGAACACCAAGAGATGTGATGAAGTGATGTGATGAAGTGGCCCTATTTTGGTCTGTATCTCCAAATGAAAATTCCCCACAAACGACTCATGTACGTAGCTTGATCGCATCACAAATGATTGCACAAGTGGCGGACTTACGCACGGTGAAACTTGCATGAAATTGTCGTAATGGAAATATTGCGCAGCATGAAAAGTTGTGCAACTTACGCAATAAATTGTGGCACAATTGGAGAACCCAATTGGTTAGGTTTCAAGAAAATCGGCTGCTGTATGTTGCAAAAAAAAAAAGGTCCTAGGATTTAGTATAAACTTGCGAAGTACATCCATGTCAAGGTGGTTTGCGTAGTTTGCGAACCGCAGACGTATCCTGAGGGTAGCAAACTACCACATCATTCTCCTCCCTGCCTTCCGCCACATTCACCATGGCCCAACAATCCACATAATCTGGGCCAAGAAAAAAAATCTGTGTTTCTTACTACCCCACACAACAACATGTAGAAAACCTTGCAGAACCAAAATCTTTTATTAAAAAAACTTAAAAACAAAAAACCCTGATGGTGCCACCCCACCTTAGTTTCTTTTGAAGACATCGTCCTGCTGTGATTTTTTCCTAAAATGTTTTCAAAGTTGATCAGCAGTGCATCAAACATAGAATGATTGTTAAATGTAAAAACTGCATTCCAAAAATATAAATAAAAAAAAAAAAAATAATTTCAATTAGTTTACTGTTATTCCACCTTTTTTTCTGGCTTTGAAATAGGTCTCGTTCAAATGACGTCATTTCCCACAGACCATCCACGTGCATCGGCATATTTTGAGTGTCAACTTGCATAACGCGCATCAGCTGCGTCGTATTTCGAACACTTTTCGAGAAACAAGCGCACGTGTTTGGAGCATTTTCAACACTGCGCAATGCGTGCTAGATTGCGCGCAGTTGCACTCCTCCTACAGAAATGGCCGTCATTGAACGAGCCCTATTGAGATTAAAAAAAAAAAAAGCATTTGACCCACCCAGTCACCTTTGTTGTCCACAATGGAAACGCAATTTTGTTTTTTCTTGGCCCAAAATCCACATGATTTATTTGAATCGGGACTGCATGTTTTCAGAAGTAGGCCAAGGTGCATGTGCTGTATGGAACCGAATGTAGGTCGCAACGATGACTCACACAAGAGTCGTGCCGAGAAAGTCTGAGCCAATCGTACTAAATAGAACATGAACACCATTCCTGCAGAAGCTGCAGAAATCTACGTGTACACACATAAGGTGATCACTAGAAGCCAATTCGAACATAACAAATTTTGTTGTCATGGCAAATGTGTACATTTACCCGGTATGCAAAACTACCGGTATGTACATGTACAAGGAAAAAGTTTTTGTTCGACATTAAAGGGAAAATACAACATTTGCAAACATCGAAAAATAAAATGACCAAGTTTTTACGAAATACCTGACAGGATGTTGGTAAATGACAGTGTAAAGCATCCTGTAAAATTATGGCACCAGGTGTGAAGTCATTTTAAAGAAAAGTGGTATTTTTGTATAAATTTCCAACGGTGGTCGGCCGACCACTGTTGGAAAAACCTAACTATTTTCAACTACTGCTCCAAATTTACCATTTTTTGGGTCAAAATTTTGTTTGCTATTGGTTACATGTTCATGAACGGGTGCAGGCCAGCTAGACTGGTTCCCTTACTTTACATTTTTCTGGCATCTATAAATTGATCCATTTCATCTTTAGTGGAGTCAGGGAACCAGACTACTTGAACGCTTTTGTTTTTCTTGGTTTTTCCAGCATTTTTGGAACACAAAACTTCAAACATGTCGGTGTAACAATATTTGATCTATTATACTAACCCCTCAAATAGTTCATATCTGAAAATTACAGAAAAAGCCAATGATGTACATTCCCTTTAAAGGGAATAGGGGCCTATACAACATTTGCAAACATCCAAAAATAAAACTACGGAAATAATATAAAATACCTTGCTGGACTGTAGTGTTAGTGAATGACAGTCTAAAGCAGCCTGTTAAATCATGGCACCTGGTGTGCTGACATTCTGAATATAGGTGGTATTTTTGTATCGATTTTCAACTCTGGGTCGGCCGACCAGCGTTGGCAAAACTTTTTTTCTCTCTAATAGAACTGCTCCCAATTTATTATTTAGTTAGTCCGCATTTTCTTTGCAATCGATTCTTCTAACGTATATAATTTGCTGTGTTAAGTGGGGTCAAGGAACCAGACTACAAGAACATGATTGTTTCTCTTGGTTTTTCCAGCATCTACAAGCCCAAAACTTAAAACTTGTAACAATATTTGCTTTAAAATACGAACCCCCAAATCCATCCATTTCTGAAAATTACAGCAAAAGCAAATGTTGTATATTCCCTTTAAATGTTTTTCGGAAAATTTGTAAACGAATTTAGAATTGTTTTCGTTTAAACGTGTAAACGTCACATCCTTAGTTCCGGCATGCAACTTTTCTTTGGATGATTTATGGATCAACTGATTTCCTCGTTTTGGCTTTGTGGCTTACATAAGATCAGTGCTACTAATTAATTGATATATACCTGACTATAGTGCAGTCAAGCCTGCTGTCCATGTGTATAGCTCACTGCTAGCTTATGTATATTAATTACCTGTAATTGAATTCATGTGTGCACCCAAGGCCATTATAGACAGGTCTATATCATGCTTTCACCATTTTAGTCATGTTCCCTGTATCCAACAACAGTACTGAATGATAATGTTTTTGTGCAAAAAGGAACCAGACTATTTTTCCCTCCAGCCTCGCTTTGGTTACGTTGATTTGAATGGGAAAAAAATCAAGATGGCCGCAACATGATTATGGTCTATACTGTACAGTATTTTACATTGGCACTCTGTAACTGTAGGTACACAAGCATACCGATACCTGTACACATACATGACATACGGTACATTGTACAATAAAGGTGTGCATATTATGGGCAGTACATGAGTATGTAAGCATGGAGGAATAATTCGTCCGTGATGTGAGTAAACGCACAACATAAACTACCTGTCCATGTTTATCATGCATAGAGTGGGCCTACATGTGCAGTGATCCGTCCCTGCAAGGTTTTAGTGAGCAACCAGGCCTGATAAAATGTTATGCCACATTGCTAAATTTGTGTCACCCTGTTAAAAGTGTTGTTTTTAGAAAGAATTCCAAACAGAAAGAAATTAAAAAATTCAAAGGTAGTGTGCTGTACTTGCTGCCAAGTTTAATTTTTATTACACAGCACGGTCAACACAAAGTAAAAGCACAAAGGGGCATTTATTTAGACAATAATTTGATGCATTATCAAGATTTTCGATATTATTCACCAATATTGAAAATTTCAGATATTTCGATATTAAAAACTTGCTATCGGTGATATCGATATCAAAATAGTATTGAATAATTGAGTAATATCGATAGATCGACAGTGCTTACTCAATGTACTATAGATCAGGGACTGAATTTACACATGGCACATGTACAGATCTATGTACATTTTATACATGTACAAACATGTGTACACCTGAGTAACAGTAGAACAGTGTGCTACAGGTGCTATGCAATTTGTACACAGTACAGCCCATGTGTGGGAGTGTGCATTATTCAAAGCGAATTGCTCCAGTTACTGCTTTTTGCATTTAATGGCATGAATAGGATCGGCCTCGCACTTGACTGTACTCGGGCTATTTATTCCATTCACTCGCCTACACACATTAACCTCGGTGTATAGCCAGATGCATGTATTTCCTTCAATCGTAAATCAGCCAAAGCGCTGTACCGGCTTCGCCAGCACACTCACACTGAGAGAAAATTCTAATTCGGTTTCCTGAATTTAGATTGGTGGGGATGTCTTGGCGGAAGTGAAGGTCGTCCTTTATGGTTTTCCCAGACCCTTTTTTTTGTGATGTGTTTGACAGACCAATTCCTAGAGTCGTGTTTTATTATTTTTTTTTTTAAAGATTCATTCTGTTCATTGTGAGGGAAAATTTTTACGGTAAGCTTTTGAATGCATTTTCTCTCCATGGATGTTTTCATGTAAACAAGTATTCTTCAATGTACATGCAGTAACAGTTGTGTGCTGGACTGGTAAAGTATAAAGTTCTCAGTTCTGGTCATATACATGTGGGTATTTTTGTCAGGATCCATCAATTTTAATTAATTAATTGAATTTTGTTGCCCCACAATTTGAAATGATGACTTCTCAATGAAGATGTTTTCCTTGTGCATTATGGTTGTCTCTTCATCAGTTAGGATTGCTCTTGGGAGGGGGGTGTTATGGGTCCCCCCCCCAAAAAAGAAGCTGTGTTATGGGTCCCCCCCAAAAAAAGAAGCTGTGTCTATGGCCCCACCCATATTTTTCTCTTTTGAAATTTCCCTGGAAATATTGTTAGCTACAACCAACTCCTTGTACAGAGATGCCTACAGAAGTTATCCCCGAGATGTCGAGAAGTCATCTGAGAAATGAAATTCCCTGCCAAAAACAGCACTTTTTAAACTAATTTTAAAAAATGCACAATTTACCTCAATTTTTAGCTCTTAAAAATATAGTGCTTACTGTACATAACTGAACTGTGTCTGTACATGTAGTGCATACATGTACTAATACCGGTAGTGCATGTTATGTGTACAAATAGAATCATAAAAAACCATGTAGATCCACGTGTGATAAATACAGGTACCGGTACATGCACACATCATATACATACATGAACATCCACCTTGTATCAAGTTTTATGCCTTTGCTGTACATATCGGTAGCAAAGGCTTAAAGGGAATATACAACATTTGCAAACATCGAAAAATAAAGCTACCAAGTTTTTACGAAATACCTTACTAGGATGTTGGTAAATGACAGTCTAAGGCATCCTGTAAAATTATAGCACCTGGTGTCGAGTCATTTTCAAGAAAATGGTATTTTTGTATACATTTCCAACGGTGGTCGGCCGACCACCGTTGGAAAAACCTAACTATTTTTCAACTACTGCTCCAAATTTACCATTTTATTCAGTCCAAATTTTGTTTGCTATTGGTTACATGTTCATGAACGAGTGCAGGCCAGCTAGACTGGTTCCCTTATCTTACAATTATCCGACATCTATAATTGATCCATTTTATCTTTAGTGGAGTCAAGGAACCAGGCTTCATAAACAGTTGTGTTTTTCTTGGTTTTTCAAGCATTTTCGAACACAAAACTTCAAACATGTCAGTGTAACAATCATAGATCTATTATACTAACCCCTCAAATAGTTCATTTCTGGAAATTACAGCAAAAGCCAATGATGTACATTCCTTTAAAAGATAGATACATAGCATGATGTGTGCACATGTACACTGCATTGAAATTTACATGTGTACATTTTTGTAAGTGCCTGTTGCACTGAATTGAAATTTACATGTGTACATTTTTGTGCCTGTTGCTCATGCAGAGCGCTGTTCGGCTTTTTGTGTACACCTTCATGTACTGTATATTTTTGATACCACAAAAATATTGGGTTTGCTTAATTTGCAAATGGATGTTTCATGTGTATAATTTTTGATACCACAATATATGGCATTGAAAATGAATGTATTTTATAAGCAGATCATTTTGCCAACGTGAACAAAACGTGAACAAAACGACGAAATGTGATAGAAAGTGAGGTTTTCACAACATTCTTCACTCAAATGTATGGCCTATTCCTTCTTGTCGCAGAGCCATGGACGCCCGACGACCCATCGTGCCGTTCCCATTTCACCGCATGAACAACCGCATGAACAAGGGCCCGCCGGTCAATATGATCAACCATCCGCAGTACGGCCTGGACTCCCACGGCCCACAGAATCTGGAGATCAAGTCCAAGCGGATGGCCGTCAGCTGGAGGGACGACACGCTGTTCTACGTGCCGGACCGGACGGGCAAGCAAGGGGTGTGCATCCTGGAGCCCAGCATGCAGCCGGGGCAGGAATACTTTGAGGTGAGAGTCGCGCCGAGCACAGGAACTGGCCAGTGATGTAGGTCTCAAGGCAGGTCTCGGTATCGAGACCAGTCTCGAGACCGATTTTCGTAGGTCTCGGCAAATTCAAGGTCTCGACTCAAAGAACTTGGTCTCGGCCTCGATCTCGGAGCAAAAGTCTTGATCTCGGTCTCGCCCATAAGGTCTCGGTCGCAGTCTCGACTTTGGAGATCTCGACAATTTCAAGGTCTCGACTCAAAGAACTCGGTCTTGGCCTCGATCTCGGAGCAAAAGTCTTGATCTTGGTCTCGCCCATAAGGTCTCGGTCTCGACTTTGGACCCTGAGGACATGGCCTCGGTCCTCAGGTCTCTATCATGGTCTCGGCCTCGGTCCTCAGGTCTCGGTCTCGGTCCTCAGGTTTCGGTCTCGGTCCTCAGGTCTTGGTCTCGAGCTTTCAGATCTCAACTACAACACTGGAACTGGCTAAGCACAGGGAAAAAATTGTTAAGCAAAAAAAAAAAAAAAAGATTCAACCAGCAAAAATGTCATACCTTGTTTATTGCTTAAGACCTGATTTGTGGAGATATTTGCTAACCAAGGAACTCTGCGTTCATGATCACCAGTTTTCGTTCAGCACAGAAACTCTACAAAACACTGTAAGAAACAGAATCCTTGCTGCCAATGGCTGTAAGCACAACATATGATCTTAAGAGCAGGATTCCATCGTTAGTAGAGCCATGAACTTGATTCAGGTTCCCTTGAACTGTTAAGCTCATAATCATGCGTAGCGAAGTTAGGGTGCCAGACTCTTTTGCACAATAGTGAGTATCACCCGTTAACTGTTCTGGTAAACCCTTTTCCCTACAGGCTGAGATAGTAAGCACGGGTCGATGGGGAGCTATTAGGATAGGACTGGCACCCCCCGATCACTCACTAGAAGTACATCTAGGCATAGAAGGCAACTCGGTAGCGTTCAGTGTGGACGACAGTGCAGTGTAAGTATACAATTGTCATGACTGTGAGATCTCTAGTTTGTAGACTTTAACTTTCGACCCTGAAGGGACAGGAAGACCATACTCTGTTGTTAGGCACACCCAATCTTCCCAGGAATAGATGTTAACCACTGAATGATATCGTTACGCCCCAACTATGTAGGGCTGTGCATTTACGGGTATTACCTGAATCGGGTACCCGAATGGAAAAAAACACGGGTACCCGTTAACCCTAACCAAACTCAACCCATCAAAGCCCAACAGCAGGTTTTGTTGAAATCTGTTGGGATAGGTACAGCACCCCTAAACTGATGTTCTTTTGCACTGGGGTTGGCATCCCTCCAGAAACCAAGTCCAACAGTGTGTGTGTGTACGATTTCCCATGTGGGTGTTGGAATTTGCCTGAATGGGTACGGTTCCTAGTAAATTATGCTAGGGAGTTAGGGTTAAAGAAACCCAACGCCGTACATGCCAAAATTTTGCGTACTGTTCAATTCATAGCCCCTTCTATACCTCATCAACTTGTGGTCGACTTGTGATCGACTTGTGATTGATTTGTGATCGACTTGTGATTGACTTGTGATCGACTTGTGATCGACTTGTGATCGACTTGTGATCGACTTGTGATTGGCATGTGATTGGCATGTGATTGGAATGTGATTGACATGTGATTGATTGACTTGAGATCAACTTCAGTTGTAAATCAAATTAGGTTTTGCTCTTCACCGACGTATAAACACTGTTTACTGCGTCGGTGAAGGGCGAAACCTAATTTGATTTACATCACCCTGACGCAAAATTCCATCTTATGAATAGTTAATGCGGTACCCGCTGCTATGTACATCAGATTCGAACCAGCCAACCCATCCAGTTAGCTCGGAGGTCGAGTGGTTAGACATCTGCACTAGAAAGCAGAAGGTCGTGGGTTCGAGTCCCACCCGAGTGATTTTTCCAACTTTCACTCGGGAGGTAACACACTGAGTATACAGTGTTTATACGTCGGTGAAGGGCAAAACCTAATTTGATTTACATCACCCCGACGCAAAATTCCATCTTATGAATAACTTGAGTCGTGTTGAGTTGTGATGTGAACATTTGCATGAGTGGAGCACATGCAAATTTTGTGCAGCTAAAAACAAAAAAATTCTCAATTGTCTTTATTTTCTGAACGTCTTGCAAACAGATATGGCCAGGACCAAACTGTGACCCTCCAGTGTCGGGCCTGCAAGCCAGGCGACAAGATTGGCGTGGGCATCAAGTTTGGAGAGAACTACATGGAGGGCGCCGATGAGAAATGCCCCGTCGTCTTCACACTCAATGGGAAAGAGGTCCGTTTACCAGCCAAAGACTCGTCAGCTTCTGACCGTCGACATTGGCTTAGCACAAAAATTATTTGCTTAACAAAAACGGGTAACCAGCCAAAACGTTGTGCAGTGTCTATTGCTTACGACTGGTTCCCCGCTTATGTTTTCTTAGTACATGGATTTTGAAAGTTATATCTGCTGCTGATCGACATTTACAAATATACGGGGTGTCTCCAAAAAAATGTAGCTGTCAAACAGCATATTTTTTTGAGGGAACTAAATCATTTTTTTTGGTAAAAAAATTACCATGAGATGATAGAGTGTTTCTTTACCCTTGACAAGATTTTTGTTCTGTGTGATTTGGACCTTTTGTTTAAAAGTTACGGCAAAGCTTGTAACGACTGTCAAAATCTGTTTGGGCCACTTGCTTCACCTTATTGGTACATGTATGTGAATGCCTTTCATTAGATACCAAGTGGCCCAACTTGGAATTCAAGTCCTTTCATTTAATTAGCTGTATCTCTGGACTGGGGTGTTCAAATGAGATGGGATAAAGACCATCGTGGAGAGTATTTACTCCACCTTCAGACTCTGTAGATAAGCTTTGCTAAAAGAGAGTGCTAGTATTCTAAAATTTATGGATCGACTGCTACTTTTTTTCTTTTTCTTTTTTGAGACGCCCTGTATACACCCTCATTCATTTGAAATATTAAACAAACTTTTTGATATGCAAATTTTCATTTTCACAAAACAAAACCAGATCCATAGGCGAGACGTGGTCATTCCATTCAAGGGTCTCTGCCCGGCCGTTTCCATGGCGTCGCAGGGCCAGATGGTGCGGTTCAAGGCGCGCTGTGATTGGTCGAGCCAGGAGGAGGAGATGGTGATTGACAGCTGCGAGGACGACTGGGCACGGCTTCATGACGTCACGGTTCACGGCCAGGTAAGAAAGTCGGTCACGAGCCAATATGGCCCATCAGGCCAGGTGTTTATCTTCGGTTTCAGTCACAAAATGACTGAGAATATTTCTACTCCCCCTGGATGGGATGCTAGTCCATCACAGGTTTACTCCCCAGCTAATGCCAGTACCCGTTTATACTCCTGGGTGGAGAGAGGCCAGTGGGGGTGAAGTGGCTTGCCCAAGGACACAATGTATGGCCAACAGGGTTTTCCTCCCACCTCTAAAAACTGTAAGTCGCTTCCTGATCTTCTACCAAGGGATCCCACAAGAAATAAGTACTAAGACTTTTGTGGGCTACCCCCAATCGTCGAATACAAACATTAATTCCAACTCTCTGCTCCCAGATCTTAGCCTACGCGGGTCGAGGCAAGACCATCGCCGACGTGGGCTTAGCCCAGGCCAAGAAGCCCCTCAGCCCCACGAACCATTACTTTGAGCTGGAGATCATCGATCCGGGCAAGAACTGCTACATCGCCATCGGCTTAGCCAAGAAGGACTACCCGAAAAAGCGGCATCCGGGCTGGAACTACGGATCCATAGCGTACCATGCAGGTAGGGAGAAATGGACAAAGAATCTACAGCGTGTCCCAACAAACATTGTGCATGAAGAAATGGCTGATTTTCTCAAAAGTTGGTTAGACTAGCTAATCAAATTTATAGCATTTTCAAGCCTATAGTCTTGTTTATAATTGGTGAAAAAAAATCAAGAAAATCCAACAATGCAAACTAGAGATATGTTTGATTTGGTATGGCTATGTACATTTCGACCTGCACAATGTAATTTCTCACTTAGTATTTGCTTGTACATTGTATATACCAATTATTGGGTTATTGGTACGTGTTACGCAGTGCTTGAAATATTGTATGGCTTTTATGTTGCATTTGGATAAGGGTGTTCACAGATAAAATTTTGGGTCCATAACATTATATAATCAAATCTAATACCACTTGGAATGCCTAATATCAGGTGTTTAGTCTTTGACAAAATCAACGATACAAAATCAACGATATCTCTGGTTTGCATGGATGGATTTTCTTGATATTTTCACCAATTAAATAAACAAGACCAGAGGCTTTAAAATAATATAAAATTTGATTGGCTGATATGACCACCTTTTGAGCAAATCAGCGACTTCTTCATGCACAATGCTTTATTGGGACATGCTGTATGATGGAATTTTGCGTAGGGGAGATCTCGCCGAAGCAAAACTCTACGATACAAAATAGTGAATGTTTGCATTACCTGCTGTGGTATCGGATTCGAACGAGACATCTGACTCTGGGAAAAGCTCAGTGGCAAGTCTACACTGCTGAGCAGGAGGTCGTGGGTTCGAACCCCACCTGAGCAAGCGTGCGAATTTGTTTTTGGTGCAAGCCTTTGCACAGCACAGCATAATAATAATAATAATGGCTTCTTGTATGGCGCTCATGTCCGTCATGAAGTGACGCTCCTGGCGCTCTTATTATTACCCTGGCTTTAGCACGGCTGCCATTACGGCGCTCAAGCATTGAAGGAATTTCTTCCTACCAGGTACCCATTTACTACACCTGGGTGGAGAGAGGCAATCGTAGTAAAGTGCCTTGCCCAAGCGCACAAGCACCATGTTCCTCGTCAGGATTCGAACCCATGTACCACGACACACAAGTCGAACACCGTAACCACTGGACCATAAAACCCCAATACAGCCTAATGAAATACATTGATGAAATACATTGATGCAAGGCCAATAAAAAAAAAAGACAAAGCTTCTGTGTTAAAAAGTTTGCCTGATTACGGTGATTTGGGTTTTTTTGTTTTTCATTACAGACGATGGAAAGATCTTCAAAGGGAGCGGCGTGGGTGACTCCTTTGGCCCCCGCTGTCATAAAGGAGACATCATGGGGTGCGGTATCATGTTCCCCAGGGACTACATCATGGACAGGTTGGTTAGGGAAGGGGTAGGGAAGGGGGAAAGGGATAAGGGGGGAGGAAGGGATAAGGGGAGGGGAAGGCATGATGGAAGACGAGGGGTAGGGAAAGGGGTGGCAGAAGGGATGAGGGAAGGGGTGGGGGACGGGGAAGGGATGATGGAAGATGAGGGATAGGGAAAGGGGTGGCAGAAGGGATGAGGGAAGGGGTGGGGGAAGGGGAAGGGATGATGGAAGATGAGGGGTAGGGAAAGGGGTGGCAGAAGGGATGAGGGAAGGGGAAGGGATGATGGAAGATGAGGGGTAGGGAAAGGGGTGGCAGAAGGGATGAGGGAAGGGGTGGGGGACGGGGAAGGGATGATGGAAGATGAGGGATAGGCAAAGGGGTGGCAGAAGGGATGAGGGAAGGGGTGGGGGAAGGGGAAGGGATGATGGAAGATGAGGGGTAGGGAAAGGGGTGGCAGAAGGGATGAGGGAAGGGGTGGGGGACGGGGAAGGGATGATGGAAGATGAGGGATAGGGAAAGGGGTGGCAGAAGGGATGAGGGAAGGGGTGAGGGAAGGGGAAGGGATGATGGAAGATGAGGGATAGGGAAAGGGGTGGCAGAAGGGATGAGGGAAGGGGTGGGGGACGGGGAAGGGATGATGGAAGATGAGGGATAGGGAAAGGGGTGGCAGAAGGGATGAGGGAAGGGGAAGGGATGATGGAAGATGAGGGATAGGGAAAGGGGTGGCAGAAGGGATGAGGGAAGGGGTGGGGGAAGGGGAAGGGATGATGGAAGACGAGGGGTAGGGAAAGGGGTGGCAGAAGGGATGAGGGAAGGGGTGGGGGAAGGGGTGGCAGAAGGTAGGGGTGTGTACTGCTATAAGGGGGACATTATGGAGTGCGGTATCTTGTTCCAGCGGGACTAAATCAGAAAAATTTCATTCCTGGCCTCAATATCCCTCCCCCTGGACACCCACAGCGACGAAGGTGAGAGCGACAACGAGGAGGTCAACAGCGTGGTCAAGGCCTGGCCGGACCGGGAACCCTTCAACCGCTTGAACCAACTGGACCGCATAGCCCAGGACAACTTCGCCATCGACGTCTACGATCTGTCGGAGGACGAGTACGACGACTATCTCTCCGAGGAGGAGGAATACGAATTGCAGATCGACGGGGTGCAGCAGGGCGGTAAAGTACAGGTCCACGTAAGTAACACTGAGTTCTTCTTCCGAATTCGTAACAAAATGGCATGGAATTCCATCAAAAACTTCTTCAACTTTTTTTTTGCCCCCCTCTGAATCCAGGTTTTCTTTACGCGAAATGGAACCACAATAGGCAGAAGAGAGGTCCATATACCAGCGTCGGGCTTCTACCCAACCATCGGCATGCTCAGTTTAGACGAGAAGGTTCGGGTCGACCTTAGACCCCTGAGTGGTTGACCCCCTGAGTGGTTGACCCCCTGAACTTGTGACCCGGAGTAGTTGACCCCTAAACCTTGTCATCCCTCCCCTTTGCACTTTACTGTTGTTTAGGGTCTTGTTATTTTCAGCCTTGTCGTGTTGTCTGTCTCAAAAGTACTTGCACAAAATTGTTTCAGTGTGATCTGTGTGAAGCGTGACCTTAAAGGTCGTGACCTATGACCTGCAAGCCGCCATAGTAGTTACTAACTGATGAAGCTTTGCCGCTTGTGGACCGGTCTGTGATGTAATGAACTTTAACCTTTGACCTTTTTTTCTGGGTCACTTGGTGGATTGTTCCAGATGAAAAAAAAAAGTACTCTTTGAGTGTTATATGTGCCAGTGTAAATGTGTAATTTTACGGAACAGTGTTGACAACAAAAAGTCAAATTTGAAGTACGTCGTACGAGTTTTGTGGAATGTTGCGCCCGGTGTTGGGGCTAGAGCAGAAATTACTCATTGAAAGTATTTTGGTTTGTAATAGTTTCAAAGGTAGAAACTAATTTGAAAACTAAAGCCGTCTAGATTTAGTAATCTCAACTCGGTCTGTACGGGCATTGTGATGAGAGTCCAGTAATTGAGGGTGTGGGGGGGGGGGTTCAGTGACACCATCCCCCCCCCCCCTCCCTCCCTCATCAACCACCAAGAAAAATGTGATGCGATCAAGATAAATTAGTCGTTTGTCAACCCTGGTCAATTTTTGTTGACAGATTTGAAAAGAGCACAATCTCAGCATTACTGCTGTGAAAACCGCATTCTGATACCATCTTTAGTTCAAAAATTATGGAAGTCGGAACACCAAGAGATGTGATGAAGTGATGTGATGAAGTGGCCCTATTTTGGCCTGAATCTCCAAGTGAAAGTTCCCGACAAACGACTCATTCAGCTTGATGGCATCAATACAAAATTAGCGAAATGTGGCTTTGCATATAACAGAGTAGAAGCAAATTAATTAATTAAACTTTTTTTTTTGGAGTAAGGCTAAGAGCTTTTCCTCCCAGATTTGTAATAAGTCATCAAAAATCAATCACACATCCTTCAGGCTCAAACCAAATCAGTAGCTGTTGGACAAAGGCATTACTTTGTTCTGTTTTTTTTTTTTTTTTTGTGCCAGGACGTGTGAATTGACTTCCGATCGACTTTATTACAACAAAGTTTAGCTTTGTGTATTATGCCGTACTCGACTTGTCCCGATTCTGTGGACAGCATGTGTGGTTTGCGCTTCGGAAGGCTTCATGTAAAAAAAAAAATGTGTATAAAAAATAAATGAAAATAACAAAATATATATATATTTGACTTTATGCAACTGATGCTTATTATGGTAGGAAGCAGAGATTGGGAAATTAGTAAGTCGGTGCTGTTGTCGAGACCATCACAAGACCAATTTTAGAGCAAGCACAAGACGATCACAAGACCAGCCACCAAGTAACAGGGCACGAACAATGACAAAGGAATGCCTTTGTTGCAGTTCACTTGAATAGCTTGTGACTTGAACCAAGACTAAGGCTGCATCCGAATCTGTTGTCTAGAGCTAGGTCTAGGTTTTCGCTCCATTAGAAATACGCGGGGACGCGCTGACAATAGACGTAGCCGTAGCTCTGGAAGCCCGTTTCGGACACGGCCTTAAGGTCTTGTAATGGTCTTGTGATAGTATTGTGTAGGTCCTGTGTTGGTCTTGTGTTGGTCTTGTGATGGTCTTGTGTTGGTCTTGTAATGGTCTTGTGATAGTATTGTGTAGGTCCTGTGTTGGTCTTGTGTTGGTCTTGTGATGGTCTTGTGTTGGTCTTGTAATGGTCTTGTGATAGTATTGTGTAGGTCCTGTGTTGGTCTTGTGTTGGTCTTGTGATGGTCTTGTGATGGTCTGTGTTGGTCTCGTGTTGGTCTCGTGTTGGTCTCGTGTTGGTCTCGTGTTGGTCTTGGGATGGTCTTGTGATGGTCTTGTGATGGTCTTGTGATGGTTTGTAGGGTCTGGACTGCAAACTGTTGTAAGTGTCGGCAAGTTCTTGGAGGTTCCAAAATGGGACTGAAAATTCACTGATTTGAGTTTGCCAACTCAAAAACTGGCGTGCCACTTAATATGGGAAAAGCTCGTGTTTCTTAGCCATTCCTAGTCTTGGTGGCAGATGTTCTTAGCGGTGGAGTTCATGATCAGACGGTACAGCCTTTGAACTGCGCAGCAGCATTCACATTCACATTCACAAACCTGTGTTGCCGTGTGTGTGTGTTAACCAGTTCCTACCAGGATTATTTTGACAAGAATGGGGCGCGAGATTACTTTTTACTCGACCTCAAGCCAGGCTGGATGAAGCCATCACCCTCGGGCAGCACACTCATATTTCTTGATTCACTCGCTGCGAGGGGGTCGCATACATATTTCCGGCCTCGCTCCCTGCATGTTTATCCGTCATCCGTTTTGAATATCGCACCTTTGCGTGTATACGTCATCCGGCGCGAACTGGTTAAGGACGCCAGCTTCGGTGAATCGCTGCGCACAGCCCAATAACCCGTGCAAGCTGAACCATCGCACCGCTCAGGACGTCTTAGAATCAAGCCATTCCCAGCATGAAGCAAACAGGCGGTGCAAACTTATTCAGTATCTGCCGTTTTGAGACCGAGAGACGAGACTATTCCCCCGGCAAATATGTGTTTTCAGCTCGACGGCACAATTGTTCCTCACTTCTAGTTTTGCCGATCTCTGTATTAAAATAGTGTACTGTTGTGTACAGCATAGATGTATATTTTTTAGTATGCCAATTTCTCAACTCACGATGTCGTGATGCTTTTTGTGTAGTCTGATCCCACCACAGCAAAAACACCCAATTATTTGAAGTAAAAAAATCATGACAAAAATGTCCTTTCTATGTAACACACATTGTGTATCCTCGCGTTCGCCTTCAGAGAAAATGCACAAAATTTGCCTTTTTGTGTGATTTTTGCCTTGAAAAATAAAAAAAAATTAAGAAAAGACATAGGTGGGAAGAGAAACATAACTTTTAAAAACCGTGGCCAAAGTGGTCCATTCCATTTTGCTGTGGTGGGAAGTGGTTTTTGCACAGAGATCGACTAAGCATTATGTAGATTCGATGTACAAAATTGAAGTATTAAGCAGCACAGTACAGATTTGTGTATAAAACGCTTGTGTATATTGTTAACTCACGCTTCAAAAACTTATGTTCCAAAGATGTGTACATTGTTGTAAGATATCAAAATTTTGCTTTAAATTTTGGAGAAAAAAAATAGGGAAGGATCAATGTGAAGGAAACTCGTTAAGAAAATGACGTGTAATTTGTTGCTATGGAACGTTTTGTCTCCGTGGTTTTATAGGAAGAAAATGAATATAGTGAAAGTTCAAACTTAATAAATAATGACATTCTTATTGCTTCATCTTTCGTTCAAAGGTTGTTTCCCAATATAGGTGGTATTTGTTTTATACAATTCCTGAATATGTTCCATCCTCCATATGTTCCCCCGCAAACCATGTTAAATGTTAATCTTTGTATACTGAATGCACTGAATACATGTATAACAAAAATCTAACCTAGTCAAAAGTATACACGTCCGCTTTTTCGCAGTGGTGAGGTGTTGCTTGTTCTCGACTAATAGTCCGTCATTGGTAGCCATAAAAAGCACTAGTTACTTTGTGTACGAGTCCCTGCCTTTGCATAAAACGTATGGTGGTCTGCGTATTTTGTCTTTAACTGGATACCACACTTCATTCACCGTTACTTAATGTCAGTTGTTAATGTTCTGTACAAATTGTTTTTCCTGAAACATTTTCCGAATATTTTAAGACATTTCCTTTGTCTTCCATTTTTTGCGAATTGTGTTATATTTGAGAAAAAAAACTTTTAAAAAACTTGATAATTTTTATGACTGCAATTCAAAAAATTGTGCAAAGGGAATCAGATTCACTCTTATCATGCATTATTCATAATGTCTAATTTGCATATTGTGCATAATTCATACTCTGACAAGTCATGTTTTGAATAATTTGAATATATGATTCTGGGTTGTTTACATTTTGAAATTACACATGTACATGTACATGTATACAAATCATGTTCCACTACTGAAAAAAATATGGAGAAATTATTAAAAGCAACGTTGTTATTCTTGGGAATATGCATTGTGTTTTGAGTTGTCTTTTCTCATAGTCTGTTATATTTAACGTGGCTTTACCATGACTTCTAGGAATATCAACTTTCCACGACGACTTGTAAAAACAAAAAGTCCATGACTTTCCATGATAGCTTTAAATTCCATGATTTTCAAGGATATTTCCCAGGGCCCAATTTCACGGCGCTGCTAAGCACACAATTTTCTGCTAACAGAGCCTTTGTCTATTTCATGGAGATCGTAAGCACAAGCACAGCAAAACGCTTACTTCAGAGGAACAATTTGCTTAACTTGGTGACGCAACAATAGTGCTTAAGGGCAGCAAATTTTTCTGCTATGCTAGGCACAACTTTTCTGCTAACTGTTAAGCAGCGCCGTGAAATTGGGCCCTAAACTGGGGGAATGCTGCAAGATGATGATGAGCAAATCCAGAACACCCTAAAAAAAAAATGGACATCGGAGATCGTATTTTTCTCTTTTTTAGCGTACTTTTTTTTAATTCTTCATACAATTTTTTCCACTTTTTGAATAAAATTCTGTTTCTCTAGCCTGGTATAGTCCTTCCTCTGATAGTTGACCGTGACGCTGGATGAATGTGGTCATGTCTCAGGCTAGTGTTGGGCTATGAGGCCTCCACTGTTTATTCCTGCATTCAGAAGAGGAGACACAAAAACAAAAACTCAGTTTAGAGAACAATATTACAAACAAGTTTTTATTTGAGGTCTTGAAATGCACTTTGTTGTCAAAATTGTGTTGTGAAATTGTATTTGTGAAATTTTATTTATGCTCAGCTGTGCATAAATTTAGGCCAAGATAACACTAGAAATCCTCCCCACTGCTCCAGGATGTCACTGGCTCTACCTCAACATATTGACAGTGATTGCTGGAGGATTTTGCAGGATTGAGGCTGCATCCTAGCAAAAATGCCTGGGGAGTTTGGGTTCATAACACTTCATATCCCTTCACCTGAAACTGACCTGCAGGGTTTTAAAGGGTTTTGCAATATTGTTCTCAATATTGAGGACAGTTAATAATAATAATAATTTGGGAGGCTAATCATCCTTACTCGCAGCTGGTATGCTGAATTGCGAAGGACGCGGCTACAACGTGGTCGGGCCGCTGACACGTAAAGGCGCCTATGGCTGCCGGCCACATCGACCCATATATGACCACGGAGCACAGCCTGAGATCGAAAGTGTTTGATTTTTCTGGAGGGAAAAAAACCAGAGGGCCTGGAGAAAAAACACAGGATAGAACCAACGCACAACTCTACTCACATGTGATCCGCGGCCAGGATTCGAACCGTGGTCACCTTGGTGAGAGCCGAGCGCTTTACGCACAGGCCACCCATGCCACCTGAAGTTTAAGTTTCCCCAGAGCTGACAAGTTCAACACTCACCTCTGGGACCTCGATCTCCTCGTTGTTGATCTTGTCGATGACGTCGTGGGGGTTCATCCCGTCCACCGTGCAGCCCACGGACTGCGCCGTGCCCAGGA
The DNA here is from genome assembly GCF_015706575.1 of Patiria miniata. Classification (NCBI taxonomy): domain Eukaryota; kingdom Metazoa; phylum Echinodermata; class Asteroidea; order Valvatida; family Asterinidae; genus Patiria; species Patiria miniata. The sequence goes on from NW_024037057.1 coordinate 7,023,075, forward strand.
TCTCCTTGACGGTACCGGACAGCTCCCGCGCCATGGATCGCTCCCTCATGATGCGGGCAATCCTGAGAATCTCCTCAAAGCTGACGTTGCCGTCGTGCTTGACTGTAGCGATTACAAACGGGGAGGAATTTTAAAACTTCTACCCTACTAAAAGTACTAAAAGGGTTAAGACTTCTGGATCCAGGCATGCAACTGGGAAGTCACAAAAAAAGAGGAAATTCAAATCTTTCCAAGACTTTGTACAGTGTTTTTCTATTTTCAATGGCACACATTGGAAGTGAAAAAAGAGGAAATCAGCTGATCCGAGGAAAAGTTGCATGCCTGTGGATCAAGTACATTGAATTTAATCATTCACCTTGTATGGTCTGTGAGTGAATTTGACAAACGGTCGAATGGTTTTTCACAAAACTGATAATGTAAAATACTTCTTTTAACCATCCCGCTCTCAGTGACAACATGGAGAGAGATACCCTATCCGTCAAATCAGGTGACAGGTTTTTATCAGGTGACAGGTTTCTATCAGATGCCAGGTTATAACAGTTCAGTAAATTGGGCTCATAACGGTACAATTGACAGGCTGTGGTAGGTATGTTAACTGAGGGTACCATGCCTTGACTGACATTGATAGATGTGGTGGGTCAGCGCTGGTGAGTGCCTGTCAATGATGGATTTAGTTCAGTAACAATGAATGCGCAAAAGGTTCATTCATGCATGTCACAGCAAAACAAAGGCAGTGCCCTCTAAGATTTTGACATCCACCTAGAAGGTCCAGTAACATTTTGAAACTACTACTAGTGCTGGTGTCTAGTAGCTTTTTTATCTGCTGAAATCAAGGCCAGAATAATAATTACAGCCAAAGGCGTGGAACTAAACAAACTTACAAAAAAGAAAACTGGGCTACAAAAAAAAATATTTACTGGTTCAGTTTTTCATTCTTTGAGCTTTTTGGCAACATGTGTTGTCAAGTAGTACTACCCAAACAGTCTGCAAAATGCTGAACCAATGACCAAAACAGTTTTTGGTAACGTCCACCAAAAACATGGCCCAGGTAAAAGGATTAGAAATCGTCGCATCAGTGCAACAAGGTCGTAACTTGATTTTGCAACAAAGTTGTATCTCGCGTGAATACGCCCCGTGCAACAAGGTCGTACCTCGCGTATCACGACGTCCGCTGACTGTGTGTGTACATCCGGGTTATTTTAAGCGAGATACAACCTTTTGACATTGAAAACTCGCGTTTCATGTACATGACGTCGCACGCCATTTCAGGGCTGGGGTGGGGTGGGGACACTGATCTCTATATAAAGACTGGATAGCGGATATGCATACAACATTCACACAGTAGACTTTGCATATTGACCAATTCGCCCCCGGTCTCACGAAGATGGCCGCGTATAATACGAACGTTCTACGCGAAAATACGCGCGCGTTGTATCAACAGTTGACGCGCATTTTGGTCACGTACACATATTATGATGTTCTAAAAGGGACACATTTCCGTAGTGATTATTATTTCAAAACGCCGAAAAAGTTATATTTGCGGCATTTTAGTAACCACGACGTTAGAAAAATTGTAGTTAACCTTGGTCAGTGGTGGTGGTCAAAATATAAGTCAAGTGAACCGCGACGTTGCAAAAGAAATCATGCTGTCTATAAAAACGGCAACTTGTCCTTTGTAGATCACCAGCCGGTCTCACCAATATGGCGTCAAATTCGTACATTGTGCGGCTCTGTATTAGCTATCCAGTCTTTATATAGAGATCAGTGGGTGGGGAGGGTTGTTCAACACTCACTGTTCTTGACCTTCTTGCGGTCACGTGGGGGTTCCTTCAGAGCCTTGATGATCAGCGACGAGGCCGAGGGGACGACGGAGACCTGGGCCTGCCGGTTCTGGATGGTCAGCTGGACCGTGATCTTCAGACCCTTCCAATCCTGGGTGGCCTTTGCGATGTCGTCACCGACTTTCTTGGGGGACTGGCGAAGTAAGGGAAGGAGGAGGGAAAAAAATAAGCATCTTACAATTGATACATGTATTTTTAACAACGAAAAAAGTGACACCAGGATACTGCATTTATCCCATTTTTTTGGTGGGGAGGGGAGGATTTTGGAGGGTGGGGGGGGGGGGGAGGGGGTGGCGAGTTCCCACTCTTTCTGGAGACTAGCCCCATAAATGTGGCCTATTTACTGGACTGCCTCCGTAAACATAGGCCACACATCCACATGTACAAAAACGTGTCGCACTTTGCCAAATTTTGATTCTCGCATTTAGGCTTAGTTTGTAGGGTTTTTTGCTTTAGAAGCATACTCACCCTCTTTATAGGCTAATCAGAAAGTGCTGCCTTTTTCAGATGTATATTTTTCGTGAAATTTCCAGATTCATTTTTACACGTTTGCGTATCAAAATTTCAACATGAAATTTCACAAAAATTAGACATCTGAAAAAGGCAGCACTTTCTGATTAGCCTATATAGAGGGTGAGTATGCTTCTAAAGAAAAAAAAATCCTACAAACTAAGCCTAAATGTGAAAATCCAAATTTGGCAAAGTGCGACACGTTTTTGTACATGTGGATGTGTGGCCTATGTTTACGGAGGCAGTCCAGTAAATAGGCCACATTTATGGGGCTATCTGGAGACAAGCCCAACTTACCAATCCAAGAGGGCCTACTTTGGGGGCAAGTGAGGAGGTTGCGCCCACTTCTCCACCAACGGCTCTCAGGCAAACTGCAAATAAAAAAGAACCACATGAATATTTTTTCTAAAATCACGTTGGTTAAGAACATTGGCTTTACATGCCTAATCAGTAATGGCTCGGAGTAATTACTACGGCCTCCAAAAAAACACCATCACCATTGCTAATCGAAAACCACTGACTGATTTTTTTTTTTATTCTTTGAGTTTGACTTTGACAGTGACAATGCAATGTGGAAATTCAATTTCACAACAAAAATTGTTTCAAAATTTAATGCTTCGCAGTGGCTATTGTTACGGCAGCCGTAACGCATTTCCCATTTCCTATCGTTACGGTAGACTGCAACTTTTATAAAAACATGAGAAGAAAATATAAAATTAGAAGGAAAAAAGTGTCTTTGAACGTTATGAAATTCGGACTTTATTTACCTTTTTGGCTTTTAAAAAAATCCTCCAAAGCCTCAGGTTAGAAAAGGAAAAAAATTCGAGTGCAAAACTGAGAATGAGATGCGAACCCGCAACCTCGCGGTGCAAAATCCTACCCTCTATCGACTGAGCTGTCGCACTGCTCGCTAAAACGTGGGGAAACAAATAATTATATACCTGCGTGCGTATCAAAGAAGTATCGTAGAGGGCGCTAAACAACGACTGCCGTATAGATAGCCACTTCGTAATTCGTTAATGTTCCGTAATCCGATTGTAGGCCTAGCACTAGGCCCTACTTAAAATAAATATAAAACTGTTTGTGTCGATTACAAAAGAGGTTTTCGTTGTTTGCTAATAATACATCAAGTTGAAGTAAGCCCTAATGCACGAAATAATCATAACCAGGTTGTTTACACACGAATATAACAGTGTACAGGTGTACATGCATATTGCCATCGCTAACCCAATAACCCAAACACGATCATCAATCCAACCTAATTTCTGCAGAAAATCCCCACTCACCGACTTTAATTTCATTAGGATCGAACTTGGGAGGCATCTTGCTTGGTGTCTAGACTCCAAAAGTGGAAGAAAACGACGGTGAAAGTGTCGGATGAGTCCGATTCAGGACACGACCGAAAAGTTGCACAAACACCGCAAAATGATGGTCGCCGAAAAGGCCGAGAGGGCGCCCTCTAGTGGTGCTGGCCACGGAACAGGCCGTGTGTCATCAAAGATAGTTCAGCTGGGCAAACCAAAACATTTTGTTTGATACATCGTTTGGCGCAGATTTTTCGTGAAAGTCGTTAATTTACAAAAACAATATTCATACAAAGAGACGAGGGAATTATGACTATATTTAAGGGATAATCAGTTTTTGTAATGAGAGAAACTATGGCAGGGAATTATACACGCACTTGCAACAAAAGTCATTTTCCAAATCTTTTTCAAGTTTTATTGCAACAATCATTATTTAGTATCACAAGACATTTTCACATGATCTCATTCACATGTGCATCACACACATCTCATCAGTAACAGGCCTCATAAAATTAGAAACCACACAGAACAATACTACTGGGTGATGGCAGCTAGTGTATCGAAAACAAGTTACAACTCCCTTGACTTTACTTGTTGCATATTTCAACGACCTTGTTGATCGCTCATTTTGCGAACAATCTATATTCTTTTTAGGATCCCACTTACTACAGAAAATCACATAATTTACACTAATATATCTATTATGCGACCGGGAGCAAGTTGCATTGAGTTGTGCAGCAGATATTAAAGGTACAGTCCATCATTTGTAATTTGTGCATGTTGTTCGTTTAAAGCAACAAATGTCCTCAAGAACTAAAGAAGGGTGCTGAGCAACTAACTTGATGAAGTTTCAGCTCAGCTTTAGCTGTATATTTTGAGAAAAACTACATTCTAGGATCTCGATTTCAAATCAAAAGTTGCTGAATCATGTTTGGAATTGGGCCTGAATTCAGCGTCCGAGACACGTTCTCACTGAGCCGATTGCAGCTACGCGATGTCGCCCACTGATCCGACGAATTATAGCAACCGCGCGCGCGTGTGCGTCCTGCCAATGCTTGCGCGCGCTTCGCCAAATAACAAAACAAACTACTAATTTGAATTTCCTACGGTGCTTCTTAAGCACCATTGGAAAGGCCTTCTTTTGTTGATTTCTTCAAAATGAGAGCTTGCCAGAAAGAATAATTTCACAGGGAGTTTAGTCCTCCTACTATCTTTCAACCAGTATGTTTTTCAACAATAATTACGCCAGTTACTTTTTGGATAGCTGCAAATGATGGACTCCGGCTTTAAGTGAAATTTTGTTTGGCTGAATAGCTGCTGTACTCCCACAACATTCTGGAAAATTCAAAATTAACCATTAACCTGAAATAAAAATGTTAAAATAATCACAACAAAATCTGTACAAAACCAGAAAACTGAACCATGCAAATATACAAATACATAAACATACCTCTAAATTTCTCCCACTTTTCACATTTTTTTTTTTTGAAGGATTAATGCAAGAATGTAGCCATGTTTTTAATTGTTTTTAAATTTCTACAAAACTTGTGTACATGAAAGTTTTGTGCACTGGGAACTGTTTTCTTGCAAAGAATTGACTGAGTAGCTGTTTCTCACTCCGCAATCTGTGCTAAAATTCAGCGATTTTAAAGTTGAACGAAGAAATTGACCGGAGTTGGTTGTGAACATGCGACCTCTTCAATACCACACCGGCCGGTGATCTACCAACCGAAGATCTGAAATTCAGTGATTCACTAAAAAAAAATCAAATTCCAACAATATCGAATTTCAACTGTATCACAATACTATGACATTTTTTTCCCCACCAGGATTGTGTCCTTGAGCAATGTACTTTATTGTAACGGTTCTGATAATCAAATCCCGCAGCACTGACATGGTAGTGATGTTCCGACAAAATGATCCAAATTTCAGGGTGTTGTTCTGTTGAGCTATTTTAAAAACGTTTTTAAGTAAAAACATTCCACAAAAGCATGATGCAAACGTCTATTACTTTTACGCCTACACCCCCCAACATTGGTTAAGCCCCACCCATACAAGGGGGAGATTCATGCACGCTTCAAGCCCCAGCTGTACGGACGGAAACATGCAACTTTTTTGGTTACTACATAATCTAGCTACTGTAGCTAATCTGTCTTAATCTTCTACGTACAAAAATTTGCAGCGTGTTTTGAAGTGTTAGAGAGAATACCTCTATCGCATTTAAAAGTTACAAAATAACAGTGTATGTTCTTTCACAACATCAATATTTGATAAATTATTCATCACAGTGATTCTTTAAATACATGTAACATTTTATTTTTTCAAAAAAGGAAGAGAAATTTACACCGTATTTTGACGGTAACTTTAAATAATTGGAATTTTTTTTTCCAAAATAAACACTCCAGTTAGCCTGACTTGGTCATATTTAGATAGGTCTCTCTCAAATGACGTCATTTCCTACAGACCAGCCACGTGCATCGGCATTTTGAGCGTCAACTTGCCTATCGCGCATCGGCTGCGTCGTATTTCGAACACATTGCGAGCGACAAGCGCGCGTGTTTAGAACATTTTCAACAATGCGCAATACGTGCTCGATTGCGTAAAATACGCAGTTGCAGTTCTCCTACAGAGATGGCCGTCATTGAGAGAGACCTATAGAGTTGTAATTTGCAAGTAAACTAAACTGAACCCGTCTGTCGTTTATACGCCAGTTCTCTGTTTTACCAGGGCAATATTCTGGGCCATATTCTATCGTTTTTAAAGTTTTATTCAACACGACCGTAAACGTTTTGAATTTCGTAGGGCTGTCCTTTTTCAATTAATTTAATATCCGATTACTCAAATCTGCATTTGATCGAATATTCGGATGTTCAAAACTGCCAGTTGTAACTGCGTGCTGCACCAGTAAAAAGTTGCACAAAGAGCGCCAGTTAAAGGGAATGTACATCATTGGCTTTTGCTGTAATTTTCAGAAATGAACTATTTGAGGGGTTAGTATAATAGATCAAATATTGTTACACTGACATGTTTGAAGTTTTGTGTTCAAAAAATGCTGGAAAAACCAAGAAAAACACAAATGTTCAAGTAGTCTGGTTCCTTGACTCCACTAAAGATAACATGGATCAATTTATAGATGCTGGAAAATTGTAAGGTAAGGGAACCAGTCTAGCTGGCCTGCACCCGTTCATGAACATGTAACCAATAGCAAACAAAATTGGACTAAAAAAATGGTAAATTTGGAGCAGTAGTTGAAAAATAGTTAGGTTTATCCAACGGTGGTCGGCCGATCACCGTTGGAAATGTATACAAAAATACCATTTTCTTGAAAATGACTTCACACCAGATGCCATAATTTTACAGGATGCTTTAGACTGTCATTTACCAACATCCTGGTAAGATATTTCGTAAAAACTTGGTAGTTTTATTTTTCGATGTTTGCAAATGTTGTATATTCCCTTTAATATTGCGTGAGACAATCGATATGGGGCACTTGAGTGTTTTGCAGCAAGTATCTTATAACCGTACAAGGCTTTAACCTTCTAAACGGATGTGAACAATAAACCGCCGTCAAAAAAAAAGTAACGGTCGACAAAAAGTGGCACCTGACAATAAAGTGTCGCAATTTTACGATGAAATAGCATCACAGTCGTGTGTGTATGTGTGCAGTTTTTTGTTTTTGAATATTCAAACCGGCAAAAAACTATTCGAATATTTGGTATATTTCAAACAGCCCTAGAATTACGATACCATAACACCGGTCTCGTTATCTATGTATGTGTAACAAAATAGTCACAATAGACTTGTTAATATCCATACAACTATCCGTAGAACTCTGACTTGACATTCTAGGGAAATATATTTATCTATTCTACGGGAAATATTTGTAACATTCCCACAATGCTGAGGGTAAAATTCCAGTCACAGTTTCACGAGGAGTCAGGTTCGTGAGTGGTTCTTTCCTCGCCTTTCACCGCTGTGACCCGGGTTCGAATCCTGCCTGGGCCAACATGTGGATTGGGTTTTCAGTCCCTACCTGATTCCGTGGGTTTTCCCCAGAGTATCATTCTGGGGTTTTCCTCCCACCTCTGAAACTGTAATTTCTTCTCATTGTCTTCTCTCCACAGGTTTCTTCAGGCTTGCGAGCTACAGTACCTGGGGCCCTTTTGAGGAATCCTTGGTGTCATTACCAGAAATAATTAATAATAATAATGATAATTTTGTTGGTTGTACCTGAAAGCGACGAACAGGATAGTTTTGATGAAACACTTCATATATTATGTTGCCTCATGACTCTGGGTCACACAAAGAGTATTTGAAATCTGGGCCTCATCTCAGATTTGGCTCAATCGCTTGCTTCATGAGCATTAAGAATCCAAACAAAAAGGAAATACTCTTCAGTTTTGGCCTGATACTCTTCAATTTTGGCATAACATCATGGGTTTTGATATACCTTAAGTTTTAAAAACTCCCATTATAGTATCATACACAACAAAGCAGTTTCCACAATGCCAAGGGGAAAAATCTCCAGAGCGACCATCAGCGATTGACCTCTGAGGAGTTTGCATCGTCTAGGCTGCTGCTCGTCTGTTCCCCGGCCCGCAGTCGCTCCCGTTCTTCTTCCTCCTCCAGCTGCTTGAGTTCCTCCTCGTCCTGCTCCATGAGTTGCTTGGCCAGTTTCATCTTGGAGGCCTCGTCGTAGTGCTGCTTCCGATGAACCTCAAACTTGCGCTTGAGATCTGTGGTAGTTGGGGGAGGGGGACAAACAAGTGAGTTTTGGCTGGAGAAATATAGCTCATTTGTTAACCCTAACTTTCCCAAATCCTCTTTGCAAAGTGGAGGATTTTGCAGGATTCAGGCTATATGGCAAAAATGTGTGGCTGATTTTGGAGGATGCACTGTGTCAAGGTATTAGGCCAGAGTGTTGTTTGTGCTCAGCAGTGCTTAATGTATGCCTAGATTATACTTGAAATCCCCGCACTGCTCTGCTTCAACATATTGACCGTGATTGCTAACCTTCCCAAACCCTCTTTGTAAAAGTGAGGATTTTATTCGACGGGATAGGACACTACTATCACCAGAATATGTTATGAGATCAGTTTTAATGCAGCATTTTCGGAACAGCGCAGTCTGTTTGCAACACACACAGGTTAAACTCTTGGGTGGACACAGGCAATTGTAGCAAAGAGTCCTGCCCAAGAACACAAGCATCACAACCCTGGTCAAGGATTCATACCCACACATCATGGCACAAGTCAAACACCATTTCCTAATGAATGTATCGTTTAATATTCTGTGCTTGGCAATTTCTGTGCCTGGCCACTCCATTAAGTTGGCACATGATTCGCCTTGACATTGACTTGTGACTGACTGAACTCCGGCCAAGTCTGAATTATTAGACTACGGCTTGGAGTAACACACTAGTCAATGGACAGTGGCTTCCATAGATGCATGTGTCATCGCCAGCCGTAGCCAAGTCATTCAGATGCGGCTTCTAAATCTGACATTTAAAGAGAGTAATGTTTGCCCAATCAGGAAGGAGAGTTGCTAACAAATCGACCAATCAGAATTCTCCCTCTCTGCTGACCTTTGGCCTCCGGTGACATCAAGCTTTCGTCCTCGTCCTCGTCTTCGCTCTCGTCGTCCTCCTCCCCAGGTTCTTTGTCCCACCATCTCCTGTCCTCTGTGTCTGTCTGCAGTCTGCAAGGAAAATACCCAAGGAAGCACTATAACACAGCAAGTTCAAACTCAACAATGAAATAACGTACACAATCTGACAACATGGCAAATTGTTACAAAAGTATGTATGTCCTTACATCAGAACTTAGAAAACAATTTCCCAATGGAACAAAATCTACTGTTGCATTTGATAGCATGCTGAGTGGTTAGTCTTGGTCAAGGCGTTTGAAGATAGTGTCCAATGCTCGATGCTCCGGTCGGCTGCTAAAATAACATAAACAGTACCGAGCAAGCTTACTGAAATTTGTATCCTTGTGGAGACATTTATTTGTTCTCGTGTACTTAAGTTTTCGAGTTTGAAAGTACAGTTTCAAAATGCTCTTATTTTAACCAGAATTAATTTCCTTGGCTGAAATTCGGATTTAATATCCCTTTTCTAAAACTCTACCATTTGCGACGATCAACATACCTTAGAAATTTGCAGTTTTTGAGTAAAATCCATATATCTATTTCGTGAAAACCTTGTGGAGACGTATTCATCTATAGAAATTGCCCTGTGGAGACGTATACAATCTTTTGTTCCCTTTTGTGTGCATGTCTCTAGGGGGCACGGTGTATCAGATCCCTATGCACGCACACGGACTGTTCGAAACGCAGTCAGTGACCTCACGCGGCTAGGCTACAATATGCAAATCTGTTCAGGCTGGTCAAACACCTTTTTTATTTACCTTGTTCCGAATAAAGATGAGATTATTATTCAGTACTTGGTCGTGAAGACTCATATTTTACATGGACAGAGAGCTGGATAGTGTGGCTACATTCTCCAACAAGTTTGGAGTCTGCACACCACATAAAACCCAATACAAATCCAGCGACAATACAACGAAAATTTCCCCAAACAAGGTAGACCATGGTGACCCTTGTTCCAAGGCGTTCGACTAGCACCAACTGATTTGCATATCGTAGCCCAGCCACGTGAGGTTGCTGTTCGCGCTTCGTACAGTACGTGTGAGTGCACAGCGCGCGACTTCATGTTAGCGGCTGACTATGGATTTTTTTTCAGCCCTAGAAGAGAAAAAGAAGGGTAGGTTCTCAGAACGCAGACAGCAGGAGGATCAAGCTAGATTAGGTTTAAAAATACCTGTTGGCAAGTTTTCCCGAGTCTAATACTTTATCATCTTCATTCTCGCTCTGAGGGTCGGCGTCCGCGTCATCCCCGTCCGGATCCGTGTATTTGTTGTAGGGAGTGTCCGGTTCGTCCACCTTCATGTGGCCGTAGTCTTTGCCTTCCGGATGGAAGGTGGCCAGAATATTCATCTCATCCCACTTGATGCCATCTCTACAAAAAGTAATTTGGAAGTAGAACTAATTATGATTATTTTTTGTTTCAGAGTACGAAAAGTAATATACATGTATGCAAATCGATCTTGTCGATCCGGCGCGCAAGTTGCAATGCGACGACTGTTTCTTGTAAAATGGGATCGCCCAGACTGTATACTTGCACGCTATACTATCGGTTGAGATTGCATTGCAACTTGCGGGCCAGATCGACAAGATCGATTCTTACGCTTCTTACATTCAAAATGACTGCCATCCACAGATGTTTTTCGCGTGCATATGAACGCTAGAAAGATGCCAAAATTTCTCGAAAAATTTGATATAAGGACAACTAAACAACCCAGAGGAAAGAAGTTGAGACATCATAGAATACAACCGTACGTGAGACAATTTGCACCTTTTTTTGACAAAGTCCTCAGTAGGTTGGGGAACCTGGCGTGTGGCCAGAGGTACAGCGCAGCAATACTGAGGCAACACTAGTAAGTAGTACTAGTGCCAGTGGGGCTAATGCTATGCCAACTTTTTCTCTCTTTTTTAATAGTTTTATTTATACTTTTGTTTTTTAATCAAATCTAATTTTTAATGAATTAGGCCTAGGCCTAGGCCTAGATTTCATTTTCTTCTTCGACTTCATAAATTAATCCAGTGTTTTTTTGGTTTTTTGAGGATTTTATTTTAAAGCAAAGTGAAACAAATTAACAAGGTGCGAAAACTTTTTGGTTGATCAGTTGATTGACTGGTTGCAAGGGCTAAAGATCCTGACATTGAATATTATTAGGTAAGGGAACCAGACGGTCAATTGCCGTAACAATAGCCACTGCGTTTAATTGTATTGTCAATGTCACGTTTGTCACGTACGCCACCCACTGCAGGGTAAACCACAGTACAATGCAGTACCGTATTACGCCGGCCGTCGAGCGAGTGCGACCATGTTGACATTGTTTTGGGCTCTTGTTTTTCCTGATCACTCAAGTAAACTGCTTGTGCACCAGATACAACTCTGCTGGATACTTACTCAGGCTTGTTGGCTGGATCTTCGTAATGTCCCGAGGCCTTCAGAATGCCTCTTTTGGGATTTTCCGTCAGTTTCTCTGCCATGTCTTGGCCGCAGTCAAGAGAAATCAATGCAATTGAATGACAAATATACAAACACTGGTGACTTACCAGATTTCTATTGTAAGCTCCTGCATTGGGTCTGGGTTTAAGACTTCATGCAAACTCAAAAGAGCGCCCTCTAGCAACGAATTCGACCCAGCTTTGTTTTCACTAAAACCGGGTGGGTTGGTATTATTTTTTTGTCATAATAAAATATTTGAGTCACTTTTATTCACAATGTACAAATGTACAAACTAGTCTTTAGTTCTCTCTTTCTTATTTTTGATTAATAACCAACTTTATCTGCATACACATGGATATTTTAGGATTTATAAATTAAAGTCGGTCTGGCTGGAAAATGAGGTCACAATTTGCATAAAAAGGTCATTGGCTCCAGAAAGAAACATTGCGATCTTCCCAAATGACGACACAGTCACAATTTTGTCGGTAAATACAACCTTAAAAGCTCCTTTTCTAATATTCACACGTAAAGTTAATCTCTATTGTTATAGTACTTATATGTGAAGTTTTTATTTCCATTGCGCATTGAATAATATGGAGTACATTTTTACAATCATGATGATGAAATTCGATAGTGCCCCAGTCTTGCAGTTGCATGTCTATGGTGAAACCATGATGGAGCTATAAAAAGTGTGAATATTTTGACATTTACATTCTGTTTCATTTTATCTTTGAAAATGTGTTTTGTTTATTTTCATGAATCAAATGTGATCTTCCCTTCTTTAAGAATAGGATACAGAAAAATTACTCTACAGAAGTGAAATATTGTGATCTTTTGGTAGTCCGAGTAACTTACTAACTTGGACTCTACAAATCGCCTATTTTAACATTTGGACATGGTCGGACGATGTTAAAAAAAGGCGATTCGTAGAGTCCTAGTTACTCGGACTAATATTTGGGGTGTTTTTGTTGTTTTAATTAAGAAGTCAATGAATGAATCTTTGTTGCAGTGTCAGGAAATAGAAATTTCAACATATTCAAAATAAGCCATGTTATTCCGAATTTGCCGAATTTCCTGATAAAAAGTATGTCACTTTAGATGTCTGTTCTTGCTTAAAAAAAGAGTAATATATAATACAAAGTGGGGTGACAAAATGTAAAATACATCAATTTATAATTTATCCTTGACCCTCCATAATCTGCGCAGGTAACGCTTGCAACGCGTGCTCGTTGTCACACACAAATTGAAGGTGAGTGCGTAGAAATAGGACCACATAGCTTTAGGGAGTCTGACGATATAATTAATAATTTACATTTTGGTACTTTTATTAATTTTTCTCTATTCAGGATTGAGGAAGACTGAGCCCGCATCGGAGCAAGATGTTGTCGAGATCGTCCTCCCAGGTGGAGGATCGCTACCGCATGCTGAGCGGCCACTGCCCCGACGCCCAATGCCAGACCAAGCTCTACTTCCCCTCCTACGACTCAAGCATCGAGTGCACGGGCTGCGGCCAGCGGCACGAGCGCGGCACCTTGAGCAACGTGCAGGAGGTGACGGATCCCGAGGTGATGCTCCACAACATGGTCCGGAACCTGCTGGTGGGCAGCGCGGTGCCTAAACAGACGGCCGACTCAGTCAAGGTCCTGGGCCTGTCCAACTACCACTGTAAGCTACTCAGCCCGCTGCTTACCCACTACGGCATGGACAAGCAGGGCCGGGCCCGCCCGCTCCCGGAGTTGAACCAGGGCAGCGAAGTCTTCGACTGCAGCCTGCTGGGCGGGCGGGCTTTCCTACTGCAGCCCGAGCACATCGGCATCATGGGTTACGGTCGGGACCAGACGGGCAGCGCCAAGTACCTGCGGGACACCTTGGAGTTCATCAACCAGCTCAACGGGAACCAGGAGGTACTGGTGCCCATCCACGCCGACGGAGACGGCCACTGCCTCGTCCACGGCATCTCCCGCGCCTTGGTCGGTCGGGAGCTCTTCTGGCACGCCCTGCGCACAAACCTGAAGGCTCACTTCTTGGCTAACCTTGCCCAGTACAAGAACCACTTCAAGGATTTCTTGACGGACAGCAGCGAGTGGACCCAGATCATCGCGGAGAGTGACCCTGACTACATGCCCACGGAGACCGAACTCTTCGGCTTGCAGAACATCCACATCTTCGGCCTGGCCAATGTTCTGCATCGACCCATCATTCTTCTGGACTCCCTCAAAGGACTCCAGAGTTCCGGAGACTATTCTGGTAAATCTGTTTATAAAAACTGAAACTTTAAAGAGGTTGTGGAATGCTCGAAGACATTTCCGTTATTTTTCGGGTATATGTAGCCTAAGGTGTGATGAATAAAAACAACTATTGTTTCTGTCATAAAATGAGTACAAAAGGTACTTTTGAGAGCTGTTTTTCAAGTCCTGTCATGCCTGTTTCGACCCGAACGTGCAATTTGTGTAAAAGTCGTCGTTGCGGGCAGCAAACAAAACACAGTAAATTGTGACGTAATAAACAGGACTCCCGATGCAGAGTAGCATAAACGAGTCCTGTTTATTACGTCACGATTCACTGTGTTTTGTTTGCTGCCCGCAACGACGACTTTTACACAAATTGCACGTTCGGGTCGAAACAGGACCTGAAAAATAGCTCTCAAAAGTAACCTTTGTACTCATTTCATGACAGAAACAATAGTCGTTTGTATTTCATCACACCTTAGGCTACATATACCCAAAAAATGACGGAAATGTCTTCTAGCATTCCACAACCTCTTTAAACATTCCAACCTACATATATCCAATCAATGGTTGGTCTAAAAATATAATTGACACTGTGTTTCCTCTAACTTATGTTTCTTATTTTGGTCCCTCAGGAGTATTCTTACCCGTGTTTGTCCCCCGCAAGGACTGCTGTGGGAAAGATGGTACGCTCAACAAGCCATTGTGTATTGCATGGAGCAGCTCTGGACGCAACCATTTTATCGCCCTTGTAGGGGTGAAAGGTATGGGCTCCATAGTGCGTGAGGTTTTCTCTAGATGAGAAGACGAGAGTGATTTATAATTGAGTAAAAATGTTTCTGATGCTTACAAGTGTCGAGTTTTTCCCATGCAAACCTACATTCTGTGCCAAGTAGTCCTTTCAGTCAAAATCAAACAAGTGACTGTTTTCAACAAGTTACGAATTCCCAGCCTACGTAAAGCAGGATTGACTGGCTGGGACTGTTTACATGGTTTAAGTAACTTGATACAGCTATGATTTGACTCCGGGTGAGTGATAAAAAAGCTGTGACCACAACTTGCCTGCTTTGTCTGTTGACCCAGTTTGACTAGACACAGTGCTTGCTTAACATATGATCTGACTGCTGGTGACTAGCCTTTGTTAAAAGTATATCAGGGGAAGAGTGGAATGGAATTTTGACTGTCTGTGACTGTTTAAATAGCAGGAGGGTTAAACTTGATACAGCTATGCTTTGAATGATGTGGAGATTGATAAGCCAGCTGTACCTACCAGGTACCTGTTTTTGACCTTTGATGGAATTTGACTAGTCGCATTGTTGCCAAGAAATCTGATCCGACTGTTGGTGACTAGCCTGTGTATAAAGGCATGACAGGGGAACAGGATTGGTATATTTTGACTGTCTGTGACTGTTCAGATAGCAGGAAGGTTAAACAAAGGCCTCAAACCAAGGCAAAGAGAAAAACAAAACAATGCCCAATTGTTTACATTCTTTTTCTAACTAATTGTGTACATGTTTTCTTCAGGGGTGTGAAATCTCACTTTTAAAGCTGATTTCAGCTTATTTTGTTTTGAATTTCGGGTTTGTTCCCTCACTTGCTGTGTACAAAAGTTTAGGAGATTTCCAAAGTTCGTCTTTTTTTTACACCTTTTTTAAGCTGTTTTCAGCTATTTTTATCAGTGGTCACTCACACCCCTGTTTCTTGTTTCGATGTCCGTGACAGGTCGGCCGTTGCCCCGCCTACCCAGGGGGATGCTGACCAAGGCATGGGGTGCCCCTCATGAGCTGATCGACACCTACATACAATTTGACCAGGACGACATGTGTACTGTGGGTGGAGACCGTTCACTCTTGGTAAGAAATATTCCAAGGGGGGGGAGGGGCCTAAAAGCATTATAGTTGACCGCAGGTGGAATTAGGCGCACAGAAGTTTTGGACAAAACGAGCAAGCGCATTCAGATTTGTAACATGTTAAGCATCAATTTCTGTTACTAACTTAGAATGCAAGATTACAAAGTTCAGTGCAGCATATTTGTTTTTTGTACAGATAAATACTGTAAACAGTTCGAAAACATCCAGTGTTTGACCATAATTTCAACCCCCTGTCGACCCTATTTTGTTTTATGGAAGTTTGGGAATTCTTCTGAAAACAATCAGATTCGTTGGCTCAACATTTCATTCACTATTTGAGGGGATCTGAAATGACATTACGGTTGTTAAATGTTGTTGTTTCTTACCTCCCCACCCCCCTTGACACAACCCAGGACAAATACGTACAGAGGCTCGCAGCCGCAATGGAGGAGGTGTTTGTGGAGAAATATCGTCTCCACCCAACGGTGGTCGCGGACGTACATCACTACATCTATAAACGCACTGGTGAGTTTTAAACCCTAACTCCCTAGGCCTTTTTGCTCGGATGTAGCCTCAATCCTGCAAAATCCTCCAATTGGCCTCATGGAAACATAGCATATAGCCTCAATCCTGCAATTTCCTCCATTATTTCTGGAATATGGTCCGTAGAGGGGTGACCACTGCCTGAATCCTGCGAAACCCTGCGGCAGTGACTGTCAGTACGTTGCGGCCTGGCCAGTGACATCCTGGAGCAGTACGGAGGATTTCAAGCATAATCCAGGCCTATATTTATGCATGGCTGAGCAAAAACAACACAAGGTCCGGCCCAAGACCTTGACAAAGTGCATCCAACGAAATCAGTAACGCTTTTTGCCATGTAACCTCAATCCTCCAAATTCCTCCAGCCGCGCAGGACGGCTTTAAAGTATCTCCACGCACAAGAATAAGGAGTTAGCGCTCTTGTAAATTAATACAGCTCTATGGTTCAGCTTTACGCACTGTGCCACCCATGCCACCATGCCACATACATTCATTGTTATTCAAGTAGAATTACTAAGAATATACTCTGAGACACTCGCAATGCGTAAGGCCTATGCTTACCTTCTGTTTTTCTAAAACAAAATAATGCAGGTGTGGTGGGCGTTAACCAGAACATCATCATTGAGAACACGCGCCACGCCGTGGAGAACAAGCAGCTGTTCCGCTGCCTGCTCTGCAGTGCGGTCTCGCAGATCGAGAAGACTAGCGTGCCGCAGGGCTGGCTGTGGCGCGGCGGGGAGCTGTACGAGTTGGCCAGGAAGCTTCACGGACGACTGATGGAGGGCAAGGTCTATGCCTTCCCACTACACGGTGAGCACTGTAGCCCTAATTCATTCATTCAACATGGTTTATTAACAAATCACGAATGGCAGCCACAGCTGAATTGCACGTGATTTACATTTTAAAAAAATACATTTTTTAAAAAAGTTAAAGGTGTACCGAGTTAAAAAAACAAAATATGACATTAAATACTAATATTAGAAAAGGTTTAAACATTGTGCATACAGATCTGACTAAAGAAAATAGTCTATGTAGAGAAATACATATTATTGATACAGACTGTGTTGCAATCAATTTATCTTACTTTAAAAAGGGGGCATTGAAATTGCGTTAAAACTTATAAAAGACATTCAAAAAGGTTGCAGGCAAAAAAAAAATATAGTTTCATTTAGGATTAAAATTATAAAAATGGGCCAGATGAGGAATAAGATTAAAAATTGTGCAAGATGTGTGGCAGTCAAATTAGCTTATTTAAATGAAAGGTAGTATTAAAATAGCGTTAAAACTTGTAAAATACAATAAAAGCTTGCTGGTAAAAATCTATTCATATCATTTGGGATTAGAGTTATACAGTTGTACCAGATGAGGAATGGCACTATTCTGCATTCTATTTGTTTTACACTTAAGTTGTGGGATTTTATTCGAATTTCTTAGTGTACGTTTCATTTTTGGAGGAGAAGGGATAAAATCCTTAAATTGTTCAGTTTGTTTCAATGTCCTTTCGATGAATGATGTACATAGAGATTCCCTTCTTTGTTTCAAGGGGGAAATCCCGAGTTCACATAGCATCTCGGAATAACTGTTATAACCACCGCGTCCGGTGATTATTCGTAGAGCTCTTTTTTGGATGCTTTCGATGTGGTCAGACTGGGCAGTGGTTAATCCCCCATCCCATACTGGTGCTCCATATTCAAGAAGCGGTCTGATGTAGCTGTTGTAAATAATAAGTAGATCCTGGACAGGCAAACAGTGGCCTTTAAGAAGACGGAGCATGTAAAGTTTTCTACCTGCACGTTTAATGAGGTCAGTAATATGTGCGTCCCATTTCAAATTGCTCTGAATAAGTATGCCAAGTAGTTTAATTGATTGCACTGTTTGTAATTGATGATCATGCAGCATGAGCAAAGGTGGTGCTGGGGGGTTTCGCTGGAATGTTATTTCCATTGCTGTACATTTCTTTGGGTTTAGTTTCATGTTGTTATCCTTCGACCACTGTACCAAAGAGGAGACAGCTGACTGCATTTGCGACAATTGGTTTTGAGTTCGGCATTCGACAAGAGTCATGTCGTCGACATATTTGTAGGCGTTTATACCATTCGGTGGGGACATATCGTTGATCATTGCCAGAAAGATGATTGGCCCTAGACGTGTGCCCTGCGGTACACCAGAGTGAAGAGTGGACCAATCAGACTCGGAGGTTTTGTACCGTACTCTTTGTTGACGTGATGTGAGGAAGTCTGCGACCCATGGGATGAGCGACGGACGAACACCGAGGTCCAACAACTTAGCAATTGCTATAGTGTGGTCGATACGGTCGAATGCTTTTGTAAAGTCTGTCACAACAATTGTAGACGAAGCTTTTGGAATTTCAGCATTAGCGTAGACTTGGTGTAAAATGTTAATTAAGCAGTGGGTAGTTGACAGGAATTTTCGATTCCCAAATTGGTTTGGGTCCAGTTTGGGCTGGATATCACTAAAGATCCATTTGGCTATGAAACCTTCAGTCACCTTCGCGAAATGGTCTGTGAGAGAGATTGGACGGAGTTTATCCAGTGTAGGGGGATTTGTTTTGGGTACCGGGATAACGATAGCTCGTTTCCATTGGTCGGGCACAATGCATTGTTCGAAAGATGAATTAATAATATGTGTTACGGGTGTCGCAAGTTCATAAGAGAATGTTCTCACAATCCTCGCGGAAATGTCATCTGGACCTCCAGCTGTCGTGCGTTTGATTTTCCCCAGTGCCTTCTGTACATCCCAAGGATAAACCTCAGGACATGGTGTTGAAGAGGGGAGGTAGGCCGGGAGTTTTGCAAGGTTTAGTGGTTCTAAATCACCTGCAATAGATACGAAGTGTTCATTGATTGCGTTAGCGATCGATTTAGTGTCATCATGATTTACTCCTGGAATAGTGATGGGCGAGTGGTCTTTATTGGTGCCAGAGAGCACGTGGATTTCACGATACCAGGATGACGGATTGTTTTTCTTGAGCCTCTGAATCCGCTTTGAGTAATATTCCGATCTTGCCTTTTTGATAGTTACGATGACTGCATTTCGGAGCCGTGTCCATTCATCAGTCTGTTTATTATAGTACGCTTTTTGACGTCTGCGGATAAGAAGTTTAATTTCGGGAGTTATCCAGGGCTTATCAGAAGAATGTACCTTAGCTACTCGGAGAGGGAAATGCGTATTTATAGCTGTATGCAAGGTATTGTAGAATTCGGTACATTGTAAGTTGACGTCACTTTTATTGGTGACTTCTAACCAATCATGTTCGCTGATCCATCTACCAAATGATCGAATGGCACTGTCTGGCATTGGACGATTAAACCGCTTCTTTGTAATGTTGCGTTTAGGCGGCAAACTTTTTGGTATCCAAAGAAGGGTTGCGTGGTCCGAGCGTCCTATTGGAGATGAGATTTGTACTTCTCCATAGAACCCACTTAAGTTACTAATGATTTTGTCCAGGGTACTGTCACCTCGTGTGGGTTGCTTTACTACCTGTCGATAGTTTTGATCAATAAGGGGATTTAGATTGAGTTGATTAAAATCACCCAAAATGATAAAACCGGCGTCTGGCGAGTTGACAGTCAGGAAATCAATGGTTGCCTGTATATGGTCGATGATCCTTGTTGCGATATCGTTGTCAGGTTGTGCGTAATAGACAACAGAGCAGAAAATACAAGAAACAGAGCGTGGTAGGCGTGGAGGTCTGAGTTGAATCCAGGCAATTTCAAGGTCATCAGGAACAGTAACATTTTGGAGAGGGGAAGGGTTCATGTCGAATTTTGCGTAGAGAGCTACGCCACCACCGACACGATTGATTCTCGATTTGCAGACCACAGTGTATCCTGGGATTGCAATCAAGTTTGTAGGAAGATCATACTTGAACCAGGTTTCAGTGACAGCACAGATATCAATATCATTGGCAAGAATCATTGTCGAAAGTTCATCGAGTTTGTTATTAGCTGATCGTGCATTACACAACATAACTGATGGTAGATGGGTCTTTGTAGACACCTTAGGAGTGCTAGGGATAGGTACAAGGGATCGATGATCACATGACCGGTGCTGAGCTATTGTCTTATTGCTTGTTCGAGCATAGTTGATAATTGCTGGGATTGGATGGCGAAAATGTTTGTTTTTGCGTACACCAGCTCGGCAGCCACGGTGGGTCGGTGGTTTACGCCGTATTCCCAATTGTTTGATGGTTTCCCATGAATAGGCAGGAATTGTTAAGTTCGGTAATGAACTGAGAGCGTGAAGATAATCCCGATTATAGCGATATTCACTGTGTGTTTGGTTGGAATGATTCCCTGGTGTTGATTCTAACGATGGTCCGGGGTTTAGTTCGATATCACCACAGCGGATGATTGGTAGTCTAAAGGTGGCACATGAGTTGGGGTAATACGTACGGGGGGACTTCAGATAACCCCTACAAAATGTCACTTTGTGAGTTTGTCGCCTTCCGATGCCAATCGTGTAAGGGCTGGCATTTTGCTCATGGCTGGTTCCATTTGCATATGAACTGAAAATCAGCAAGTACACAATCAGGCTGATGAATACCTTAGGAATGTCCATTGTGTACCGGAGGAGATGAATATTCAGCCTGGATAGCATTAGACCGATGTCACTTGGACGCCATCTTGAGAGGCCCAAAGCGTGTACAAATATGCGCATCAAATCTTAAGCCTAACTCCCTAGGCATTTTTGCTAGGATGCAACCTCAATCCTGCAAAATCCTCCAACTACCTCCATGTAAAATTCGCATGCAGCCTTAATCCTCCACAATCATCCATTATAATGGTCCTTGGAGGGGTGACCACTGCCTCAATCCTGCAAAATCCTCCAGCAATCACTGTCAATATGTTGAGGCAGAGCCAGTGACATCCTGGAGCAGTGCGGAGGATTTCAAGTATAATCTAGGCCTAAATTTATGCACGGCTGAGCATAAACAACACAAGGTTCAGCCTAAGACCTTGACACAGTGCATCCTCCAAAATCAGCCACACTTTTTGGCCAAATAGCCACAATCCCTCCAAATCCTCCAATTTGCAAAGATGATTTTGGAGGATTTGGGAAGGTTAGAGTTAATGTGGACAAAAACTCGAAGTCCCCATGGTGTGCACATTGTAAATAACGTTAGGAAACCTACAATCACAGTGACAAAAAAATTGAATATCGGAATTTTTTAAATATTTTTTTCTTTTGACAGAACTGAATTGCACCTACGACGCTGCAAAGGATGAACTGGTTCCGGACCAATCCACCATGAGACCCTCCCAGTGTGCGTGGTGTCAGGGGTAAGACCGCCACCAATACATTTATTTTACTTTAAAGGGAATATACATCATTTGCTTTTGCTGTAATTTTCAGAAATGGGTGGAATTGGAGGGTTGGAAATATATAGCAAATATAGTTACACTGACTTTTTTGAGGTTTTGGGTTCGAAAATGCTATAAAAACCAAGAAAAACAATCATTTTCCTGTAGTCTGGTTCCCTGACTCCATTTAAGAAGAAACAGAGCAGTTTACATATATTGGGGAATTGTAAGGTCAGGGAACCAGTCTAGCTGGCTTGTACCCGTTCGTAGGTGTGTAATCGATTGCAAACAGGTGCGATGGTCAACTGGGGCCAGTATTTGAAAAAAAGCCAGTTTTTTCCAACGCTGATCGGCTAATCAGCGTTGGAAATTGATACAAAAATACCACTTTTCTTGAAAATGACAGTATACCAGGTGCCATGATTTTACAGGATGCTTTACACTGTCATTCACTAACAGTCCAGCAAGGTATTTCAAAATGATTTGGTAGTTTTATTTTTTGATGTTTGCAAATGTTGTTTTTTCCCTTTAATTTCAAAAATTTACTTCATCAAGGGTGAAAAAAGTATTCTACAGCATTTGGAAGATAAGGAAATTTTTATTTTTGCACTTTTCAGGAAGCAGTTGCGTCAGATTCAAGCGGACGGGAGCGTGATTTACTTCAACGGTGACCGCACCACGACCCCGGCGCCCAAGACCAAATGCAACTGCGGCTTCAAGCACTACTGGAACGGTGTCGAATACGACAACAACCCATCTATGTGAGTTTGTAAAAGCCACTTCCCAAACCATGGCCTTATTTCCAAGCTTCGGTTTTCATGCCTCGCCCAGAAAAGTTTGATAGCCCTTTATGGTAAAAAAGAGTAAAGACTGATTTCTTCACTTCATGTTGTACTGAGACTTGACATCAGAAATTTAGAGCCTGAAGCTGAAGCCAAGGTTTCGTGAATGCCATGTCGTCAACCTAGCACCCTACCTCTTTGTAATTGTTGGCCACGCCCACAAAATGTGAACAACCACCTTGCTAAGTCTGAAATTTTTTTGTGCTTGTATAGTAAAACGTGGAAAAAAAAGAACAAATATGAAATATAATTGAAACTGTCTTTTCCAAAATGGGCTTTTTTGAACCCCTCCTTTTTTAAACTTTAAGAACCACTTGTTGCCTATTCCAACCCTGCATGCCAGGTTTTATTTCACCGTGATGGCCAGAAGTTAGACCAAAAATGGGCCAAGTAGCACTATTTTAAAATTGATTTCGTCGTTTTTGTCCCCAGATTCACGGTTCCCTTGAAGTGGAAAGGCCAGACCTACACGGAGGACGTGCTTTGGTTCCAGGACGAATCGGACCTGTCCCTGAACAGCAACGCCTACGACATCGCCTCGGCCCTGGTCCAGAAGCACTTCCCTGGGGAGTTTGGCAGCGAGAAGCTGGTCCAGCAGGTCGTGGAGACCATCCTCCTAAACGTGAGTAGCAAAGAGGCAGTGAAGTGATCGTCTGGAAATTTTCATTGTATCGCGATGCGTTTATTATAATTCATGTTGAAACGGTGGCTCAGCAAAGGGGATGAGCTGAGGGTATGGGTGCTTTAAAGCCCCCTCCCCCCCCCCCCACCACCACCCCAGCATTCTACCCAATAAACAGGCAAAACGGAAACAAATGTATGAGCCCTATCCAGTATTATAAATTCAATTTAATGTAAGTTACAAAAAAGAAAATGTTGGTAATTTTGGCCAAAATGCACAGTCAATATTATCATGAACAGTGTCCCCCGTGTCACACGTACCCTAATAATAACGAATTCTTATATAGCACTTTTAACTAAGATCAAAGCGCTTTACATTATTATTGCATCTGATCATTGGGCCAGTGAAACATCCCAAATACCATTTCAGCTCCCTGGGGAGTATATAGCTCGATGTAATAGCTCGATGCAGCTATTTCGGCGCAAGGAACCTAAATCAATCACAATAACCATCTCTGCCCTCACAGGTACCCATTTACTCTGTGGGGAGAAGCAATGAGTGACAAAGTGCCTTGCCCAAGGGCACACACACCATAATCCCAGGCTGGACTCGAACCCACAACCTGCAGAATTACCTGCAGACCACAAGTTCAATGCTCCAGACCACGAGGCCACAGCACTCCTTTTTTTGTTTTCAATTAAAAAAAATCCAACTTAATTCTTTGTACATCATAATAATTTTTTCCATAATATTTTGTTTTGTCTCTGGCAGACTGCTGGACAGCAGGAAGAGTACCAGCCAATCAGCTTGAAAGACATGCCCAGCACGAGCACTTCCGACCAATCAGCTGCCGGCTCTTCCCCCAAGGAAAGGGGAGACACTCCTGAACTCAAGCGGGGCTCGAAAACAGAACCCGGGGGACACACTCCCAAGCACCGACCTAAAGATAACAGTGACCGCACAGGCAGATCTGGATCACCCAGCAGTGGCCGTAGTTCTCCTAGGGTGGGCTCCCCCCTTGAGAAGAAAGGAAGCATGTTGGACGATTCGCCGTCCAAGATTATTCTTACTGGACATGCAGTAAGCAAAAAATAGTCTAGCAACCTGTACAAAACAGGAAAAAAGAAACTCAGATTGTTTTTTTTTTTTAACTTTTGATATTCATTACTCTAATATTCCCCCCCCCACCATTTCCAAACATTGCCCTTAAGCCGGCCTCAGGTCGACCTGCGATTTGCTTGCGCCACGACGGAACAGTCAACATCAACTTTAAAAGTCATGCTCAGGTCACAAAACTTAGACATCTGTGATTATCGTGAAACAAGCGGCGTCTCGAAGCAGAATAATAGCAATCATGCTCATGTCACCCACGACGCGACGACGATTCACAATATTAAAAATTAGATGATCTGGATGCGCGCACGATGCCATTACTACACATTACCTCGACTGCGATTAATTCCTGCCTGTCGGAACCACATTCCTTCGCGGCGCAGAAGGTGACATTTTTCTACTCTTGCGGGTATTGATTTTTGTTCGTGCCGACTGATGCCGATCATCTTAATATTGATACAATTACACTCGGATCGCAAAAAGATCGGTGACTAAAATGTCCCCGACGGTCGTGGCTCAGGCCCAGCTTGATCCTGAAAAGTCAGTCAGCGACTGTTCTGTGCCGTCGCAAGGTCGACTTTGTGGCAGCTTTAGGCTAACATTGCATCGAATGTATCAAAAGGCAGGACTATATTGACTTAAAAACGATTTAATTTCAGGCTAAGACGCTCCATAAAGAGGAGCTGACGATGAGCGAAGCCGAACGCAACCTTCGCAAACGCATCCAAGACAAGGCTCCCATCACGCAAAAGCACCATCAAACATCTGAGGTATCATCCACCAACACGTCGCCGGGAGGATCTGCCTCACAAACGGGAGACGGAGCCAAAGAGGAGGTGGGCCAAACGGAAGATGTCGCCATGGAGACTGTCATCAAGGATACGGTCGTCCAGGCGACCAAGGAGGCGCCCAAGCAGAAGAGGATCCGATTGACGTCTTCAGGTGGAAAACAGGTACGCGGAGAATTCTGCTGGGGAATTTCAGTCATTCACACTTGGATCTACATGTTTGTGTTTTTGGGCAAGACGCTTTATCGCAATTGCCATCTTTCTAAAGCCCGGTTCATACTCGGCGCGAAAGAGAAAGCGAACGCGAATTTGTGACGTCGTGGCAAGTATTCCTGCTGCACATTCGTAAAAGTAGAACATATTTCAACTTGGGCGAATTTCGCAGCGAATGTGCCATGACGTCAAATTCGCTTCGCATTCGCATTCGCGTGAAGTATGAACCGGGCTTTAAACACCTACAAAATCCTAATAGGGCCTTTGGTTAACAAATAAGCTTTTGTCACTGATGCCCAGGCTACACTGGTTCTCGACCCCGGCACGACGTTCGCCGAGCTCCAGGCCAAGATCGAGGCCGAGCTTCAAATCAAGGCGGCCGAGCAAAAGATCCGTTACGGCTTCCCGCCGAAAGAGCTGACGGCACCCGAGGGGGACCAGGAGAACCAACCGGTGCCCTTGCAGAACGGAGATAGGGTGACCGTAGAAGTGATTTCAAAGGGTGAGTTATTCCTCTGGTCCCAAGGAGTTGTGAGATTTCTCTTTAATGTACTAAGCATAGTAAATGCTTGCTTAACAAATTCAGGTTTACCAGCCAAATACCACATAATGTATATTGGTTGTGACTGGTATTTGGCTATTTAATGCTTACCACATAAATTTGGTAAGTAAATATTTTCTGCTTCACACACAGTGCAACCCATGGAAGTCGGACTGTCCGGACCCAGCCAACACTCGCTGAGCACCGCGCCGGGATCTTCCACTTTTCCGGAGGGGGGAAACCGATTCCTGAACAGGGATGAGATAATGAGGGGCATGGAGAGTCTACAGCAAGACACAGGTGCAAAAAGCAAACATACAAATTAGGAAACAAATGCCTTTGTTACTACTTATTGAGCATGCAGATTTATGTAAATTTATGCAGTCGGGTGATAATCCTTTCTTTTGTCCCTAAGTGTTAAGCATGCTGATTGACACAAATTTATTCATTCAGCCTGGACCTTTGACCCTTCTCCTCAACCTAAATATGCAATTATGTAAATATGTCATAATTATTTTATGTCATATACAAATTTATGTAAATGTTTTTCCAAGTGACAACCTTGACCTTTGACTCTTCCTTGAATTCATAAAATATGCATATATATGTACATTTATTCAAAAAGGCAACGCCATTGACCCTTGACTCCTTTCCGTGAGTTTCTTGTATATGCATTAACAGCCTTGATCTTTGATTCCACTCCTTCAAGCCTTAATCATGCAGATTTATGCAAATGTATTCAATCCGGGACAACCTTGACATTTGCCTCTACTACTTCTCTTGTCCATGAACTTTTTGAATATGCTGTGACATCCTTGATCTTTGCCTCCACTACTTCTAGCCTTAAATATGCAGATTTATATGTAAATGTCTTCAATCAGGTGACAACCTTGACCTGCGGCTCTACTCCCTGAACCTGATGGCCACCCTGATGAACTCTGACATGTGGACCTACGTCCAGCAGAACGCTGCATTATTTGAGAGGGGTGGTCTCTTCTACGCCATCGTTGAGAGGGACTTGGGATTGGCCGACGGCAAACACTTCATGTTGCCATCGATACCGAACAAGGTAGGGATGGTTTTTTTTCTCACGTATAAAACCCCCTACTTTTTGATACTTGCAGAGCATCATAGGTATGTTTGACAAAAATTTGCAACCCCCCTTGCTGAGATTTGAAGGTTTGCATGGTGGAAAGATACTAAGACAAGTAAGTTTGCGGTAGCACCATGTGAATAAATCTCTTTTGTGAGTATATGTGGTTCTGAAAAGAGTCCCTCCTGTTCTTTTCAGAACCACACATACTCACAAAAGAGATTTATTCACATGGTGCTACCGCAAACTTATCTTGTCTTAACCCCCTGGCGTTAGAAGAGCAGGTACCAGTAGAAGCAATTTGATTGGTTGTGACTGATTTTTATTCTGATACTGATTGGCCAGGTAAGGATTATAGTCGCTGTTCCAATTCCAGCCTCAGGGTTCATATCATAAAAAGGGATTCCCCATGATTTTCCTGATTATCATCAGGTTTAACAGTCGATTTCACCTATAGACTACTTAGCCATTTTCTGTGGTGGCACCAGGCTCATGCGAATCGCGCTCAGGTAGTACGCACGCACTCCGGGCTCATTCAACTAATATTCATAAATACCTCAGACAGTTTAGCCATTCCTATTGGTCGAGAGCCCGTCACGTGGCCGGTATTAAACGGATGATAAAGACATGGCTAGCTGGTCTTAAACACTTTTCCAGTGTCACAATAAAATATGGACTCCTAAAAATCCAGTGCCTCTTATCGTTTCATTGGTTGAACGTCCACAATCCTCACGTAGGCATGCGCAACACTACCAGGGAGTTAGAATTTTATAGTTCTAAATTCAAAACGCAACGCGCCAGGTGCGTTCTGCGCGACATCGCGTAGAACATGATACGCGCGCGTCAATCTCCATAAAAGGGTTGTTTTCATCTTACTCGCCAGCTGAACACTCCATTATTTTGCAGGAGGGATGTTTCAAAAAGCATAAAGTGAATTTGTTGAACAAAATCGGGATGTTTTGAACGAATTATATGATTTTTTTTTACCGAAAAGGTATTTATGAATGGGAATAAATATGTACTCCGTCGGTATTTATCACTCTGTTTAATACCACTTAGAGTCTGGGTGCTGATAATTACCCTCGCCTCCGGCTCGGGTAATTATCAGCACCCAGACTCTAAGTGGTATTAAACAGAGTGATAAAAACCTCCGGAGCACACATTTATTCCCTTAGGAATATCAAAATTCACACGCGCCTTGTTTTTAAGAAACGAGTGCGACATGAACGCGAGTGTGGCACCATCTCAAAAATTGCCTCTAATTTTGTTCGCCAGATTACACTTTTTAGACTTCGCATACATTGTTTCTGCATTTGTGGCACAATATTGCGTTCAAATTCTTCTGACCTTCTAATACGCGGATTTAGCAAAATTGAGCAAAGTTTAATGCCGCCGTAGTGCTTTGCTTGGAACGTCACGCACAGTTTGCTGTGTCCACACTATCACTTCTCTCCTGTATTGATCAACGTTTTCTATCTTCATCCTGTGAAGAAATTCACGTACAACGCCATGGAGGATCGCATTGAGATCTGCCTTGAGCCCATCGGCCATTTCCCCATCAGGCCCGGGGTGGACGATTCCGACAGTCCCTCGACCAGCCGGCCCGCAAACGTTGTCGACACGGAGGAATCGGACAGGTCCGAGTTCATCACCGGACTCCGGAGCAAACTGAAGGCTGGCGGCAGTGGGGTTGTAACCTCGGGCGGTAAACAGGTCGGAGGTTATAGAGCGTTCTCAGGTCACGCCCACACCCTGGCGTCCGGATCTGGGGGGCAGAGACTCGATGGGGGGTCCAGACTCGATGGGGGGTCCAGCGGGGGGTCCGGACAACAGGACGAAGGGTGGGAGACGCCACAGTGGGCGCAGTACCAGAGGGAGTTTAAGAAGCTGCTGGAACAGCGGGAAGAGCAAGTCTCAGGGGGTGGAGAGTCATCATCAGGGGCTGTTCCAATGCCAGTGGGGTCATCCGGAGAACAGTCGTGGGGCCTGGGACTAGAGCCCATGCAATCAAATCTGAGTGTGACAGGGGACCAGACTTGTAAACCAACAAATCAGGAAGGACTTGGAGACGAAAGAATGGACTCTACCATTGTGGATTCCGGAGTGGGGAGCGGAGGGGCAACTAGTGTGTCGCGCAGCGCTGAAGACAGTGCAAGCGGCGATCAAGTAATGGAACATTCCAAAAGCGAGTCGAAGGGGGGACTTGACACCACAGAGGGGGAGTGTGTGATGAGCGTCAGCAAAGATGCACCGGTGGAACAGCGCGCCCCTTCATCCCCCCTCCCAATGGAAGTGGACTCGGCCGCCAGTAACATTGAGAACACAACCATTGTCCAGTCGCACCAAGTAGAAGGTCAAGCGAGCACAGGCAGTGACGCAACGCCGTTTGACGCACAAGCACAACATCGCGAGGAACATAAACCACTGCGGGACATGGACGACAAACCGGACGATGTCTCACCGGTATACGTGCCAAAGAGACTGGGACCAGGGTACACCGTCCTCGTTGAGCAGGCACCACCTGGGGCATCAAGGTCAAGCGAAGGAAACGAAAAGAGCGAAAGGACATAATGAGAACTCTTGCATAGTCTGATCAATTTTTTTTCTTTTATTACCAAGATATTTAGAAGTATAAGAAATCTATTATGTATCTTATTACTAGAATGCTAACTTTATAACTTAAACAAGCAGCGGACTTCACGAAACGACGCATGACTTATGCCATGCGTAGGACTTACGCAACAAATTTATTGTGCATAATTGTTGCCCAAGTCGCAAACTTTCGTGAAACTTTCGTGAAATTGTCATAACTGAAATGACACTCTCTGCATTACGTTTCTTCATCGGTTTGCAAAGGGTGTCAGTTTATCCGCGGAGTGTTTTGTACGGAGGGGGCGTGTCCAGGTGGCAAAAGTGGGCGGGGTCACATGGTCGGTGAATCGAAAAATGAATTGTCTACGTGTATATCTGATATTGATGGTCTGTATGTATGGCAAGCAATGTTTACATATTGTATTGAACGAAAGCAAATTTAAGGACGTTGTATCAGTCTGAGAGAAAATTTAATCGGTCACTAATTACACAGTATACTAAAAAAAAAAAAATGTGTATTCAACATTAAATTCTGTGTACATAATTTTATTGCATTGAGTAAAATTACCTCCGCGGCAAAACTGTGCAGAAACCAGCTAGAAATGATCACATTGTTTGAATATAGATATTAAGCTGGTTAATTTATTTTATTATTTTTTTTCTTTGGAAAACTTTTCAAATTTTTCGTTTAGTAAGGCCAAAAAAAAAGTAAGTCGGTCTCTGGTCAGCGCGCGCGTCGATTTTAATCATGCGCGCGAATCTTTTTTTTTTCCAAAATGTTCCGCGGTAACTCCAACAGCGCCCTCTATTTCCGCACCACCTCAATTTTTTTTACCAAAGAGCACCAAGGAATGGGAAATTGCACCAAGGAAAATGATCGAGAGCACCAAGGCAAATTATGGAGGACACCAATGCACATGAGGACACCAAAAAAGCAAAATAGTACCCCACCTTGTCTGTACAATCCAAGCTTGAAGAAAAAAAAAAAGCGTGGCCGCGTCAATTCCGGAACTTTGGTCTGACCAGAGACCGAATATGTTTTTTTTTTGGCCTAAGGTCCGTCTTTTATTCACCCCAACACCAGTTCATGTAAATTTTACTAACGCGGCAAAATAACTGTGCATTTTTTCCAGTTGCCAAAATAAAAATATATATCACATGCTGGATGGAGTGCTGTGGCCTTTGGTTAAGGGCATTGAATTTGTGGTCTGCGGGTAATTCTGCAGGTTGTGGGTTCAAGTCCAGCCTGGGGTCATGGTGTGTGTGCCCTTGGGCAAGGCACTTTGTCACTCATTGCTTCTCTCCACCCGGGAGTAAATGGGTACCTTCAGTGGTGTACAAAGGAAATATATGCAGCTCTTGTAGCATAAAAAGCCAGTTCAAACTTGGCGCAGAAGCGAATGCAAACGTGAATATGTGATGTCATGGCAAGTTTCGCACTGCGAATTCGCAAAAGTTGAACACATTTCAACTCTGGCAAATTTCACACCAAATGTTTTTGAAGTTAAATTCGCTTTGCATTCGCATTCACATGAAGCATGAACCGGCCTTTATACAGCCCGTCTCAAAAAAAAATGGTACAATCAGAAAAAAAATTGGTTAAATATGAAATTTCAAAATAAGTCTTGGCATAATATTAAAGAACAAAGACTGGGCTTTCCAGTAGTGTTTGTTTGATCTTATTTGCTTTTGTCAATTCAGAGATATAATCAATTTAGTGCGATACACCAAAATTGATTTTGTGCCACTTTTATGCATGGGCAGAGTTGTTTCGAGTACTGTGCCATGCTGTCTTGAAGCTCACAAAAGATTGAAACTTGGCAAAAGAAACAAACTCGATTTTTGTGTTCCGCAGTGAACTGGAGTTATCTCTGGATTGACAAAAGCAAATGAGATGAAACAAAAAGTATTGGAAAGCCTGGTCTGTTTTCTTTAATGTGATGCTCAAAACGACTTACTTATGTTGAGATTTAATATTGAAAAAAAAAATCGTTTTCGATTGTACCATTTTTTTTAAACAGGCTGTATATTATGCTTGCGTAGAAGCCTAAACACATCACGGCATTAAAATGTCCAAGTCATATCTAATGATAATATTGATCCTTTTTATGTTGGCTGATTTCTTAAATGCTAATTAAAATGAAGGCTAATTAAAATGAAGACGGAAAATGAAGGCTTTATGCAGTATATGTATATTGAGCAGTGATGTTGCAATCGATAACACAATAAAGAACAGTCGTTCTGACGTCAGATGATTTTTGTGGAAAATGATTTTTTTTTTCTTGTTTACTGAAAAAAAAATTTGTAGACCTTAAAAAACTTGTAAATTACTAAATTGAAAACCTGCAATCATGAACCTCAACATTTTTGGGATTTTGTATTTTTTATGTTTTGTTTTACATTTTTTTTGGGGGGGGGGTCGGGTTTAGAGGAGTATAAAAATCAGTCACAAAATACGATACCCTTTAATTTATTAAAATGTTTATTTCTACACTACATACACAAAGTAAGGTTCATAAACTGAAAGAAATGAATTATGCAAATATATTAAAATATGCATCTGATAACAAACATTACAAAGAAGATATATATGTACTTAACTGTATTGTGTGCAAGATTATAATGCATTGTAGAGAAAAAGCATGTGTGCAATAAAATGAGAATTGTCTGAATACTTTCCCATGAAAAAGGGGGAATCCCCCTCCCCGACATCTACTAGGCTCCTCCCCTCCAGGTGATACTGGCTTAGCATAATGCAGAGTACCAGTCCCAAGCAATACACTGTAATCCCATAGTTTTTAACCGGTAGCCTGATTTTCGCTATACCTTACTTGACATGTTACTTGCGGCTAAGACCATGTCCGAATTTGCTTGGCTATGGCTTAAAATTACACACGTGTCTATGGTAGCCGCTGCAGCCACTTCTCATATAGTCGTGTGTCGTTTCAAGCCGCAGCGAAGTAAATCAGACACGGCTAACTTCGTGTGCGCATCATGTCTATACACTGGCTTCCTGAAAAGGACACATTTCAACAGACTCGCTGATCAAATTTGCATTTCGAAAGTAGATTCTTAAAACTAAACACAATCAATCAACAGAAATCAAAATCAAAATCAAAATCAACATAAAATATTTCAATCAAACTCAAACGAAATCCAAATAAGGCTATCATGTAAGTAAAAATGCCCTTAATATATGCAGCATTTTTTTCAGAATTTAAATATAACATAATTAAATTCATTTGAATCGTCTTTCAGAAAACAATGCATGTACATGTGCATGTGAATGTACCTCAGTGGCCTCAGCAGCATTGGGAATACACGTTTCCACCATCACAAAATAATTGAAAAAAAAATTATAATACGATGAGACTGAGATACAATAAAACGTAAGGAAACAAAGGCACTTATTACACCACACTTGCAGCACCTTTATATAGACTTCGTGCGCAAGTACCCCCTCAAGAGGTTACACAGAGATAGTCGGGAGGGACACTGGGGGGCGCCATTCAAACCTATTGCCAACTTCCAATAGACATTATGCAAAAGTGGCCATCTTAGAGGGCATAACGAATGCACAAAAAGCTCACCCACTCCTGTTTTACTTTACTCTCGAGGACAATGCTTTGTTTTTTTCCTTTGTCCTTGTAATATAACACTCTCCCATAGACTAAGCACACAAACTTACTACAGAGGACCGTTTCGAACAAAAGACCCAACTCCTGAGGACTGAAAGGATCTGTTGTTCTCTTAGAGGGCAAAACGAATGCACAAAGAGCTCACCCTCTCCTGTTTTACTATACTCCCGAGGACAATGCTTTGTGTTTTCCTTTGTCCCTGTAATATAACACTCTCCCATAGACTAAGCACACAAACCTACTACAGAGGACCGTTTTGAACAAAAGACCCAACTCCCAAGGACTGAAAGGATCTTTTGTTGTCCCTTTGTGTGTCGGTTCTCGGGGGTTATGTAGAACACGTACACTGCAAAACAAAGGCCTAAAAAAAGCGGCTGCTACGTGTAAAGGGTCTATACAAAACCTGAGAATTTTCCAAGTTTCCAAATTGGCACTTCAGTGCCACAAACTTGGTCCTCCTTCGTGGAATGCATTGTTTAATGTTTGAGATCCGAGTGCACATTCAAACGGACCATATCCATTTCTCAGATTGAAAAAAAATTATAATAATCAAATACATGTGACGATAATTTTAGAAATGTAATATGAAAAACTGTTTTAATAAAAGAAAAAAAATTGTATTTGCGACCTTTTTAATGGAAGAACCTAGTTAAAACCTATTTTATCATTTAATTAATTATTTAATTAAAATAAATTTACTAATTTGTTATTTTGTACATTGAAGATACTCTTTTGTTAAAATTTAAGAATTCAGCTATTTTCCATCGCCGGCGTGTTGGATTAAACGCCAACAATATTTCTTAAAAACTTGCGGACTTGAAATACACGGTAAATGTGACCTCTAAATTCGCTCAACTAAACAAGAAGTCAATAAACAGTTTATCAGATATAAGCAGGTTTAAAAATCATTTCAAACCTGGTTTGCTCCGAGTTGTCACAAAAGCGGCCCTGGAAAGAGTGACATCTAAACTTGCTTAGAATTCAAACAGTTTATCAAATATAAACCGGGTTTAAAAATCATTTCAAACCTGGTTTGCTCCGAGTTGTCACAAAAGCGGCCTTGGAAAGAGTGACATCTAAACTTGCTTAGAATTCAAACAGTTTATCAAATATTGACCGGGTTTAAACATCGTTTTAAACCTGGTTTGCTCTGCGTTGTCACAAAAGCAGCCTTGGAAAGAGTGACATCTAAACTTGCTTAGAACTCAAACAGTTTATCAAATATTAA
Organism: Patiria miniata; assembly: GCF_015706575.1. Taxonomy (NCBI): domain Eukaryota; kingdom Metazoa; phylum Echinodermata; class Asteroidea; order Valvatida; family Asterinidae; genus Patiria; species Patiria miniata. The sequence goes on from NW_024037057.1 coordinate 7,057,413, forward strand.
CCAGGTTTAAAACTCGTTTTAAACTTGGTTTGCTCTGAATTGTCACAATAGCAGTCTTGGAAACTCTGATGTCACACAGTAAGAGTGACATTTAAACCCGCTGAGAACTCAATTAACAGTTTATCACATGTTAATCAGGTTTAAAAAAAAAAAACCTGTTTAAACCATGTTTAAAAAATCATTTTAAACCAGGTTTAAAAAATCATTTCAAACCTGGTTTGAAAAAATATTTCAAACCATTTCGAAAGGGTCTTTAAAAAAACAAATCCTGATGTTTCTTGAGCTGACACAGGAATGTTTATGTTTGGCATTTTCAAATTTTCACTGGATTAAAAAAATTGTCCATTACTTGATCCACCAGCACAGTCCCTGTTTGGTTATAGTTTTTTTCTCATGCACAATACAATAAGCCATGTCCACAACAAAGCATTTTTGGGGCTACGGCTTCACTTTCATGCTATTGAGACAGCATGTGAGAATCCGTAGCCGTAGGAATACTCCACATGGATAAAGCCACAGCCTGGTTGCCAGGCATATATTTCAACCTGCATAGGAGGCCTTTTTTTTTAGTTGGTCCCTATAACTGATTCCTTGGATTCCACGTGGTCCGTCTCTGAGAGGAGTACCGGTGAACAGAACTGCTTTTTGTCGCAGAGTTCCTCAAGGCCCTGAAAAAAAAAGACAGTCAACACACAAAAGTCTTTAAGAATCGTCACAACTGTTTGCATGGAGATAAATTTGTCATTCCACTTGCGCCCGAGAAACATGGAAAATAATGTGAGTCTGTGTCAGATATGTATGCAACTTCAGTCAGACGAAGGATCAACTACTAACCACTGCTTTAGCCCTCCTGCGCAAAGTTGTCCTTTCAGTCAAAATCAGTCAAGTGACTGTTTTTAACGGTTGAACGTTCCCTGCCTACATAAAGCAGATTAACTGGCCGTGACTGTTTAAGTAACGTGATACAGCTATGCTTTGACTGTTGGTGATTGATAAGCCAGCTGTGCCCACCGCTTGCCTGCTTTTGTCTGTTGACTGAATTTGACTAGTCACAGTGCTTGCTTGAAATATGATCTGACTGTTGGTGGCTAGCCTGTGTAAACGGCATGGCAGGGGAAGAGGATTGATTGGTTTTGACTGTCTGTGACCGTTTACGAGTTGTTCACGAGTCGATGGCATGCAAAATGCGCGATCGTCACTTAAGCAGGCGACAGGTGGCGATGCGAAACCTCTTGTATTGGTAATAACAATACGAAAGAGCCAAGGTACGGTGTCACATGAAAATCCGACTCCTATGAAAATCGGACCCCTATTTCCCTATTATTGGTTGATCCCTCGCACGTGACAGGTCACTCTCCCGAAACGATCCTAAAAATAGCATAGTATCGTACTCACGCGTGTGCACTACTACCAGTGAGTCCACATTTCATGAAGTCGGATATTCACGCTACACCGGCATAACAATATCAAAATCTGTGTTGCGATACTTGGCTAAAAACAAACAAATAATTTCTGTTCACCAAAATGTGAACAAAATATTCAACATGTAAATATGCACCACCACAATGAAGTTTGAACAACAGATATGCAGCTGTGGCATTCAGTAAACAGTCAATAAATAGTTGGTAAATGTTACATGTCAGACTGTAATTTCACCAACTGGAGGTCATATATTCACCAATATGTACTGACCTCTCCTGCATATGATATAAGCGGCGAGACCTCACACACAACAGGGTAGTCATCCACATCATTGGCTCTCCGGCTGAAAAATAAAGTGCAAAACATCTACATGTAGTTTCATTTTTCTATGGCATAGCAGGCAGTAGTCTGCAAGGAGTACTCTTTCTTATGAGGAAGCGGTTTGTTTGAGTAAAGAAAGGGAGGTTATAGGTATGCTGTAGCTATGGACGGTTTTGACGACAGACAAGCACGGACATTCCTACTTTTTCTACCGAGGGGAATTAGGAGATATAAGCGAGGATCTGCATTCTACAAAGAGCCATCGACCAATCACTACAGTTAGGGAAGCTAAAGCTTTGCGGGACATCCCTGGTGGAGGTCATATGAGGGGGAAATGAGGGGAAAACATGGGCACGGTTCCCAGCACATTTATTATTTTTTTTTTGATTGGTAAATTCACAAGATACAGTTTCTCTGCCAATCAACAGTTAGTTAAATACTAGAGCTAATAAACCATACGTACATGTAGCATGATATGTGACAGAAGGACCCCCCCCCCTCTTTTGTGTTGGTCATTGCGTTATAAGAATCTCAAGAATTCTTTTAAGATATCTGGGGGGTGTGAGGTAGCAATAGTCCAGGGCAGGGTCGACTTTTAGCGGTAGCCCGCCAGCCAAATGCTAGTCAAAACAGCGCCGGGCTAGTCAAACTATTCCTTACGTAGCCCGGCTGGCGAGTCAAAAATGATTGGGCTACGGCAAAGATGAAAGGCCAGGAAGAAATAAATAATTACATTCAGAAAGCAAACCTGTATCAATTTGTGTCTAATTTTATTAACTGTTTAGAGTAAATTATTAGATCTGTTTATTAAAAACACTGACAAGATTGCCTCAGGATACACGTTTCACATGTATGCACATTGTTGTTTATGAGACACTCTATAAAAGAAAAACATACGGGCTAGTGAAAATGCCCGCGGGCTAGTTAAGAGTCTGTTTCAGTAGCCCGGCTGGCTAGTGAGAAAAACAAGTTAAGGTGGAACCCTGGTCTAGGGTGTGTATAGGGTATAGGGACATGGGGGGGGGTACCTGTCACATATCATGCTGGGTTTATAATAAACACAACTTTATAGCCGTGTTTGAAACTTCCTCCACCGGAATTACTGTACTGGGCGAGGCTACTGGATTACCATGCAAAGCAACGGGGAGAATACAATCTAGTAAATCCATCTAAACCCACTCTTAGAGAGAGAGAAAAACAGAAATCAAAATAAAACCAGGCAAACAACGACTTACAAACTAACACATGTAGCATTTACATTCCCATTTTCACAAATTTTATGATCGCTGTGCATAGGAGAAAGAAATTCACACACTTTATAATCGCACTTTCAAACACATGCAATTAAGTCTATATTGTTTTGTTTATTACAGAAGTGATTTTCAGTTGATGAGTATATTGGTGTACTTCAGAACACAACCTAAGGCCAAAAAAAAAAAGTCTCCGGTTTCTTTTTCAATGAAAGATGATGTCTCAAAACCGCCAAACTCACTGGTTTAACTGGAATCCTGCTGCTGCACATTTTTAACGTGTTTTTAGATGGAGTTATGGTCGAGAATAAGCTATATGTGGCCTCTCTGGACTCCCAATCCCATATAGGCCTGTTTGTACTAAGTTTATTCGGGCACCATTTGCAGTCATCGCCGACATTTGAAGCAAAAAAGTCGGGTAAAAAAAAAAAAAGCCGCGTCGCCGCACCACTTTTTGGGCAAGCTCCATACCAGAAACCGGAGACTTTTTTTTTTGGCCTAAACATCGTCTTTCTGGTAATAATCTTTGAGAAAATTGCCTCATTAAAATTTTGGGTTATACATTTCTTGAATTGTTACACCTCCAAAAATTCATCCAGAAAAATCAGCGTTTAGAGGCTAAAATACGATCTGAAACGTTTACAGTACATTTTAGACATATTTAGAATTACAAATTTGCAAAAACCTGGAAAAAACAAAATTCAACTGCTTTTTGTTTTTTGGTCGTATCTCCATTTGAAGCTCTACGCAGAAGTGTCTGGTTTTAACAGAAGGCTTCATAATTTTTTTTGAAAATGAAATTTTAAACATCAGGACACTGAAACATGTTTCGTAAAAGACTGTTCAGAGAGTCATTTTTTTTTTTACTCAAAAACCTGGAAAAAACAAAATTCAACTGCTTTTTGGTCGTATCTCCATTTGAAGCTCTACGCAGAAGTGTCTGGTTTTAACAGAAGGCTTCGCAATTTTTTGAAAATGAAATTTTAAACATCAGGACACTGAAACATGTTTCGTAAAAGACTGTTCAGAGAGTCATTTTTTTTTTTACTCAAAAACCTGGAAAAAACAAAATTCAACTGCTTTTTGGTCGTATCTCCATTTGAAGCTCTACGCAGAAGTGTCTAGTTTTAACAGAAGGCTTCGCAATTTTTTGAAAATGAAATTTTAAACATCGGGACACTGAAACATGTTTTGTAAAAGACTGTTCAGAGAGTCCTTTTTTGTTTTACTCAAAAACCTGGAAAAAACAAAATTCAACTGCTTTTTGGTCGTATCTCCATTTGAAGCTCTACGCAGAAGTGTCTGGTTTTAACAGAAGGCTTCATAATTTTTTTTGAAAATGAAATTTTAAACATCAGGACACTGAAACATGTTTCGTAAAAGACTGTTCAGGTCTTTTTTTGTTACTTCCGGATTGACTCTTACCTTGGGATGGCGGGGATCGGCGTTCCGTCCTGCTCCACAAATTTGCCGCCGGCGTTCAGGACCCACCGGTGATGGAGGGACAGGAGCGCGTGGCGCGACGTCGTTGGGTTGTCCTTCTCTGCCGTGTTGCTGTTCTTGAGGGGCGAGAATTCGTCCTCACGTAGGACCTCAAAGACCGCAAAATTGCTAAAGATTTTAGTGCGGAAAAAAGTTGATTCTTCATTAAATTGAACGGGAGGTAAATTAAGCACAAAATCTTGACAAAATGTAACAACATGATCATTTTTTTTCACTGCCTTTATTAGTTTTGCTGTGTCAAATTCTGTTGCCCTAATCTAATACAGTTTGCAAAGGATGGACCTGCGCTCTATATATCTGAAGTAAGCATCACTTATTTAACCACTTCGCGCCGGGATTATTTTTGTCGAAAAGTTCGAATTTTTCACAAAAAAGGCACAATATTCCAGCCAACTTCTGATATACAGCCAAACGCCACAAATACTGATTCCCAAGAGTCATTTCAGCAGTATTTGTACGATATTTCTTGCCAAAACCTGATATGTTTCATTACTCCCCCGAAGTGTGCACTGGAGCGTAAATTGTCGAACAATAGGCCGTGCACACCGGCCAATTCAAGATCAACACACGGTCCGCCTCCACAGACTTCACAGACTTTGTGTGTGTGTACAAAAGACACGAGGGATTAGCGTGTTTAGACGTCACCCGGAGGCGAGTCGAGTCGAGGCAATCTTGACGTCTTAACCTGTCAGCCGTGTCTGTGTATAAAAACAGCCAGTGTGTGTTATCACGTCCTCCGATGCGAACTGCTTAAAAAAAAAATTTCATTGCAGTTTCAATGTTAGCTGTTCCCACAACGAAAAAATACATAAATGAAAATGAGTTAAGTAAAATGACCCCCCCCCCCTCTCCAAATTAAGAATTGGATATTTCAGGAATGCATACTTTGAGAACTCAAAGACGTCAAAGACAAATTTCTCCATCTTGATGCCGTTGGGTTTCTCCGGGACGATCCGATTGCCGCTGTTGTCGATGTAAGGGATCTTCTTCTTGGCTACGTGGTGCTTGAGCTGCTGCTCATGACTTCTGTTTTGGGAAACAAAAAAAAGAAAAACAGAAAATGGAATCATTAAGAATTAGCGAAGTGGAAACTTCCTCGCATTCCACCTCTCCGAATGGATTCAAATCCCTCTCGGACTGACGTGACAATGTTTTTGTCGAAGGACCTACCTGATTTAGTGGGTCTTCTCCTGCAAATGTATGTGTACAAGACTTGAAGCTTCTAGCATTAAAACATTTCATCATCACCATTGTCTTTTTACAGCTTTTTTTCTCTATTGTAGGTTCACTACAAACAAAAAATATTTTTAACAACCTGTACACGTACTTGTAAAAAAAAAAACGTGTAAAATATATCCCTAAAATGAACAGCATTTCTGCCACTCTTGTTGTGCAAATAACAAATACATGTACAACATACGCAAAGATGGCCTTTTGTAAATTATTTTATCTCAAACCACTTTAAAACTACCTTTTACTTATTAATATTTTGCTGTCTTCGCCCTTCTCCAACACAAAAAAAATCTGCCACAGTTTAGACTATAAACTTGATTCAGTATGTTTTCTTTAAATTCAATGCCATGATATTTACGCAGGCTAGTCACCAACAATCAGATGGTATAGTTCTTGTAGGCACTGTGACAGTCAAATTCTATCGACAGAAAAAAAGGCAGGTAACTGGTAGGTGCAGCTGGCTTATTTATTTATTTTTTATTTTTTGACTGCTGGGCTGGCCTTGCTGGTATTGCCAGCCAGAGAGGGTTGAAACCATTTCAATCCTACGACATCCTTTGACAAATTCTAGTCATTTTTTAAATCAGATTGTTCAATCTCGTTGGAAGAATGAACCAATGTATCGCTCGTTTCCTGCCTACACATTGTTTGCTTCACGCTGGCAGCAGAAATCAATACAACGCCCACCTTGTTGCATGACACACAACAGACAATCTGCACACGACCATCTGTTCAATATTGACCAAAAAACTGATACGGCGAACAGACGTTTTGGAATAAATACTTAAAATCATTAATGGAATTCTGCAGGGTTTCATTTTTACAAGTTGGGAGACTGCACTGAGTCACAAAAGACTTGCTACAGGTTTTTTAATTACTTTGTTGATAAAAATAGAGAATTCGTTTTTTGAAAGTTAAGTTGCATGCCTTGGGGTGGAGAATGGGTTGGAGAGTGGGTAGGGGGTTGGGATGGGGGTGGGGGGAGGGGGGGGGTGGGGGTGGGTTTGGGGGTAGGGAGCGGGGTAGGTGTAACCCCACCCAAGTGTGTATTTGCCTGCCATCTGGGACCCCCTATTGTCCCTCTTTTGTTGTACTTTTTTTGTTGAACTTTTTAGGAAGACCTCCTCAATGTTTTGTACACGATTCTAAATTGGGGACCTTCGGGAATTGGGGACCCTATTGTCCTCTGTTGTTCAACGTCCCCTACTGAATGCAGAAACAAACTCAATGAAACTTGTCAGAGACTTCTGTTCAAATCTTTCTAAACATTTTAAAGTTGAACAACGAAATTGACTGAAGCAGGGTTTGAACCTGCGACCTCCGGATAACCGTTCCAGTGGTCTACCAACTAAGCTATCCAGCCCCAATTTTCTCTTTGTGGTTTTATCCAAAAATTTCTCACTTTCTGTGAGTACACTTTTCCTGAATATTTCTCAATATTTACCTTTCCAGGGCAATTCCTTCGGTGTGTTTTGATGGAATTTTGTACATTTTTGGGGTCAAATTTTTTTTAGATTTGATCTTAGATTCCACCCTTCAAGATTTAAATAATAATTTATTGGACTCTACCCTGCAACCCTACTGTAATACAAACAGCATACTCTGCTATTGCTCGATAGTGTCCAGTCTCGTGGCAGAAAAAAAAATTGTAGCTACATTCCAACATGGCATAGTCCCGAGCTTTTTGGTTGTCAACTCCCCCCCCCCCCCCCCCCCCCCCCCGTCTCACCCACCACCCCATCCAAATTCAACTGGTGACTTTCCGTGACTCGACAACTATTATCTATCTTGCACTTGGACTCAATGGATGACCAAAAGCATAAAGACCACACTGAGTTTTTTTTACCTGATGAGGTCCTTCAAGAAGTCCGTGGTGAACAAGTGATTGCAGATGTTGCCGGCGCTGAAGATCAGTCGTCCCTCCTCGTCCCTCTTCTCCGCCGTCTTCAACGTGATCTCGCTGTACTCCACGACTTGGTTCTTGCCGTTGACACGACAGACGACACCGACCGGCTCAGTTGGAAAAGCCTTGGCAACCACCTGCGTTACAAAAAGAAAAATAATGGTGATAATGTGGTACTTAGACCAGCACTTTTTCCAAAGTCTGAAAGTGCTACTCGATTGTTTACCTCTGTTCATCAGGCTAGGAGACCATTTTCTTGCAGCAACTCGAGATCAGTGCAATCTGGTCCGAGGCAATTGTAGTAAAGTGTCTTGCCCAAGAACACAAGCACCATGGTCCTTATAAGGGTTCAACCCAAGTAAAGTGTCTTGCCCAAGAACACAAGCACCATTGTCCTCGTCAGGGTTCCAACCCAAGTAAAGTGTCTTGCCCAAGAACACAAGCACCATGGTCCTCATCAGGGTTCCAACCCAAGTAAAGTGTCTTGCCCAAGAACACAAGCACCATGGTCCTCATCAGGGTTCCAACCCAAGTAAAGTGTCTTGCCCAAGAACACAAGCACCAGGGTCCTCCTCAGGGTTCCAAACCATCAGTTGGACACTGTTACCATTGGGCCGTGGTGCTCCACATTAACGTTAACTCCTATTCTCAGTATTGTCATTTCTAAGGGTGTCGCAGGGTCTTTTTGGTTTCTTTGCCAATAATTCTTAACAACTTAAAACAAAGTAGGGCAAAAATTGTCAAAATGTACCAGTTGGTGACTCCACAATATCCAAAACATGAGCAGCCACTTCGTTCTCACCTTAGCTCCGCAGTTTGCTCCCTTGGACTTGCAGAATCCGATGAACCACGGGTCGGCCATCTTGACCAGGATGTTGTCCACCCCGTAGACGTGGACATACTGAAGCTTTCGTCGCTCCATATCCACGAGGATGTTGTCTTTGCCCAGGGCTCGGTACAAGCCTCCGTTCCCATCTACAGACCATGAGAAAACGTTTTGATTATGCTAGTGTTTTCCTTCTGTGCTTCATGAATGTCAGTGCTTTAGAAGTTCACTAAAAGTTGGCTCTAGCTGTTCGATTCTGGCAAATTTAGAGTAGCCCATCTCTTGAATTTTTGCTGTTCCAGAGGGGCAGCTTACAGTCCTTTTTGAACCTGATTAAACTGACTGACTGGTACATGTGCAATGGATTACACTAGCTTAAGTCTCACATTGGCCCAACATTTTCAGTCACAGACAGATGATTACATAGAACTCTAAAAGCCGTTCCATACGTCACGCAAACTTGAATTTAACGACACAAAACATTAGATGCAGAATGTTGAAGTGTGCTCAATTTCTGTCAATTCAGCACAAAAACTTGCGTTCTGCATTAGCTTTTGGGTACAGAATGAACCGGTCTTGAGACAGAATTGGACTGGGTCTAGTCTTGTTTCTTGCTTGTTTGTTAGTGTCCTCGCGTCATTTTGCTTTTGAGTAAAGATTCAGCTATGATAGTATTTGCATCGATTGGCAAATTAAAAAAGCGAGTCCTACCTGGGGCGCGAGAGATCTTCCATTTTTGGTCCAGGAGGATCTTGCCGTCGAAGGACAGGCACGGCAGCATGTTCTGCTCAAACATGATGACGTTCTCCTTCTGCAGACCGAAGTAGTTGTGCTGGAGGAAGAACTCCTCCGTGGGTTCCTTGGTGTGCTCGCTGGTCATGATGTACCTGCGAGACAAAACACAAGTGCGACACGGTGCTATGTGTATCTCTATTCCCACTGGATGAGATGCCAGTCCAACACAGGTTACTCCCCAGCTAATGCCGATATCCATTTATACTCCTGGGTGGAGAGAGGCAAAGTTGGGGTGAAGTGGCTTGCCCAAGGACACGACATATGACCAGCAGCTGGATTCTAGCTGGTTTCGTTTACCTCCGGTTTCTATAGAATGAAATGACTGAGAATATTTCTACTCCCCCTGGATGGGATGCTTGTCCATCGCAGGATCCTCCCCAGCTAATGCCGGTACCCGTTTGTACTCCTAGGCGGAGCAGTGGGGGTGAAGTGGCTTGCCCAAGGACACAACATATGACCAGCTGCTTGATTCGAACTCCTGACCCTCTGATCATGAGTGAATGACCCAACACTCTTACATGCTTCTCTCTCCCTTCTCTGTATAAAACGGTAAAATCTCAATAGGCCTTTTCACCAACAAAAGAGGGCGCTGTTGCAATGCCATTTACAGTGTCAAACATGGCAGTGTCTGAACTACTTCGATACGGCTGCATAACACACACGCCTTTGGTAGTTGCTGCAGCCACTTCTCACAGACCTGTGTGTAATGTCCAGCCGTAGCCAAGTACTTCGGACAAAGCCTATCTTACCATGGGACGACCCCCCTCTCTTGGTACATATCGTAGGCCAGCTGCTGGACGCGTAGTATCCTCTCGGCCTGGATCTGGTACAGGGTCTTCCCCGACGGGAGGCCCACGTTGAACATCCCCTTGGGGTACTTGACGCCGAGTCTGGTGCCCTGACCCCCGGCCAGCAGCAAGACGCAGCACTGCCCTTTGGCGATCTGCCTCAAGCCTGGCGAAGAATGAGAATTTTAACCAAAGTTGACTTTTATCGCACTTGTCCCCGTACCGCTCTAAATCGCCCGAACATGATACGGTTTTTAATTCTTCAGTGAATTTTGTAAAATGTAGTATGTGTAAGTGCCAGTGGAATATTAGGGTTTTGGCCCTCACTTAAATGTTTAAAGGTAATATATAACATTTGCAAACATAAAAAACTATCAAATTATTATGAAATACCTTACTGGACTGTAAGTGAATGACAGTCTAAAGCACCCTGTAAAATCATGGCACCTGTGTAATGTCATTTTCAAAAAAAGTGGAATTTTGTATTGATTTCCAACGATGGTCGGCCGACCATCGTTGGAAAAAAAGAAGACTTTTTTCAAATACTGCCCCCAATTTACCAAATTTAGTTACTCCACAATTTGATTGCACATCCATGAACGGGTGCAAGCCAGTTAGTCTGGTTCCCTGACCTGACAATTCCCGACATCTATAAATTGCTCCATTTCGTCTGAAATAGGTTCAGGGAACCAGACTACAAGAACAGCACTTTTTTTCTTGGTTTTTCCAAAATCTTAAAACTTAGAAAAATATATTAGAAAATCTGAGTATAAAATTCTTTTAAAATCTGGTCTGACATTGCACTGTAAAAAAAGAAAAAAAATACACAAAATGTTGGAGACTTGAAGTTAAGATCTCAGGAAAAGATTTTGCCAACCTTTTTATTTTATTTTAATAAATAACCTGAATTGCAGGACTCATACAGGTACAGTGTACGCATATACGGTGCCCATTCTTAGCAAAAAAACAAATGTTATTTTGCACAGGTGAGCACTCCCATACATTATCGATTTTTTTCCAGATTCGATATTCTGTCGCCAGCTGCAGTAGCCTGAATATTCTAATCATTACGGTAACCACAGCTGTACATCCGGTGCCCAAACCAATGGAGAATTTGTACGCACAGTGTACAAAGGTTTTCCTCTCATAGCAGAAAAATGTAGCAAAAGATCATCATCTAAAGGGAATGTACATCATTGTTTTTTGCTGTAAACTTCAGAAATGAAGTATTTGATGGGTTAGTATAATAGATCAAATATTGTTACACTGACATGTTTGAAGTTTTGTGTTCGAAAATGCTGGAAAAACCAAGAAAAACTAAAATGTTCAAGTAGTCTGGTGCCCTGACTCCATTAAACTTAAATGAATCAATTTATAGATGCCGGAAAATTGTAAGGTAAGGAAACCAGTCAAGCTGGCCTGCACCCGTTCATGAACATGTATAACCAATAGCAAACAAAATTTGGACTGAAAAAAATAGTAAATTTGGACCAGTAGTTGAAAAATAGTCAGGTTTTTCCAACCGTGGTCGGCTGACCACCGTTGGAAATGTATACAAAATACCACTTTTCTTGAAAATGACTTCACACCAGGTGCCATAATTTTACAGGATGCTTTAGACTTTCAGTTACCAACATCATAGTATTAGTAAGGTATTTCGTAAAAATTTGGTAGTTTTGTTTTCCGATGTTTGCAAATGTTGTATATTCCCTTTAAACATCATTTTCAAGTTTGAGTCAATTATTTTTTTTTTTTTTCAGCGTGAGAAATCCCATGTGGCCGTTAGAGCATGAGAATAACCTGAAATGCAAAGGCTCATGCTCAATGCGTGAGAGTTGGCAGGCCAGCTGTACAAAAAATTGTGCATTACCAGATACCTGTATAAGTTTCTCCTGCCTGTCATGACTGACCTATTATCTGCATGTCAAGGTCAGATTCCACCAAACAATGTACCATACACTGTAATGCACAAACCACTTGTGAAAATAGGAACGTTGCACATGACACACTTGAGTTTTCTTTGTAAACAACACGAGTGAGCGAAGAACAATGGTACAATACGCTGTAACCTCAACTTGTTATTTTTGTAGGGTGCCCACATAAAATTGCACACTGAGCAACTTCTACGAATTGTACATGTACTACAAATAGGCCGTGGGCCAAAGCCTGAAACATGGAATTTTAATTGTCTTAACTTTTTAGTGGCAACTTCATTTCTCAGTTATAAGCAGTTTGTAAGATGTTAATTGTACACTGTGCACGCCACATCGTTTGCGCATAAATTAGAAATAAAGGGGACTGTTTCCCCAAAGTAGGCCTATATTTGTAACTATACCACATGAGGGCGATATCGCTGCCATTGCGCTGCCAGCCTCGCCTCCATGGGCCATTAACCCCTGGCCGTGGGAAATACATAAACGGCAACGCTGGCCAGCTATTCAGAGCATACTGCACGCAAGGGCGAATCCAGAACACAATTTTTTTTGGAGGGGGCCCCAAAAAAATGTCGGTCCCCAAAAAGTGTGTCCAAAATATTACGGCGTGGGGTTCGGGCCCCGAAAATTGTTTGCTAGATGCCCTGTGGTGTGATCTGAGGCAATTTCTGACCCACTTTAACCAATGTTTTTTGAGGAAAAGATGGTGGTGTACTCATTGCCTGCCTTTATTGCGAAGTTGCTCAAAACAAAAATTGGATTCATTTTTTTTTGGGGGGGGGGGGGCATGGCCCCCTTATTATTAGATAACAATTCCTCTATCAATAACAATGCAAGTCAAATTCCTGGGTGCGGTTTAATAGTAATTCATCGGGACAAAAATGCCCCCCACCTTGCTTCACAAAATAGGCTCTAGAACAAAAAACTACTGGACCGAAACAGTCAATCCTGGTTTCATTTTTCTTCTAAAAAGATTCTCCATGCATTGTGGTTTCCAGGGTAGAGGAAGTACATGAGGTTTGTTTCTTTAGGCCCACCCTGTATTATTCATGCTGACTTCCTATTTATCCGTGTCAAGTTTGAAAGCATTTGAACTTAAAAAATAAAATACAATATTAGCCCAAAAATTGGCAAAATAATTGAGTAAAAAAATGTTGTCATAAGGTTAATGTGCAATCTGGGCCAATGTGAACAACCAGATTCAGATTCAGCACTCTCGAATTAGTAAATTGACCTTATTGCAAGTTGACACCAGAAAGTTAGGACGAACCTCAACTTCTAGACCTGATACAGATTTTGGCCCATGGAATAAAAACACATTTTTGAAGGTATTTCAAAACTACCATTTGATTGACATCCAGTCAACAGTTTGGAAACAATGTGTACTTCTGCAGTACAAAAACTGCGGTCAAAAGTGTAAAAGTGTTGTGTGATTTGGAGGGACCAACAAATATTGAAAAGTTTGATTGTTTTCCTCTTTTATAAAATGGAAATGAAAGTTGTCAGCATTGAAAGTTTGTAAGCAGAGAATTCGTAGGTGATGTCGTATACATGCTTACAAATCAACATCTTGCTACACTATGAAACATACTTGCATTATAACGCAAATAAATAGTAACTTTATTTATTAAAAGCAAATTCATGCAATTGGGAGTCCCAAATCTTATGATAGTGAAAACATGCAATACAATAAAATAAACTGGCTCATGAAACAACCAGTACAACACCCCTTTCGTGCTGCACCAATGTGTCAAAAGAAACGTGGTACCAGTACCTAGTCTCCATTTCTGCACATTTCCATAGTCACGCCACCAGACTACTGAAGGGTCAATCTTCTCAAAAAGTTGGACATGTTGTACCAGTCTAGTCTTAGGCTTCAAATTGACAATCACTTGGCTTCACTTCTCAGGTGCAAGATGTTGGAGAAAAGTCTCCTTCAAAAATTGAATTGAGACCTCAAACTTGGCTTGTGAAATATGAGAACCTTGACTTTGCCTCACGAAAAATTGGGAGAAATTTGTCGGCTAAAGAAAGAGCAAAGTACTAAAGTTGGCCTGTTGCATGTTTTTCTGCACTCAAGGTTCCAGTGGCCTGTCTGAGAAGATCCCGTGCCCCTCCCCCTTACCTTCTCGGTACCACTTCTCCTTCTCCTTCCCCGACCGCGTCATCGACCCAGAGAACTCCGAGGGTGTCTGCTCCATCTGGCTGTCCACCTTCTCCGTGTCGCCGGCTGCCTCCATGGCCGTGGTGAAGGAGGCCACGAGCTCCCCGATGTCCGTGCTCTCGATGTCCCTGTACAGGAAGCCCTTCTGGTCGTGGTCCAGCTCGTGCCAGAACTCCAGGAGATGCTGCTGGCCGTGCTCGGACAGCTTTTGACGCAATGCTTCCACGTCCATTGTTTTTTTGGCACGAGACTCAAAGTTTCCTTTTTATCTGAATAAATAATTTTTAAAAATTAAATAAAATTGGGATAGACGAGTGGCGGGGTACTCTGCAATTATGCCAATCTTTTATTAATTGACCTGCAGTGCTATTTATTGCTTAAATTGACTTCACATTTAAGGAAACAGCAAAGACAACTTTGATTTTTACAAAATGAATATGATTCAGTCATGTCAGGAATGATGGACAACTCGTACCCGAGACAACTCGTACCCGAGACAACTCGTACCCGAGACAACTCGTACCCGGGACCATTCGTACCCGGGACAACTCGTACCCGGGACAACTCGTACCCGGGACAACTCGTACCCGAGACAACTCGTACCCGTCTGAAAATAAAACACTGTGCAGCGTACTCGTATCTGTGCCTTACTTGTGCCGACTGTTATCATACTTATTTTCAACCAATTATTATTCAATTATTTTATTTCCGTTTTTCATTTTTATATAGAGAAGAAGTTTTTCACTTAAATAGGTCTCTCTGTTGTTGGCCTGAAGATTTTTTTTTTTTTTTAATACTGTTTTATTTTCATTCCGTTTCAGAAACTCTGATGCAATCTCTTTTTGGGATGCAATACTTATTTAGTAATGCAATAACTGAAGATCAAATAAGTTACGAGCAAACTCCGCCCTAGTAGCTGGCGTTTATATAGCCCTGCAAACGGGAACACAATGACGCGTGAAACATGGCATCTCACGCTACTCACTAAGCTAACAATTCTAATTAAGTGACTTTTGAATTATTTCACATAATTATGCAAAAGACTGACACGCTACTGGGATTGTTGATGGTTATCAAAATTAATGTCATAAAAAGTGTAGAAGGTGACATATGTAACATTTTTATAATTTTAATGAATCGGTCCACTTATTTTAGAAATAAGTTTTCGCAATAAATGAAGATCAAATAAGTTACGAAGCTCATGATTGCTATAGCTCCTTCCGCGAATTCGGCGAACTCCGCGATCATCGGCCAGCTGCCAGAATCTCTCCAGAACAATCTCTTGCTTGTCACCACTGGCAATTCCCCAAAACTCAACGGCTTTTGGTTTTCCACATCTTCGGATTTGTCAATTACATCTAACTAAAAAGGAACAGAAAAATAAATGGTAACTGAAAAGTACAAGGTACGAGTCGTCCCGGGTACGAGTTGTCCAGGGTACGAGTTGTCCCGGGTACGAGTCGTCTCGGGTACGAGTTGTCCCGGGTCACAAATTTGGGGTACGAGTCGTCCCGGGTACGAGTTGTCCCGATACCCATGTCAGTAGGCCGGCCGGTCAACCAGTCGAACCAAATATAATCGAACGCCCACTCTAGCTGGAGTTACCCAGCCCTGAGTTTTATCATTGGGTTGTCTATTAGGGCTGGAGCAAATTTTTCTCAAAACTTGTAGTATTTGCAAAAAAAATTTGAAAAATGTTCAATTTTGTCCCCATTACACACTAATTGCAACTGCAACTCACCCCAAACTTGCCTGGAATAACCATTACACAGGTCCTTGAAGTAAAAAACGATCCACGATGAAGATTCAGCCTCCAATTGCAGTGAAAACAGGAGGAATAACCGCTAACTTGACAACCTTGCTGGATTGGCCAGGACCGCTATTAGTTTGTGCACAAAAAAAATTGTGTACAATGAATGGCGGTCGATTACCATGCACGTACAGCTCGCTGGTACTAGGCGTTTTTGCGGTCGGTGCATGACGTGACGCGGAAGCGTAATACCCGATGACTGTTTCATGCATTAATAAGAGGTTCACTCGCATCACAGTGCGGTACTGGAACGGCAGTAACACTGCACTATGAATGCACGATAGCCGGCCAACTCGACGGTTGCCGTTCCAGTACCGCACTGTGATGCGAGTGAACCTCTTATTAATGCATGAAACAGTCATCGGGTATTACGCTTCCGCGTCACGTCATGCACCGACCGCAAAAACGCCTAGTACCAGCGAGCTGTACGTGCATGGTAATCGACCGCCATTCATTGTACACAATTTTTTTTGTGCACAAACTAATAGCGGTCCTGGCCAATCCAGCAAGGTTGTCAAGTTAGCGGTTATTCCTCCTGTTTTCACTGCAATTGGAGGCTGAATCTTCATCGTGGATCGTTTTTTACTTCAAGGACCTGTGTAATGGTTATTCCAGGCAAGTTTGGGGTGAGTTGCAGTTGCAATTAGTGTGTAATGGGGACAAAATTGAACATTTTTCAAATTTTTTTTGCAAATACTACAAGTTTTGAGAAAAATTTGCTCCAGCCCTAATAGACAACCCAATGATAAAACTCAGGGCTGGGTAACTCCAGCTACGCCCACTCCAAAAGACACAATTATATTTAATGAAAATGTCAATCATATTTGTGCCAAAACATACCGTTTAGAAGAAATGCTTTAGATCGTCAGATATGTACGTAATCTAGCGCAATCGGAATTCTCAATCGCCGTAAAAATCGGGGAGATTTCACTTAATCAAACCAGTCAAATTTGTCAACCACTGCACGTCTAAAGGAATGACAAGGTATTGCAACCTGCGCCTCTTGTATTTGCTTTCCGTGATATGACCAATCAGCCGTCTAAGCACCAGACTAGGGAGCGTGCCACATCACATCAACCTCGTCATCTGCAGCACTAACTCTCCGAACATTCTTGTTTTGCGCAGCGTTTAGGGTGTCATAAATCCAGTGATTGATGGGGACGAGGATGTCAATCGATCGACAAGTGATTTTTTTTTCCCCCGGCCCCGTCGCGTCGCGACCGGTGTGTGTAAATAGCGCCCTCACAAAGCTTTCAGCTCCAACCATCGCGGGGTGAAACCTGCTGCACCCTTCGCTCTTGGGGGCGGGGGGGGGGGGGGAGGGGCGAGGGGCGAGGTACTAGCAAAGCTGCACGGAGGCCTGCACCCCAATATAAAAATACATTCCCATACTTCAAAATTCTTTTTTAAAATACTCAGAACTCTCACAGGTGCTCTGGCTGCACAATGATGATCGACATGTCATCTTTCAATTTCTCTTCAATTTTTCAAGGTGCGGCTCGACTGCGACCGTAATGACTTTTTGGAAAATTTCTCACCAAGGAGACCAACCCTAGCTGAATTAATGATGCTTCCAAAACTATTTACTTGGTCAACGGGGAATGGGGGGTTGGGGGTTGGAGGGGGGGGGGGGGGGGGGGGGGGGGGGGGGTTGGGGGGTTGGAGGGGGGGTGGAGGGGGGATGGGGGGTCCTCAAATCTTCAAGACTTTTTTTCAAATTAGAGGAATTGTCGAGTCCCAAAGCCCCCAAATATGCTTGGACTGGATACAAATATTTTGAGATGGTTAAATCGCTAGAGATCCGTCCCCTTCTGAGCGCAACATAATCAAACAAAACGTGCAGTTGGATTTGAAGGGTTGTGGGTGGTTAGGGTTAAATTAGTAATTATTATCAACAAATTTGATACCGATAAATGCCTTTTATGTTATTTAAATTATTTAACTAGGCATCCAGCTAGCTCGAATTAGTAGAGGGAACCGCCGGGGCTCGATAGTGACGATATTTTCGTTTCGAGAGAATCTTTAATTTTCGGACTCAATTTCTCCCCCCTCCACCGAAAAAAAATATAATTCTCCTTTTGCTGAGAATTTCTAAATTGTTTTGTTTGTTTAGCTAGTTTCATGGATTTGTTTTTCCGGTTAATTAATTAAAGGGAATATACATCATTTGCTTTTGCTGTAATTTTCAGAAATGGATGGAATTGGGGGGTTGGAAATATAAAGCAAATATAGTTACACTGACTTTTTGGAGGTTTTGGGTTCGAAAATGCTATAAAAACCAAGAAAAACGATCCTTTTCCTGTAGTCTGGTTCCCTGACTCCATATAAGAAGAAACAGAGCAGTTTACATACATTGGGGAATTGTAAGGTCAGGGAACCAGTCTAGCTGGCTCGCACCCGTTCATAGGTTTGTAATCGATTGCAAACAAGTGCAATGGTCAATTGGGGCCAGTATTTGAAAAAAAAAAGCCAGTTTCCAACGCTGATCGGCCGATCAGCGTTGGAAATTGATACAAAAATACCACTTTTCTTGAAAATGACAGTATACCAGGTGCCATAATTTTACAGGATGCTTTAGACTGTCATTTACCAACATCCTATTAAGGTATTTCGCAAAAACTTGGTAGTTTTATTTTTCGATGTTTGCAAATGTTGTATATTCCCTTTAAGTTCACCACCAAGATTATGCCAACTTGGGGGCGCTATCACGACACAACAATGTACTGAGTCACCGTGGGTGTGTGCATACTTGGTGTTTATGCAACCACATGTGACAAACTGACATAGAGCGAAGATCGAGTAATAAAACTTTTGCTCTACTTTTCGGAGGTAAAACAGCCCCCAAGAGATTCATGAATAGGAGTGAACAATTTACACTCATCAAACAACTGTCAAGCAATAAAAATAGGCAAAATTTGCGAGCGAAAAACACCTAGAAAAAGTGGGTGTTGGAGCCATCGGAATACCGGGGCCAGTGATTGGTGGGCTAAAGTCACGTGATACAACATCCCAAAGTCAAGATGGCGATGCAGGTGAGTGGAAAACTTCCTGAGTTGACGTTGACGTTTTTGGGGTAATATTTTTTCCGAAGAACAATGGCATTGTGTTGAAGTTGAAATATGTGAAGTGATGGAAGGTTTTAGGACGGAGCCTAGTTGTATCGGTATTGAAATGCTTTGCCCACCATGTTTTTGTGTGTCGGTTCTTGATGACTGATGACCGCCGCTTACACCGCGGCGCGGCGCGCGGGCCGGTGGTGCGGTGCTTGTGCACTGTGCCTGCGGCTAGTGCGGGGTAGGTACAGTAGTTGGCATGCCCCCCCCCCCCCCCCCCCCCCCTGGCGCTAGCTGGTTCATGCAGTGTAGCCTGCCTACCATGCCTGCTTACTGTATTGGACAGTATCGTCACAGATCCCCTAAACATGCTAAAAACTGAGTAAATAATAAGTAAAACGACGAGGTCCTATTTCAACGCACTCGCATTCAATTTGCGTTGGACATGTTGGACAGTGGCCGATTATGACTTGAGACCGTATTTTGTTTATTATTTTAATTGACTGGTTAACAGGGTTTTTCCTTAGCGGTCGCCCGCTCGCCAAATGCGAGTGAAAACAGCGGCGGGCGAGTAAAAACCCTCCTCTCAGTAGTCCGACGGGCGAGTCAAAAAACTGTTTAAAAAAAATAAAACTAACGAAGTTTTCCCTACAGTATTTTTCAATCAATCAAAATAAAAAGTTAAGGGTGATACAACACATGAATACTTTTGCCACGCCGACCGAAATAAAAACATCGGTAGTTCGAATTCGTATCACTCCATGTATATTCGCAGTGCGCTGTGCATTGAAATCCCAACGACGAACATGAGGCGAATCAACGTGTATTTGCCATTACACATTGTGCACACATGCAGCGCACGTGATTTACTTCATCTGCAGTCCACACGGTACGGACGTACGTACGTTAACATCGTATTCGTATCATACAACGTGGTGAGGAGAAAACTTTCATGACAGTTTCACTGCCAAAACTTGTGCCCGAACGGATTCTTGGGATGATTTCTTGAACACTATCAAACGAATGTACCGAAAAGATGAGGACAATATGAGATTCGAGGGGCCTATTTTGAATGTAGACTAGTGAATGTAAAGTGGACCGTGCTCCGGAAAACGTTATGGATTGACGTGACCAGCAAAGTTCGTGGGTCGCCCGCCCGCAGCGCTTCTTGGCTAGGCACGCTGATTGCACCATTCTTCGCTAGAAATGCATGGCGCGCGCGAGAGATGTTTTTTTAAAAATACTGGCCTTCTCACTCATTTTCAAACAAGTTAAAACAGTTCAGTTACTAACTTGGTAAACTCCCATTAATACCACGACTGTGTGCAATGTTTTCTTGTTCCTCAAGATAACGCTTTTTTAGTTCGTGTTTTATCAAAACATGTCGGAAATAGAACACCTAAAGCCTTAAGTTCGGAACGAAGGACACTGCATAAATTTTGATTATAACTTCTCCCCCTATTTGATTCCTGTTAATTAAAGCCTTGCTCTATGTTAAAGCACGATTAAAGAAACATTGACATCACTTAAAAAGGAACTACATGCAATATTATGTACATGATTAAGATAATTGCCGAAGGCATATTGCATAATTTATTATCAAAAATGTTATCAAAAATGCTTCTGGTGATTTGATTGAAAGTTACTATTAAAACATGTGGGCTAGTGAAAAAGGTTGCGGGCCAGTGAAAACTCTGGTTTACTGGCCCGGCCGGCCAGTAAAGAAAAAAGTTAAGGAAAACCCCTGGTTAATGAACGGATAGGCCAAAATGGAGGGGGGGGGGGGGGAATGCAAGGGAGGAGTTGTTACTACATTATCACAAATCAATCACAAGTCACTCACAAGTCAATCCCAAATCGTTTCATTCCCTGTGTTATAAATTATAGGTAGGTAGAATCATCAAATTTCAAAGTTGATTTGATAGTTGTAGAATTTACTTTATCTTAAAAGAGCTTTGAAAATGGAATTAAACAAATGGTCTCCTAACTTCATAGGGCAAGCAGTTCTGACATTATTGCAATTTTAAAGTTGCTTTTTTTGCCTTAAAATGATGCTCTATGTGGCTGAAATAAATGTGACCTCGTCATTTTTTTTTATGTGTACAAACGTATTGGAAAATTACACACAAATAACGGCATCGCTGTTTTGGGGAAACCCACAACTTTTTTTGGCAATGTGATGTAATAACAAACCAAACTTTCTAAGGTCAACTACACTCTGCAATTCTCTTTTCTTGATGTTTGGAGCTAAGCGAAAGTATCCCTGTATGTGATACTCCATGTCAAACCTTTTCAAAAAAGGTGGTCACACACTAAAAATTAGGTCATTTTGGGCATGAAAATAGCGCCACCAATGTCCGTGGCGGTGGTTCAACCTACCTGTTATTTCTGACCTTAGTCTTTACCGGTACTTATAAACAGCATGTTTGATTACTTCCCTCGCACTTAAAGTTATAGTCCATCATTTGCAGCCATCCGAAAAGTAACTGGCGTAATAATTGTTGAAAAACATACTTGGTTGAGAGATAGCAAGGGGACTAAACTCCCTGTGAAAATATTCTTTCTGGCAAGCTGTCATTTTGAAGTAATCAACGAAAGAAGGCCTTTCCAACGGTGCGTCTTAAGACGCACCGTTACTACTAATTTAAATTAGTAGTTCGTTTTGTTATTCGGCGAAGCGCGCACAAGCATTGGCACGACGCGCACGTGCGCGCGGTTACTATAATTCGTCGTATCAGTGTGCGACATCGCGTATAGCTGCAATCGGCTCAGTGAGAACGCGTCTCGGACGCAATTCAGGCCCAATTCAAAACATGATTCAGCAACTTTTGATTTAAAATTGAGATCCTAGAATGCTGTTTTTCTTGGAATATATACAACAAATGTTGGTGTTGGTGACTGCTCAGTATGGAGGTATCCTGAATCCATCAAAATCCTGCACGGGCAGTATAGCTTTGCTTACATGGTACAAACCTCAATCCATCAAAATCCCCCTGTTTTCAATATGGAGGTACATGGGTACACATGTACATTTACACATGTGTACAGTCAAAGTACGGTGGCAATCAATTAATTAGGCCGAAAAAAAAAAATTAGTTCTGCTTCCGATTACATGCCTTTCAAAAATAGGTTCGGTCAGTTGGAATTTGAAAAAAAAATAACGGAGGTTTCTTTTGAAAAAAAAATAGCGAATGTAAGTAAGAAAACAAATAAATACAAGCATTTTTGATGCAAAAGGGTTGTTGAGAGGTATTTTGTGAAGACAGAAAAGACAACTAGATTTTATTTTTATTTATTCAATCGTTATTTTTTTTTGTTTTTTGTTTTGGAATTGCTGAAAACATTTTTAGGGTCGCAGCCTAAAAATAGGGTCGGTCGGGTAACCGGAAGCAGAAGTATTACTTTTTTTGGCCTTTACAATTTATCAATGATGTGGTGTGACAAAAAAACATAATCCTATTAAGACCTTGTTGATACAGTCTAGTCTAGTCATTACATCTGATGACGTAGTTGTTGCTACGAAAGCTTATAATGCAAACTTTCATTTTTGTTTAAAGTGCTACCGTACTTTTCCATGTGCTTCTGCCTAACTAAACACAGCTGCCACCACTTTTGCTTCAAATTGATGTTGAAGTTTCTCAATCTTTTTACAAAATATCTGTTTTCAATTTTGTGGTACCCTACGGTTGTAAAAACTATTAGAAAAAAAAAGAAAAAAAACCCAAATCTCTTTCAAGTAAAATCTTATGCGTCATGAAGTTACAACTTCACTGTAGATGGATGAAGCAACTTGTCTGTGAACTTATTTTGAGACAGAACTTTATACCGGATTTCACTCTGGAAACCAGTGGAGTTTGTACACAGACATACTGCAAACAAAATTCTGGCATTGTTGTAAACACTTTAGAATTTGTTTAAAGCCCGAGTCCATCATTTGCAGCTATCCAAAAAAGTAACTGGCGTAATTATTGTTGAAAAACATACTGGTTGAAAGATAGTAAGGGGACTAAACTCCCTGTGAAATTATCCTTTCTGGCAAGCTCTCATTTTGAAGAAATCAACGAAAGAAGGCATTTCCAATGGTGCGTCTTAAGAAGCACCGTAGGAAAATTTAAATTAGTAGTTCGTTTTGTTATTCGGCGCAGCGCGCAAAAGCATTGGAACGACGCACAGGCGCGCACGGTTGCTATAATTCGTCAGATCAGTGCGCGACATCGCGTAAAGCTGCAATTCAAAACAATTCGAAACATGATTTAGCAACTTTTGATTTGAAATTGAGATCCTAGAATGCTGTTTTTCTCGGAATGTAAAGCCGAAGCTGAGCTGAAACTTCATCAAGTAAGTTGTTCAGTATCCTTCATTAGATTTTGAACACTTTTGTTGCTTCAAACGAACAAAATGCACTAATTACAAATGATGGACTATAGCTTTAAATTCAGAAAATGCCTTCTATTTCCTAATTGGAAAGTTGGAAAATTCCATCCGTTTTCAACACTGAAATGGAAAATTCCCAATCTGGGCCCGTAAAAGTGTTGCAGTTTTCCTTTTATCAATGTTGAATCCCTTGTCAAAATTAATCCTGACCAGGTGCTGACTTTGACGGATGACGTAGTCAAAATGAGTTGTGTCCATTTATGGGAAATTGGTATTTATAAAGCCTCAAAACTGATTCTGCATACCGTACGCACTTCCTTGTACGGTGAATAGCCAGTGCAAAAGACACAATAGTCATAGAATTGTGCACGTATTTACATGTACCATGTACTCTATTCCAAGGACACAAATATTCAAGCCCTTTTTTTGGCTCCGTGAAGTTATAAAACTGCATTTATATCCGGGTTAAAGTTTTAGAGTCCTTTTAAAAAAAAATTGTTTTATAAATGATGGTACACTGTGTGCATAAATACTTTGCTACATTTTCTAAAAGATTTACTATTTGATGGTGTTCATCATTGTGGCCATTCAATCTACATGCATTTTGAATACTTTCTCTTTTAAAACATGGACATGGTTCAGTGGAATGCCATGGTCCAGTGGTTACGGTGTTCAACTCATGTACTGTACGATGTGCGTGGGTTCAAACCCTACCAGGAACATGTTGTTTGTACCCTTGGGCAAGACACTTAACTACAATTGCCTCTCTCCACCCAGGAGTATGAATGGGTACTTGTGAGGGTCGAGGACAGAATGTACGCTGTTATCGGCTGCCGCGTAGTCTCATGGCCTGATGAACAGGGTAATAATTGTAGAGCGCTTTGAGATTGTTGATACGACGGAAAGCAATACATGTATGTATTTAGGCCTAAGCACTACAATTATTTTTTATTTTATTAGTATAAATTTGTCATTCAATAGAAAGTTGCAATTGGTATCATCTCACACTTCACTTGAGCAGGCCAAATATCGCCCTCAACAGCTCATGCATGAATCCAATTGATGATGCCACACACACAGTCTAAGGCAATAGGACATATACATGTTTTGCTTTTTATGTACCGGTACCAGAGTACACTTATACTGGTCTGCCGGTACATGAACTGGCATTTATTTACCATGTTTACATTGTGTGCACTGTAAGCCGTCATTACTGACCAGATACAAAATGTACAATGTACATGTACCTGTACTGGTACATGTACTTTTTCTACTCTTTCTAGATCTTATTACTGTACCAAACATTGTGCACATGTACATGTACATTTTTCTTAATCTCGTAAAGTACATGTATATCAGTACACAATGTGAATTTTTTGTTTACAAAATGCAGCAAGCTATTTTCCGGGTTCCTGATACGGTTCAACAACTCTTTTCAGGACCAAAAAATCAAGTAGGCGTGTGTGTTGACAGTACATGGGGAAATATATATTTCAAGAGGGAAATATATATTTCAAGATAACACGGGTCAATTTTCAATGGCTGTTTAATCCTGCTACAGTACTAAGTCATTATTTTGCTGTGTGAAACTTCCCTACTCCTACAAAATCAACAACTTCAGGAATCGGAAAGCAATGACACTTTCCTGGTATATTTTTGTCTTCCGAACATGCCGAAACAAAATTTATTTGGTAATTTCGATACACGAAACAAACTTTCAAAAGAAAATTTGGCCTCGCTTTAAGTACAGAAATAACCCAGATCCACCTGAACCAAGTTGAACCTTGATCCCAAAACGCGTCGCACTTTGGAAACGGGTGAAGAGGACACGCTTTGGCGTGACTGGAATTGTTTAATCATTAAACTGCAACTGATTGATGACCAGTTTTGCTGGTGGGTAATTAGTATATAAAATGTCGGTTTAAACTCGGTTTCAGTTTTGAAAGAGGGTGTACATGTATACTTCGCTGATCACTTTGTCTAGACACAAAAAGATCATACGTACATGTGTGTACATGTAAGCATGTACACCTTTCTAGTTTATTTTACTGGAACTGTCCTCTGACTGACTGATTGACTTGCTCCCCGACTGACTTTCTCCCCTGAGTGACAGACTGACTCCCCGAGTCGCTGACCTTCTGAGTGATTGACTTTCTCCCCGACTGAGTCACTGACTTTCTGACGCCCCGAGTGGTTGACTTTCTGATTGAGTGACTGACTTTCTGACTGACTTGAGTCACTGACTTTTTGACCGATCCCGTTAGCTCGGTGGTCAAGTGGTAAGACATCTGCACTAGAAAGCAGGAGGTCGTGGGTTCGAGTCCCACCCGAGTGATTTTTTCCAACTTTCACTCGGGAGGTAACACACTGAGTATACAGTGTTTAAAACGTCGGTGAAGGGCAAAACCTATAATTTGATATATCACCCCGACGCAAAAAAAAAAAATCCATCTTATAATAGTTTATGCGGTACCCGCCGCTATGTACATCAGATTCGAACCGGCCAACCGATCCCGTTAGCTCGGTGGTCGAGTGGTAAGACATCTGCACTAGAAAGCAGGAGGTTGTGGGTTTTGGGTCCCACCCGAGTGATTTTTTCCAACTTTCACTCGGGAGGTAACACACTGAGTATACAGTGTTTAAACGTCGATGAAGGGCAAAACCTATAATTTGATATATCACCCCGACGCAAAAATTCCATCTTAAAATAGTTCCCCAGTTAGGCAAAGACAACTACAGTACATACATTTGTATGAAATGGAGTACAATTTACAATGTACCGGTATCTTGTTTTTACTGGTTACATTTCTCATCAGTGAAATGCATGCTGCCCTTGCCATGCTTGCTTGGCACCCACGGACAAGCCAAAACAGCGTCCCCAGTGTTGTCATATATGTTACAATACTCACAATTAAGGCCTTCATAGACCACAACTGTCACTTTTTCGCAAAGCGGCAAAGGGATGGAAAACGGAGTTGAAACTGTTTGTGGGTTTCCGCCAAGGGTCCATGCTGGCACTGGATGTGGTTACATGTAAAAAGGAAACAGGAAAGAACGAACGCTGCCTGATTGGTAATTTATCGGCATTGGGGAAAACAATACAAAGTGTCAAACAGAAGGCCAGATTAGAGATAGGGAGGCCGTCCCCAATGCCAAGTTGTTAAGTGCTGACTCTAGGGGCCCTGGTGGGAAATGTTAAAGTACGGTACGTACAGGCACCTACCGGGGTAGGCCTATATATACTGAACATGTGCTAAATCATGTTATATACAGATCCTTGTCATTTGATTGGTGGAGCTCACATCACGTGACATTCGTTGTTGCTCCCATTCACGCCAGGGCTCAAAAAGTCCCATTCGCCCATGGGGAATGGGATATACTATTCATTAGTTACGGTAGGATCATTCTTGTTCTATTACGCAGTATTTGTGTGCAAAAGCATGGTGGTGTGCGCGTTCTGCCTTGCGCGTAGCGCGTGTTGTTCCAAAGAGCCAGCACTACAGAGTTGGATTTAAACTTTTTCGCGAAGGGGTGGTTTGGAAGAGAGATATACATTTTCCACCAATTTTGTATTGAAATAAAAGTGCAGGTATCAAATGACAAGGATCTAGGCCTATCACTATAAAACAAGTATTGAGTGGCTTCGCCTCATGAAATGAAAAAGTCCAGATTTACCTTGTGATAATATTCTTCCCATTCCACTCTGAGCCACGCAATATTTGTGTGCATACACTCTGTATTTGGAAATTAAATGCACAAGGACAATTTAGAGTGAATGTATACATTGTCATGATTGTATGTAACAATGTATGCTTTCCATCCCAAACTCATTTTTATGGCACTGCCATTTCATATTCAGATATTGTTGTGTACCGGTACCATACACTAGTCTTTTACTTGCCAAAAGGATCTGCTTCCATTTTACATACACAGCAAAATGCGTGTTCAGTTTTGAGGGAGATTTTATTGAATTCTAACTCAATTTCTTTACGGATGTTATAATTAAGCCAACTTTTTTCCTTTACTATTAGTCTGAGTGTGTGGCCTAGTGGTTAGGGTTCGTGACTCATGATCAGAGGGTCCGGGGTTCGAATCCAGCCGCTGGTCATATATTGTGTCCTTGGGCAAGGCACTTCACCCCCACTTGCCTCTCTCCACCCAGGAGTATAAATGGGTACCGGCATTAGCTGGGGAGTAACCTGCGATGGACTAGCATCCCATCCAGGGGGAGTAGAAATATTCTCAGTCGTTTCATGCTACTGAAACCGGAGATAAACGCCGGCCTGATGAGCCACGTTGGCTCGGGACAGACTTTACTTTACTTTTAGTCTTCCACTGAAGATGCCATTGTCGCATTGTTGAAAAACTTGAAACTTTCAACATACAACAACCTAACAGTCATAGTGCATGGGCTCCACATACTATTCCTTTCCTGAATCCAGCAGAAAAAGCTAAAAAAAGAAGAATAGCCCTTACTTCATGTTTAGAAAATCTTAGAGGGTTAGAGTTGTAAAATTGTGCAACATATTCTCATCTCAACTGTAAACTATGCCCGAAGATTCATGTACATGTACATATGTAGCAAAATTGTTTTCACACATGTATGCCTGTGCTACATGTACTTTGTACAAGTTTGTCCTTACAATTTACTGTTACTCTGACAGTTACGGCAATAAATAGATCTGGACAATGTTTTACAGTTTGCAATGTAAAGGAAACCACAGACACAGCTTGACACGGAACTTCCTCAGTAGGCGTGCGCATCAAATCGTTTTTAGATTTGGACCTTCTCCAATCTCCGGCATTGTTTTTTTTCTTTTCCCGGTTGGTATCAAGCCCAGCCAAGTGTGAGTCACCCTACCCCAGACCATTCCAGCTTCAACAGGGCAAGCTCATGTAATGATCTCAGATCGCGTGGTGTTCATTGCTCTCCGTGCGATACCCGATAGCGACGTATACTCGGTGGACCTGAGTCACCCGAAAATATTGGCTTTCAAGGAAACTTGGACGGACTGTTATTTTTCTGTGTTCACTTTTTTTTATAACGATATCGCTGGATCATACCATAGATGATTGCATCAGGAACAGCGTATTAGGTTGTGTGCAAGGCTGAAATTGTTGCTGCTGTAAAAACTGGATCTATTTTGTGAACGTTCACTGGTAACCTGTGAAGGGATATAGCTACATCATGCTAGGAGCACAAAAGGTACCAGTAGTTACATGTACACTAGTCAACACAATAAGATTAAGATTGTTGCTGTAATGTTATTTTGTAATGCACACTGGAACAGGGTTTTACTGCACTGTACATGTATAGTAATTGTAGAGCAATGATCTACAAAATACATGTACTGTACCGTATACATTTTTGTGTGACTGTTCAAATGCGTACAATATGTGTCTAATTTCCATTTTTGTGTGTGTAGGCTACAGGTGTAGGTCTGTAGGACATACTTTGACATGTACAAATGTATGTATGGACCGGTATGTCTGGCAGTAACAATGTGTACATAAAATGCACATTGCACTGTACACATTCTTATCTTATTTATCAATTGTACAAAGTTGTTAATATTTTTATTTAAAGGGAATGTACAACATTTGCTTTTGCTTCAATTCTCAGAAATAAACAGATTTGGAGGATTAGTACATGTAGGCCTATGTTATAGCAAATATTGTTAAAATGACTTGTTTCATGTTTTGGGCTTGTAAATGCTGGAAAAACCAAGAAGACCAATCATGTTCTTGTAGCCTGGTTCCCTGACCCCACTTCAGATGAAACAGAGAATTTATAGACTTTGGGGAATTATAAGGTCAGAGAATGAGTCTAGCACGCTTGTACCCCTTCACAGGTGTGTAATCAATTGCAAACAGTTTTTGCAGCAAAGAGTTTGCAAGTAGTTTTTGAAATAAGCCAGTTTTCTCCAACGCTGGTCGGCCGACCATCGTTGGAAAAATACAATTTTTCTTGAAAATGACAGCACACCAGGAGCCACGATTTTACAGGATGCTTTAGGCTGTCATTCCCTAACAATCCAGTACGGCATTTTGTGATAATTTGATCATTTCGTTTTGAGATGTTTGCAAATGTTGTATCTTCCCTTTAATACTGTGTTAGATATTTCAATACACGTACATGTATGGTATTGTGTGCATGTAGGGGTGTATGCATCAGTGCTTCTGTAAGTGAATATATTGAAAGGAATAACCATAAAAATGGTATATTTGACCTGTTTTGCAACTTACAGTACCGGTATGTGAGCATACCGGTAAATATGAGTATTGTAACTGTACATGTACATGTGCCTACATTGAACTGAGGAAAATGTAGGCCAATTGTGCGTCTGCTTGGCACCCACAAACACAAAAGACGTCTCTCAGGATCATAAAAAAATAGTAAATGATTCATACTGGTAATTGTCAGGTGCGTCAGAGGTAGAGTCAGAAGTACATGTATGTACCGGTATGCAAGTTGTCATTGTGTTTAAAGACATACATGTACATGTAGTCGATCATTTGTAATTTGTGCATTTTGTTCATTTGAAGCAACAAAAGTGTTCAAAATCTAATGAAGGATACTGAACAACTAACCTGATGAAGTTTCAGCTCAGCTTCAGCTGTACATGTATATTCCGAGAAAAACAGCATTCTAGGATCTCAATTTCAAATCAAAAGTTGCTAAATCATGTTTTGAATTGTTTTGAATTGCAGCTTTACGCGATGTCGCGCACTGATCTGACGAATTATAGCAACCGCACGCGCGTGTGCGTTGTGCCAATGCTTGTGCGCACTTTGCCGAATAACAAAACGAACTACTAATTTAAATTTTCCTACGGTGCGTCTTAAGACGCACCGTTGGAAAGGCCAAAGAAGGCCTTCTTTCGTTGATTACTTCAAAATGACAGCTTGCCAGAAAGAATAATTTCACAGGGAGTTTAGTCCACTTACTATCTTTCAACCAAGTATGTTTTTCAACAATAATTACGCCAGTTCCTTTTGGGATTGCTGCAAATGATGGACTATTGTCTATAGCTTTAAGTCAACCAAAGAAGTTTGCCCTGTTGACAGGTTATCAAGTGAATTGTATGTATTCTCCTTAATTAAAGTGACCATGACATGAATTATACTTGGGAACATATTTTGTGACTCTTTCTACTCATAAATTTCTGAAACTATTTGACAGCCCTTTAAAAGTCTCTAAGATTTTCCTGACAACTGAGGGCGTTACCCTGCTAGCTGCAACCAAACCAAATGCAACAGTGGATTTTGTTGTATCGCCTTGGGAATATGAGCAGTTACCCTGCTAAATGCAACAAAATGCAAAGTAGGATTCTGCTGTACTGCCTTGGACCTGTGAGCAGTTACCATGCTAAATGCAACAAGATGCAACATAGCATTCTGATGTATTGCCGTGGTCCTATGAGCATTTACCCTGCTAAATGCAACGAGATGCAACAAAATGCAACATAGGTTTTTGATGCACTGCCTTAGACCTATGAGCAGTTACTCTGCTAAACGCAACAAGATGCAACAAAATGCAACATAGCATTCTGATGTATTGCCGTGGACCTGTGAGTAGTTACCCTGCTAAACGCAACAAGATGCAACAAGATGCAACAAAATGCAACATAGCATTCTGATGTATTGCCGTGGACCTATGAGTAGTTACCCTGCTAAACGCAACAAGATGCAACAAAATGCAACATAGCATTCTGATGTATTGCGTATGAGCAGTTACCCTGCAAAATACAACAAGACATGCAAGATGCAACACAGCATGGAGACTTGAGTTGCCTGCTAAATGCAACAGTGTATGCAACAACTTTTTACCATTGTTGCTTTTTGTTGCATTTAGCAGGGTTAGTGGTTAACAGCGTTGTACAAACTGTAGTACTCATACTTATAAATACAATTCCTCGTACTCGTACTCATGAAGAGCACTCGACTCCAAACAAGTAGTTAACACAGCAATCATGACAACTAGTGGGAATTGTACTTCCCATATTCATACCAAATTTTAAAAAAATTCTCTTCTTGTTTCTTTTGTTTTTCCCCTCCCGATGAAAGGCGAAAGTGTTGTACGACTTTGACGGCGAAGTCGAGAACGGGGAGCTGGTGATCAGAGAGAACCAGATCCTGACCATCATCCGGCAAGATGTCGGGGACGGCTGGTGGGAGGCGGAGACTGCCACCAAACAGAGGGGGTTGATCCCTGAGGCTTACGTCCAGGTGAGTTGATCAGGCATGTCGGGAGACCAAAATTGGAGAGAAAAAAAGGAAATTTCATCTTCATCACATTGAGGAGTGATTTAGTCCAGTCACAAATAAATCACAAGTCAATGCACAGACTTTTGTACAATTGTGAGATTTGTCACGATTTTCCCTGATTTCAAGGTTTTTTTGTCAGGATTTGTTACCAGATGTCAGGTTTTTGGTCAGAATTCTTACCAGATTTCAGGTTTTTTGGTCATGAGTTTTACCTGATTTCAGGATTTTTTGTCATTTTTTTTGCTGATTTCATGATTTTTAAAGGATCCCTTTTGAAATCTAGAATTCAGGGCACGCCTTCGGCATGGCATCACTCATCACCCCCCCCCTTTTATAAAGCCTCCTCCCCTTCCCTTTTCCAGAAAGCTAGATCTGCCCCTGACCACTGACTAGTATATATCAATGTCTTCCATTGTGTGAAGATGTGTTTATTCTTTCACTTCCGAAAATAGCTGTCTCTCGTTCTGTTTGCAAGGTGCAACAATCTATTTTTACATCCAAACGTAATCATGTTCTATTGTGTATATTTTCAGAAATGTCCTGTCATTCTTTGTTTATAAAAGCACATCCTCAGATCCTGTCGTTCTTGTCTGGTCATTGTCCCTGAAAGTGTTAATGGAGAGTGCCAGGGGAAGTGGTTAGAATGATCGACATTTTTTTACACACATGCACATTCATGTACAGACAGTCGTACACAATTTGTATCTTTGTGGAGTCATTTCGTTGTTCTTGTGTACTAAAGTTTTCGAGTTTGAAAGTGTAGTTTCAAAATGCTCCTATTTTAACCAGAATTAATTTCCTGGGCTGAAATTAGGACTTACGTGTATATCCCTTACATAAAATACTTCAATTTGCGACAGATCAACCCACCTTGGAAATTCCTAGTCTTTGAGTAAAATCCATAATATATCTATTTCGTGATAACCTTGTGGAGACTGTAGATAGAAATTTCCCCGTGGAGACGTATTTGTTCCCTATTGTGTATGTCTCCACAGGGTACCGCGTACCATATTACCAAAATATGTCTGAGGACATTTTGTCCCCCCCCCAACCCATTAAATTTACACCACTATGACTTTGCGCCTCTTTTTCTTTTCTTTTTTTTCCTTCTTGTTTTCTTCTTCTTCTTTTTTTTTTTGGGGGGGGGGGACAAGCGCCCCCCTTGCCCCCCCCCCCTCGCAACGCCCATGCAGACATGTGTCCATATTTGTATCTCGATGGCCTCTGTGGTTCAGACGTGCTTTCACTTCCCATTTTTGACTCCCATGCGTCATTGTTTGGCACCGTTAGAGGAAGTGGTTGAAACGAATGATAAACAATAGAAAATCCTTGATTCAAATTGTGGTTAAAACAAATGAGGTAATCTCACTCAACACTTTCTGACAGTGCAGTTCCCCTAAAATTCTGTCTTTCCCTAAAATTCTGGGCCTAATAGGAAAAGTCTTGGCACCCGTCCCCTTTCCATCGTAAGTTTGAGCTCTCGGGAGAGAAGAGTGCATGATTTTATTCTATTTTCTGTACTCACTTTTGTCGGTTTATGACTAGTCACAGTGCTTGCTGGAAATATGATCTGACTGTTGGCGACTAGCCTGTGCATAAAGGCATGGCAGGGGAAGAGGATTGATTTTTTGACTGTCTGTGACTGTTCAGACAGCAGGAGGGTTAAAAAAAAGTGTCATGTACATGTTCTCTAATTCCATCAAAAGATTGAACCAAGCTTTGGCGTTTTGAATTTAGATGTTCTTGATAATGAGTCCCCCTGCCCTGGTGCCCCCTCCCCCAAAAAGTCTAGTCTGGATTGAAGCTACATTGTACAAAGTACATGTACACATTTTTGTTCATCCGTTTCGCCAAAGAGAACAATACAATATTAAGTACGATGCCTTGCCACAACTTCTGAAATTGGGACGGGGAATACTTTTTTTCTCTTTGCCTTGACGACCGCACGCACGTACACCAGGATGCCAAGAATTTCCTGACTGCGTTATGAGTCAACGCACCCCCTGAAGACCCCCCCCCCCCCCAGCACGTAGGCCACGCGCCTCGGAACAGGGCTAGACTCTCAAGCACCTGAAGATTACACATAACCCGTGCCCCATTGTCTCCTGGGTATGGGCAAGAACAAGGCTCTCTAGGGGGGAAAACCCCTTCAGCTTTCTGTGAACAAACATTGTAACCATGGAAAAGACAAATCGCCGTTATCAAAAATTTATATTCCCAACCCCTGTGTCTAGTCATTAACATACATTTGTACATGCCGGTATGTGCTGTATGTGATTGACCTGGAAAATTGCATACATGTTCATGTACATACATGTACATGTAGAACATAAATACTGTAAAAGATTATGTGCAAAATGCATTTGACATTTAACTCTCTGTCATGTCTGTGCACGTTAAATTGTGTTTGCAATACCCCCACAAAATCTTGAAATTGCAATTCCCATGCTATTTTCAAGTTTCATCTCGAAAAAAAAAGATTCCTTTAGGCCAAAAAAAAAAGTCTCCGGTTTCTGGTATGGAGCTTGTCCAAAAAGTGGTGCGGCGACGCGGCTTTTTTTTTTTTTTTACAGGTCTGACTTTTTTGCTTCAAATGTCGACTGATGACTGCAAATGGTGCCCGACTAAACTTAGTACAAATATATGGGAGTTCAGAGAGGCCACATAAAGCTTATTCTCGATCATAACCCCATCTAAAAACACGTTAAAAGTGTGCAGCAGCAGGATTCCAGTCAAACCAGTGAGTTTGGCGGTTTTGAGACATCATCTTTTATTGAAAAAAAACCTTTTTCATTTTGCCGACGCGCATGGCTACGGCGACGCGCGCACATACCAGAAACCGGAGACTTTTTTTTTTTGGCCTTACTAAATCTGCTAATTTTCTAGCAATTTAGTTTTTCACCTTTGAATGAGACATCGACCAAAAAAAATATGTCGACCCTTGTTACCTGTAAGTTAAAATTCATAAGATGGAATTTTGCGTCGGGGTGATGTAAATCAAATGGCGTGTAGGTACTGTCCTTCACCGTTGTATTTATGTATTACCTCCCGAGTGAAAGTTGGTAAAAAGTTGTAAGTTATTGAATTATAAATTACTTTATAAGTTTTGAATAATTGGCGGCCAGCCAATAATTCCATTCTTGCAGGGTAAGCTGGAACATTGTAAACGCTGGTTCCTGTTCAACAATGCCATAAAATTACAGTATATTTGTAGAAGAGCGTGGAGATCGTAGCCGTAATTTTGTTGAACATGGTTAAAGGGAATGTACATCATTGGCTTTTGCTGTAATTTTCAGAAATGAACTATTTGAGGGGTTAGTATAAAAGATCAAATATTGTTACACTGACATTTGTGAAGTTTTGTGTTCAAAAAGGTTGGAAAAACCAAGAAAAACGAAAATGTTCAAGTAGTCTGGTTCCTTGACTCCACTAAAGATAAAATGGATCAATTTATAGATGCTGGAAAATTGTAAGGTAAGGAAACCAGTCTAGCTGGCCTGCACCCGTTCATGAACATGTAACCAATAGCAAACAAAATTTGGACTGAAAAAAGTGTAAAGTTGGAGCAGTAGTTGAAAAATAGTTACGTTTTTCCAATGTCAGTGGTCGGCCGACCACCGTTGGAAATGTATACAAAAATACCATTTACTTGAAAATGACTTCACACCAGGTGCCATAATTTTCCAGATGCTTTAGACTGTCATTTACCAACATCCTAGTAAGGTATTTCGTAAAAACGTGGTAGTTTTATTTTTCGATGTTTGCAAATGTTGTATATTCCCTTTAATTGGAAGTTGCATAGATGTCACAGGCACTAACGCAATATGTACAGTCATACAACAAATCTTGAACATGACTATACAATAGACATGTTGAATATGACTCATTGAAGGCATCAAGCTTTCTAAACTGGTAAGACGTTAGATAAACAGTCACAAGAACAACATGTGCTTCTGAGATCATAACATGTGTACTTGACATTGTTGATACAGCTCTGTACATGGACATATTTTTAGCATTCAGATGTTTGGATAGAATGACTGAAAGGAGAAGTGTTCCTCTTTTATTTCATTTAAAAAAAAAAATTAGATTGTGGATTCATGGAATGTTCCGGAAGATGCTCCGCCACCACCTCCCCCTCCTCTCGGAGATAGTTCGGTAATCAATCAATGTCATCAATAACCGATATCACTCATGAATTAATCAATAAACTGATCATCTTTTTTTCACCAACCATTTTGTCAACCAGCCATAGTTCTCCATCCATCCATCATCGTCATGACAGCACTAGACTCGGCCACCATGGACCTCAGTAAAAGATTTTCTTTAGCCGTTTGATCAGAAATTGATAATCAATAAATCAGTAATGATTTGAATTAATCAACAATAATTAAAAAAAACCCACCACATTCAGCTTGTTTCTCATCTAAAATCACAATATGAAAACTAACCACTGACTCTCAAAGTCAGGATCGTCAAAATTTGGAGTGATAAAGAATAATTGATTTATTGGTTATCAGTAATTGATTATTATTAATCAATACCATCGTTTCTTAACCAGCCGTAGAACTCAACCCATCTATGTATCATCGTCATGACAGCACTAGAAGCAGCCACCATGGACCTTAGTATGATCAGGGCCCAATTTCATCAAACTGCTTAACGCTGATTGTGTGCTTACCGAGCCTCCATCTATTTCATAGAGACTGTTAAGCAGTAAGCACAGCAAAAACATGCTTAGCCCCAGAGGAACACGTTGCTTAAATCTGTGACGTAACAATAGAAATCTCCATGCGCGCGCAACCGTTAGCACATCCACGCCGTGAAATATTGCTTAAACTGCAGCATGGTCTTCTGCACAACTTTTCTGCTAACTGTTAAGCAGCGCTATGAAATTGGGCCCAGAAATTGATCATCACAAAATCAATGATCATTAATATTTTTAATTTTATCAATAATATTTAGTACATATAATGCATCTTGTTCCTCATCTAAAATCAGATTTTCCTAAAAATTTTCACAATTGTTTTGAGTGATAATGAGCAAAATTAGTATCAATCATAGTTGATATTATTCAATACCATCTTTTCTCATGCTACTTAGCCCTTCACAAATTCATCCTCATGACAGCACCAGACTCATCAACCATGGACTCCAATTAATAAGTTTTCTTTAACCCTAACTTCCCAGGCATTTTTGCTAGGAAGCAACCTCAATCCTGCAAAATCCTCCATCTACCTTCATGTAAAAATTGCATACAGCCTTTAGAAATCCTCAGAAATCCTCTGTTATTTCTTGAATTGTGGTCCTTGGAGGGGTGCCCACTGCCTCAATCCTGCAAAATCTTCCAGCAGTCACTGTCAATATTTTGAGGCAGAGCAAGTAACAATCCTGGAGCAGTGCACAGGATTTCAAGTATAATCAAGGGCTAAATACCGGTATGCACAGCTCTGATCATAAACAAGACAAGGTCCGGCCCAAGACCTTGACACAGTGCATCCTCCAAAATCAGCCGCACATTTTTGTCATGTTAGCCTTAATCCGGCAAAATCCTCCATTTTGCAAAGAGGATTTCGGAGGATTTGGGAAGCTTAGGGTTAATTTTATGATCAGCAACCGGTAATCAATAATTGATAATCGTTTCAGTAATCAATCATTTTTCCTTTCGCCGATTGGAGTTATTTTATGCACAACTTGTCCCTTATCCATTATGACTTCATTTCCTACTAGCCAGCCACTGACGTGGAAAAGTCAGGCGAATTGGAAATTATCGTGTGATTATTTATTAATCATCCGTCATTAATCGATACCACTGTCCTTTCATAAACCAGCTGTGTCTTTCACACATTATTTTATCATGATCATCTACATGAGCAAGAGAAGTTGCCTTCATTCATTCATATGCAAAAAAATCATGCAGAGGATGAAGTTAAAACACAAAGAGTGCTCAAACAAATTTAGCACAGTTAAATTTGTCAGCTTTTAATCTTCAACCTACTATACAGTGTACAAATGTACCTTTACAAGAAAGATTCACTGGTGAGCTTTGGATACAAAAAAAGAAAAATTAATTCTTTCACAGTAGCTTAGCAACATACATCGTTACATGAAGTACACACACACATGTACTGGTAACAACATGAAAAATGTCTCTTTTTTCGCAAGTGCAGTTCTTGGTTTTGTCATGCAAAGTTTCCATTTAAGACTCCCGACATACTTTGAATACCAGGAATCACGCATACACCTACATGTTTATATTTTGGTCTCCTGAGAAATTTCAAATCACACTTAACCATTCATGTAACTCAGTCATTTCAAAGGTAATGTATGACATTTGCTTTTGCTGTACATGTAATTTTCAGAAATGGACAGATTTGGGGTCAAATATTGTTTGTGAATGCAGGAAAAACATGACAAATAAAACAACAACAAGAGAAAACGGTGTTCATGTTGTCTGGTTCCCTGACTGGATGCATCAGACAAAATGGAACAATTTATACAAATAGATGTCAGGGAATTGTCAGGTCAGGGAACCAGACTACCTGGATGCACCCGTGCACGGATATGAAACTGATTGCAAACAAAATGGGACTAGATAAATTTGGTCCATTTGGGGGCAGTATTTGAAAAAAGCCATATTTTTTCCGATGGTTCAGCCGAACCATCGCATACCAGGCGACGACAAACATGACAAAGGTATACCAGGGGTGAGATTTCACAGGATGCTTGAGACTATTTTGTCCTTACAGTAAATGTACAGCATGTGAGGTATTTCATAATAATTTGGTAGTTTCGCTTTTGTGTGCAAATGTTGTACATGATCTTTAAATTTAATTTTTGGAAAATGTACAGTTTGCATTTGTTTTTACCAAAGCTAAAAGGCTTCCGACAAATACACCAGTATACCACATTGTCATCACCTCCACATTAACACTGTTCTGGAAGCTTTGACCTTTTACAATGTGTTTATGTCAATCTGCCAATAATTATTCTTCCTCCCAGATGAGCCAGTCGGAGGCTGTGGACCTTCCAGCCCCGCCCAGTTTTGATTCGCAGTCGGTAATGATGTCGTCTTTTTTTTCCACGAAATACATGAACAAGAAAGTCATTTGCTCGTAGTGCCACAAGATATTGGAACTTGCCAAAATGCTTCGAAATGGATTTTAAAAAAAAAATTAAAATAAACATTTTAAGAAATTTTGAAAAAAAAACCGAACAAATATGTATCAATCCTAACTCCCTTCTATCTTTTACTAAGTACTAGACCAAGTCCGCCAAAATCCATCGATCACACTGCTTCCAATGCATGCTTTGCTTAAGGCCTCCAGGCCCAAGTCCATCGTGCTCCAATCTCCATCAATATTTAGCCAAACCAGGCCTACATGTACAGGACCAAGTCCCCCCCAAATCCACCAAAATCGGGGGATGGATTTTGATGGAGTTGGGGAGGTTAGGATTAAGAGAAGTTACACTTTCTCAGAGCTGCCTTAAATCTCGCCTTAATTCTCAGAGCTACCTGTTACATATTTTGTCCACATGTTCGGTCTTAAATAAGCCTCTTTTACTAATGACGTATGCTTTCCTATGGTGCTCAGTGGACCGTGGGCCCCACTGGCTCCATAGGAAAGTGCACGTAAACAAAGTGTGACGTCATCAGTACAGAGGCTTATTCCATAGACTAATTCGGCGGACAAAATTACAAGCCATTTTGAAAGTGGAACCAGGCTCGTGCTAAGGCACATGTAGTCCGGTAGTACGCACGCTCTCCGGGCTCCTTAGACCAACAGGTTAACAAAATGCGGTGCGCGCCTTGTCTTTAAGAACGCGTGCGGCATGTATACAGGACGTGGTTCTACCTCAAAATGGCTTCTCATTCTGTTTGCCGAGTTAATTAATTGACACACCAAAGCAGCATCTTCCATAATATTAAGCAATGCAGTTTTGTACAGAGTACCGGTATGTAATGTGTTGTATATGTAGGCTACTTCTGGATCGGATTCTTGGGACCGACCTGATCAAGCCCCACCACAGCCCCCTCCAGCAGAAGACATATCGGTAACATTGACCTCTAGCTCCAAAAGTCACACCTTCATACATGTACTCCTTTTCCTTTGTCATTTTCCATCAGGAGCACTTTTGTTGGTTGAAAATTGATTATTACATGTAGGTAGAAGGTTGACAAGGCTGAACCATACATGTAGAACGATTGTTAGCCTTCCTATGCAAACATACATTCTGTGCCAAGTTGTCCTTTCAGTCAAAATCAATCAAGTGACTGTTTTCATCAGTTAAGAATTCCCAGCCTGCATAAAGCGGGATTGACTGGCTGGGACTGTTTATGTACCAGTAACTTGATTCAGCTTTGCTTTGACTGTGGGTAATTGATAAGCCAGCCGTGCCCACCACTTGCCCGCTTTTGTCTGTTCGTGGTCTGTAGACTGAGTTTGACTAGTCACAGTGCTTGCTTGACTTTTGATCTGACTGCTGGTGACTAGCTTGTGTTAGAAGTGTAGCAGTGAAAGTGGATGGAAATTTTGACTGTCTGTGACTGTTTAAATAGCAGGAGGGTTAATGGATCGGACAGTTATTACATGTTCCTTAAAAA
Source organism: Patiria miniata (assembly GCF_015706575.1). Lineage (NCBI taxonomy): Eukaryota > Metazoa > Echinodermata > Asteroidea > Valvatida > Asterinidae > Patiria > Patiria miniata. The sequence goes on from NW_024037057.1 coordinate 7,097,662, forward strand.
CTTTAAAGGTGAAGAGAAGAGGCAGTGCACATAAATCATGCTAAGAAATGTACACGCCACTTACACTGTCAATTTCACGGAGCTATCAAAGTAGAGCAAAATGCTGAGCACAACGTATGCAGGTCACCACCTAAATTGTCATGGGATGTATATTTCTTGTCACTGGTACCCAGCTTTTTTCCCTTTTTTCTTGGGGCATCCCTTTTTATTTCTGTGATTCTTATTTCCGACCAAGTATTTTGGGCTCCCGACCGAAGGAAAAAAACCAAACTTTTTTATTACCGCCACGCTGTGTGGAACCCCATTAGCAAATATTATTGAAAAGAAAAATTGTAAAGAAAAATGAATGCAATATTAAGGTAATCGGGTTTCAGATATTTTTCTTTTTTCGATCGACCGAATGACCCTACTGCCGAGGCAAACAATACAAGAACCAAAGAAATAAAAAGGGATGCCTTAGCACAAGCATTTCAAAGTCATTAATTCACTAAGCGACGCCATGAAATTGGGTCCAGATTAAATTGGGGGGGGGGGGGGGTGAGCAATGGGTGTTTCCTTGAAAATATTAAACCCAATGAAAAGGCAATTCACTGGAGCTGTTCTTATATGTGAATCATCACCACAAAATAAAGTCAGACTTTTTTTTAAGAATTAAGACGTTTTATTTGTGGATTCTGCAGAACTACAGCTTTCTAATGTGAATATAACATGTTGGTGGTACTGAGTTAGTAATGGAAATATAGACCAGCTACGAAAACGAAGTTAGTAAAACTAATTTTATTAGTATAGAAATAATAGTTGCCTTTCAGAGTCTGATTTTGTTAAGCATGACGTAGCTTGCGAGGTCGTCACGACCTCTTCATTCAGCATTGTGGCTAAATCCCTCCGCTCATGTGATCAGACTCTGAAAGGTAAGCGTACTTTTTATTCCTAGGAGGGTTAGGGGCAATGTCATGAATAATTCATGCTTATCCATGAGAACGGACAATGACATCAACAGCATTGTTGTTAGTTACTCAACTAGTTACAATACATTAAAGCATTTTAAAGAACGGTTGTCGTCGAGCTACCACACAGTAGCCTAGTGGATAGCGAGATGAGCTATAGATACAAAGATCCCTGGTTCGAATCCACGTCGTCGCTGCTCATTTTCATCGGCTATTTTTCTTCTCCAAATTTATCACTGAGATAATTTTAAATTAAGGGGAAAATAGAACGAGAACCTAAGTCTTGCAACGATTCAAAGGAAAAACTGAATTATTCATGACATTGCCCCTAACCCTCCGAGGGAAAAAAATTACGTGAACGGTAATTATTATTTCTATATGACAGAGTCCAATATCAGTATCCATACTGCTAATTTTCTAGGTTTTTCTTTCTACATATTTTGTTTTTGAATGGGGTGTTTACTCCCTTAGCAGTACCCGACTTCGGCCGATCCGTGGGACAAGATAGAACCAGAGCAGCAAGGGGTAATTCTCGGGCCTTTTTTGTAATATTAAATCCTTTCTGTCATCAGCATTTCATTATCTCAGAGGCAGCAGCTGCGATCACCGACCACATGGGGGACATTGAACATCTTGTAGAGAGGGAGACTTTCGGGGGCAGAGTATTGTCATCGGGTCCTCACGAGTCATCAGTCTCACGCATCAACTAGGGACCAACTTCATAAACACTGATTGTACATTTTTGTACAATCTTGCATATTTCCAAGTGTGTACACCTGTAAAAAGTGTCTTGTACTGGGGCTGTCCAGACTAAACCGAGTATTGGAATATTCGATCATCAACTAAATATTCAAATAGCTTTTTGCTGGTTTGAATATTCAAAAGATAACAAAAATCTACGTACACACACGACTGTGAATGTTATTTTTAACTCCATGAGCAAAAACTCTGGAAAACCTTGTGGCTGCCAGCAAAACGAAACGTTTCTAACTTTTACATCAAGCTATTTTTAAAGCTGATCCATTCTCAATTTGTTCTTATAACTGAACTGATGTCGCAAGCTAGAATGATCCCACCACGTCTTCGCCTCGTACGTTCTATGCACGTTCTTTCTTAGGCAAGTTTGACACGCCCTTTCTACCCTTACGTTTAACCAGCGCGCTTTGCGTTCAACTTTTGACAGGTTTGGAATGCAGTTGCAGCTGGCGTGTCTAAACTTGACCGCCGAGTTTCAAATATTTGAATATTCGGTCAAACGCAGCTTTGAATAGTCAAATACTAAATAATTCGAAAATGGACAACCCTCTTCTGTTTTGCTCACGTAGTCCATGATCATTTCTCCACAGGTTCGATTCCAGTGGCGTTTGTCACCAACTACATGTTCATTTAAAAAAAAAAACCTGTCTTTCTTGGATTTCTTGTCATTAATGCACAATGACCTTCATTTGCACAATGTCATTTTTTTCGCAGAGAGCACCCCTGGCGGCTTTGTCATCTTCGGTACACTGTACTTAAATCAGAATAAACATACATTTGTTCACCTGTTTTCTCCATTCTAACCCAAAAAATGTTCATACCAAGATTTTTAAACACATGCTGTACATACACTAATTTGTATACATCTCACGTGCCCATTTCAAACATCAGTTTTAACAAAGATGTGATTTTCCAGAATTAAAAAAGACGAACAAATGGCGTTCACTCGTCAACCATTGATGATGGATCACCTCTGCCCGTGCGCAGCATGATTGTTTATTTTCGAAACGATATTCACAGCGTCGTGCATGGCTGATACTTGAACACATGGCTATCTTCAAAAAACTTACTCTTATGCTTACCACGACCAGTAGACAAAATCACCAGTGTCTCCACACAGGAAACTTTTAAGCATTTCAACTGCATAGGTTTCATATACTGAAAAGTAGTGCCCCTCGAAAATCGAAGCGAAAGTCGCGAAAGCTGCACATTTGTAGCCTTGTTGAGATTTTGCAATAGGCTGGTTCCGCGCAAACATTATCGTGGTGATTTTGAATTCAGGGGCCGGGAATCAGACCTGTGCAAGTCCTGTATATAATTTTCATACATTAGGGGGAAACCACCTAATGCATTCAGAATTCATTGCATGTACTTGTCCCTATATTCAAAGTCACAATGGAGGGACAGGGAACCAGACTACGTTCACCCATTTACACACAGTGTCTATGCTGACCAACCATGACATACCAGACCTACATTAGACTGGTAATCTGTTCTTTACACCAAGGTCAAAGGTCAATATACACATAAATTCAATATGAAATCTCATTCATTTCTTTGTTGTTGTTTTCAACCTTCTTCCCAGGCTGTCAGCTCCTCGGGCATGCATCACCAGGACAACGAGGACGACTGGGATGACGAAGATGACTGGGACGACAACCAATCGACACCTGTAAGAATTTGCATATATATTTGCATATTCATAGCTTGCCTGTTTTTTTTATAAGATTCAGATATTTCGAAATTTGCTTTAAGATTTGACTTAACAAATGAACTTCTCCACCAGACTGAGTTAAAAAAAACTGTTTCATCAACATGAAGGGAAATAAAAAAAATATATATACTCTATGGAAAAAAATTATGAATAATTCAATGACGTGATCAACAACTGACCAGTCAGATGGCAGGAGTTTATTCAGGTGTTTCATTAAATACAATATAACACAATGTAATACAGTGTAATACAATGTAAAAAAATGTAATACAATGTGATACAATGTAATGCAATATAATACAATGTGATACAATGTAATACAATGTAATACAATGTAATACAATGTGATACAATGTAACACAATGTGACACAATGTAACACAATGTAACACAATGTAATACAATGTAACACAATGTAATACAATGTAATACAATGTAATACAATGTGATACAATGTAAATACAATGTAACACAAGTGTATTTTAATGCTTGCCGATCAATGCTGATGCACACATAGGATTACCCTGAAGGAGACCCCAATGCATATTTTGACGAGCAGGAATCACCGCAGGTAAACACCACAAACTGTACCACATCTTGTCACTTCCCCACGATGAACGTTATTTTCTTAACACCCTGTCAGTAACTTGTGAACATTGGTATCTGCATGGTGTACATTTAACACATTCTGTAGTGTTGTGATTTGGTGTTGGTGTTCTCTGTCGAAACTGTCGAGATAACGTTGACTAGTAAACATGTAGGCTTAATCGTTGCTGCTGGGATGTCGTCGATGGGATTTGAAAACCAAGAAGGGCGGGGGGGGGGGGGGGGGGGGGGGTACTTGACCCAAACCAAGGTGCCATTTGCCCCCAAGGGATACAAAAAACTATGGACCATTTCTCAGTAGATATCAATTATCGTGTTACACCATCTTGTTTAAATTCCTTTAAATAACATTTGAAGTTCAAAGAACTGAGATTTGAACTGTGTTGTTTGGGGAAAACTTAATTTTTTACTCAGAAAGTAGTGTTTTTTAGTTTTCAAGGCTCTGACAGAAGAGTTATCACGTTCACATTTACTTGCATATTATCTTCCTTGGTGACACAGGGTCTGAATAATATCTATTTTATAAAACAGTGAGAACGATAATATTCAGAATTCCTCAGAATGATCACAGCACCCTGATTACATTTGTGATGCATGTGTCCGAGTCCATTCAATGATCTACACTCAAACATACATGTATGGGCCTATTCCCAACCAATAACGTTTCACAGTCCAACGCCATGGTGTAACAGGTGTAACAGTTCTCATTGTTTTGGGATGATACCCATGACGTTACTTTTTTGCACCACTTTCAACCCTCACTGAACCTTCCTCTTCTTTGCACCAGGGTTGTTAATATGTGACCTGTCATCACAAATTGAGCTTAAAGTTGGAATTTTTAAGAATTGAGGTATTCATATATCTGGATTCTGCCGGAAAAGGGCTTTCAAATGGTATACAACATTAAGGGGTACTGAGTTCAGTAACGGAAATATAGACCACCAACTAACTTGAAGTTGTAAAACTGATTCTTGAAAAAATGGCATTTAAAAATCCTGCAGTTGTGTAACAGTGAATGAACAGTCAACTCATAACAGACGGGATGAAATAGGTTTGAAAGATGTTTGACAGAACAAAAAATTGGAGAAAGGTAGCACAGGACTTACAGATTGAGGTTCACCTGAAAACAAAAAACTCGACCACCCCTTCAAATTTTGCCTTTGCCCCACTGTACTGCAAAATGGCAATCTCCGACTTTCAGCTCATTTCGCGGTGACAGGTCACATATATTCTAAGTCGTCACTGTTAACTTTTAACGTGTTTCAAACCTTGACCGATCTTGTGCATGATACACGTACGCCTACTCATTTCAATTTAGCAACAGCATAATCAACAGCAGCAGCAGCAGAGGAACTATCCCTCCCCACCGAAAGGCGTTAGCAGACCGTACCTCTCCCACACGGTCCCCCGCAAGAGCACTGCTCGCTCCAGCGATCCCGAGACATCCGGGGGTGCCGACCCCACTTACAGCAATGCCCCCCGCCAACCGCAGGTGGCCACCATCGGGAAGAGCCGGTCCTTCCACCAGGGGAAGATGTCCACGTTCCAGAAACGCCAGGGTAGCGCGGGGGCCGGGAGCCTGCGGATCATGCTGCCCAACCGGCCCCTGGAGCTACCCCCTACCCCCGGAGGGGGTGAGCGACACACCCCACAGCAGCAGGGGTCCGCTGAGGGCACCAGGGTGGGCGTCGGGGGGCGAGAGGCGGTGACGCGGGGCGACAGCACCAGCACGTACGATTCGGATGAGGATTTCGGAGCGGGGCACCATGTGAGTCCGTGTGGGGGATGCTGCTTGCCTGGGCATGCTGTGGTGCCTTGCTGGCTTGTCGTGCATTTTGTCGGAGTTCAGGAAATAGCATAGCACGGACTGGTCACTGCATGAGTTTGGATCATACTAACAATGTTTGAACCTTATCGCTTGGAATGGTATTTTGAAATACGGGGGTCAAACCAGAAACACGCCGCTTCCTATTTCAGTATAGTCAGCAGGCCCAGCGTTGCATAGCCAGGTTGTCTTCATTTTCCCCGATGGATATGAGGAAGGGGAGGATTCTTTTTCGAATGGAGATCTCAGGAACTGTGTTCGTTCTGTTCACTGCCCATTTCATGGGGGATTAGATGTGAAGTGTCTACATACAGTACGTGGATCTGTCTAGAAGTGGTTGCCTGCCTCAGACACGAACTGCGGTCTTAAGTCAAGACACACAAGTGTTTGCCGTAAAAGAAAGAGAAATATTCTCCACCATTTCAAGACATATGAACAAAGCAAGAGCACATTCAGGCGAGGACCATTAGTCAACTAGTGGTTGATTTGTGGCGTACATGCAACATATGCTAGTGCAATAGAAGCAGCATGCCAACACCTCTAGTCAAAGGCTGGTCAAAACGTCGTCACAAAAGTTCTTGGTCCTGGCTCCCTGCTATGCATTATGATGCACCCAGCTATTGGTAACTGGTGATCTGGGCCCCGGTTCCAAAGAGTTGACTTGAGTAGTCCAACCATCCTGCGATATGAGTGCAGTAAGTCAAACTATGGTTAACCATATAAAAAAAAGTAAAGGAGACGAACCTGTATTAACAGGAATGTACCGGTAGTGCCCATCTCTCTTTCGTCAACGATTGGAACAGACTCAAATGCTGCTGTGGGGGGATCGCCACACCTCCTCCACAGCGAGTCTGTTACCTTCCCAGCATTGAATAATACCGGTACCCATTTAACACCTGGGTTGAGAGGAGTCATTGAGGTGAAGCACCTTACTCAAGGCACAACACGCATGGCCACGGCGGGGCTCGAACCCACAACCTCACGATCATGAATCCTGTGCTCCACCGCTAGACCACACGTGCCCACGACCATATTCATCGTCTGGACTTGCTCTATGCTGCCTGAACTACGGTTATCCATACTCCTCGCCTGAACTTGCTCTATGCTGTCTGTCATGTCTGTAGTACGGTACTTGGGCACACCATACACAAACACTCTAAGTCAAAAGATGATCTGTGACGGACAGGCTCAACTCCAGCGAGAAGCGAGAATCTTTGCCCGTCTTCTCTCAGCCCCCTTCCCACCGTCTCTGCGGAGTGCAAGTACTTCAGTTTGAAAGGAGGAACTGTTTTTGGTGCTTCAATTTGAAAGGAGGAAATGTTCGTGCCGTCTTGTGTGAGCTGAAATCCGATGGACACGCATTTCTGCGCATCTGTATGGCAAACGAGAGGGCGCTTTGTCTGGATTCGGAGACCCGAGATTCAAGAGCGTCCTTCTTAATAGATTTTGCATGCTTTGTGTTAGCATGCGTATTATGCATTATGAACTGAAATGTAAAGTGTGATAGAAGCACTGCACACCTTTAGTTAATTTTTTTGTTTTGTTGTAAGTCACCTTTTGAGAAATTATGTTTCCTTTCATATCGTCATGTCAGTGCAAAAAGGTCGTATCTCCTCATACAACATAAATGCAAAACGCAACTTTTAGAATGGCAAAAGGCCGTATCTCGCTTCAAATAACCCGGATGTATACACAAAGTCAATGGATGTCGAGATACATTGTACGACCTTGTTGCACGGAGCCTATTTGCGTGAGATACGACTTTGTTGCAGAATGGAGTGACGACCTTGTTGCACTGACGCGACGATAATGCTTCTACATCCTGCACCAGTGTTTGCATGGAATTGTGGAGTTTGTGAACTTGTGAACGTCCATCTTTTTAAAAATGGTTAAATATAATTTTTGAGTAGGCCTCTGAGTGCAAACCGTATGGAGTACTGGAAACATTGTGGGAATATTTTGGCTATTAAAGTTAAGTTTTCATGTTTGGTTTTTCATTGGTACAGGATCCAGCAGTCAACGGCTCGGGTAACTACGGCCTGGCCCCACCCAACCGACAGTACAAACAACGCAACAGTGATGCATCGACCAAAGCCACGGGCACCGTCAAAAAGAACTTTGCCAGGTAAGGGCCTGTCTCTATTCATATCGGGGACGACTTCCAGACAAGTCGAGAATAGAATCATTTACTTTGGCCAGAAGAAGCCCTGCATTTTTAAGGGCCCATCTCAATTCATATCCGAGACGACTTCCGAAGAAGTCGCGAGTAGAATAATTCACTTGGTCTGGATGAAGCTCTGCGTTTATCCCACGGACGTGTTTTGGGAAACATTTCATTAGCAACTGCTTGACTCAACAATATTGATAACTTCATTGCGGGAAGATTGTAGGAAGTCGCTCAGAATCCTGCAACTTATACCCGATACAATGTCCGGAACTTGTTCGGAACTCGTCCCGGATATGAATCGAGACAGGCCCTAAATGAAAACTTAGTTGTTGCCAACTAAATTATTCTTGCTCTGGTAAATACCCATTTCATCAAAATCCACACACGGCATAAACAGAAAGACCAAATACCAATGAACACGCCTTATCTCTAACCCCAATTTATTCCAAAGGCGCTGGGGAAAAAACTCTGAACCCCCACTCAGTAAATCAAGTTCAAATTCCTTTAACATCGTTTAAATTTGGGGTCCATTTTTCCTGTCCCTGTTACATCTGACGTCTATTATTTTATAATTCTGATGCACTCCTTAACGCAGTCGTCCTCCAAGAGTGATTATGAATAGCATACTACCTACCCAACACATAAACAATTGTTTGAAGTCATTCTTAATGATACTTCAATGGCAAATCACAAGGTAGCAGGGACAGGAAAAACAAGTCACACTTTAGACTGTAAATTGATAGAAAGACCTTTAACCTAGGAAAAACAAATGTTAATTTGTTGCTAATAAAATTCACAGATTTTGATAGACAGTCATTCCATCAACTTTCTCCTCACAACCTAGAGAAGGCCCGTAAAGTACCAGGAAATATTTTTTCCATAAAATTTCACAATGTGTGTTTAGTGCTTGGAATGTTTTTATTTTATATTCCAAATTGTTGTTTTTGTCCTTGCAGTCGTTTCTCCATTTTTGCCAAGTCTGGCGGGGAGGCGTACTTGCTGGGAATCGCAGCCAAAAAAGGCATGTCACCGAATGTAGAAGTCCGAATTGTCGTAAGTTGTACTCTCCTAATTTTTTTTTTTTTTTTTTTTTCATGTTTTTTTTTTTTTTTACTCTGACGTTCCATGAGGAAGTGCCAGCAAATATGCAATTTTTTTTATGATACTTGTTTCTTGACCAATAGGAAGGCAACGACGGGCCAATGTGGGAAGATCCAGGGAGGGCGGTGACGATCGAGATCAAGAACCCAAAGAAGGAGACCAAGATGAAGGGAATCAAAAGCTTTATCGCATACCAGATCACCCCCTCGGTAAGATGATGGTTTAGTCCTGCTGGTATTGGCTGTCTGCTTATTGTGGTTTGTACCATTGTGCTTTAGGGATGGACGAGAAAAAAAGTTGCTCTTTGTATTGATTTTTTTTGTAATTGTGCTTGAAGGCATATTGATCACCCCTTTGTAAGACAGTGGTTTATTCCTGCCGGTATTGGTTCTTGCCTGATGATGGTTCATACCATTTCGTTTAAGGGATGCGCAGGATGAAAGAATGACTTTCCTCTTTATCTGTGCTTAGTCATTTTCAGGAAAGAGATCCTTATAAGGACAAATGGAAATGTGTGATTTGATTGAACCATGTTTAAAGGGGAAGTAAAATAACGCAGTGTAAAAGCAAGGAAGATTTTAGAAACAATCTCACCTTTTGTACAAAAATGGTGTCTTCCAACCATGATAGGTACAACAGAAAATTGGCCTAAACCACTTAGCTGGAGGGTAATGTAAAAAGTGATCAAATTTGAGGTTATATTGTAATTCTGCTTCGTAATGGATCTTACCCTTTGTAAGAAAGTGGTATCATCCAATAAAGCCTAGTTGTGTAGGGTTTGGTTTGTACCATTTGTAAATAAGGTATTTAGTTACTGTTTTCTCGCCTTTTAATTACAGGACTCGGGCATCCAAGTCAGTAGGAGATACAAACATTTTGACTGGTTATACGAGAGACTTGCGGAGAAATTCACATTTGTATGCATACCACCGTTACCGGACAAGCAAGTGACAGGTAGGAGAAATAATTCATGGATTTTTTTTTTTGGTTCTGCACCGACCTTTTATTTCAGTGTGATGATTGGCCAGTATATTGTAAATAGGTTCCCAAGATGCCGAGAACAGCGTAGGAATTGGTCGTTGAATGACTTCATTTTGTCCTGGAAAAGTCACGGAAAAGTCACAGAATTTTATATTAATATTTCAGAAAAAAATGTTGCAACCTGACGCCACTTCAGCGGTTGTGTACAAAGTTTATGGAGAGTCTGGGGGGGGGGGGGGGTGGTGTTTACATTTTGGCTCCATGGTATTTTGCTTCTGTCGATGCTTCTTAAATTAGGAGTAATGGTAGTTGACCTGCGAAAATTACTTCATTTTGGTTATGCCGTAGCCATCACAAAAGCGTATTTTAAGTATTTCAAACAAAATTTGAAATGTTTCTCAGTCCCAGATTCATGTCTTATCATCATTTTTTGCAATGACTGACCTTCATTGAGATGATATATGAAGAAAAAAGTGGCATCAGGTTGCAACATTTTGTCCAAGATTTCTGTGGGAAATTTCAACTAATACACGTTGTTTTTTTTTTCTATCAGGGAGGTATGAGGAAGCGTTCATTGAAAAGCGCATGGAGCAGCTCCAGAAATGGATGAACAGAATGGGCGCCCATCCCGTCACCGGCCAGGCCGACGTCTTCAGGCATTTTCTCTCATGCACAGACGATAAGGTGCGTCAAAAGTTTTGGAATAACAAAACGCCGTATCCTCCCTGAGCCCCGTTTGCTATTTCTCGGGTTTGCAGCATTGCTGATGTTGCTAGCGTCGTGACGTTGGGCATACCCTAGCTATATGGCATTTACGAGTTTATGGCTTCTGACTAGCGCCCCTTGGACAAAGACATTGACAAAATGGGGAACTGCCAATATAGGGCTGGATAGCTCAGTTGGTAGAGCACTGGAACGGCAGTCCGCAGGTCGCAGGTTCAGACCCCGCTCCAGTCATTTTCTGTGTTCAACTTTAAAATTAACTTCATTGTGAGTGTAACAGTCAACAGATTCTCCACACAAGAACCGCACACAACTCCTTATCACAGGTTCACAATTTATGTCATTTTCTTTTCACTTTCGTACTCTGTCTCTACACATGAACAGAAATGGAAACAAGGCAAGAGAAAAGCAGAGAAGGACGAGCACGTCGGGGCGGCGTTTCTTCAAGTCATCCAAGCCCCGGAGAAACCACTAGACATAGGCGTCGTGTGAGTTGATAATTTCCTTCAATAGTATTAGCTGAGTCTTTTCCTTTCATCCAAATTTCATTGAAATTCTCAAAGAATACAGATTCTCAAAGAATACTTAGAGTGGCATGGGTGGCTAGTGCGTAAAACACTTGCCTCTTACCACTGTGGCCCTGGTTGGATTCCTGGCTCGGACCATATGTGAGTAGAGGTGTGCATTGGTTCTCTCCTGTGCCAGGGGGCAAAGGTCAAGATCCAAAAAACTACAACAAAAACAACGCTGATGTAAATGAAGGGCCCGTGTAAATGTAACTATAGGCAACTGCTGGTAAATTTGAATTTTAAATAAAGTGTTGTAAAGTCTCTTACAAATGGTTATAAAGTTTTTTGGGGGATTTGTTTTGGTATAACTTTCCTGTTTTTCTGTCGTTGACTATCATAGTGAGAAGCACCATGACAATTTCAGCAAGTTCCAGAAGAGCATGGACCAAAACATTGCAATCTCTGTCCAGACCAGCCACGAGTTCTCCAAGAAACACAACGGCCGTACGTAGCTTCCTTGGTTTTTTTGGTTTCTTTCCTTACTAAAAAAAAAAGTGCACTTGTTAGCAGTCTGAATTCGAATCCAAGGCCATCAAGCCCACTTGACTACAAAATCTTGGACTTCAGTCTCCAGATTTTGTTTTTACCTTAACGTAGTCCATACCAACCACCATAATTGTAAGAGAGTCGGTGACATGTCAATCACAAGTCAGTTTACAGGAGATGATAGATAACAACGGAATTCCTACATGTAGGTCACAATTCATTGGAATAGTTCTTCACTTGATCTGAGACAGGTTCCCTTGACCTTGGAACCAGGCTGGGCGTAGGAGAGTCAGGTTGGCGTAGCGGTACTTTCCTCGCCTTCCACTGCTGTGACCCGGGTTCGATTCCCGCCTGGGCCAATATGTGGATTCGGTTTTCAGTCCCTACCTGATTCCGTGGGTTTTCCTAAGAATATTCTTCTGGGCTTTTCCTCCCACCTCTAAAACTGTCATTTCTTCTCACTGCCTTCTCTCTGCAGGTTTCTTCAGGCTTGTGAGCTACAGTGCCTAGGGCGCTTTTGAGGAATCCTTGGTTTCATGACCAGAAATAATTGATAATAATAATTGAAAAGAATTTAAAAATAACTGGATGACTTGTGATTGACCTGTGATTGATTTTGAGAATCGAAACCTGCCATTTTGGTCTTGTTGTTAGTTATTCCCTAATCCTGATTTGCATTAAGTCTCCGACCGGCAAAATGTAGTGCATTTCACTTGCAGTGGATGCCAAGCTGCATTCACGTTGGAGTCTTTAAATTCTTGCACAGGGTTCAATGCAGAATTCTACTATATGAGAAATCAAGTGGTCTCTGGTTCGCATCCAGTTTTGGCCAACTGTTTCACCATTAACAACTTTTCTTCTTTTGTGTTTCTCCCATCAGCCTTCAAGAGAGAGTTCCAAAAAGTCGGCCAGAGTTTCACCTTGCTAGCACAATCATTCGACTTGGACACCAGACCGCGTAAGTCAAGTTGTTTTTCCACTTATCATTTTAAAGTTTGTCTCATTAAACTTTTTTTTTTTTGGAGATACACCTGAATTTTGCTTTTGCCTACAAGAAAGAAGCAGACACAAGAGTGCAGACAAAAGAAAATTAGGACTTGTTCAATCGCCTTCTGTGAACTTTTGCCAGATTGGCGTCGAGTCATTTTTTTTTTTAAATTGAAAGTGTTCATTTCATTATTCCATTTTGTCAATTTGTATTTGTTGAAGTAAAACGTGAACGATAGCAGTGTACATGCTAATCCCGTCAGACAAGATTAATGCATTTTCATCAAGTTTTGTGAAACTGTCTGCTTTGAAAATTGCATTCTAAATCAAAGTGTGGCATAGACATGTGGCTCCCAGATTCATTTTTTTGTCTGGTTTTGAGTTAGATTTGAGTAAGATTGGGACAAAATGATCATTTCATCTTTTGCTCTCGCTCACCTTCAATCAAGAGTCCCATACATTTGCGCCATTGAGTAACTAACTGTTGTAGGTTTTTATTCAAATCGGCAAGCTTCGCATTTCAAATGCTTGCTGGATTTAGCCGTGTGTCGTGGCGTTTCGGGATATTTTTGTGTGCAGGGTATTAGAGTTGAAAAGTTCTTACAAATTGGTCCATGCCATCTCATTCCATGTGTGTTGGTTTTCTCTCCTTTTTTTTTCTCCTCTGTTTTTTTCTGTATCTATACATTGTCTTTCTTGCATGCATACCGCAGGGAGTTCAGATGACGATAGGCCACCCCAAGGTATGGTATATTTTACAGTTCATCCCAATTCATCTGTGTACCTCACATTGTCTCCATGCATGCACTGTAGAGGGCGCTGTTTTATCCTTCTCTTGAGGGCCAACTTGTTGTCCATACCCACTGCCCTATATTCAAGGGTGCTTGTGATCGCTAGTCCCCTTTCGCAAAATTGGGCGAGGGAAATGCCGACTTCGCAAAGCATTGTGGGTTGGTGATTTGTCGTCAATGTCATGGGCGTAAATCCCGCTGGGGATGGGGAGGATATATCCCCCACTTTTCAACCAGGGGGATGGGCCATTGGATCATTCCCACCCCACCCCTGATTTTTGTGGTGAGAAACGGGGAAAAAATGTTAATTTTGAGGGTACCAAAGTAACTTTCCAACGGTCTTAACTTATTTGTTAGTGTTAAAAAACAAACGGTTCAAAAGCTTTGAATGCATCGTTTTATGTAAGGTTAAGAATGGTAAGCTCGCAAATTTGCATCACATGTACATGTGTATCATGCTCCCCCCTCACCCCACTTTTCGATTTAAAATGGCCCCTGTATTTTAGGAACATGAGGTACTTGTACATGTATGAGGTATGGTCATCCCCATCTCTCCCCCTAACCACCACTCGCCGACACGGATTGACGCCACTGATCAATGTACATACAATCTGAGCATTGGTGTCGTGCAGACCAATCAGCTTTCAAACAAAATGTGTCCAATGAGAGTTCAAAGAAGTCAGAGGTCATCACACCCTTAGTTTTGGGCAGTTGGTACATGCCTTCTCTTTATACCCAGCACGATATGAGACGGAGGGGTACCCCCCCCCCCCCATCTCCCTATACCCTATGCAAACCCTAGACTATTGTTACCTAACACATCCCCCCTAGATATCTCGAAAGAATTTTTGAGATTCTGGTAACACAATGACCAACACAAAGGTGGGAGGGTTCCCTCTGTCTCATATCGTGCTTCATACATTTTTGCTTCTCTTCACAGTAATATTTTCATGTTCACTTCCTAAAACCTTGTCGTGTATGTGCTTATTAAAAGCTTTCATAATTTTCTTGCAGTTTAGCTTTAAGATGTAGTCATGTGAATCCTACAGCTCTAGTTTCTTTTTCTATATTGGTATATCTTTCTATGCTGCTTGTCTTTGGTGATTGTTAACCTTTAACCTTTGACCTGTGTAACCTTTGTCTCACGTAGCTCCATGTTTCAAGACTCTAGCAACGGCTTTTCCTCAACAAAGTCAAGATGACGTGGAGTAGCTTTTAACCCAAACTTTTCTATCTGTAGCTAACATCCAAACGTTCATTCTACCTTTCTGTGCTTAAATCATTTAGGTTGGTTTCTGATGATGTCATATGCTTACAGCTTCAAGTGCTATTGCAATTATGCATTCTAAACTAAATTCTTTAAAAGAACTGTTCAAATTTGCTTGTAGATCATTTATTTCAAACTCTTATAAAAAGTATTAAAAACATTCAGATTTTTGTTCCCTTTTTATGAATTTCTTGGTAACCAAATCTAGTTTCTGTTACTATTTTTTTATATTACTTAATATTAATATTATTTTTTCTATCCATTTCCTGCAAGTTTGACCAAATTTACCGAGTCCGTGAATCACACCGGAAAGGGGAAACCTTGTGATTGTCGTTTTAATTTTTTTTCTTCTGAATATATTAAAAACAGGCATATTTTTGTTCTGATATCTTTTAATTTTTTTCTTTTCTTCTATCCTAGGTTCATAGACTTAAAAAAACACTTCAATTTTTTTCTCCTAATTATGTGTGTTTTTCTATCCCTTTCCTGCACAAAGTCGACAAGCTTACAAGAACCATGAATATTATTATCAAACGGCGACGATAATTTGTGCCAAGTTTTGTTTCGTCTATCCCAGCTCCCACAGACATTGTACACACCTCTAGTTCTTTAAACATAAAACTTCAAAACTCCATGATATTTATCAGTATCAGCTTGGGTCCCTCATGTACAAGGTCGCCAGTAACAATGTACCTTCCTCCATTAAAAGTATTTTTTCTCGGAATCTCGAAATTCATTCTTACTTTACTCATCAAGCCTCTAATTTTCACATTCCATACACCCGTACTTCAATTGCCCATAAAACGGTTAAACACTAGGGACCCATGCTTTGGAATTCAGTTCCTGATCAACTTAAAGCCTCCAAAAACATTTCGACCTTTAAACGTATTTACAAATCTATTTTGTTAGAAGTTTATAGCTGAATCTCTGCAATGCAATTGTTCATTTTAATCCAGTTAGCGAGCCTACATTGTATATAGCCCATGCCATTAGGTACTTGTCTGTTTTTGTTTGTTCACATCTGTAAGTTAAACTTAGCTTTTGTAAGCAACATGTGCACTGAGCCCTGTTGGTATTTTTGTCTCCCAATCTCATGCCCTCTCTTTTATCTTCTTTCTGTAGGCTCAATGCACGTGTTTGCTTAATATAGGGACCATTGCTTACAAGCTTTGCTTCTTAATGGATCCCTCTGCAGTATCACTTGTTCGTTAATTGCATCTTTATATATCCATTTATTTATTTATATATTACTTTCCATGATTAACTTTTGTTGGATTAATACTGTGGAAATAAATAAACCTGAAACCTGAAACCTAGTTTCTTCTTCTAATTTTGCATGTTCCTTTTATCCCTTTCTTTCAGTGTCGTCCAAGCTGACGGAAGCCATGAAACACACGGGACAGACGTACGACCACATCGGCCAACTCTTTGCCGATCAGCCCAAGTACGACGGCTACATCTTGGAAGATTTCTTGCGGGAGTACGCGGGCCTGATGTCCACCTTCCCCGACATGATCAACTTCCATAAGGTAAAGTCAAGGAAGTACTCACAGGCACTGTCTCCTCCTAAACCTTGTGCTGCAAGATGCACTTCTAGACACACGGCTTTCACAGTCGTGCTGCATTTTGCGGAGCTCATTTGAATAGGGCCCCAACCACACTATCGTGTAGTTTCTGTTGGTTCTTGTTTCCTGTTGTGGCTTGCAGGGACGATCAATTGTGACCTGTTCTGTCAAAAGCAGACGCTTCTGGGCATAGGTTGAAATTGAGATAGGGCCAAAAAAATGCTGTGGGGGTGATTTTTACGATTTTCAAATTTTTGCATATTTGTAATCCTGAACATGTCTTAAATATACTATAAAAGTTTGAAACCCTAATTTGAATTCTAAATATAGTATTTTTGATGATTTGTAGAGGTATATCAGTTAAAGAAATGTCTGTTTTGTGACGTTCGTCGCCATTTTCTCTGTTTTCTACTTTTCGACACAGTGAACTTCAAAATAGCATAACTTTGCCCAGGAATTACAGGTTTCAAAACTTAAACCACCTTTTAAAAGGAAAATGGACACATTTTAACAATGTGCAAAACTCTCATTTTCGACCTTATGCCCAGAAAAGTCTGATTATCCATGCCCTGCGACGAGGCCGGCTAGACTCACTGGGATTTTATAACACAAAACATGCGGTTCTTGTCAGAGGGCTGGTGTTTGGCTAGAACTTTAAGGTTCAATATTACAACCAAGGCTAAAAGGGGCTGTCATGTTATTTGGCTATGTTTGAATCAGGAACTTGTGAAAATATGAATTTTTTGACAAGCAAAATGTCGGAAAGTTAATTAAGCAAGCAGTTTTTGTTCCCATCCTAGCGCGGAGGGAATTTTAAGCAAGAATGGGCGGCCTGCCTAACAACCACCAATGTCTTCGTTATCAAAGACTGCTCGACTCACAATACTGTCTGTCATGACAACTTATCTTTTCACAGCACACCATCTCAACCGTCAAGGAGTGCCAGAAGCAACGGGAGGAGCAGAAGATGGACTACGAGGAGGCGGACACCGTGAAGAAGAGGGCGGATGTGGTCTCTTATGCCATGATGGGTAAGTGGGGGCCAGCAGCCGATTTCACGAAACTTTACGCAATGGCGTAAATCCACTTGCGCCACAATTTATTGTGCACAAGTTGCATAACATTTAATGCTGCGCAACATTTCAGTTGTGACAATTTCACGAAAGTTTCATAGTGCGTAAGTCCACGACTTGCACAACAAATTATGGCATAACTTGCGCAACAAAATATGGCGTAACTTGCGCAATCATGTTAGGTGCCGTAAGTTGTGGCGTAGTGACTGAAAATGACCGATTTTACCAGCAAAATGGTGATTCTGGTGGATCCCATTATTTCACAACTTATCAAGGTTGATACAAGACACTCACAGCTTTGTGTTTGAAATTAAAGAAATGCTATTTTACTTGTGACAATGTTTTTAGAGTCGCCGCACGATTCCGAAGAAAGTCAGACAAAAATATTTTCAAAATGGCTGGCAGAGGTGATTCAGCGACTGTTTCGATAACGAACAAAATCATACATGAACAGCTGTCGTAAATGCTGTTATTATCCTCGTCCAAGATGTTAAGATTATAAAAACGTTGCGCACCTACGCCAAGTTTTGTGAAATTGATAGTAAGTTTGTTGCACAGCTGTGCAATAAATTTGTTGCGTAAGTTCTACGCATGGCATAAGTTACACACTGTTTCGTGAAATCAGCTGCTGGATTCGTTGAGATCGACAACCATTGTAACGTGTCCTTAGCCCCAATCTTGCCAGATTTTGTCAAAGTTTACTTGGAATTTGTTGTTGTTGTTGAGGATTTTGCTTGGAGGTACACATTAGTAACATCCAAATATCACATCACCGCAACAACAGACCTTATAAACACAAGAGTGACGTGACTTTTAGCTCGGTTGGTGGAGCAATGGTACAGTCTTCTGAAGGTCGCGGGTTCAAATCTCCCTCCAGTCATTTTCTGTGGTTGATTTCTTTGAATTTTTTTTTTGCATCTTTCCAGCGGAGATCAACCACTTTCACACGGAGCGAGTGACGGACTTCAAGGAGGTGATGCAGCAGTATCTCGGCGAACAAATCAAATTCTACCAGGCCATCACGTCGAAACTTCAGGAGACGCTACAGAAATATGAAGAAATCTGAACCACTTCTAGGTTTCTTACTTCTCTTCTTTCTTTTTTTACATGGCAGTGTTTTAATTGCATTGATTCTTGTTCTTAATTATAGAGACAGGGATTTTGCCGGAATGCCACGGCCTAAAGTTTGGGATGAAGGTTTATTTTAGAGAAAAACACAATTTTTCAGTCAAAATGGGCATTGAAAGTTCACTGTTTCACCGATTTGAAATAAAAAAAATCAGAAGTACGTTTGAAGATCCAGAACATTAATCATTCATGTAAGGCCTTTTCATAAACGGAACAACATTGAATCAAATGTTTGTTTCAAATATATATCCATTAAGTAACTTACAAAACAATACTTGGTATTAAGTTAGTTGAAAGTTGAAAACTTCAGAAGGAGACTCTTTTTCCTATTTTCGATTAGTTTTCTGCTTTTGGCCATTGAATTTTTTTTACATTATCAATATCCCCTACTGCCTTTAGAAGCCACACGACACATTTCAGTGGTCGTATCAAAAACTGGCGTGTTCTTTTGTTACTGGTTGAGATTTCCGGCAACGGGTGCTAGCGCGGTAGTGTTTCGTGCTTACTGCCCAACCAAAACGTGGCCACAACGCTTAACCAGAGACCAACAACTGAACTAGGTTTTTGGTTACAACTGCAAAAACTCAACCTACAATCCCGGCCAAAATGGTAGGGACACTACTGCCCCGCTCCCCTAGTCAATGTTGCTTGGACCACAGAACGCACAATGAGAGACAACATTGACAGGGGAGGGGGGGGGGGTCGGCACAGCCAGATTTGGCAGGGATTGCTGCAGTTTATATGGTCGCGTTGTTTCAAATTGCCGGTGTAGCGTGAATATCCGACTCCATGAAATGTGGACTCATTGGTAGTACTGCGCACGCGTGAGTACGATACTATGCTATTTTTAGGATCGTTTCGGGAGAGTGACCTGTCACGTGCGAGGGATAAACCAATAATAGGGAAATAGGGGTCCTATTTTCATAGGAGTCGGATTTTCATGTGACACCGGCACATTAAATTTAAGAATAAAAATAGCATTGCAGTTATTACGAGTTCACTCAAAAGTTGCAGAATCCATTACATTTTTTTTTCTCAAAGAATTTACCCAGTTCGATGTTAACGTTTTAAAACTGGGGACTGCCTTTTCATAACGGCAATATAAGATGGCTGTATTCCCGGACTTGTTTAACCTTTTTGAGGGTAGTGGGGGGAGCCATTGGGTTTCCTTAAAAATTTCTTGAGAATTTTTCAAATTTTAACTTCAAACGTATCGATATGATTAAAAAACAAATTGATATTTTTTAAATAAAGTAATTTTTTTATTTAAAATAGAAAAACAAAAGCTTCAGTAAAAAAAGTAGTGAGAATGTACCATTTTAAGTGTCGATTCACAAACATTGTACAGTGTAAATATTAACATGACAAATAAATATGGTTAACCGAGACGGACCTTTTAATTTGGCATTATTTTTTTAATTCTGCAAACTTATTTTGAATTTTTTTTTTTTACTTGAACGAATGTGAGTGTATGGTTAACGTTGTTAATAAAATCAAATTCATTATCTTCTGTATTTTCAGGGCGGATTTAGGGTTAGAAAACAATGTTTAGGGGTAGGAGTTAAGGAGAAGAAATAGCTTAAAAAGTAATAATTTTTGTTGGTTTTGTTGGAAAGAAACACGCCCAACTGTTCATCCTGGTAAGGCCAAAACCAAAAAATACTCGGTCTCTGGTCAGCGCACGTGTTGATTTTAATCATGCGCGTCAACCTTCTTTTCTTTTTTCAAATTAACACGGAAGCTACAACAGCGCCCTCTATTGCCGCGCCTCCTCAAATTTTTGTACCAAGGAGCACCAAGGAATGGGGAAATTGCACCAAGGCAAATGATAAAGGGCACCAAGGCAAATTATGGAGGACACCAATGTTTAATGAGGACACAAAAAAGCAAAATAGTACCCACCTTGTCTGTACAATCCAAGCTTGAAGAAAGAAAAAAAAGCCGCATGGCGGCGTCAACTCCGGAACTTTGGTCTGACCAGAGACCGAATATTTTTTTTTTTTGGCCTTAAAACATTGGTCGTAATTGGTGCTGTACCTAATTGAAATGAATGATGCGTAATGAGTTGAACGTTTGCTTGTTACTTCATTACTCCAGTGAGTACTACCTGTGGACAAGGAAAAAAATAAAATCTTGTTTCTTGGGCATGTATTTAAAAAGCTTCTTTCTTTTAGCGTTGAAATATGTTATATTTTTAATGAATTGGGATGGTTAATCTATTGTGATTAGGCCAAAAAAAAAAAAGTCGGTCTCTGGTCAGCGCGCGCGTCGATTTTAATTATGCGCGTCAATCTTTTTTTTTCAAAATGTTCCGCGGTAGCTCCAACAGTTTTTTTTACCAAGGAGCACCAAGGAATGGGAAATTGCACCAAGGCAAATGATCGAAAGCACCAAGGCAAATTATGGAGGACACCAATGTACATGAGGACACCAAAAAAGCAAAATAGTACCCCACCTTGTCTGTACAATCCAAGCTTGAAGAAAAAAAAAAAAGCAAAAAAAAAAAAAAAAAAAAACACGTCGCCGCATCAACTCTGGAACTTTGGTCTGACCAGAGACCGAATATTTTTTTTGGCCTTATATTTCAATTTTTTTTTACTTTATAAGGGGAAAAATGTAATTTTGTAATTTGATATAAAAAAGCTTATTCTAAAGTATATGTAGTTATATATGAATAAGCGTCGGGTACGTTATATTACAGGTAGTCCATATACATGTGTATAGACCGTGTGCGTAGCAGCCATCTTAGGAGGCAACGCCTTTGTTTTGCTGGGATACGCATGAGTGAACCATTTCTGCATTCATTGTTACTGAATTAAAATAATAAAATATGCCTTCTAAGATGGCCGCCGCGCACAAGGTCTGTTGCAGTGCTGCTGCTGCTAAAGTTTTGGAAAGTTTCTAAAAACTGGGAAGACAAAACAAATTTTGCTCATCACCACATAAGGCCAGTGCCCTATTTTTCGTTGCCGTGGTTACAGTTAGCATACGATCTCCTTTAAATAGAGCAAAACAATTCTTGGTTGCGGTATTTCACAGATCAGAAGGAATTGTGGCTTTTGGTGAAGGCATGCATTCTGGGCCCAATTTCCTTGGCTCTGCTTACCACAGAATTTTGTGCTTACAGTCACCATTCTGTGCTTAGCAGAAAAATACCGTGCTTACCCGGTAAGCACACAATCCTTATTTACATCATGGGTGCGCCTAAGCCAAGATTCCATGCTAACCCGTGAAATACGCTTACAGTAAGCACAGAATTTTCTGCTACAGTAAGTTTGGATTTTTCGCTTATGGTATTTAGAGCCACGAAATTGGGCTCAGTATTAAACTAAAGATTCTGTGCTTACTGGGTAAGCGTAGAATTTGTGTTAGCACTGTAAGCACATAATGCTAAGGGAAAGTCTCAAGAGTCGGAACGCTTTGAACGTTCCACCAGGGAACATCGCTAACCCACAGACTTGGTGTTTCATAAGCTATCGTGCCTCTCCCAAAGAAAGCAACCTACAGTGTGACAATATTTATTTGTAGACCAAATGTCTTTGTTTTGTTTTGTCTGCCCTTCGCAGGAGAGTTCTTCCAGGGTGGCAGCTGCATTATATATATAGGTTATGTACTCTTATGAATATTCATCAAATGTTAATTACCTATTCATAGCAATATAGAATGACTTTTTATGTATCAAAGTATTCTCTAATTATTTTTGTTTTTATATTGAGGAGTATAAGTTTGTACACTTACATGTACTTTGCCCACCAAGCTGCACCATTCAACTTGTCACAAGTCCCACAGTAAGATATTTTAACGTTTGGTTTTTTGGGGGCCAGAACTGAATACATTTGTAGACTTTGGTCCAAGACTTCATTTGCCTTTATTCCCCTTATACAGCTGTAGTCTCCATCAACAAGATGATTCAAATCCAGTCTCGGCAATATTGGCAGTGCTACCCAGCAGTGGCACACCAGGATTTGGCTTGGGAGGTGGGGGCTCACAATTTTTTTTTCAAATTTTGTCAAAAAATATTTTTATATTTTTTTTTGGGGGGGGGGGGGGGAGGACTGTTTCATATTTTGACATTGGTGCCGCTATTTACACCCCTATCATACTACTCAAAAATAGGCCACATACATATCACCAAGGTTAAATCGTGGGACTAATCAAAACATTGACAACCTCTGGGGGGGGGGGAGGGGCTCAATCGCGTGCGATGTATGCTCGGAGTTGTCCTGGACAGCACTGCCAATATTGCAGAGACTGGATTTGATTCATCTTGTTGATAGACGGACGTCCACCGACCGCGGAAAACTTTACCGCATTTGTGGGACTGGCTGTAAAAATTCAATTCAGGCATAGGACTGTGCACCAGAGATGCCACTTTTCAGGTTTTAACCTGAATTCAGGTTTTTTTTCAAAAAATGTGACAAATTAAAAGTGCTGGATTTGGTCTGAAACATCCAGAAAATACGTTTTTGAAAGAGGGTAAGGGTAGTTTCAGGTTTTTTAGTAGTGTTTCAGACTTTTTATTGATATATTGGTGGCATCTCTGCTGTGCATTGGGAAAACCTGTATTTACTTTATCAGTACCAACCCCATTTTTCCCTGATGGGCAAACTTTTTTTTATTGTTTTCTTCAAAATGACAGCATGCCAGAAGGAATAATTTCACAGGGAGTTTAGTGTCATTACTATCTTTAAACCAAGTAAGTATATTAAACAATAATTTGGTCGGTTACTTTCTGGATAGCTGCAAATGGTCCACTCCTACTTTTTAATTCCAATCCCGTTTTTCTGGTAGCTAAAATTCACATATATAAATGCATGCACACCCAATACGGTTTCACGATAATCAGTTTTTCAACCTTTAAAATTCAAACAGTGTACATGTATTTTGTAAAATTAATGTACATTTTAATACAATGTCATTTTCGGGTAATTAATCTGAAGAGGTTTTTTTTTTATTTAAAATATGCCAATTTGTTTGTGTATCATTTTGTTTCATTGTCAAATTGCATATGTAAAGGAGGTACGTTGATGTTAACAATCGCATGATGAATAAACGTCGAAGCAAAATATGATTTAGGCTTTGAATTGTTTTCTTTTACTTCTAGCTTTGCATTTTAATGCCTCTGCTTTAAAAAAAAAAATGTTGAATAAAATGTACATTCATATACACTATTTCTACACCCAATTTTCCTTTTTACACGAAATAATGAAGTGTTTATATGAGAAAGCTTGGAGCCTTTTGCAAACTACAAGCTATTTTTAAGCCAAATTCCTGAAAATTTAATACAAGTTTCATACATGTGGAAGAAATCAGCATTGACGAAGATCTCTTAACCCTAACCCTCCAAAATCCTCCAAAATCCTCCTGCCGGTTTTGGAGGATTTTAGAGGATTGAGGATGAATGGCAAAGATGTAACGCTTTTTTTGTGGAGGATGCATTACGTCAAGCCAGTAGGCCATATCCTGCATTGGTTATGTTCAGCCATGCATAAATCAGCCCTGTGTTTTTCTCGTATTTCATCCGCACTGCTTCTAAATGCCATTCGCACTGCCTCGAACCATAGCAGTAATTGGCAGGGGAATTTGGAGGATTGAGGCAGTGGTCACCCTCCACAGACTAAATTCAAGAAATAACGGATGATTTTGGAGGATTGAGGCTGAATCCTATTTTTTTTCTTGGTGGCAATTGGAGGATTTTGCAGGATTGAGGTTGCATCCTAGCCAGAGGGCCTAGGGGGTTGGGTTAAAGGTTTGAACAAGCTAGCAACTGGCAACGGGATGCGCGCCACATTATGAAATAATTTTGTAACACCAGTAATGTTTGGTGAACTATGGTCTACCAAATATTTGCAAAATGCGGTGTATTTGAATTGCCTTGTTCGGTTTTGAATGGCAAATCAGTTTTTGTTGAGGCTATAATGTTGTGATCATCCAGTTTTGTAAAATGTACCTTGGTACTTAAGAAATACACGAAAAATATAGATTTAGTGTAAAATGTGATTGTTGACTTACATTATATACATGCCACAGTATGAATTGAGTTGACTTCAAAAAAAAAGGTGCCTTTATGCACACACACAAAAAGTAATCGAACAAGAAAAATGCATTTTAAGGCCAAAAAAAAAGTCTCCAGTTTCTGGTATGGAGCTTGCCCAAAAAGTGGTGCGGCGACGCGGCTTTATTTATTTTTTTACCTGATTTTTTTTGCCTCAAATGTCGGCTGATGACTGCAAATGGTGCCCGACTAAACTTAGTGCAAATATATGGGAGTCCAGAGAGGCCACATAAAGCTTATTCTCGATCATAACCCCATCCAAAAACACATTAAAATTGTGCAGCAGCAGGATTCCAGTCAAACCAGTGAGTTTGGCGGTTTTGAGACATCATCTTTCATTGGGGAAAAAAAACTTTTTCATTTTGCCGACGCGCATGGCTACGGCGACACGCGCGCATACCAGAAACCGGAGACTTTTTTTTTGGCCTAATACAAGAACACCTTAATCTGATCAAATTAATAACGTTCCCATCAAGTATCTCTTTTTCACCATTAATCTGATGTAATTGCTGAACAATGATTGAAACAATGAATGCTTGAACTTCACAAGCCGTGCTAAAAACAGCTCATGAATAAATAATTCAGAAACTTTTCAAACTACTGAGTGGGTCACACTGACCACCAGAATGGCACAAACCATTCAATATGAGGGTGATCCATGAATTATTGAGTGGCTGATACTTGAGGAGCCAATCAAAACGGTCATGAATAATTCAGGAATTTATCCAACCAATGAGTGGGTCACCCTGACCACCAGAATGGCACAAACCATTCAATATGAGGGTGATCCATGAATTATTGAGTGGCTGATACTTAATGAGCCAATCAAAATAGTCATGAATAATTCATAGATTGTTTCAACCAATGATCTGGTCACCCTGACCCCAATTGAAATGTTTCAGGAGACCCTAAGACATCAGGAGACACAATGAATTATTCAGCAGCTTCTACTTGAAGAGCCAATCAGATCATCAGAAAACAGTTCATGAATAATTCATAGTGCTTTTCCACCAATTATCTGGTCACTCTGGTCATGAGGAAGTAGGCCAGTATGAATATTCCCACAATGATGGCAATCAGGTAGCACATGAGGCGCCGGTTGTTCCTGCCCGAGCCGAGCATGGAATCAAAACGCTTGATGGTCCCGCCGAGAAGTCCTTCCGAGCTGTCAAAATCTCCATCCTGGTGAGAAAAAAAAAATTGACATTGGACAAATTCAACAAGGACTTGGACAGAATCACAACAGCACCACCAAGTGGTTTACCAGGGTGAGGCCATTTTTCTTGCATTGCATCATGGGAAAGAGCACTAAGTCTCAAACCAGCATTGGGCAAGTTCGCGCAAGAACTATTGTTGGTTAAAACCATAGTTCGACTAAAGTTAGCCCGAACTCTGTCTAGTCGACGGTTGTTGACTACGCTAGTCGACTATTTGGGACCAACCTACTGGGGTTGGTTGCTTCGCTGGTAACCAATAGCCCCGCGCGTTCATAACGTACAGCAGGGAGCCAGGATCCAGACGTTTTGCGATGACATTTTGACCAGCGTTTGACTAGAGACGTTCACACGTTGCTATTAGTGCGCAGGCGTAAGGTTCGTCACAAATCAACCACTAGTCGACTAATGGTCCTTGCCCAAACTTGCCCATGGCTGATCAGGCCAGTATTTTAATCCAGTTTTCTTGGCAAGACATGACTAAGAAAACTGTTATTCCCACGTGGTGAGACCCTAGTCCACTGAAGGTTACTCTGCTGTCGATGTCAGTATCTATTAGATACTCCTGGGGAGAGAGGCATTTGAGGTAAAGTGGCCTGCTTGAGGACACAAAGTATGGCCACACTCCCCAGAAAGAAAACTGAAATCCACATGTAGACACAATGACCTCTTTAAGTTTTGAACTTCCAAAGTACCACAAAACTGGATGCTGTATTTTTTTGCTGTGTGGTGTTAGACAATAGAATACCTTTATAATACATGGAGG